>NC_135657.1:8935911-9535911 GCF_964188315.1 Podarcis muralis
CATACTTTTTGCCTAGTTCATTCTACTTCTAAGATTCAGGTGTTGAAAGCATTTCGTGTGTGTGTGCCTGTGTGTTAGAGGGGTGGGGTGGATAGAGGCAGGGAGGTGGCTTTCAAAGAAGGCTAGATAAAATTCACAAAGGATAGGGCTATCTGTGGCTGCTGGTCATGATGGCTCTATGTAACCTCCAGGATCAGAAACAATATGCCATAGCATACCAGTTGCTAGGAAGCAACACAGAGTGAATTATTGTATTAAGGTGCTTCCAAATGAGTGCTTGTTGTGGTGTTGGTGTTAGTAAATGCAGCTCCCCTCCCCCAGCACCCACATGATTCGTTATTTAATGTGGATTTTTCCATTTCTAGGGAAAATCCAATAAGCCGAAAAACCTATTGCCAGGGGCCTGCCTCTGTGATCTGTTTACAATATTAATAATGCAAGGGTGCCCGGGCTGGAGGCACCCTTAATGTTTTCATTGTAGACTTTCCAGGGGCATCTGGTTGGTCACAGCAGGAAGCAGGATGATGGGATAGATGGACATTTGGTCCTATTCGGAGAGTATTTCTTAGGTTCTGAATGTATTATATATGTCTATGTATTGTAATCATACACCTAAAAAAAATGCGACTGCCACAAATAACTGTTTGAAAACACTAGTATTGTACAGTTGTGCTCAATTGGAGAGGAGTGACTGGCTGTAACTCCCCACATGGTGTACACAAACCTTTATACGTTGCTGCCAAATGTATGAGATGGCCCCGCAAGTCCTAACTGGTCTGGTTTCTGAGCTGCTTTTCGCCATTTTTGAGAGTCATTGTAGCATCGCGGCCAAAAGGCAGCTGGAGGATGCAAGGTTCACAGCAAATGCTTCTTCTGCCGTTAACCGTCAAGATGGCCTTAGGCAGGACCACAAAGTCTACCTGCAATATGTGGATAATGATACAGACCTGTCTTATAGGGTTAGTGCAATGATCGTGCTGAAAATGACTGGTTTGAATGCTTAAATATGCAAGATCTGTGCTAACATTTATTTTGAGAGAAGCTGTTGTCCCTCAGCCTTCCACCCACACTTACCATGGCTTGAGAGCTAGTTTGCCACTTTTAGTTAGCAAATCCACACGAGGACTGATACGTGCCTGTGTCAGTCTAGGCCATTCCTCATCTTCCTGCAACTAGTTTCCAATGTACTGCAGACTTCCTAATCATTAGGATCTAACCCCACTTGCAGTTGTGGTTTTCACACCTGATTTGTGTGTGATGAAATGGTTAGTACAGGACAGAATATACTGTGGGTTGTTGTTGTTTATTTAAAGAAATGAAATATGGATTCTTTACGTACATGGCACCAATATTGTGCCAAGAAAAGGTGCATTTTGCAACTTATGAGCATTATGCAAATGTAACCTATTAGCTTATTTTAGAACGTTCGTTATACTCCGGCTTGTCATGGTAAAGGGCAAGAAAGGCAATGGAAGTTATTGACGCTGAAGCCCGGTCACTGAAAATCTGGGTCAGCCAGAATAACCTCAGCCTTGAAAATGTTTGGTAAAGTTTCAAAAACCAATCTCTTAATCTGTGAGGACTAAATGTTTGCTTGGCGCTTGCCAAGCTGGAGAAAGTGAATCACCATAGTATGGTATAATTAGGTCTTATAAAGGAAATACAACAACACAGGAAAGGGGTGCACAGTAAAACAATATAGCAGCACATGTTCTCCTGGGGAATCAAAAATAAAGAAAAACTTGAAGCTCATTCACTTGGTCAAGAGTCAGGCCAAGGCTGTGTAAGCAGCTGTACAGTGGTACCTCAGGTTAAGTACTTAATTCGTTCCGGAGGCCAGTTCTTAACCTGAAACTGTTCTTAACCTGAAGCACCACTTTAGCTAATGGGGCCTCCTGCTGCTGCCAGAGCCCGATTTCTGTTCTTATCCTGAAGCAAAGTTCTTAACCTGAAGCACTATTTCTGGGTTAGCGGAGTGTGTAACCTGAAGCATATGTAACCTGAAGCGTATGTAACCCGAGGTACCACTGTACTGAAATCAGGGAGTCCAGGTGAAAAAGACAGGGTTCCCGAACCTTTCAGCAGTTGTATAGAAGCGGGAATTTCAGCAAGTGAGGCAATACCTCTTTTTTTAACCCGGCCATTCTAACTGAAATCCCGACCCAGAGGTTTCCCAAGAATAGGTTGCTTCCGGTAAATAGCTTGAGCAAGCATGTAGAAAGTACTGGTCTGATCTCCAGGCATGGTATATTTATATCAGGCATAGCAAATCCAGAAGCTTCATAACACCTGCCAATCATAGGGGGGCAATGTTTGCACTCACATTTCCTTCTGCACCAAGTGTGATCTCAATGGGCTAAGTGCACCCAATCTGTAGTAACTTGCCAGGTTAGGTTCTATTCTCAAATCTGGTATTGATATTCTCAGTCCCCCGCAGCTTACCACTTAAAAGTGGTTGTGTAAAGTGGCGAGGAGAGAGGGCGGTGATGGCAGAGTGAAATGTGTCTCTGTTCCTTCACTGGCCCCATGGCTACTACATTTAATGCAGTTGTGCTAAGCCTTTGCTCTCTAATGGAACTTTTTTCCAGTTCCTGTACCCCAACAAGCTCTTCCAAAATTAAGCCTCTTAATGATGTTGTTGTTTTCCTTTGTTTTTATTTTATACACATTTGCTGCTGTCTTTAACAAGCTAAATTGGGTCACAGAAAAGCGATACCTTTAATGAAAGAAAGTGGTTAATGAAAGAAAATAAACTGTGCGAAGAAGTGGCCATTTTGCAAGAAATAGCACCAAGTTCCCGTTTCAACCTCCAAGGGGACTTGGTGCTGCCCTTTGTGACTCCAGCCACACCATGCTAAAAGCATGCTTCAGTTCGAAGTTGTTAATATTCAGCTGGGAAACAGTATCCAGAACACCAATAAATTATTAAGCTTGTGAACTTTTTTAGTCAGTAAGATGAACTGATGAGGTCCGTCTATGAGTTCCAGGGGTGGGTGGGTGGGTGTAATGGTTTTGCCCTTCCTGACTTCCTAGCCTTTGGTCTGTGTCCAAGTGTATGTATAATTGATTCCATATGTGTGATCATTTTCTTGATGGAATTGCTTTGTAAGATATGAAGTGCCCTGACTCCTGCCCAAAACATGACAACAGAGGCTCTAACTTGTGTGTAAGAGAGAGATCTTTATTTGGGCCAGTACATCTACAGGCTCAGCAGCAGGCATAGCTATAGGAGTTCAGGAGTTCACGAACCAAAATAGAAGTTCAGAACTGAGGAGAAGCAATGAAGGTGTCCCAATAGGTTACCATATCCCTCCCGCCAAGCTTTTATAGGCAAGTCATAGCAAGGATATTCGTGAAACTTTTTCACCAGAATGCAGAGTTTGTAAGCACACACTTGGTCTGGGTGGGTGAGTTGTTTCCCATCTATGGAGGTTTTGACTGGGCCTTGGTGACAGGTCGGTGGCCTCCCATTCTGGTTCCCGTCTGCTGCCTCAGGTTCAACTAGGGCTGTAGCTCAGTAAGCATCTGCCTTCTATTCAGAAGGTCCTAAGTTTGATCACCAGCATCTCCAGTTACGACATGGAGAAACCCCTCTCTGAAGCCCTGGACAGTCACTACTAGTCAGTGTAGACAATACAGAGCCAGATGGACTAATGGTTTGACTTGGTCTAAGGCAGCTCCCTGTGTTCCTGTGATCTCCATCGGCTAGTCATTGCCTTTCTCAGACCCCAACGAGGCTCTCCAAGAGACGGAAGGTGGGAACCTCCATCTTTGGTTTCCACAATTTATCCTCCCTTCTACTTCTTCCACATTCTCCTCGTCAGTCTAATCCCAATCCTGACAAGGTCATGGATGTATCTAAAGATGCATGAAATGGATAAACTGGCTAACAGGAAATTTGGGAATAATAAGGAGGTAAGCCACCTATGTGCTGGAGCAGTAGAAAGAGGCACCCAATATCAACTTGTTTATTTTTTTAAAGGTTTGATCCATTTCTCTTTCATTGTCGGACTGCTAACCCAACAGTATGATGTACAGGGATTTGTCCAAACTCCAGTAGAGCAGATAGGAGAGCATTTTTACTGGTTGTAGCTTCTAGTTTATTTATTTGTGAACAATTGCCATACGTGCTTTTCTGATGCTAAAGAATGAAAATATTACAAAGTCCTCCAAAGCAGAATAAAGGCTTGCATTTCTTTGTTACCTTAAAAAGAAAGAAAGAAAGAAAGAAAGAAAGAAAGAAAGAAAGGTGCAGTATGGCCTCACTGAACTGCTTTAAAACATTATGGCATTCTCAGTGAAGCATATTGGTAAGTGTAAGCAGATTTTGTTCTGTTTCTGAGTAAATTGCACACAGATTTAAAGTCTGGTGCATTTGTGGCAGTTCAGAAACTTCTCAAATGTCAAATGTACAGATAATTCCAAATGAAAGACAAAAAGACTTCAAAAATCTTCCATTTTCTTCTGGTTTTGCCTTCTCCCCCCATATAGCCCCCTTTTCTTCTCCATATACCAGTTTTGTGGGGGGTTTGCCCATGTAACACTCATGCTATGCTGACATAATGACACTATTACAGCAACTGGGCAACCTATTACTGGGTTCCATCCAAAGCAGTGTTTTTAATTGGTCCAGTAAATTTTAGGATAAGGGCTACCAGCATAATTTGAGGGAAGTGGAAGGTGCTTTTAAAAGAAGAAAAGGCAAAGAACCCTGACTTTTTTTTTGTTCCCCTCCAAATATTTCTGATTTCAAAGCTCTCCACGGTTGGGGGTGGGGTGGGGGGAGTGTCTGAGGCCAACATGCATAACCGCGGCAAACAGTTTTGAGGCAAAGCCACAATAATGAAAGACATATGATCTGAAATTCGATCAGCAAACATATGCCGATGCCAAGGAATTTTTTTGCCATTCACATACCAAGATTCTGTTACTTACTAATCCGTTGCAATGGAACCCATTTAAATGAACCATAAATGGAGGGGACAGAACCAAATTGTAGCATACGTAATAGTAGACCAGGATTCTCTTGTTCAGAGAATGATTAATGGAAGAATGAATTCTAAGAGGCTCACTTTTTATTGCCTATGTTGCTATTGTTAAATACGTCACTACTTAACATTAAGAAGTGGACTTTCTGAATGTAAAATGCATCCTCCATAGCTCTAAATGAGGAACAAGGTGGTTAAATTAAATTTTAAGGCTCTATTTTTTATTTTTTTTATTTTGTCTGATAATTCCACCCCACCCCCAACTCCTTGTTACATTCAACTAAAATGTAAATTATTTTCCGGTCCTAATTGGATTTAATTATTTCTTTAGGAGGGGATGGCTGGGAGGGGGTGGAGATGGCATGCAGCTGTCCTGGTGAAACAAAGGATCTAGCAAGGGGGGGGGGGGAAACACCCACCCGAATCCCCTCCCCTTACCCTCGCAATGTTGGTTAATAAACATTGCAGAGGATGCAAATTCTGAAAGGCAATTCATGTTTTGGATAGGAAGTAACCATGCAGCTGGGTCTTACTTACAAATGTGGAATCATTAGCTACCACCATTTTTTTCTCCCCCTTAGGTCCCGTTTGCAGTTTTCTGCTAGAACCTGTACCTGACTCATTAAAAAAATGTAGAGATAAAGCTAATTGAAAATGATATATTAGCTGAGCTCTACGCCCCAAATGGGGAAAAAAATTCAAAATCTGCAATATTACAAAAATTTTTCTAAACACATGGTAATAACATCATTCAAATAATACGGAGAACAATATTGTTAAATGCAAGTCTCTGCAAGTTTAGAATCAGTAGATATTTTGGATACCGATTCTAATTAAACAAGGAAAAACATATGCTCATAGTTCCAGGAATTACTATATATACTTGAGTATAAGCCGACCCGAATATAAGCCGAGGCACCTAGTTTTAGCACAAAAAACTGGGAAAACTTATTGACTCAAGTATAAGCCAGTTCACCACACCACAAACCTGGTGGAGGTGGCAGCGGTAGAGGAAGAACAAGCAGCCCGAAATGGCTGCTTTCTGGCTGCTCGTTCCTCCGCTGCCAACAGTGGCAAAGGCCCAAAATGAGCCCTCCTCCCAGCCACGGCTCCTGTGCCTGCCCTTGTGAGAGGCGGGCAGTGGCGGCGGCGGCGAGAAAGGGCTCCTTTCGGGCTGCTCATCGCTCCTCTGCCTCCGCCCGCCTCACTCGAGTATAAGCCAAGGGGGCTTTTTCAGCATAAAAAATGTGCTGGAAAAGTTGGCTTATACTTGAGTATATACGGTAATTAGTATGAATTGGTGAGCCAGATCCTATATTGTGCAAGATATACAGGACAGAACAGGATAGGCATAGGTCATTAGGGGCTCATAGCTGCTCTGGAACTCTGCAATGTGAAACAAGTCATGCCATTTGTCCGTCTAGCTCAGCATTGTCTGTTCTGATTGGTAGCTCTGAAAGTTTTCTCTCCTAGCTGTACTTGCTTTGGCCAAGGGTTGAATCTGCATGTGCTCTACCCCGATGTATGGCCCTCTGTATAGGATAAAGGGGGCTGCCATGGGTGCTGCTGTTTGGATACAGGGAGTGTGGCCAGCTTCCGACACTGGAGTAGATTTTTGAGTGATTGCCTTGTGGCACTGCAAGGCGCATAATTCATGTTTCCATGCTCTAGTGCTTCTGCATGCTACACCATAGGATGGGCTATTACTCTTAACGAGAATGTATTGACTACATCACAATGTATAATTTGTTGTGTAGATTTTTTTAAACCCTCCTTTTTGAAATCTTGGACTGGGTATGAATTGTTTAAAAGGGACGTCGGCACGAGGAGGTTGGCTCCTTTGTCGACTGGAACTGTTTCATTCAGTATTGAAGAAGCCACCAGTTAAATACACACGTTTTGGAAAAGACCTGTTAGGATAAGAACATAAAGAATGGGGACACTGCTTCATTTGACCATTTTGCCCAGGAAATGCAAAAAAATCATACTGAAAGACTTTCCCCTGGGGAGGGAGGGGTACAGTGTTCACTTTGTTGATTTATTATTCTGTATGATTGTGAATTTTTGAAAATTAAAATGATAATAATATGTTATTATTTTAAAAACCCACTGAAAAGTATAGAATAAAATACTTGTTTTAATGCAAGAGCAGTACCATCTAAAACTTTTCTGTGCTGAAAACAGCTGAACCCCAAAAAGTCTTTACCTACTTCATTTTAATAACAGTGTATAGAAGTATGTGCATTTGTGTATTTGCAGAACGTGGGCTACTGGGGGAAAACAAATCCTTCCCAAAAGTTGTGGTGTGAATGACTGTGGCATAGATTTATGCCCAGTAACATCTTTTGGGGGACAATTTTGTGGATGATTTGGACTCTCGGGTTCAAGTCCATTATGGTATACTGGATCCTGTGTAAATAATATGTCATTTGATCTGCAAGTACTGATTCTTTGGACACTGTGATTTGCACTATATTGATCGCTCTGTGCTCAGTATCTGTTTACATTTTAGATTATCTTGCTTCCATGGTGGTGGTGTAGTTGGGGTTATGCCAACCCGCCCCCCCTTTAGGGTTCTCTATGACTTTAAATGGGCCAGAGTCTTGAGTTTTACCACTGTTTTGGTCCCTTGACCTGCATCCCTTCCCTAAAACCTCAGTGCCCAGATGTGATATTTTGACTGGGAGAAGGAAGGCCTTTGGATATTCTTTTAAAGATGGTTATACTAATTCTGGGTAGAGTCAGAAGTGGGTTTAATCATAAGGAAAACGAGGCAGAATCTGTCCACCAACCTTCTTAGTAGCATTCTTCTGCGCCTCCCACCCCACCCTACGGCCAAGTCAGCATTACAGTATTCCCATATAGATGACAGGCTGTTTTAAGGAAGACAGTAGTTCTCCTTGACTAAAATAGTACTGACAAGTCATTTATTCTTTGGAAATATAATCTTATACACACTGGCTATATGAAGTGATACCCATAAATGGTTTAACAACAGTGCCAACCACCCCGAAGACCTTTTCACAGAGGGCTCTAGCACACCAGGAGCCAACTTTTAAAGCACACTATCAGATTTGTCCATCAGTTGATTACACATAATATTTTAAATGCTATTCATTTGATTTTTACCCCTCCCCACAGGATAGTTTTCGAGGTTACCAGCATGAGTTTGACCAAACTGCGGGAGGTAGTGGAGGACAGAGGTGCCTGGCGTGCTCTGGTCCATGGGGTCACGAAGAGTCGGACACGACTAAACGACTAAACAACAACAACATGAATGTTTTCTTGGAAATAGTTCCTGTTGAGTCCGAAAGAACTTGCTCCCAATTAAGAGCAGGTTGGGTGGTTTCATTAGTTACAATGTACAGGAGCTCTTGATTCTTATACATGAGTCAAAAATTCTTGCATATCTAGCAACGTTAATGAGTGCAAAAGCATTGTGGGATTATTAGTAAGTGCTTAACCATTCAAAAAAATAGTTACAGTTAATTTTGTTGTAAAAATATTTTTACTGTAACTGAATCGTATTAAACTACTGGCATTTGCTCTGTTGTTGTTCCTCATTGACTTACAGTTGTCTCCCGTCCCCCCCAACACCCAACTCTAATTTCTGGCTACAGCCTGTTTTAAATTTTGGCTAGGCAATACTGCCGGGCTCTTAATTGATTGTGTTTAGTTTTAAATTGTGACACCCTCAGTTTTAGAGATAATGAAGACTGGACATTTTAAAATAATTTGTATGGATTTGTAAATCATCTTTATACCCACACCCACACCTTAAAATGCTTTAACCCACCTTGAGCCTCCGAGTAAAGATTGGGGTTGCAAAATTACTAATAAAACAAACGAAATCCTCACACCCCTCCCATTAAAGGAAAAAGAGAGAGGGAGAATGATTTTTGTGGTCAATAGCAACTGCTCCTGAGAAAGTGGTAGAGGCAAAGAGGTTAGTAGTAAGAGGGCAAGCACACAAAGGGAAAATTGTACATTGAGATCATTATTCTGTTGTGCCTTAGTGTGGCCAGACTGGTTTGGCAGACAGAATGATAGATGGCTTTGTGAAGGGTCCCAGGGTGTGCCCTGGACTTGAAGCGTTATGTTTATCTTGAATGGAAAGGGAAAAGCGCAGACATAATCGATGTCTAGTTTTTTAGGACTGAGAGGGTCAGGGAAAAGGGCCAGCATGGGGTGAATGGTGGGGGTGGTGGAGGGAGAGAGGGGAAGGGGGGGTTGGTTTAGACTGTGGTTGTGGCTGCCTATTAACGGATGAACTTGGCTGAAGTCCAGAGCATGATGAGAGAGTGTCACATCCCAAGAGCAGCGAGGCCTTTTCAATAATTTTTTTTTAATGCTTACTGACTGTGCATCAAAAGCTCCCAGGTCTTTTGGCTAAAGGGGAAAAGGGGGGGGGGGAGGGAAGAGATGGAGACAGCTCAATTCCCCCATCCCCCTGCACCCCCCCCCCCAAACCAGTTGAGACCAGTCTTTTGGCCACGCAGACGGCTTCTGTCATCTTTCTTGGCTTGCTGTTAAGAAGAAGAAGGGAAAAAAAAGAAATTGTGTTAGTGCCAGTAACCTGAGGGCCCAAGACAAAAACGGGTTTCAGTTTTTTCCAATAAGCAAATTAAAGAGTGTGTGTGTGTGTGTGTGTGTGTGTGTGTGTACGAATTGTCATGTGTTAAAGAGTGAGGGAGATTACAGTTTGAAAAGTGTGAACGAAGGTATATTTGACACAGGAAAATAAGGAGACTCCCTTACGTTAACATCAACCAGAGGTTTGTATGGTTGCAAGTGAACAGATGAGCAAGCCATTTCATGGTGTTCTGTGCTGTGCATTCTCAAATCAGGCTTTATTGATCAAGTCACCATTTGTGATTTAAGTCACAGTGTGACATTTTGCCACTCGTCAGTGTGGGATGACTGCCATAGCCTTGTACTCTATACCATATTCCTGCACATATTGCAAAGACATGGTGGTTAAGAGTCTGAACTGTGGACCGCAAAGTCCTGCGTTCAGATTTCACTTCTGCCGTGAACTCACTACTTGGCTTTAGGCAAGCTTTACCACTGCTTGCTTATTTATGTAGCGCTATTGATGTACCAAGTGCATCTTTTAGTTGCACCTCCCCATCTCCATATGGTTATAATAACCTTGGCTTGCCTTGCAAGGTTTTTGAAAGGATTACTGAGGTTTGCGAAGTACTTTCAGTACAGCACTCAAAAATATTGTATAAATTTAGTACAGCAGCATTGTGGTAAAATGGCCTTCCATGTGGCCGGACATTACAGGCAACTGGCACATTGAATGGCTGCAAGGCTCCCCACAGCCAGCTTTACTTACTTACTTATTTATTTATATATATAAATTATATACCACTGTTTCATAGAAAAAACATCAAAGTGATATACAATTGTAGATAAAACCATACAATAAAAACCATATAAAAATAAATCAGAAATTGGTTAACTATTGTGCAAAGATTTATTCTTAATTGCCTGCAACAGGCGTCACTTTTATAGGCAGCCATCTTGTGGCACATGACTGTAGTAGCAGAGAAGTTTCACATCAAACCTATTTATCTGCTACCCACTTTCTATATCGTGCTGAAGTATTTGTTGTTTTTTTAACAGGCCTGTTACATAGGACGGCTTCACTCTGTTTATTTGAAGAGGGAACTCTGGTAAAACAATAACCTTTTCAGAGTTAAGGAGATTTTCAAGGCCTTGTTTTAGTTTAAGGCACTTCACTTTTGCATGTAAAATTCATGTCATGAAAAAAATAACAATAAAATTAAATTCATGTCATGGCAGAACCCAGTCACACATTAATTCAGGCTTGTTGAACTCCAATCTTTAGGCTGGATTCTGCCCACAAAACAATGTTATTGGTCCTTGGCAACAAAATTGTAGCACACTTCATCCATAGTTCCACTTGCATGAAAAGGAAATCCAAAGTTGTGAGGGAGCAATGCTTGAATGTTGCATCTCTTGTTTTTCTATAAATGTGGAACTCTTGCTGCTAAGTGGCCCCAACTTTGCCGGATAGTCTGGCCTCCCATGAGGGTCTAGCTTCTTTGGCGAAGTCACTTTAGCTTCTCAATCTTTGAATAATCAAATGACCCCTAAGGATACAGAAGTTGGCTACTACCCTACTGCATGCAGGCCCAAGCATCAGGGCTGGCCTAAGACATTTTGCAGCCTGAGGTAACGGGCGACATGGCACCTTCCACATCCCATGCACAAAAGCTGACAAGAATGGCAATTGAATCTTCCTTCAACACTGGCAATGAAGCATCCTCCTCCTCCATACCTGAGGCAGCATGCTGGGTTCAGTGGTTCAGGGCTGGCCTTATGGCAAACACAGCTCTACTGCCTGCCTCTTAGCATGCACCACCTGAAGCCACCTCCTCACTCTGCCTCGTGGTAGGGGTGGCCCTGTCCTGCCAAGCATGTATTCATGCCAGTGTGGTGTAGTGGTTAAGTGTGGTAGTCTTGTAATCTGGTGAACCTGGTTCGTGTCCCCTCTCTTCCACATGCAGCTGCTGGGTGCTGGGAGGAAGGGAAAGGAGAATGTTAGCCGCTTTGAGACTCCTTAGGGTAGTGATAAAGTGGGATATCAAATCCAAACTCCTCCTCTTCTTCTAAATACATCTTTGTTTATCAGATATTATCATTGTGGTGGTGCATGTCTAGAGATATTTCATGAGCAGAACTGGAAATAGGAAGTGTTTATCCTGTAAAAGTGCATGTTGCTTGTAGTCTCATAGAAGGGAAACATATTTCACAGGGTGTGTTGCATTAAATAATAATAATAATCATCATCATTACTATATTTATACCCTGCCTTTTCCTCTGATGGGACTCAAGGCAGCTTGCAGTTAAAAACAAGAACCACTTAAAACATAGAAAAATCAATCATTAGAATGCAATTAAAGATTGATAGAATTAAAACTTACTGATGAAATGGCAATAAGGCATAGAGTTCAGTTTCTGTGGACAGTTCATGGGGTGAAAATGGAGATGTAAATTTTATGACATGGTTATTGAATTGTAAATGCACTTTACAGGGATAATCAACATTGTGAGGGACAGCTGGGTTTGTTTCTAAGGTTTAGGAATAGGGTCTTTATGTGCTAGAATTAGATGTTCTAGATTATTTATTTCCGTTTCTTCATCTGTTGCTTTGTACATGTACTGTAGCTGCCATGTGGAGCCACTTCATATAGCTTCATGTGACAGAGCATTTGTTTTCAGTAGTACATCAGAATGTGGAAGGGCAATTATGCCATGGTACTTGAGACTCTTTTTTGGCAATATGATAACTTCCGTAGCAGCCCCTGATTCTTAGATGATTAAAGCTAATTTATGTTGAGTCAGACCATTCTTCCATGTACTCAGTGCTGTCTGCACTGCCTGGCAGTGGCTCTCCAGGGAGCTTTTCCCAACCGTATGTGCAAACACCTAGGCTAGAACCTGGGACCTTTCACCTGTACTCTTACCACCTAAGGTATAGTCCTTTCCTGTGGCCCGCATGGCCTCACACCAACCTTCATGCATCCTTTTAGCATCTGTTAGGATTTATTTGAGCTGCCCTCCCATCACTTCTTCATGTGTCTGCTGGAAGTTGGACTGAAAATTCAGATCTGTTGTCACTATTAAAAATTTGAACATGGTAGTCTAATTGAATTTTGCTTCATGGTTATGTTTGACCATGCTGAGAGGGCAGCATTGAGATTGACAAGAAATAGAGCCAGCAGGGTTCTTGGACAGACAGACCCCGGCAAGTAGTGCTGGGGAAAGCTACACATGTTGAAGTTCTGCCTATAAAGCAGAAGTCCTGCCAGCAAAACAAGCTACTGAACCTGGACATAATGTGGGGAAGCCAAATATATATCTGAAGGGATGGGAAATGCTTTATGTTTACTATTTAGTAATCTGTAGTTAGACAAATCAAAATAGAAATGTGTGTCATCCCCCCACCTGATCGGCTGCAGGAAGGAAAAATCCTGAAATTCTGAAACAGAAGATTTTGGAAATCATTCCCATTTGTATACATGTATGTGATTGATGCACTTTATTTAGGTTGTACGGTGTCAGTTACTGAAATATTTTAGATTTAAAATGATATTGTGAGTACAAAGGAAGGGTGGGTAGAACTTGAACTGCATGTTAAAGCAGTAGGTGGCACGGGTTTGTAGGGAGTGGGGATGCTGAAGCGGATTCAGTTCTGTGCTGAAAAAAGTAATAAAATATCCTGACTTCCCAAGACCCTATATCTCTGCTGCTTTCCAGTAATTCAGTAATCTAGCTGCACGTTTCAAGTTTAAATTCGTCAGATTCTCCATGAGCATTACAGACTTGCCCTCCCTAAAATGGTAAACAAACTCAAGATTCTTGGTGGGCTGTCAGGTTTCTATGTCAGATATTGTACTTTGTTTTCTAAACGCACAGCTCGTGAAGATTTTGCAACCTTCTGTCGAACGGCCTGCCTGGGAGAAGCAATGTAAAAAAAAGGGCACGTTGCTATTTTGGCAGCTTTGTTAGCGACAGCAGCGTAAGCTCTCTCAGGTGCGACACTTCTGCTGTGTGTGAACTTGCTTGAAAACCAGAGGTCTCTCACATGAGAGCTACAGCTCCTTTTGATCGAAGAACTGGATATCCAAAAATGTACTTCTCTTAATTTCCCTATTCTAGGCTGGCTTCCATATGTGCTGTTAAATTTAGTGAATGTCTCAATAACACACACTTCTATCACTCCTACATGTGGTACTAGCCATACATTTAATAAGGCCTACATGAATGCTGTTTCCTGATTTTAATCGTACACTGAAAAGGTAGTTAGGCCATGGGTGCTTGTGGGCGGACACACCCCAATAATCTGAAGTGATCATCTACACCTGTCCACTCACTGTTCACTGTCTTGACATGTACTTTGTGTTTCGTGAGCAAATACACCCAAGCTAGTATTGGCCCTGGGGAGGCTTAGTATGCAGTCATTCCAATGTTTTGGCTGAATGAAAGTTCCTAGCATAGTGTCTTGTTTTCCAGTCTTCTGCCAACATCTTCATAAACATTCACTTTCTTTGTTTTCCCCTGTGAGACTGGGAAACATTTGCTGTTTCTACTTTGCAAGGGGAGAGGTGTGCCCAAGCAATGTTTGAAGTTTCCCTCAGCACTCGAACCAGAAAACTGTTCAGGGCTGAAACCTTTTTGAAAAATTGTCCATCTTTTTATACAGGTCATAAGAGTTGAATTTATACATTCTCTGGGACCTTTATCTGGGTCCACCTCTGTTTAGACAGCCTTCTGCCATTATGGCTGCCATATTTAAACCCACTTTGCTCTTCATAGTGGGTTTAAATTGCCTTTGGAGTCCATAATATGCACTTTTTTGGTCGTATTATGTTGTGAAAATTAGGGTGCACATTTTTGGTTTCAAGGTTTTGAAAATTGAGGTTCACATTAGATTCAGTGTCAAGTTAGATTTTTGTAAACATGGTGTTTGCCCACCCATTCATTGAGGAATCTAAACTCTGGACAAATGAATCACCAGAGGGGCGGAGCTTGGCAGCACAACAGGCTCCACCCTTCTCACATTTTTTTTTTGTAGCTGAGGAAATGGAACAGCCACATAGGACTAAGGCTGACACATAGGAATGCAGTCATATGCCCAGACTACCAGAATGCTGTATGGCTTTCTAAGTTTTTCACATGCAGTTTCTTGACATATGTGCTGGGAAGATGAGCTTGTCGTATACAGCGATTCTTTCCCTCTCATATCAAGGGTCCCTGCCTGGCTAACCACGCCCACACTCTCATTTTCTGCATTTGGGTGAATTTCAAGCTCAGCAAAGTTAACTTAGAAGGTCCCTTGAGATGAGCCAGCGACCTCCAGGTCAAGTACCTGGGCCTGGAGATTCCACAATAAATATTGTACTGTGGAAACAATGGGGGATTTAAAGAGCGCTGTAAGTGAAGAAAAGGGCTCCAGAGAGGAGCAGGCAGCTTCGCTTAAGAGGCTGCCAGATGAGCGGTGTAGTATTTCTAGTTCAAACTGATTGAAATGTCGACTAAAAATCAATGCTGTTGACTCACGATAATTTACAGTTCTCTCCGTGCTAAGTAGTTCTGCCGCACAGACATCAGAGTTGGAGAGTTCTGTACGCCACAATGAATCAGATGCATTATAGGTCAGCTCTTTATTTGTTTCATCATGACTTTTACACAGTTGTCATGTAATTTATGGCTGCTTTTGCGTTGTCAAACATTTTCATTGCAAGCTTCTCCTTAGTGTGTGTGTGTGTGCGCGTGCACACACACACACACAGCTTTAAAAAGACAACTGTATTACTTCCTAATCTGGGAGAGTGGAAGGCTATAAAACATCAAATTATGCTATCTTCAGGCAAATCTAAATGTGCTACAGATTGGAATCAGGGTTCGTTTGTCCCTGATGCAAATTATTAAGTTCTAATTATAAATATGCATTTAATTACCCCCACATTACTTTTTCTTTTCTTTTAACAGACAGAATGCTGTGGTTGCTCCTTAGTCATTCTGCCTAAGACTACTGTGGCTATAGAGGGAGACAATTCTACACCAATGAATATGCATTTTCTAAATCAAGGGAGGCCGAGTGGGGCGGTCTGTGCATTAGAACAGAAGCAACATTCTTTGGTGAAATTTGTAATCGAGGTGTAGAATTTTTGTGTGTGTTACAATTTAATTTTTTATTAATTGCTTGACGTGAATAGGGCTAGCATTCATGCATGCATCAGACACAAAGATGTACAGTATCTAGCACAATATTCTGTCTCTTAAGAGTGTGCAGCAGGCTGGGCAAGATGGAGACAGCTCTTCCTCTTGCTTTCACATGACTTTTGCAAATCAGAGGTCTACTGCCTGTGGACATGTGACATTCCCACCTATCATGGCTAAGGGTTACTGGTCCCGTTATGATAAAATAGGAATGAATTGCCCTTTGTTTTTCTGCATGAAACAAACAGCATTAGCAACTACTGTCTTTATACTCATTTTTTGTGAGTTTGTCAACAGCACCAAGAATTCGTTGCGCTTGGCCATTCATGAATTTTGTAAATCTGTAGTAGAAAGCAAATGTTTTCCAATTGGCTGCTGCTGACCAAAATATACTATCTGCCTTGAAACAGAATTTTTGACTATAAATATTTATATTGCTAAGGAAAGAAATATCACACTTTAAACCAAATAAAGGGGGGGGGGGAGGAAGAAATGTATTTTCTCATGGGTTGTTTTCTGGTTTTAATCACAAAGGAATGAAACATTTTTGTTAAGCATTTTTGATGAATCTTAATGACTCCACCTTACATAGTACGTTGAAATGTGGTTGCATTTGCTGTGCTTATCTTCTTGGACTTGAAGTCTAGTGGACCTCTGTAATAATATTGAGCTCATACTCTAGATGTTAATATAGAAAGAAATAGCCTGTGATGTTTCCTGGCCAGTAGGTATGGAATTCCTTTTTCACAGAGGCTCATCAGAGTCCAAACTTAAGCAAGAAGGGATATGCAGGATCAATTAAAACAGATTACTTAAAATTCAACTATTAAATGTGCACTCTGTTTTATAAAAAAACTAAAAACCATAAGCATACCCTCAGGATCATGGTTAAAAATAAGTAGATTATGTAGGACTGTAATCAGCACACCCCATCGGGTGATGTCCAATAATGTTCAACTGCTTTCACAACAGTAATGTTGTCTTGCAATGGAGCTTCCACTTTCTGTTCTCCCTCCTCCAAACCACTGTGGGGTCCCCAAAATCAGTCCCCCAACCCTTCAGAGCAGAATTTGGGGGCTGCAGAGGAGATGAGAGGTAGGAGAATTCTCGCTCACACTGCATGATAGGCGTGGGCAAGAAATTATAGTAATAGTAGTTGTAGTAGTAGTAGTAGTAGTACAACAACAACAACAACATCTGACTGGGAACTGTGGAAGTTTTAAAATGCTTTTCACCATGTTGAAAGATGCTCTAGACCAGTGGTTCCCAACTGGTGGTCCACCTGGGGATCTGTGGCACATACCCGTCAACTTTCCAGGACATTCCATTTTGGAGGGCCATGTTCTCACGTAAGAGCACGGTACCAAAAAGCACTAGTTTTGGGGCACTGTGCTCTTGTGTGAGCCACATGACTCACACAGCAGTGCGGCCTGGAAGGAGCGTAGTCCGGTTTTGAGCTGGGACGTGTTTCAGAAACTTTTCTACTTGGAACTGGTTTGGATGACTAGTCCTTGAGGTTTACAGGTCTGTTTTCATTTGGGCTTCATTTTACAATCACAGACTAGTGGCTGCATGCTTTATCCCCCTACCTGAGAACCACCTGACTTGAGACATAGGGATGAGGAGGCAAAGTCTTTAGAAACGAGTAAATACATACATACATACATACATACATACATACATACATAGCTATTAACCATACGTTATGGCCTCCCAGGTTCTTGAAAACCTTTTTTTGCCTTTCTCCCATGCTCCATTTTTGCATTCCTTAGTTAGAAGGCTCGGTCTGGGAGTCGTTCCTAGATTTTGCTCAACGTGTGCACAAATCCTGAATAGCCCATGCTCTGAATCTTCTGATCCCTTCAAAGTTAATGCAACCGTGTTCACCACTGGCTTGGCTGTGGAAGTCTGAGAAAGCAGAGGTGCTGAGAGCCAGTATGGTGTAGTGGTTAAGAGCGGTAGTCTCGTAATCTGGGGAACCGGGTTCGCGTCTCCACTCCTCCACATGCAGCTGCTGGGTGACCTTGGGCCAGTCACACTTCTTTGAAGTCTCTCAGCCCCACTCACCTCACAGAGTGTTTGTTGTGGGGGAGGAAGGGAAAGGAGAATGTTAGCCGCTTTGAGACTCCTTAAAGGGAGTGAAAGGCGGGATATCAAATCCAAACTCTTCTTCTTCTTCTGAGGGACATAAAAAAGAAGTTGAGCTATTCCATAGTTATCCACCTGCCACAGTTGCTTTAGAGTGCAGGTTCGGAGCAGAAGCAAGCATCCCTTGAGCACCAGAAAGTGAAATGACTTCTCTGGTTCACCCTCATTCAGTAAGATCTTGTTAGTCCTACTATTCTCATTGTACATTTGATTTAACTCACTGCCAGCAGTTCTTCAGAAAGACAACTTTTTAAATCTGCACATGGCATTCGCAAAGTCACATAAAACTCTAGTCCATGCCCTGGTAATCTGTTACCTAGACCAGTGCAATTTTCTCATATATGAGAAGGAAGTCATATGAGCTTTAAAATTCATATTAAAGCATCATCTCAATTTGTTACCTGTCTCCCCAAATATTTAAATATATATTCACTCCACCCACTCACTCTCGAGTTTTAGTGCAGCTTTTATTGAAGATTTCCTTGGACTGACAATCTGCCAAAAAATGAGGTTGAAAACAGCTAAAAATGCATTTATACAGTGCCTTTCAGGTTGTAAAACTGCATCTCAGTAATTGTTACCATAGTCATTCAGTCTAGAACAAAAGCGACCCCACATTGCTGTCGGGTGATTGAATATTTGCTGAGGTGAGACTTGAGCCTGTATGTTCAGAAATAATAATATTAATAATACAACAACAACATATTATTATTTATACCCCACCCATCTGGCTGGGCTTCCCCAGCCGCTCTGGGTGGCTTCCAACAGAATATAAAAAATACGATAAAACATCAGATATTAAAAACTTCTCTAAACAGGGCTGTTGTCTTTGTCCATGGAGTTTTCTTGGCAGGGATACTGGAGTGGCTTGCCGGTTCCTGCTCCAGGTGGATCACGTTTGGTCAAAACTCTTCACTATGACCTGTCCGTCTTGGGTGGCCCTGCACAGCATAGCTCATAGCTTCTCGTGAGTTATTCAAGCCCCTTCGCCATGACAAGGCAGTGATCTATGATGAAGGGGCAGAGGAACCAGAGACCAAATTGCAAACATGTGCTAGATTATGGAGAAAGCTAGAGAGTTCCAGAAAAACATCTACTTCTGTTTCATTGACTATGTAAAAGCCTTTGACTGTGTTGACCACAGCAAACTATGGCAAGTTCTTAAAGAAATGGGAGTGCCTGATCACCTCATCTGTCTTCTGAGAAATCTATGTGGGACAAGAAGCTACAGTTAGAACTGGATATGGAACAACTGATTGGTTCAAAACTGGGAAAGAAGTACGACAGGCTGTATATTGTCTCCCTGTTAATTTAACTTATATGCAGAATTCATCTTGTGAAAGGCTGTGCTGGATGAATCCCAAGCCAGAATTAAGATTGCCGGAAGAAATATCAACAACCTCAGATACGCAGATGACACAACCTTGATGGCAGAAAGTGAGGAGGAATTAAAGAACCTTTTAATGAGGGTGAAAGAGGAGAGCGCAAAATATGGTTTGAAGCTCAACATTAAAAAAACTAAGATCATGGCCACTAGTCCCATCACCTCCTGGCAAATAGAAGGGGAAGAAATGGAGGCAGTGAGAGATTTTACTTTTTTGGGCTCCATGATAATTGCAGATGGTGACAGCAGTCACGAAATTAAAACATGCCTGCTTCTTTGGGAGAAAAGCAATGACAAACCTAGGCAGCATCTTAAAAAGTAGAGACATCACCTTGCCAACAAAGGTCCGTATAGTTAAAGCTATGCTTTTCCCAGTAGTGATGTATAGAAGTGAGAGCTGGACCATAAAGAAGGCTGATTGCCGAAGAATTGATGCTTTTCAATTATGGTGTTGGAGGAGACTCTTGAGAGTCCCATTGACTGCAAGAAGATCAAACCCATCCATTCTTAAGGAAATCAGCCCTGAGTGCTCACTGGAAGGACAGATCATGAAGTTGAGGCTCCAATACTTTGGCCACCTCATGAGAAGAGAAGACTCCCTGGAAAAGACCCTGATGTTGGGAAAGATGGAGGGCACAAGGAGAAGGGGACGACAGAGGACGAGATGGTTGGACAGTGTTCTCAAAGCTACCAGCATGAGTTTGACCAAACTGCGGGAGGCAGTGGAAGACAGGAGTGCCTGGCGTGTTCTGGTCCATGGGGTCACAAAGAGTTGGACACGTCTGAACAAAACAAGGCTGCCTTCAGATGTCTTCTAAAAGTCAGATAGTTGTTTATTTCCTTGACATCTGATGGGAGGGTGTTCCAGAGGGCTGGCGCCACTACCGAGAAGGCACTTAGCTATAGCAGTGTGCCTTTTCAACCACTTGCAAATGCAGAATAGGAATGTTCTGGTAAAATATTCTGGCAAAACATTGTTGGTGGGGCGTGTGTGTTATATTTTCATTTTGTTTTTGTTTGAACTATTTATTTTGTACTTTTATCATGTATTTTTTTTGTCTTGTGAACAGCCCTGAGATCTTCGGAAGAAGGGAGGTATATAAATTTAATAAGTAATAAACAATAAAACTATCTCACAAGCACGTCACAGTCTTAGCAGCTGTGATTTGTCAATTTACTGGCCCACTTACCCACATATGTACTTAACTTCTTCTCGACAATATTTCTCTTATGTTTTCTATCATATTTACTTTGTCCACACTTCCATTTGTCAGGTGCTTTCTAGGCACGGGCTCAAGCGGTTTTGCCTTTGCCCTGCCATTTTCTTTAAAGAACAAACGTCAGTCTGGAGGAAACCGAATTGTTGTTTGCTCTCTCTCTTTCTTTAAAAAAATTTAAAAAGTTAAAATAAAATTGGAGAAATTTGGAACTGCAAAATAAATTAGGAAACGGAGACTTTTATTGATGTTGATAATACAGTGCAAAAAACAAATCAGTGAAGAAAAAAGTCAGGGAAGGCAATAGAAATTGCCCTAGGAATGGAGGTCTTGCCTTCTTAGTAAGGGAATACTTTTCAGAATGTATATTTTTGAATAGCTGAGGCTGTTTATTTTTTCGTTCATTGTGTTGCTTTGAGCTGAAATGCATGGTTGTTGTTGTTGTTGTCCCTGCATTTGTAACTTCACTTGACACATAACTAATTCCCCATTCAGATTTTTCATCCTATCATGCCTACTAAAAAAAAGTAAAAGAAAAATTTCATACCTGCATGGAATGTCATCTAAAGCGGGCAATGGTGCTGCATGCTTTAATTTGTACATATTGTATTATTTCATGAACAGTTGAGTTTAGGTAATGTTATTGTCCATAGATAAAATCCAAAATGGAAGCTATTCAAAGAACATTGCATTCAAAGATGAATCTGAGAGTTTCCCCTATGTAGCCTTTCTCCTTTCCTCTTTTAAAAATTATTATGAATATAATTATGGTTCTTCGCATTATTGTGTAACTGTCCTACCGACTCTATTGTCCGTGTACGGTCAACCATTCTTACTAGGACAGCCTTGAGTAGCTAATGGGGTCAGCCGTGTCTCCGTTTGATATATGGATTATGTTTACTGTGGCATATTTGGTTTGTGAACTAAGCTGGAAGAGCAGGGTAGATGATAAATAAAGATGCACTTCACTTTCCCACTCTCTCTCTCCCCTCCTCCCAAGGTTGCGAAAATCGCCTTCTAAACGGGAAAGTGCCTTGCATAATGGTGAGGTGTTTGGGAGTGGGTCATTGACTTAAAAGTTGAAGATTGTCGGTGGCTGACTTTTATGGCACCAGGAATTTGTTATGTTATGGATTTTTGCTCAGATCTCCTCCTTGGATTGAGTAAAAAACCAGAGGTATTATATTTATTTAACTTACTAGTTTGTTTAAACAAGTGTCTAACTTATAGAATAATGATAGTGCTACACACAGCCACAAGCTTTGAGTGATGGGAGACTCCTGGGGTACCAGGCACATTTACCAGGGTTTGTGTTTCCTTTTGGAACAAAGAGATACAGCAGAGACTGTGGTGTCTGTATGATATATGGTTTATTTACACATATATACAACCTGAACCTAGATGGGGAGAGTGTAGAGCATTCGCATCCCAAGAAGATCCTGTTCCTTCCATTGCTGCAGCCTCGGATTCCAAGAGACACCAAACATCATGTCTGACCCTCTCTGTAGCATGAAATAGACTGCCCGCCTCATGCTTTGGCCCCCTCCTTCAGCTTGCAAAAGTGACAGTTTTTTTCCTATTTGCTTACCTCATTGTCCACTGCAATTCTGCCCCTCCCTCCTGAAAATTTGGGCTTTTGTTTCTTCTATCTTTCACCTCAGGGAGGGGCTTTGCCCATTTTCTGCCAGTCCAGAGTCATTAACCCTTCTGAATGGCTCAGCCATTCCAGTAATTACCTCTTGATGGCTCTTCTGCCAGGCGGTTTCCTGAACACTCAAAAACCACGTTAAACTCCATCCCCCATTAGACCCAAGGATTTGGGGGGTTGCTTAAATTCTAACATTTTACTGAATCCAGCTGATTGATAGGTGGGTAGCCCTGCCCCACTGCCAAAAGTGGTCATTGGGGGATTGCCAGATTCAATTCCGCACCCCTGTTTTTGTTCTCTTCCAAGGAGCTCACAGTGGGGGTGTAGATGGTTCTTCCTTTTCTTTCTCCTTACAGCAACCCTGTGACGTAGGGTTGGATTAAACTTTAGTATTCACTATTCTTATTTCCCTGAATACACACTTTAAGTCTACTTAATTGGTATTGTTGTTGTTGTTGTTGTTGTTGTTTAGTCGTTTAGTCGTGTCCGACTCTTCGTGACCCCATGGACCAGAGCACGCCAGGCATCTCTGTCCTCTTCCTTTTCTTTCTCCTTACAGCAACCCTGTGACGTAGGGTTGGTATATTGACAATTAAATTCCACTCTGATCGTTTTTATCATTTTTGTAAAGAACTATACAGAAATTCTGGTTTTAGTATGCTGGTTGTTTGGCCTTCATTCATTCATTCACAGTATTCACTATCAGTGCCACCTGATGTAGACAAGGGCAAGAGATAGTCAGGGTCCATTTTGCATATTATAAATTAATAATATCCGGCTAAGGCTTATAGCAGACTAATTCAGGTTTCTGCATTTTGGTGTTTGATGTAGACTGCAAATCTTCCTAAATTAAGAAAAGATTCTGGCCTGGTTCTGATGTTTAGTTGGGGGTCACATACAGCAAACCAGAAGGAAATGTGGAGAAATTTTACTGTTTGCCTAGAAAGTCCTACAGGTATAAGAACTTTTATCATAATCCAGTGTTAACAGTTCCCTTTAGGGAGGTGTAATGTAAGAGATGGATGGACTGCACACAACTGTGTGATTGTAAACTGCTTTTTCTCTGCTTTATACTCTCTTTTACAGTACTTTCCTTTTCCTTCTTTTTTTGGAAGCAGGCTGTGGGGCTCGATGGACTTTGAGTGGCAGTTTTTACCTTCTGATTGCTTGTCCAATGACAGTGACTTAGTCCAAAGGTATGGAGATGTGACAGACAGAGGGATTGTGCGTGTTAGCAGGCTGCTGATGAACCAGTGCTCTCCTTTTGAGCAGTGTTTTGCGTTCATTGGCCTTGGTGCCTGAGTTATGGCTCCACTTGTTGCTGTTGAACAGCCATGCTTGGATGCTCAGCTCAAGACCACAACATTTTTTAAATCTCTTGTCTTTTCCCTCTCCATTCCTACTGCCCTCTTCCCCTCTTCTTTTTTTCCTGCTTCTTGCATCTGGTTAAGTGGACCAAAAGAATATGTGTGTGGCTGATTCTTTTGTCTGTGTGTGTGTGTGTGTGTGTGTGTGTGTGTCCTGAAAGATGTTAAGACCAACAAGCTTTTACCCGCCGAGTCTGTGGAGAAAACGGCCAGGCAATTTCTGTTTCAATCTACATGTCTCTCTGGAGCAGCAGTTCCAGAGTCTGATCAATAGGTTTTATTGCAGACCTCACTGTCTCTAAAAGCGCTGTGACCTTATCCTGTCTAAAAATAGCGTGTGCTCTCACTGCCGACAGAATCTTGACCTGCAAAAACCCATTTGGAACATAACTGACACATCCAGTCAGCTGTGTGTCCAAGACACACTTGGAGGACGGATTCCGTCCAGCTTCCCCACAACACTGACTTACGAGTCCTTAGAAGGGAAATGCCAGCTAGGAATAAAAAAATAACAACACAGAAGCTCTGGGTTTTATCTCTGACTGGAGTTCAGATGTTCAAGTAAGAACTGGAGTCTTATTCTTTTAATCTTGTAATCCAGTGGCGGGGAATTTCTCTTTAGCTCACTTTATGAGCTCTTGGGGCACACACATGCCCCTATGATCAGGGTAACCAGTTGGTGACCTGGGGGTTCAATGCAGCCCTTTAATGTGTATAAGAATTGGGGTCTACTACTGCTGAAGAAAATTATTTCATTATTGGTAGTGTTTAGGGATGGGAGAGACATTTCGTTGAGTTCTTTGAAATTCTCGCTTCTCCAATATCGCAGTACAGTTCTCCCACCAAGTAATGTGCACACAAATGCACATGCTAGGTAAAGTGTGCATAAAGATGGATATATTAGTGAAAAATAGCATACAGAAATGCACTATAAATTGCTAGCAAAAATGTGTATATTTGGAGAAATTCGCACTGAAATTCTGAAGAGCCTCCATAAGGATTATTTTTAAAAAATAAAATAAAATTGTGGTGTGGAAATGTGGAGAACTGAATCTAAGACTGAAAAAATGAGAAACCGAGAGAAAATGAAAGTGACAGATATGCCCATCCCTAGCAGTGCCACAATGCTTTTCTTAAAACAACAACTGAAGAATACAATTATCAGAAATTACTATAAGCTTATAAGGCACAATGTAGTCGATTAAAAAACAATTCATTGGATATATTTTGAGTCTACCATCTCCCTTAGCAGTTTTCACTTTCGTTTTCATTTCATTTCTTTCTTCCATGAGACTCAACTGCGGGAAAAAGATCAAAATTTTATTTGTGTGGTGGGGGGACAGTATCCAGTTCAGTAATTCCTAATTAGATTGGGGTGTGTGTGTGTTTTTAACCAGTTATAATACTGGCACTGACAAGGTTTGTTATCTCCAGCTCCTACTGAACACATACTGTGAACCCTATAGCAACTTGAATGCAGCCCCAGGGCCTTCTTGTGTGGGAATACCCGCCCCCTTTAATTAGTCAGCAAGGGCTAAAGTACACCAGCAGCATTGGTTTCTGTCAATTGAGCAACTTATTCAGTGCTCCTTTACCAACATATTGTAACCTCAGCTCTCTTTCCCAAAATATAATCCAAAGACTTTTGAATCTTCCCGAATCTTCCCCAGTGTGAATAGTAGTGGAGGTCCATCCTTTATATGTACGTAAAGAGCTCTTTGACTGTTTCCTTGGACTGAGCAGCTGAAGTTCAGAATAATGGGAGGCCTCTACTAAAACCTCTTTTGTTGTTCATACTGGGGAGGAAGGAGTTAAAGAGCCATTTGCCCATGTTTCAGTGTGAGTGCAGGATAAATTAGCTAAAGTGGATGTGTGTTGTAGAGTGTCTTTCTTGGGATTGGTGACACATTTGAAGCCAGATAGGAAAGCCTCAGGGTCACATGGAGTCCTTGGTGCTAAGTTTTCCTTTTAGCAAACATAACATGTTGGTTGACCAGTCAGTGTTTGCATAATCATTCCGTATTTTTACACTTCTACCACCACCCCAGACTCTCCAGCCATGGCTTTTTCAATGCAGTCAGCCAGTTGACCATGGAGAAAATGTTCATTTTGAAAAGAGAATAAGTGAAGAAGATGTAAAACCATGTCCAGCGAAGGGTTAAGCAACTTTGCTGGCAAGGAAGGGCGTATCTTTGAAAAAGATGAAAAGGGATGAGTGCAATGATTGCAGGGCTGTAAAAAGGTGGCATTTTGTTCTTCTGCTAACAAAAGCCAGGCCCATTGTTGCCTCCCAGCCTGAAAGGGAGGTCACTGGTGGGTATTAGCACAGCTAATCACATAAAGAGCCCGGGTGGGCTTCCCCGAAAATGCTCTGCCTGCAGCCTGAGAAACTGGGTCTGGCCAAGACTTATCAGTTCCCATGCACGAGATATTCTTTGGTTAGACAAAATGTCCGCTCCTAGTCTCTTAATGTACAGGCTATTATTAGTAAGTGTCACTCAGTTCTCTGAGAGTGGTGCTTTTAGCTGCCACCTAAGTGCTTGACACTTGGGTTTTACAGCAGATTAAATTAAATTTTAGGCCAGTTGGGCTCCACTGGAAGGAGACAAAAGGAGCAGCTGCTGCTGTGGAAATGTGCTCTGTTGACGACCAGGGTGTCGTGACCGACTGACTTTTACTTGCCCATCACCTCACTCTCTCCTGGCTCCAGATGCATCTGGGGGAACAAGTGACTCCTCCTTGGAAATTAGCAGTTTACCTGATGGAGATATTTGTGCCACATTCAGAACTCCCACACGCGCCCCCCCCCCCCAAGTGGACAGAAAGGGTTGCCTTAACAGTGGACAAATATCCTAGCATCATCAGATGACTAGAAGCAGCTATCAAACTGGACTCATAGGCTACAACCCATGTGGCCACAAACTCACAGCTTCCAATTCTAACTGTGGAATAATAAATCCCCATGTATATGTGGCTCTTAGCCTTTTTAGCTTTGCCCCTGGTATTTCCATTCCACATTGAGGAAGACCAGGGATGGGGAACCTATGGCCCTGCAGATGTTGGAATGGAATTCTCATTGGCCCCAGCCAATGTTCAGGGATGATGGGAATTGTAGTCTAAAACATTTGGAGGGCACCATGCGGAAGGCTAATTTAGAAACAATAGATTGCTTTAGCAGGCAGCGAGAATATGTCAAGGACTATTATTGGTGGATGGGGGGGCACATAGGATACATATCAATTTATACAATAGGATCTGTGATTGTGATGCATTTATTTGGCTTATTGAAGTGGGGAACATCTGCTGTTGTGAGCCAAAGCCAATCTGTCAGCAGCGTTCTTCAGGTCGAGATTTGACAACCACTTTTTCAATAGCCAGGACAGGCAAGCCCTTTAACCGGTAACTTGTCACGCAGTTTCTCAGATAATCTTTCACCCATTGAAGGCATTAGAATGTACTTTCACATGGAGTGGTTGACAGAGGAATGCTTTCACCAGTCACACATAATTTATGTAGTCCAAGGAAGGCAAGTTTGTATTTATCTGGAAAAAAATAAAAAATAAAGCGTTGCAGCAAACTGTCAAATGTCAGACTTCTGGTCTTCTTCATGATGCTCAATGTTACTTTTGGCAAGAGTTCGTTCTCCACACTGTCTATATTGCATCTGCAGTGTTCTAGGATGAGGAATGAGGAGAAAAGCTTACATAGCCAGGCAGGAGTCCCAGTCCCGTCCCGTCCCTCCCAGGTTGTTGTTTTGATCTTTTGGACCAAGGCAGAAGGTCCAGACTTCCTTTTCTAGTCCCAACTCATTGAAAATGTAGCAGCGTGGAGTTGCATCAAATCACACCTTGCTGGCTGATGAATCCTAGACTTTAATGATCTGTTGTTACGTTCATATAATACATGCATGGCGGCAATCCACTTTGAGTTTCCTCTCTAGATGAAAAGTGGAATGTAGATAGATTGCAGTAAAACAACACCAACAGGTCTGAACTGCAAGGGTTTGAATGCAGCTTGTGTCCCTTCCTTACATTCCGTTGTGATCTCTGAGGCCCTTTGGAAGGTCTGTGGTGTGTAAAGAAAGTTTAGAAACATGCAATCTCTCACCAAGAAATGTTGCTTATCTTATCAAAAACGTGTTTAGCTTCCTCAGAATATCCGCAGCTGTGTTTTGCCTCCCCATGACCCTAAAATTTCACTTCAGGCAAGACTGAGAGGCATAGAGCTGTGGAGCCCCCCTGCCTGCACATGAGAAATAATGCTAATTGTATCCCCCAATCCCCTTCCTATCAATGTTCTGAGCCACCTCCAATTCATGCTGAATGCTGCACATCTATTTGTCTGTCTGTCTGTCTGTCTGTCTGTCTATCTATCTATCTATCTATCTATCTATCTATCTATCATCTATCTATCTATCATCTATCTATCTATCTATCTATCTATCTATCTATCTATCTATCTATCTATCATCTATCTATCATCTATATCTATCTATCTATCTATCTATCTATCTATCTATCTATCTATCTATCTATCTATCTATCTATCTAAATTGCCCTCACATCCTTGATGCCCACTTCCCAGCTTGAGGGTGTGTTGGTATAACAGTGTATAACATTTTTGTTATACAGTGTATAACATTTTTGGCACTCTTCCAACGGGGGCTGCATTACTTATAGCCTCTTTTGAGTCCTCTTTTATCTCCCTTCTCCATAATTTGCTATCGTGGGCTACTAAATGGCCTTGGCCCTGTACCCCTGAAGGAGCGTCTCTCCCCCCATTATTCAGCCTGGACACTGAGATCTAGCAAGAATTCAGGTTACAGGGGACCCGATAGAGGGCCTTCTTGGTCATGGCGCCCACCCTGTGGAACGCCCTCTAATCAAGATGTCAAGGAGATAAGTAACTATACAACCTTTAGAAGACATCTGAAGGCAGCCCTGTATAGGGAAGTTTTAAATGTTTGATGTTTTATTATGTTTCTGTATATGCCGGAAGCCACCCAGAGTGGCAACCCAGTCAGATGGGTGGGGTACAAATTGTTAACAACTACTAATACTACTATAAGATCTGTGCTAATAGTATGTGAATCTCATGTGGTCTGTGGGAAATGGATATGATGAATCAGCACAATAGACTTGTCATGTGAAGTGCCGCAAAAACTCCCAGTTGCATCTTTCGAACCTGTGCTAGATGTGGCCAGTTCATTCCAATTTTAGAATCACCTCCATAAAGGTGGTATAGGGTAAACATATGTCAAGGCACTTGCCAGACCCAGCTAGGCTTTGTATGTCCATAAATCAGATCCTGAAGTGAACAGGCATCCAACCACAGCAGAACATGCTGAGATGAATTCCTCATAATGGAGAGGTGACGGCAGACAGGTTGGTCGCTGTGCTCTGTTCCTTTTAGCTGTAGCCCCATATAGTTTCCTGCAATTTAGACACTTGACAGTGGGGAGGTTTTCCCTTATCTGTAAAGTAGGCTGATTTCAGCTGAAGAAAGGAAAGGAAAGGAAAGGAAAGATGCTGTCCTGGTGTTTTCACCATGTGAAGGATACATGTATCCACATGTGAAAAAGAAGCTGAATTATTTTTGAGGTGGTGTTGGCAGATCAAATATGCCTCCTCTGATCAAGATGCAATTGGAGATGTTCCAAGACCACTTTCTCAACAACCACCCTCAGAAATGTAAAGGCTAAAGCCAAGGGCTTGCCAGCAGTTGGCAAAGCTGCTAGCGTCAAGATATATACATTATGGATGTTCTATTAGATGGATGGCACTGTGTTCCAGGGGAGCTGGCATCTAGCCCTTGAATAAAGAGACACACTGTGCACATGGGAGACCTGCTGTGGGATTTTGTTGGTCACTGCCTTCCAGCATCTCCCCCCCCCACCAAATCCACAGTGTGTGAGTGAGGGTACGTTGACACAACACTTGGGTTTATGACAAACTTGCCTGTTTTTCAGTATATACAGGACTCAAAATGATTTTGAGGAATGACATTGAACCATTCCATTTCTGGGTTGGAAAAACAGCATATACACACATGGTTGATTGGCATCCATCAGTCTTGGGAGACAATGGAGGAGTGTGCCTTTGTGGATGAAGTCACACTGCTGGAAGATGGCTGCAGATACTGATATGGAAGAGAGATGCTTTGTTGCAGCTGGGGCAGATGAAGGTGATTCTTCCCAGTGCTACCACCTTATTGCTGTCTGGAGGGGCTATAATGCAACAAAAGTGGAACCCCCTCCCTCCACAATAACATTTGTGGTATAAAAAGATAGGAGATTTCAGCAGGAAGTTCAGGGTTGTGCACTGATTGGACATGAAAGAGTGTAACCACTCCAAAACTTTTGCAGGCAAGAACAGGATTGGATCACGTGCGACTGCCCCATTAGCATCTTGAAGGCGAATCATCATGAACATGCAATAGAAAGGATTTCTGGAGGGATCTGTGATGTTAAATGCATGACTGCAGGTCTAGTTTTTCCCTTTTCTAAGTAACAGCTGCAGGAGGGAGGGGAATAATTAGAATCTGGGCTATGACAAATGGGAAAGAGGGTTAATCTTCTCCCCTGGCCTTGTGTTGTCCCCTCACTTCCAAAGCAAACATAGGTGTAAAGCTGTGGATCGGTTGTGGATCTTGCCTTTGGGTAGGGAGATGTACTTAATTATTTCCCAACTTTTTACAAACACAGTTCTATTGATGTTTAGAATAGATTTTACTCACCTCAGTTCTGGCTCCGATATCAAGAAACCTCCCCCTTTCCCCCATCCTTTGAATAGTTTTACACTTTTAACAAAGTTTCTGCTGTGATGATGATGGAAATAAATGAACAGCTAAAATTCCTGAAAGACTTCCCAGAGATAAATAGGTAGACACAGCCCACCTGGAGAAGCAGGGTAGGGTGAGGGATTGCTGAGCTGTGTTCAATTTCTTTGGCTGTTACCTAATTTGCAAAGTTGGGATTCTCTCTTTATACTATGACATCATACCCATATGTATCCCAAATCATTTTACGTGCAATTTACATTTCATATCTGATGATAATTAAAAACGGAGTGGCTCTTTAAAAATGATCAGAAACAGGCAGGAGAGGTTTCTAAAAGTGTTGAAATTGCAAAAGGAGGTTTGCTTGGCTTTTCCTTTTCTTCAATGTTTGTTGTCCAAAATTGCTATTGTAATTCTATTTGCTAAAAGTTGGCATTCAACTTAAACACTTCTATCATAAAGATTAGTGGTGCTGGCCTAAGGCTGCTTTTTCTGAAGAGTAAGTAGACTAGATCTCAGGTGCTGAAAGGTGGTGGACTTCTTACCACTCATACTCTTTCTTTCTTTCTTTCTTTCTTTCTTTCTTTCTTTCTTTCTTTCTTTCTTTCTTTCTTAATAAAAAAACACCAAACTCAGTATTGGGACATGGCTAGCTGAAATGTATTTCTCTTGTGTTATGACTGTGGTGTTAAGACTTTACAGATTAAAACTGTGCAGTCTCATAGGGTTGTAGCCAATGTCAGTCCTACACACAGTAGACCCATTGAAATTAATGGACATGAGAAACTGAGGTCTGTTCATTTTAACAGGCCCATTCTGAGTAGAATTAATGTGTGATACAATCAATGGGATCTGGCATAAGGATAGCTCAGTGGCAAAGGACACACCTTGCATGGAAAGTTACCAAGTTCAATCCCCAGCATCTCCTGTTGAATGGATTTTAGGTAGGTGAGCTGGGAAAGACCCCTTCCTGAGAGTACTGTCAGCCAGAGTAGACAGTGCTTGGCTTTTTGGATCAAAGGCCTGACTCAGTATGTGTCTATTCAGCTTCTCATACAAGTGGAAGTTGCGACAAAATGTCACATTGTGGAGTACTCCCATTCAGTGTCACAGAAGGCCCTTCTTTAGGCCTTTAACTGCAGCAGTTAGTAGTCTGTGTCTGCTAAGCATGCTCCATCCTCTGCATTGTTTTTGGCTTTCCCCCCCCTCTTCATTTTTCTTAAACTTTAATGTACTTACAGAAATGTTAGGGATTCCTCCCCCTGCCTGTTGCTGTCTCCTTCTTGTGTTGTTTTGGCTACGTAAATGTTATGTATTCAGTGGTCTATGTTTGCCTTAGTTTGAGTCTGGACTAAGGTCTTGTGAATCTCTGTGTTCTGATACATGATATCCAATCACAGAACACTTCAGATTTGGGCCATTGCCATTGGCCCTGAAACTCTTGAGTTATGATTCGCAGCTTGGGAGTTTAGACAGCCAATCACGTTGCGAGTGGGAGCGGCCCAGCCCTTCAGAAATGTATATAAGCAGTTGCTTTGCCCCTGTTGTCCAGTTCTGTTAGTTCAATAAAGGTTCTTGCTGTTATCACTGTGTCTTGCTTCGTGGGAACCCACCTACACTTCAGTAAGTATAGACACTCAAGAATAAGTTTAGTGTTAGTATATACAGGTGGGACCTGGAACAGAATATCCTGTGGAAAGGCATGGCTGGTAGGCACCCTGAACAGGCGCTCTCCATGCCACAAAATTTTGTTTCAGGTCCCACCTGTATATACTAACACTAAACTTATTCTTGAGTGCCTATACTTACTGAAGTGTAGGTGGGTCTAATGCTAATAAAAGTTTTCAAAGTAAAAGACACTGTGTTGCTTTAAAAAATGGAAGCTGAAATTCTGAGAAGGCCCAATTCTGCAACCAATTAAAAAAATCTGTGCTTTTGTGGTACAGTTGTCAGCTCTGCCTATAGGTCTGTTGTGGCTTATCGAAGCATTAGAGCCGGGTCAAATCTGTCTGGCCAAAACAGCTAAGGGCAGATGCAGTGGCAGGGCTTCCCAAGGGTAGAATTGTTCCTTAGCTGTGCGGTGCAAGTTGCTACTTGTGTGGTTTAAGCTGAGGCTCAGGGTGTCAGGCAGTGTTTGTGCTGAGTAATTGGTCTGATTATTGTAGCCCTCCTGCTTCTTCTGCAACACTACAAGCTTTGCTTAGCAGCAACTCAGGGCTGATGCAAGAGTTTTTGAAGCAGGGTTTCCAGGCAGGGTGCCATTGGGGAGCCCCTGCAGGCTTATTCTATTCAGCCTCCTGTGATTACCCCATATGCTAGTAGAGTGTTAGGCTGAGTGGCTCAGTCAGCTGGATTCTTTGGATTCTGAGCCCTGGTTGAGGCAGGGTGGACTCCCACCTTGAATGGGGCTCCGCTAGGCTGAAGGGAGCATGCATTCAAGTGCACTGTCTAGCCTGGCTGTTTCTCCCACAGAACATGCCTGGGAGTCCCCTCCTTAGTTACAGAGGTTTTGGGGTGGATCCAGCGCATGCTGGATTCAAGAAGGATGTTTTCCTGCTTGACTTCTCTGTCCTGACAGTATAGCAACAGAAATAGGTTGTCATCTGTGAGCACTCAGGGCACTGTGCAATGACATTGCACAAATGCAGAAGTTAGGCACATAATTCTGAATATCTCAGCTCACATTTCAAAAGATAGAATACATTCCTCTCCTCTAAGATTGTGAAGTTGAAACTTAGTGTGCAGAGCCAATAGCTGGTAAATGTTCAGAAGGGGGTGGGGGTGGGGGTCTGAGGAGGATCTCTGACTGGCCCCACATAGTGCTTTGACTTGCCCCATCACTCTTTGAAGCAAACTAAGGGTGTAATCCTATGCACCCTCACTGGAAGCAAATAATATTGAACTCATTCTGGTTTATTCTTGAGTAGATGTGCAAAACTATGCATTTGCATCATTTTGAAAGGTAGCAAAATCTAATTCTTGACACAGATTTTGGATCACTCAGGAGCATATGTGTCTCTCTGTGTGTATTAAAGAATCTCAAAGAGTTGGCAAGAAAGTTGGAAAGGTGGAGGATAAAGGTACAGTGTGTGTAAACATTTCAGAGGGCCTCTCCTCAATAACTGTACAGAGGAGGGGAACCTCAAACTTGGGAGTCAAACGTGGCCCTCCAAGGCCCTCTGTTTGGATTCCTGGACTCTCCCCTTGCCATGGCTTTTATTAGCCCTTTTTGCATCTTGCTCTAGTGGTTTTGCCTGGCTGGAATGTGTCAATGAACTCTGATATTGCCTTTTGCTTGTCTGGATGAAAAACAGAGGTTTGGGTGGGTGTACATCAGTAAAAATTGAATCCATTGTTCTGCTGATGTTTTCCTCTGGTTCTGCCCACTACTGGCATTGGTATGTGGCCCCCAGAAGGGAATGTGGCCCCCAGGTTGAAAAAAGATTCCCCACTGCATTCACATGGGGGAAAAGATGCAAGAGATGTCTCCCTTGCCATTTTTCCGCCCTGTGAATGCAGCCTTTGTTGTTGTTCTTAAAACTTAAGGTAGTGTAGCTCGCAGCTTTTCAGCATTAGATGGGTTTAAATAGTGCTGCATCTTTGGTTCACCTTTCCAGGATTAGCCTGGTTAGCAGCACAGGACGCCATTTCCTGAATGACTTTTGAACAAAGCAATTGACTATCTGTGTGTGTGTAAAAAGCAAAAAGATCCTGAGCGAGGGACATGTCAGAACATATCTTTTGCAAAACCTTGCCACACAAGAGCAGCTGAAACACACCCTGGAGTCTACTGAGTTGTAAATGGCGCTGCAGATCAGAGAGGAAAACCCTTTTAGGCTTTTGTGTACATTTTTCTTTTCTTGTTTCTTTTGCCGACGGTGCTCACAATGGATTCCTCACCACGCACACGCCCAAACAAGGTGACTTGAAGTTGCCAAAAGAATTGGACGGTTATCTTGGAGTGGGAGCGACCCCTGAGTTCATGGCTCTCTGCAGCCACTTGTTGCTGGGCTGAACTTCTGAAGTCGGAAAGGATGTGAGTCAGCCACTCTTCATCTCTTTGTGTCCTCGTGTTTTAGCTGGACATCTTTTCATCTGGGTTCTCCCCCTCCCCGCCACAAAGGAGTGGCTAAGGTAGTAGAGGGGGAGGAATTGAAAAACACATAAGAGGAAAGGTTTCTCTTGGGTTCTCTGTCTGCCAAGATCTCCTTTGTGGAAGGGGCACCACACCCATGTCTGCCTACCTGCAGGTTAGAGAGACGGACACATTTTTGGCACAAGGCGAGGGAAGCGTTCCAACATGTTTTAACCGACAGCTCCCCTGCCTCTCTCAGTCAACTACAGTGTCGTTTGCTGACTTAGAGGATGAAACTCATACAGCATTACTCGGAAAGGAAAGCATGCAAATCACATGCCAAAAGCTGCATTTTAAGAGCAGCTATAGACGTATGCTACTCTGATGATTGCTGCTACTCGTACTACTCCTAATGAAATGCCCCCCCTAATAATGGGAAAGTCTATAGGGCTGCCAACCAGTCTTTATTTTATCAGTCCAGCCATTTAAACTGTGTTTCGTACTGGAAGCTTAAAAAGGCAGTAAGATTCTGCTCTAGCTTAGCCAACAACTGGGCAGATCCTGACCCAGCTATACCCCATGACCTTCCAGGTTCTAACACTGGCTTTGCCTCCCATAACCTGCCAGCTCCCTTCCCTCTGGCCAGTAAACTCCAGGTTCTTCACTGGTTCTGCCAGTACTGGTCTTTTTAAAAAATCAAACATTGGCCTTCCTGTAGGTCAGGGGTGGGGAACCTTTGGCCTTCAATCTGTTCTTGGACTACAGCTCCCTCAGCCTTGACCATTGAACATGTTGGCTGGGACTGATGTGCGTTGTAGTTCAGCAACATCTCGAAGGTCAAAGGATCCTCACCCACTACTGTAGGTGTATTATGGAAATGTGGCCATAAATGACTGCAACTGGGAGGTGTTGGGTAAAGGGTGCTCATTGCTCACCACTGTAAGGACTTGCCATTCTGTCAGCACATCTCTACCCATCATAATGTTTGGTTATGATGAGGAGCTTCTTTGGTGTAGGCTTGGGCAGGACAAATTGGCCTGTGTCACAAGCAAATCACACTGTATGAGAGATCTCACTTTTCATGTCTCCTTCTACCTTTATAAAGGCTTGTGTGAACTGAGTTGCTGTTCAAACTTGGAATGTGCCATATTATGTCATGGACCTGCATTCCAGTGTTTTAATTCATTTTCTGAAAATACAAAAATTCATTAATTAAAGCCCTCACCCCCCCAAAAAACTGATTACATTATGGTGTTTCCAGTATGCAATAAAATGATATCACTTTGTTAGAAAACCACTTTAGTCTGTCCATTTCTTTGGTGAACCATATCTGTTAATTTTTTCATGTTTGTGATTTACAGAGGCTTTGATCTATTGTAGTAAGAGAACCCCCCCCCCCACCCAGCTTAATCTTAGCTGCAGCAATGAGCTTCATAATTAAAAGGTTGTAATTCCTTGGAGAACCCTCTCCCAAAAAGTTTAAAACAACTATTAAAGCATCAGTCTCCAGCTTGACCCTTGTCACTGGATACAAAATCTGAAGAACATGCAACTCAAAGCCTTGGCCCTTTGGTTTCTAGTTGTGATTCATGTGAGAGGATGTGAGATCCATGCTTGGTTTGGGATTCATCCAATATCATATGGAAATATTGTGCCTGCAACCAGCTGCTGTGTGGTTAATTATGGCTGTGGCATCAGGGTTGGCATGCACGAGACATTAACTGAATACTGCTATGTAGGGCTACACCACTTCACAGGGTGCTCAGTTGCCTTGCATCATGTGCCAGAGGGTAGGATGCAAATCTGTGGGTTCAAATAACAAGAGGATGTAGAACAGTTCATGACAGTACAGAACATGTGGTTTGTCAGTGAAACACATAACCCCAGAAGGTGGTGGACAAGGAGAGGCCCAATGGTGTGGCAGTAGGTTTTGCATATTTTCAGCCCCATGATTTTAGTATGTAATGTTAACAACAACAACAACAGGACAGATTTTAGATATGGATTGGCATTCAAACACTTATTTGGTCTCCCCATGCTTTCTCGGATGCAGCATAGTCTTAGTATTTGTTTTAAAGCATCTACACAGAACACTTCAGCAGAAAAGGCCCCCATAGCGGTTTAAAGTTTGATTAAAAACAGCATAGCCCCTTCCCTCATGGTATGACACAAAAGGAAAAAGGAATTGGGAGGGAAGACGGGGGAAGGCAAAACTCGGGTACAGTGGTGCCTCGCAAGACGAAATTAATTCGTTCCGCGAGTTTTGTCGTCTTGCGATTTTTTTCGTCTTGCGAAGCACGGTGTCGGAAAAGTTTTGGAAAAGCTTCAAAAATCACCAAAGTCTTCAAAAACCTCAAAAAAGGCTACCACACCGCGTGCTATGAGTTGCTCCTCGAAGTCAAGTCGCAACTGTATTAACGGTGTTAAGAAAAAGGAAACAAACTTGCAAGACGTTTCCGTCTTGCGAAGCAAGCCCATAGGGAAAATCGTCTTGGGAAGCAGCTCAAAAAACAAAAAACCCTTTCGTCTTGCGAGTTTTCCGTCTTGCGAGGCATTCGTCTTGCGAGGTACCACTGTACCAAATTCTTTGCTTTATGAGGTTTGTGTAATAACAAGCAGCTGGGATGCCAATGGCCTGTCATATTTCGAAAACAGGCCTTAGAGGCCCCTGAGAAATAGTGGAGATGACAGTGGGACTTTTTAGGCACATCAACACTAGCAATGGTCAGTAGAGGAAGGTGAATGGAATGACCGGCTTGTCCTGGCTAGGAGCAGCAGGTGAGCACTGTCCTGATTTGCGAAGAACACAAGAATGGGTTTGCCTGATCACACCAGGGGGTGCTCAGAAGCAGAGGGCGAAGGCTTTCTCTTACCATTTTGTCCCCAGCATCTGGTATTCAGAGTTAACGCTGTCTGTACGTGGAGGTTCTCTTTAGCAACCACTGCTGACAGTTCTCTCTTTCATGAACTTTGTCTCATCCTTTAAAACAAGCCGTCTCAAGCTAGCAGCCCTCATTGCATTTTGTGGTAATGAAATTCCTTCTGAATCGACAAGTTGTGCGAAGAAAAACACTTCCTGATTTGTCCCTCCCACCAACACACTCAAGCTCCCAGTGGAGTGTTTCCTATTACATTCCAATACTGTTCTCCACCCTCTTAAGGACAAATATACAGACTTTGTCCACCAGTTTTGTGCAGGGCAAAGACTAATGAGCCTCCTCTTGTTAGGTGAAGATCTAAGTGTTCACCCTTAGCCATCTTCCCCCCACAGGCTGGTGTGAGAGGTTAGAGATTTTAGACTCTTCCCCCCAAAGTGTCAGCATTTAGGAGCTCCATTAGGATTGTTCAAGATGGATGGCAGAAATGAAGTGAGAGGATACATTAGCCGGTTGGAAAGCTCAACAAATGAGAAACCATTTGTGAAGAGGAGTCTGCATCCCCTCTTCTTTCCCTTGGACGTATGCTATTGAATCTTAGGAATCCAGAAAGTTGCCTTATACTGAGTCAGGCCATTGGCATGTCCAGCTCAGTATTGCCTACACTGGCTGGCAGCTGCTCTCCAGTCTTCAAATAGAATCTGTCATCTCAAACATTTAAAGGCCTGTCTTGTAAGTTAATGTTGTTTGTCAAATAAAGTATATATATTTTTTAAAAAAAAAACACATTTAAAGGCCTAATTTCTTAGGTGTGAGGCAGTAATGCTTCTGCATTCCAGCTGCTGGAAACTGCAGGAGGGGAGAGGGCTCTTGTGCTCAGGTGCTGCTTGCGGGTTTCTCAATAGAGGCATCTGCTTGGCTACTGTGAAAACAGGATGCTGGACTAAATGAACCACTGGCTTGATCTGGCAGGCTCTTCTTAGGTTCTTACGTTTCAGGCAGTGGACACTCCCAGACCTACCTGGAGGTTTCAGGGAGCCTGGGACCTTCCACATACAAAGCAGATGCTCCACTTCCTTATATACCAGGAGGGGTTAAAACAACCTTTTCCCTCCTGAAACCAGAACCAGGCAGTATTGGTTCCTGGGTGTTGTTGTTGTTTAGTCGTTTAGTCGACTCTTCGTGACCCCATGGACCAGAGCACGCCAGGCACCTCTGTCCTCCACTACCTCCCGCAGTTTGGTCAAACTCATGCTGGTAACCTCGAAAACACTATCCAACCATCTCGTCCTCTGTCGCCCCCTTCTCCTTGTGCCTTCCATCTTTCCCAGCATCAGTGTCTTCTCCAGGGAGTCTTCTCTTCTCATGAGGTGGCCAAAGTACTGGAGCCTCAGCTTCAGGATCTGTCCTTCCAGTGAGCACTCAGGGCTGATTTCCTTAATAATGGATGCGTTTGATCTTCTTGCAGTCCATGGGACTCTCAAGAGTCTTCTCCAGCACCATAATGCCCAGGTTCCTGGGTAGTCCTATACATTTTGGTTCCCGAGCCCTTGCAAAGCAGGCAAAGATTCTCCCCCCGCCCCCAAAGAACTGTGCTAGAAGATTTGGTGGCTCATGCTGATTGCCCTGCTTTTGTCGGTTAGCTTCCCATTGGGAGAAGGAGCCTAGGCATCTTTTATGTCTGGAAAGTACCACATGTGCTTTCTGGACTCTGCTGGAAACAAATAATAAATCTTTCATATTATTAATAATAAATATTTCACCAAAGCAGGGAGAGTTCTAAACACTACTTGCAGAGTCAAAAGTCGGCATGTCAAAGTTTGCCCCAGTTGTAAAGGCTGAGCGTAGCAAGAAATAGCCAGCATCTTTACTCAATCCATTGCTGGTGGTGGGGAAACCTTTTGCAATTGAGCAGGGGTGTACATTCTGTAAACACAATTCTTTAAATAAGTCCTGATGGAGTGTTTAAAGAACCCTATTGCTGTGCTCAGAAGTTTAATCTGTTCTGACTTGGGCAGTGGGTGGTAGCCTTTTGCCTTTTTCAACGTGCACTGGTAAACTTGACAATGTTGAAACCACTTGTCTAAGCTACAGTGTTGTGGGCGCATATACTACATTTTTGCACACATAATTCCTCTTACTGGGAATCTTGCCTTTCATTATCTTCTTTTCTTTTTTCTTTCTTTTTTTAAAAAAGACAAGGCTTTTAGCCCTTAAGATTGTAGATACTTCTTCAAAAATGCCTGCTCAATTCAGGGGGCGAGTTTTCCACTGGTTGAGGGTAGGACTGCTTTCCAGTGTTCTTCATTTCCTCTTCCAGTGATTCGCAAAAACAGAAGGGAAAGCAGATGCTTTGCATGCCGAAATCTCAGGTTCAGTGTCCGGCATCTCCTGATAGGGCTGGAAGTGTCCCCTGCCTGAAACCCAGGCAAGCCATTGCTAGCCAGTGTAGATGGAATGACTATGGATAGATCAGCTTCCTAGGTTCCTAAGAACCTTTAGCCTGGACAGTTCTATGAATAGTCATTTGCGTTTGCGCACATCAGAGTGATGATGTGTATGTAGCCAGACATACAGCAGTGTTCTATCAAAACTATGTTTATTTATTACAGCGATATCCTGTTGGACCCTTTGGATAAATTTGTCTTGAAAGGTTTTTTGTTTTTGTTTTTAGTGCTTTTCTAAGTCTTTTCAGATTTCTCCCCCCAGAAACGAGGAATAATTATAACGAGAGGAATATAGTAATATTTTATTTTATTTTAATCTCAATGTGGCACTGAATAAGGCCTCATTTAAAGCTTGCCAGCTGACCGAGTTGAATCAGAGGTCGTGCGTGCAGCCTTGTCCGTGTTAGAATTCCTGGACGCCGAGAGACCGGCTCTGTCTCCACCACACCTTTTATCCCAGTTACTGCAAACCTTTGAAAGGTCAGGGTTTGAAAGAGACCGTGCGTCTCCGCTTGCTTTTCAGACTCAGGCGGTGGTTATTCAAGAGTTTAAATGGATTTCCACCCCCTCCCTCTCTTCTTTTTCTTAGTAAGAGTCTTTTGAAATTTGAGCAGGGAAATCCTCCCTTATCAGCAGACACCACCTCCACCTTGCCTTGTATTCCAAGAGAAAATGCACCTTTTGTGTTCAGAACTGGGACTCTGTCCCTGTCTTGGTTGGTACACAGAGGTCTAGGGAGGCAAGGAAGTGACCACTTCAAAAAGATTATCTTGCAGCTTAGACATATCAGTGGGGTTTATAATACTCCTGTAATTCAGGACTGGAAAAAGAGGAGAGAGAGAGAGAGAGAGAATCCCTTTCAGAAAAAAACGAAGTGATAGCTTTCTTTTTGGACTAGCTAATATTCAAAATCCTGGAACTGGCCCTGCTTTGAATTACACCGATCTCTTCTTCAGGCATAGATGTTGAACGGGAAAAAATAAAAATAAAAGTTGATGCTCTGTGCCCAGTGGAACTGACTTTTAAAACAGGGGTCCTTACGTATCATTATGAGGAAGATCATGAATTCGAAGTGAGGGTTTTATTTGGGGGGGAAAGGTTCTCACAGTGGTACCAAAGGTCTGAAACTTTTCCCCAGAAGAATAATAGATTTGTACAGTTGGAAGGGAATTTGAGGGTCATCTAGTCCAGCCCCCCTGTAATGCAGGAATCACAACTAGATCATACATGACAGACAGTCCCCCAATCTGCTTAAAATAAAATTTACTGTGGAACTTTCCTAATTCACTGGATTTTGAAATTTGTACCTTTGAGGATATCCCTTTCACATTGTCTGCCAAGGAGTTACCCAGAAGCCCTGTGTGTTAAAAAAGGGTTGTTTGGGGGCAGTTCAAAGATACACACCCAATTGACATGGGTCACTGAGCAGTTCTGTTGGGCCTCACCATGGCTTGCTAAAAGCTAAGACTTTGCCCTAGAGGGCACCCAGACCTCTTTTGTTGCTGCTCATTGTAGGGGAAGACTGGTAAGGGTGAGCAAGCTATCTTTTAGGGAAGCTTGTTCACCAGTAACACTATCCTCCCTGAGGAGCCACCAATAATAGTTCAGAAAACGCTAAAGTCCCTGGAAGACAGTTTGAAAGCTAGTGAGCTATGGGTCTTCCCATGTGATCAATGCACTGTGCAGCAAATGAGCATCTGCTTCTCACTCATAGTGTACTGTCTGCACAACTTCTTTCAAGATTGCTCTCTCTGCGGTGGGAATGTCATGATCTAGTCTCCTTTAGGAAGAAGGGTGGGATATAAATTTAATAAAAAAATAATAATAAAGCTTCTCCGCAGAACACACTATTTCATAAGAGTAAGAGCTGTTCGACAGTGGAATTTGCTGCCAAGGAGTGTGGTGGAGTCTCCTTCTTTGGAGGTCTTTAAGCAGAGGCTTGACAACCATATGTCAGGAGTGCTCTGATGGTGTTTCCTGCTTGGCAGGGGGTTGGACTCGATGGCCCTTGTGGTCTCTTCCAACTCTATGATTCTATGAGTCTATGATTCTATAACAGGGAATATTCAACCAAATCTCTTATGAACTGCAGTTGGATGCCTTTCTGGCAAATCTTTGTAAGAATGCCACGAGCAATTCCTCAGGAGTAAAGGAATACCACATGTCTGTGTCATTTAAAAACACACACGTTTTGCCGAATTTATTGTTGTTGCTTTAAAAAAGGAAGATGCTTGCTCTTCTCCTTTGCAACTTGAGTACATGAAAGCTGCCTTATACTACTGTAACTCAGGCCCATTTTCCATCTAGCTCAGTATTGGCCACACTGACTGGCAGCAACTCTTCAGACATTCCCATGCCTACCTAGAATGTCAGGGGTTGAACCTGGGACCTTCTGCTTGCAAGGCAGGGGCTATACCACTGAGCTACAATCCTTCTCCCCACTTCCCCTTTCGTTGTGCAAGTTTAACACTTTTCCTCCTCCTTCTTGCTGGTAGGTCGTGAAGAAAAATCACACCCACCCACCTGCTGTTTAGCAAATAGAAAACTGAAAAGAAACAAAACCTCCCGACATGTTAAAAGTGGTCACACATTGCATGTACGGTACTTCAGAATACTACTATTTTAACTACTGTGTTTTGGGATGTAGAAAGAGAACATACTGAATTAGGGTGGAGGAAGGAAAAAAGTAAGATTCTACTGAAACTGTGCAACACGTAAGGGGATATATCTGGCATTAATGGCGCAATTTATGTGGACTTGGTTTTTTAAAGCTTTCAGTTTCAAATGCACATTAAAGCTCCTGTTAAGTAGAAGGAGAACTGTTGGAATCAGAGGCACAATATTAGCATTATGAAGCATGTTAACAAGCAAACCCATTAGCACTTTAAGCCTGCGTGAATGTAGCTTTTAGGTATTTTATCGGAGGCAGAGCAGATGGGTGGCGTGAAAATGGCCTTGTGTGGTTATTTTACCCTCCCCCAATATACTCCTTATCATCATTTAAACACAGAACATATTCTTACAAGCTTACATACTTTTTGTGGTGTGGCTGTACATTGGGTGGTTGCAGTGACCTTGGATAGAAGAAAAAATAAACTATGAGAAGGGGAAACAGGTGCAGATCCAGATGTACAGAACAGAACCACTAGAAAACAATCCACTTCACAGTTCTGGAGCTAAGCTTCCATTGAATTGGACAAGAGTGTGTAGAAGTGCACCTTCAATGGGCCTTACCCAGGAGAACGTCAGCATGGATTGTACCTTTTTATTTCTTTGTGGCAGAAGCTCCTGAAGCAACATGCTTTATGCATCATGTAGAGAGTTGCCCATTCTTCTTGCCCTCGCTATGAAAGTGAACAGGCTAGCAGATTTTGCTATAAAAGTGCAGAAACCAGAATAGTAGGTTTTTCTTTTGTTTTTGGGGGACTCATTTCTTTATTTTTTGCCATATATTTGTATGATAGTGGTATTTGAACCTTAAGAAGAGCTCTGCTGGATCCTGCCACAGGCCTGACTAGTCCAATACTCTGTTCTCAAAGTGGCCAACCAGATGCCCGTGGGTCGACTGTAGACAGGGCCTGAGTGCAGCCTCGGCCAGGGAGGGCGGGATACAAATAAATTTTTATTTATTTATTTATTTATTTATTTATTTATTTATTTATTTATTTATTTATTTATTTATTTATTTATCTCTCTCTCTCTCTCTCTCTCTCTCTCTCTCTCTCTCTCTCCCTCCCTCCCTCCCTCCCTCCCTCCCCTCTTGCAGTTTCTGGCAACTAGCGTTCAGAGGCCTGCTGCCTTTGACTGTGGAAGCAAAGCATAGCCACTGATAGCTTTATCCTCCATGAATTTGAACAGTCCTCTTTTAAAGCCATTACTACCAACTGTGGGAGCAAATTCCATAGTTTAACTGTGCATGGTGTGAATAAGTACTTTCTCTGGTTCTGAATTTTCATGGCACCTCATCGGCCAAAAATTTTGCATTATCTCTTCAGCAACTCCAAAGCCGTAATTGGTTTCAGTGGAGTCTGCATGAGGCTTTCAGCCACAGGCTAAAGAGCAAACCAACAAAAACTGTTGATTTGGAGTTTTGCCCCATTCTTCCCCAATATTCCGAGAAGCCACAATTTTCCACAAATGCATTGAACTACATCCCGTAAAAATCCCACCCCACCCCCCATTCCGGCATGAAGGTCAGTATCTGGACTGAGACACAGAATCAGAAATGAAAATGGGTAATGACCATGAAACGCATGAAAATGAGGGAGCCGTGGTCCTGTTCACTAACTAATCTCTATTCAGATGGTTAACACATGGAGCAAGAGCAAGATTGCACCTGTTGGCTCTAATTAAAACAGTCTTCTTTGCCCTCTTTATCTTCATGTTGAACACAGAAGTCTGCAACTCATGTTGCAAACGAAACCCCTGCATGATGAGGTACAACTGTTCATGCACATGTGCTCCCTGTTAGTTTAAATGTGTTGGGGATGGGGTCAGGATGATGCTCAATCCCAGAGGCAGGGCTAGGGTGCTCTACCCTGCTGCATGTCTCATGCATTTGCCTAGCTGTGGAGGATATTTGTGAAGAGAGCTAAAGTCAAAATGATACTTTGCGGAATGGAGATGAAAGTCACAAGAACGCCCTCAAAACAGGCTGCATTTGATGATCCTCCATATCATGGTTTGCAAGATCATCAGCCACAAGGAGTCTTGTGTGCTTGCATGGTCCTTCCACCTGTCATAAGTGAAACAGTGGTAGGAGATAAGAAGTTTGTGCTTCTGACTTGTGGGAAAATTTGCTGTTTTGTCTGAATTTGGCGAGCTTTGGTTTTGTAAAGGTGCCTTCAAGTCCAGGTTCCAGGGCAGGATCAAACTGTGGCTTGGGATACTGGTTTTGTGGGCAAACTATGGTTAGAGAAGACAGTATGTGTGAGCTAGAAGATTGCTGCTGCGCATTCCTAATTCTCTAAACCAGTGGTTTTCAACCAGTTTGCTGTGACACCCTGGGGTGCTTTGTATGATGGTCAGGGGTGCCGTGGGCAACACGGGCCTCTTTCCTCCCCTCCTTCTGATTTCCTCTTGCATCTCAGCCTCTCAAAGGCTTGCACAGCTGTTTGTTGCCACAGCCCTGACTATTAGCTCCACAGACACATCTAGGAGGCACCTCTCTTGGGGGGGGGCAGCTCAGAGACCAGGGGCAGCAGCAGCGGCTGCCTGGAGGACCCCCAAGTAGACGTGAGAGGAGGTTGAGAGAACACTCCATAAGGGAGGGTACTCAAAAAAGGGGCGAGGAGCTGCTGGTGCTGCAGGCAAGGAGTGACATAACTGGGCTCCTGAGCCCCACATGGGTGCCACAGAAAGAATGTAGTTGGGTCAGGAGAGCCGGGGACTCAAAAAAAGTTGAAAACCTCTGCTCTAAACTGTGGTTTAGTTCTGGTTGGCGAGAATCTCATCTTTCCTGCTTCCAAATTCCTAGTCCCCAAGGCTTCATAGAGAGGTTTAGAAAGTGTGAGAGACACATCCTTGCAAATGATTAGCAGGATTTTCTTCTGGAGTCAGGAGGGGTCAGTTGTGGAGACTTTTGTGACCTGCATAGCTCCTTGCTTCCCGTGCTGAGTAGCAGCAAAATAAACAATGCAAACTGTGTAGCGATACTCATAATATATGCAGCTCACAGAATTCAACATTTCTTTGTGCAGAAAAAACAACAACAATTTTAAAGCCTCTTGGCCTTTTAAGCTGGAAAGGCTGGAAACTGAAACACTGACATTTGACATGCAGACCATGTTCCTCTGCTCCAGAGTACAGGGCTCTCCAGCTAAAAAGACCTTGGGTAGCAGACCTGGAAAGGGCTTCTTTCTGAGATCTGAGAGGCAAGCTTCTAGTCAGAACAGCAGACGATTCAGTGTCTCAGTGTTACATACTGACTTGGTATGGAAGGAAATGTCACTTGATTGTTTTTCTGTGATTTTTTAAAATATAAAACGGGGGCATGGTTATTGCATAGCTGAAACTTTGCATTTGGTTTGTGGGTCTTGGCCTGTAACCCTATGCACTTAGGCAGGAACCCTCTACCAACCTGGACTCTTTTGGGAGGTAGGTTGGAATGAAAAAATTTAAAAAATAAAATAAATAAAAATGTACATCGAGAGTATCCCTCATTCAACTCAGTGAGATGTACTTTTGAATGACGCATACATAGGATTGTATGAATAAATTATTCAACCATCCATAAACTTTAGAGCAATGAGTGATATGGATGTGCTACAAAGGGCAGAATCTTCTGATCACCCCTTTCTTCAGTCATTTTTCCTCTGTGGCCTCTTGTGTTCTTCATCTTTATTTATTTGGCCAGATTTAGATACAGCACAATCAAATAAATAAATCTCTAAAAAGTTTTTAGAGAATGGATGTGGAAATGTGGTGTCATGACCTTAAGACTGGAATAACGAGAAATGGAGAGAAACTGGAATAGACAGGCTCTTCTTATGTTACCCAAAGTGTGCTTTGGCCCCTTCTTCTTTTTGGTAAAAATGGGGGGTTTTCTGGGTTCCACAGCTGTGCCTTGGAAGGTCCTTTTTCTCCCTCTCGACTTTGTCAGACGTTACATAACCCCACCATTGCATAACTTTTAAAGATGTGTGTGTCACGGATGTTTGTCTCTCAGAAACCAGCAGCCCTTCTTGTTTGTGTAAATGTCAGAGTCTGTGTAGTTATTGACTGCACTGCTGGACCTACGTGTCTTAGCGCTGGAGAGGAGTTGGCCTCAGGCAGTGCGCTGTGTAATGAAGCCTTTCTTCCAGCTTCTCCTGCCGATCATGTCCCACCCCCGCATTCAAAAACTCTGTGTGTGAGAAAACGCATTTCTTCCCATTTTTTATTTATATAATCTCTCCCGCCCCCGCCCCCCCACTTTTTGGTGTGGTAGAAAACCCTTGTGCAACAAGTTTAGCCTGGTTCGCCACTATAATGCACAGGCCTGGATCCAGACTTGGAATTGACAATCCTCATTGATCTAACTGGATCTACTGCAAACATGAGTAACAGCACAATCCTAGCCATGTCTTCTCAGGAAAAAAAGTCTTATTGAATTCAGTGGAGCTTACTCCCAGTTAAGTTGTGTTAGGATTGCAGTTTCAGTCTAGAACTAAGGCATAACACTGAATTAATACCGTTTTAACTAATACCTTCAGCTCTGCATGTCTGATGAATTTCCCTTTTATCAGTACAGCTACATGCACCATTATTTGGAAGGATCTCAAGTGAAGACAGATGTAACTTGCAAGTAATCCTTCATCTTAGTTGATGAGGGGCAGTGGTGAAGTCCAGTAGGCCTGCCTCATGCCCTCCATGAATTGAGTATGCACTTTTGACCATGCCACAGAACCTTCTGCACCACACTGGGTTCTTCTTCTTCATGGTATTTGTTAGAGATCAACATTGAACTTTGCTGGGCTTGGGCCTGGAAACAAACCTGGATGGACAAATTTAGAAGAAACTTAGATGATTCAGCCATCTCTAGAGAGACAGTGTTGTGTAATGGTTAGAGTGTCAGTAATGGCTGGAGTGTCAGGACTAGAACCCCGGGAGACCAATGTTCATTCAGATCAGCAGTGACAGTGTTCCGTTGCCCCCAGTAAGTACCTCAGAAGAGCCTTGCTGGATCAGGGGTCCATTGGTCCAGCATCTGATTCTTACAGTGGCCAACCATATACTCTAGCAGGAAGCCTGCAAGCAGGGCCAGAGCATAAGAGCACTCTCATCACTTGTGATTTCCAGAAATAGGTATTCAGAGGCATGCTGCCTTTGGCTGCATGGCTATCCACTTGCAAGTTTCCAAAACCCGTGCAAGAAAGCACTTGCCTACATGCTATCCCACCCCTGTTCCAACATAAGTTGCTTTAATGAGTGTAAAACCCAAAGTCAGTGTTGGTTCCTTTGCCTAATGAAGAGCAAACCTCTTATTCCCCCCCCCCCTTCTGTTTCTCCGCCACCTCCGTCCGCCCCATGCTTCCTTTTCATCCCTTCCTTTGCATTTGGCTCTGCTCACTGAGCATTTAATCCCTGGCCTTCTGTCTCTTGCAATATTATGTTTTTTTAATAGTGCTTGTTTATGACTAAGGTCAAAGACAGTATTTCAGCACAAAAATTAGAGTTAGTTCATAATTGACTACATATGTATGTGACTGTTTATTTTTATAGTTTGCTAATTTATTTTTAAACAGCTCGGTTGAGCCAGCGTGTTTATGGCCGCATTTTATCACGTGTCGTGCCGGTCGGCATGCAGGAAGAACGGCAGATGCTTTTCATAGTGCCTCAGATCCGGAGTTAAATGAGATAATGCCGTCAGGTAGCAGTTTAATTACATTAATTGAATGTCTAGGCTGCGATGTAAGGGTGGGTTTGGGATGTGTTCTTCCCCTCTTTTTTTTTTTTTTTACAAAGGCAATAATGAAATAATTTTTATAAGCAGTGCTGAATGAATCTTTGGCTTTCTTGATGTTATTCAAAGCTGTTGACAGCAACATGGAAATAGAACAAGCTTTTTTAAAAATAATAATAATTAAAAGACATCCATAAAAGGGAAGCTTTTCCTCAACATGTCTGTGTTTTAGCAGTTGAAAGAGCACCACCTTTATGATATCATAAATGCCCCAAAGCAGAAAGGAAGATAAGGAAGTTACTGGTCTGTGATTTTTAATTCATTTTGTTGTTTTCTTAGGATGGTTTTTACATAAAGGGGAACATGGACATTGCAGGGGCAAAGAGGGCCACTTTTGCAGAATGCAAACTACAAACCTCCATCTGGCAGTAAGTCCCATTGAATTCAGTGGAGCTTACTTCTGAGTATATATAGGTTTGCCCCAGGGTGGCATGTTCCTGAGTTCTAAGGCCTCAGCACCTGAACAGCTTTCATGGGACTATCCTGTCAGTGAAGAGTATGCTATAACTGAGAAATGGCTGTAGCTCAGTGACTGAAAACCCACAATTTTGATCCCTCTCCCTGGAATCTCAGAGCCCCATTGCAAGACAGCCGTGGGCCATAGGTACAAGGATTTTCTATCATTTGAACTGGGCCATTAAAAGACTGCCAGGATGCCACTGTGTAGTAGTAGGATTACAAATCAAAACACGATGAGTGCTTCCAGGTGGGATTCAATCACATACCTGCATATTCATGTTGTGCAATTAAAGTGGATTCAGTGTTTTTGTTCAGTAAACCCACTGCCAGAAAACAAAACAGCAGCAACAAACCCACAGACCTTTTGAACAAAGGGACAGGAAAATACTTTGGAAAGTGGGGGATAACAGTTGGCTTGAAGTGACGGCTTATAAACTACCGAGCAAACAAATCGGAAATGAACCCTTCGGTAAACATGTCATCTGGAAGTGGCCTTATGTCTTCCACCATCTTGTTTTGCCCATCCTTTTGGGCCAGCTGCAGCCCTGTTTTTGCTTCATACTTCCCCTGTTTCGCCTTTCTGCTGAAGTTGCTCACAAGAAAAGACATGCTTTGCTAAAGAAGAGATGTTGGGAAGTTCTTAGCTCTGAATAGGAAAGCCAGTTTTTTGCAGCATGGGCAGCAGCGAGTAGCTGCTTGATCCTCGGGTCAACAAAAGTGCCAGTCGACACCCACTGCCTGGGTGAGTAGGCTGTTTGCACAGGCAAGGTGCAGCCCTGAGGTTGAAAAACAGCTACCTATATGCTGTGTTGATGGAAAGATAAGGGGGTGGAGAGGCTGTGAGCTGGCAGAAAGGGCAGAAAAGTTTCACATGGGTTAGCATAGGTGAAATATTTGTCCAGCTGACATCAACCCCTCTGGGCTTTATACCTGAGTGATTTCCCAGGCTGACAATTGCTGGATTTCATTAGCAAATAAACTACACAATATTGGATTGGCTTCATCAATGTGTGAAGGGCTCCAGGTCAGAGTTACGGGTATGCCACAATTTTGCAGAAGTATAAAAAAGTGTGGGATTTAGGACCCTAAGAACCTCAATTCTCTCTCATATATATATATATATATATATATATATATATAGAGAGAGAGAGAGAGAGAGAGAGAGAGAGAGAGAGAGAGAGAAAGAGACAGAAAGAAAGCTAAGTATTTAGCCTTCCAGGGATTTCTGAAATTTTGAATGGTGTGTGTGTTTATGAATATGGGCAAGACACATAAGAGCATAAGAGCTCTGCTGGATCAGGCCAGAGGCCCATCTTGGGTATCTCCAAATTGCGAGAAGGATTTAAGCTCATACTGGAACTTTAGGTTTGCACAGTTAAATGGATTAAAGGGCTTTGCCCCCCTACAACAAATTCCCTTTGAAAAAGAATAAGATTTTTTTGCAGTTTGGAAAGTGGTGGGAAAATGCACTGAAATATTTGTTGATCAGTCTTGGATGTTCTCTACTTTCCCTTGGGAGCAGTGGGTTGACATTTGCAGTTCCCACTCAGGCAGCAAAATGTCTTGAGGTAACCCTGGTTTCAGCGCCCCATTTAGCTTCTTGCCCGTCCCCTGATTATCAAAATCAGGATGAACTCCATCAGAAGGTGGTGGACTCTCCTTCATTAGATGTTTTTCCGCAGAGGTTGGATGGCCACCTGCCAGGGCCACCTGTTAGGGATGCGTTGCAGGGGGTTGGACTAGATGACCCTCAGGGTCCCTTCCAACTCCACAGTTCTATGATTCTGTGCAAAAAGCACACAGATTGCATAATTTATTCTGTATTCCATTTCCCACCCAAGTTAGTGGTCATCGCCACATCTTGTGACTGTAATTGCATAAATTAATTACAGACTGCTGGAAGAAGTAGAGTATTTTTGGATGGAAATTCAGTGTTGTGCTTGTTGAATTACTGACTCACATGCAGCTGTTAAAGGCACAGGATCCTTGTGAGATGCAGCAGGTTACAGGGCCCTGGAATATATATCTAGGAGATGTAGATCAGGAGCTTTTATGTGTGGAAAATATTGCCAAGTGTTGATTGCAAGCTCATCAGTACAGATGTTTTCAGTTTCTAAGCATCATGTACATGGTTGATGCTGATATTTTTATTACTATTACTAATAACAACTCTGATAATACCACCTTAATCTGTGTGCATGGTGCTTACAAAAAGAAGTTTTCTGTTCCGATTAGCTTACAATCAACTACCAGCAATATTTTCTCCAGGTCATGGTCAGCTAAGTGTTCCAAATTCCATTTAAAGAGAAGAATTAAAATGTGCAATGCAGCATAGCATAATGTTTTCCCCATTTTCTCTCTGCTTGTGCGTTTGGAAGAAAGGCTGTGAATGGACTGGACTATGGTGCCTAGATAGGGAAGTAATCCTCGGTGTAAACTATGGCCTGATAAGGCTCTGGAGATGGAGAAAGTGAGATACCTTGTGTCTCCTGTAAGAGCACACAAGAATTCCAGCAATGGGTCTTTCTAGGATAAGGCAGAAAGGTCTGGGGGAAAAGCTTTCCTTTTTTGTGTGCGTGCTTCCAGATGCAAGGTGTTTGTTTTTTTGTTGTGTTTTTTTTTTACAATATCTAACTATCTGTTCCTTTCCACTGAATTCTTTGTTCATGAATGATGAAGGAGGGAGTAACGTTTTAAGAACTGCATTTTGTTGGGAGAGACTGAGGGGTTGTTGTTACTGTATTCTAATGGAGAGCAGCAGATGTGTATAATTAAAGAACCATGAAGATAGAGGGCCACAATGAGGACATCCATCCCTGCCATCCGCAAAGTAGTTCCGCCATGTACTTCTGGTGTTGTCGTCATCCTAAAATAAAAGTACCAAACCTTTTTGCTTCTTGCTTTGCAACTGTGGAGCAACTTTTCAAATGGTAGACTTTAAATTCCACACCACAAATACAAAATTTCAGGTGAATTTTTTGTAGGTAAGATGAAGAGAGGAATGCCGGGGAAACTTAAATTTGCTCACTTACTATAACTTTAGGGTAGGAGCTAGTGCATCTCTGAGTATCCTAAGAATGTAAGAAGAAGAGACCTGCTGGATCAGGCCAGTGGCCCATCTAGTCTAGCCTCCTGTTCTCACGGTGAACAACCACCTACATATGGGAAACCTAAAAGAAGGAACTGAGTGTAACACCCCTCTCCCAGCAACTGGGATTCAGAAGCATATGCTGCCTCTGATGCTAGAACATTTCCATCATGGTCATTAGCCACTGATAGATGAACAAGTCTATTAGGCACATTAATGACGAATAACTTAACATGCTGAATCCTCTTTCAAAGCCATCCAAGTTGGTGGCCAACATTATACCTTGTGAAATCAATTTCTATAGATTAATATTGTACATAGTTTAACTATATTTTATTCACGTTCCTCTCACTGGTATCAACCACCTCCTAGGATTGGGTCTGATGCAGGAGTTCTCTCTGTGCCAGGTATTTGGACCGTAGCTGGTGCTACATTTGATAAGAGGGAGAAGAAGAAGAGTTTGGATTTGATATCCCGCTTTATCACTACCCGAAGGAGTCTCAAAGTGGCTAACATTCTCCTTTCCCTTCCTCCCCCACAACAAACACTCTGTGAGGTGAGTGGGGCTGAGAGACTTCAAAGAAGTGTGACTGGCCCAAGGTCACCCAGCAGCTGCATGTGGAGGAGCGGAAACGCGAACCCGGTTCCCCAGATTACGAGACTACCGCTCCTAACCACTACACCACACTGGCTCCCAATGGCCACAGTAAATCATCACACATGGAGGCTGTTTCTGAGCGATATTGGTAAAGGCTGCTCATGACTTTTTCTCGGGAAGAAATTTAAACTAGTTTGAAGGTAGAATAGTTGGTTGCAGTCCTTGAAAATTGACGTCCCTTCTTCATTCTGGACTCTTGTTTTATTTTTTAAATTCAGTTTATTTAATTAATAGGTTTATATCCTGCCTGTTAGCAGGATAAACTCTTTGCAAGGCAGCTTACAAAAGATTTAAGAACAGTATAAACCCCAAATAATAAGACAAAGCAATAAAATAACAAATTGGCACTTGTAATAAAAAAGCCTTAATAGCAATTCCATACAAAGCTAATCAATAAAAGACACGTTCCTTAATAAAAGTGTTTTCAAAGGAGGCCTGACACTACAACCCTGTGAGGTAGATCAGTCTAAGAAGATATTTTAATGGTCTTCTTACTGGGATAATGACAGGGCATAATCAGCCTTCGTTTTTCCAATGATACCCACCCAGCTAGTTCTGTGGAGCTGGCCTGGCTAGTTAGCATAAACTAAATCCAGGAATTTCTGTGCTCAGCACAGTTCAATCAAACCTTGATTAAGTCTTACCTTTTACTAATTCCAGTCGTTACTTGCACCCACAGACTCTGAGCCCTAAAACTTACAACAGTATTAAATTTTGTGTGTGACATTCAGGCATTAAATGTTTATGGGCTCACACTTAAGATGTCAAGTGTACACCTGAAAGCACACTGTGTGAGCCGCTCTTGGTAATGAGAGTTCTGCTAGGCTTGAGATTCCCCCCTTCCTTTTCGGTTGCTTTGCTCCGTGTCAGAACAACAGCTTCCGACAAACTGCTTGCTGTTGAATCAGGACAAGGGTAATTATGCAGAACTGCACAACCCCCTCATTCCCCTCTCTCTGTGTGCGGTGAAGGAATAGCCTCTGTGACTACTACTTGAGGCCTGAGGTTGCAGTGGTAGCCATGGCATATCATTGTGGCCTGAAGATACATCCCATAATGGATCTCTCCTGTGTGAAGTCTGTTGACTCAGGCTTCCTGCCAGGACTAGCGTCTAAACATATGGGCCTTGTCTACCCTTGGAACCGGCCCAGCTTTTCAGCCATTGTTGCCGACGAGCAGCTGAAAAAGGGGAAGCTACATTTTGAATGGCTTCAGCGTCTCCCAGCAGGCCTGAGAAATGATGGCTTCGTGTCACGCTCGCCCCAGTTTGCAGTCCTTATTACACCCCTGCTAATCTGCTGTAGGTTATTCTTCAAGGGAGGTGGGGGGGGAGAGAGAGAGAGAGAGAGGAAAGATGTATCTTGCTGTGGACAGAGAATTCCCTCAGATCTCAAGAAAAAAGCAAGGCAAGCTACTAACCCCAATGGCTATATTCTGCCTCCACTGTTGAAGGCAGTATGCATCTGAATACCAGTTCCTGTAAGCCACAGGACAGGAGAGTGCAGTTGCACTCAGGTCCTGCTTGTGGTCTTCCCATGGGCTTACTGTTGGCCACTGGTTCCTGGAGCAGATGGGCCACTAGCCTGATCCAGTAGGCTCTTCTTATGTTCTTAGGCTGGTATTCAGTATAGTGCTAAATAAGTTGTTCTGTCAGTGCAAGGATTTCTCTTTGTGCAACGGACCATCTCCCCCTGCGCATGCGCAGCCGCTAAGTATGTTCTTACACACCCTCTGGAGCGGGGTGTGCGTGCGTGTGGCACACACATGGGGCAGAGGAGGGATGCTCCATTGTGCTAGCAGTAATTCTCACACTCACAGGACAGTTTAGTTAAAGACCATCCTTACACTCTGTTGTTCTCTGCACTGCAATGTGCATTGTTGTCTATAAAGGCACTACCAAAACACAAGACTCTTTAGAGATTTTCACTGACACACAAGTCATGTTTCTGCCCCAAAGAGTTTACAGTTCAAAACTGTCAAGAGTGGTAGCAGCTTCCTGTGCTCCTGTGTTTTGGGAGTTGTTAGTTACGTGTTGCATTCTTTAGTAAAGTGTGTTTGAATGTATAATATACCTGGTACATAAAGACCCTTGGGTCTTATTGGCTGATTGACATGCTTATAGAGTAATGCCTCTTTTTAAAAATATGTATACTGTATATATAAAGTTCTAACACTAGAACTTACAGGATCTCTGTTTTCAAGTCACGGAATCATTCAAACAAATCATTCATATGAGTAATGCCTCCTTTAAGAGCGTCCTTCCATTTGCAGTGTTTATAAATAATTATATTTTTAAGGTAGTGTATAAAAAACATACCCCATTAATGGGGAGCACCAGTTTAGCTGATTAAAAGTTTTTATTAGTTCATGCAACTGACTAGTCTACATCCAACTCCAGATGTTGTTGTACTGCATTTTCATAGTGAGACCTAACATCTTCAGTAATCAGGGTTGACGAGAGTTCTAATCTAACAACATCTCTGGGCTAGTGAAAAGATTGTTGCATGCCTGTATAATGCAATTTTTAATGTATGTCTGTATGTAGCTGTAAAACGTTGCTTGAGAAACCTAGTGTCCCGCTGCTTTCTAAAAGTCATATTCTAGTCTTGGAAAGGCAAGAATGTCTAGTTGCTCTTAGCGAAACCATAAATTAGGATACCTCCCTCTACCAGCATGCACATGCACACATGCATACAGATACCCACAAACAATAATTCTTCCTCTACACACTTAAAAGATTTCTACCCAGCCTAGCATCAGCCAAGAAGAATTTTGGCTACTGAGGGATATTTTTATATGAGAATGTAAAAAAAAAAAGAAAAAAAGAATTACGATGGAAGTTTCAGGTATAAACTTAAATTATAGCTGTCACTTCCAGGCGATCGCCCTCAAACAAAATGCTTATAAGGATTCCATCTCGCTTGGGAAGGATTCCAGCTAGTTGGACCAAAGCGTATCACACACCTGCCAGTGCTAGATTCACGCATCAGTGACGTGGAATGGCCCCAGCGTGCCTCTGGAAGGTTTGTAGCATATTGTGCTTCTGAAGGATGGGTTTTAAGGGCTGAGGCTAACAGAATATTTAGTGGTGTTCTGGTGTCAGTACCTGCACATCCCTGTTCAATTAATTTAGACCCCAGGTTGGCAAACATTTTCATAGTGAGGGCATCCTGGTTCTAGAAAATGTCATTTAAAACTCATTGTTAAAATGTTTTCAGGTAGGAACATTGGAAACTCTGTTATTCCGAGTCAAACCGTTGGTTTGTCCAATGCAGTATTCTCTACATTCACCAGCAGCAGGTCTCTCTAGAGTTTCAGAAAGGGAACCTTTCCAGCCCTACCTGGAAATGTTGGGGATTGAATCTGGGGACCTGCTGCATGCAAATCAGATACTATGAGCTATGACTTTCTCCCCTAAATCAAGTTGAGGTAGGTTTACAGCAAACTACAATGGCCATGAACTTAAGCTGAAATCAGCAAATGAAGTTGAGATACTGATTTTCTTGCTGTTTGTTGAAGACATGCTGACTCATGGTCTGAGAGAACCTAGCTAGCTATAGTCCCCATTTCTGTAACATGGCAAGCTCATGCCACATCTGCTTTCACCTAATAGATGACTGTTGTGATAGTGTCTCACCAAACAGCAAATTAAGATCCCAGGGCTTAGTATCTTGGAATCTTTCTAAGAACATCTTGGCGGCTGGAATGTTCATAAACACCCCATAACTCCTTGGTTTATCTGATTGAATATATATTGGTATGGAAATCTGCTAGTTTTCTGCAACCTACATGTTCTGTGCTTTAATTTAATCCTCCATTCATTTCTCTACTACCATAAGAACAGCCGTAACAGATTAACCGAAGCTGCCTTTGCAAATAGAGATGTAGGTAAATGAATGCACACATATGACTGGATTGTGGCAAGGGCTGTTGAATCCTCACCTCTTCCACCAATTTCTAGGCCAGCATCTATAGAAACGGAACTATATTTTCCTGTAGATTAACAAGACAAGCTGACACTGTGTCCCCGCAAGCCATGGGAGGCTGACAAAGTAGCGTCATTTAGTTGGTAAGCGGCCCTGCTTAATTCCCAGCCCTTCTGCACCAACTGATTGCAGGGGCAATCATCTTTATTTTATAAATCCTCCAAGTTAAGATGCTTCCTGCAGAAGTGAAATGCAAGTTAAATTAAGTATGAATTCTGATTGCAAAAGCAGCTCATCTAGAGCATTTATCCGAGTGTGACAGTAAACAGAAGGATTGAAAACACAACCTTTTTGCTTGATCTGTGGAGAGCTCCCCCTCCCTCCGCCATCCCTTTCTTGGCAGGAAAACAACATCATCAATGCCTAGTGGTTGGCTTACTTGGACTTTCTCGGTTAAGTAGTACCATAGCCTGTTCTGCAAAGTGTACTTGTAGAGCTAAACCCATCCATTATTAGAGCAACCTTGGTTGTTCTTCTGCGTGAGACATGGCAGTAGCTTTCCAGCTTTCTGTCTGTGAGGAAGCTCTTTCACAGTGACTCATCTGCCATGAAGCTGCAGTGCATGGCAGAAGATATGGGATGATGACCTGGGGCACATGCCCTAGACCTACACGTAGGTCCTTCTCTGAGTTGGTTGGACGTCACTATTGAGGATGTAAGGGTAGCCAACTTGGTGCCCTCCAGATGTTTGTTTTAGTGTATTTATTTACTTAGCAAGTTTTATATACTTGCTTACTAATAATAAATATTAAACAGTTTACATAAAATAATATTTTTTAAATAATGAAAAAAGCAGACAAAAAAACAGTAGACATCAAATTGTCATCAAAATATTGATAAAACTAACAGCTTTAAAAACAAATATCATCTGGGTAGGTTGCCAGAACAACAATTTTTTTAAGCCAGTGTTGAAAACAGTACAACAAAGGTAACATTGATAGGCAGGGAGTGCCAGAGAATAGATGCAAAAGATTGATTTCTTGCAATTATTTATTTTGTATATAATTATTTATTTTGAAAATGTCATAGTTGTTCTATATTTAAAAGAAACACAAAATGATGTACCATATAGAAATCAAATACAATATAGTAATACTCAAATAAAAATCAATTAAACTAACAGTATGCTTTCCAGCTTAAAAATAGACACGATCACACACCCTCAGTACAAAATTCTAACCAGTCATTTTATACAACAAAGACAGCTGACTAGATAAAAAGTAATACAGGCTCATGAATCAACTACAGCTCCTATCTTCCTTATTGATAGGCCATTCTGGCTGATGCCGATGGGATTTGTAGTTCACAAAAACTAGAGGGTACCATATTGGCTAACCCTAGGTTAGAGTATTGTACTAAGACTGGGAGTCTCAGCTTCAAATCCCATTCAGTTGTAAAGTTTACCTGGTGAGCTTGGCCCAGTCACTATCTCTCAGTTTAAGCTGCTTAAAATGGGGCTGGAAGTAGAGTTTAACTAAGTAGAGTTTAGATAACTAGGAGAGCAGCAGATGGGACCCGCTCCTTGCATGAATTTCAGTAGCAGATACAGTATATGATAAACTGTGTCCTTGTTTTTGTTGGTGCCAAGATCTAGGTTCGGGGCAAGTATTCTTTGGTGAGAGAATCCCAGGAGAGATTTAAAATCAGAAAACAAGCAGCAAAGTAACGCACAGAAATATAGGCTGTTAGACCTTTAAAATATGCCTGTGTGAGTTCCAAAGCTTCCCTCTTCCTTTAGTACAGGATAGGAGGAGGAGACCACACCTTTGATAAGTTAAAGATGGTTTACTTACAAATTCTCCAAAGGTCAGATTCATGTGCTTTTCCATACAGCATTCAGAAAAGGTTGCATAGGCAGTAAAAATTGGCTTTGTTACAAAGTGGTGAAAGTTGGTATATTATTGGTATAGAAACACAAGAATGGCTTATAAGAACCATGGGGTCTGAGTTTCCGCAATCAGCTGAACCCTCACATATTGAGCTTTTCAAGTAGACCGAAGGGCAACAATAGCTTCCTCCCAAGGTGAGGAGGAGTGACCTAGCTAAACCTGGCAGGACAGCTTACTCTATGCCATTAACCACTCCATGCATTAGACTTAAGCATGTTGGTTATATGAGGCTGGTTATTCCACAGTTTTCTCATGAAAAAGAATCTACCTTGTTTAATAAGTACCTCCCCTCATGTATGTTAGTTTACATCCACTTTTGCATTAACCACATATTGTTCAGATATCCAAATAAGGAAGACTATAATTCAGCAAAATGCATGCTCTCTGCAAACCACAATTACAAACCCACTTCAAACTGACATCTTCGCAACGGGGCCAATGTAACTCAATGGTAAAATCAGTGTTACGATAAAACAACGCAGCCAGAGCAATATAAACCAGACAGTGGCCAAATCTTGAAGGTTTGTGACGATGACAGTGCTTTGACCAGGCACTGAAAACCGTAATGGTTAGCCTGGCAGACCTCCAAGGGAGATTGTTCTATAGGTATGTCAGTACCACTCAACATTACGACTGCACCAAACTTCCAGTGGATTTAACTTGGAAAGAGAAGCAGCCTAGGAGGAGCTCTGTAAGATACACTGGGTCCAATCTATTTTCACCCGTGCCCTCAGTCACATCATTCTCACGTGGCCCACTCATATTTCGATAACTGCAGCAGTAATGGTACAGTCCTAACCCTGGCTGCAGGCTGCTTGGGGTAGAAAGGACTGTGGGAGGCAGATCACAGTGCCAGACTAGAGCTGGTGCAGCAGTTGGGCTCAGTGCCCAATTGTGATGGCAGCGGGGCCAATTTGGGATTCTTCTAATAACACTACATTTAATTGGACTGCTGTTCCGGTGATGATGTTCTGGCTTGTGAATTTATGCTTTTATTGGACTGTGCTGTTTAAAGGTTTTTGTTTATCGCTGGCTGTTTTGAATTATTGGTCATATTGTGGTTTTTGCCTTTAAGAATGTTGTTCCATTTTATATATTGTTATTACCTTGTTTTTGTAGGCTGCCTTGTAGGGAAAGTTTTTCAAAAGGCTGGGGCATATAAATTGATCAAATAAACAAACGCTACTTCCTTCAGTTGCCCCAGAGGCTCCAGTTTCCTTAACTCTTCTCACTCTTCCTTGCTGCCCCCTTTGGCCTTGAACCCACTTCCAGATCAGCTGTATGATGTTGTCTTTCTCTTTTCTGTCAAATCCCTCCTCCTGTCAAGACCCACCTCTTTGGCTGAAGACTCTGGTTTCAGCCCTTAATCCTCCACTCCACTTGAAACAAAGACCAAATACGTGTGACTGAACTCACTCACATTTCTCACTCCTGACTTTTATCTCCACCTAGAATGAAATTTAGATTGAAAGCTTCTCAGGGCAAATGCCTAATTTGTCTGGAAAGCTACAACTTATAAGACAAAATAAATGCGGGGGGGGGGGGAGGATAATCATTGGAATAGTTTCTTGCCTCATCACTACAAGAAATACTTTTTTTGAAAAAAGAATGAATTTCTTTTATAAACTCTGGAAAGCGTAATTTTGGTTGTATGTATCAATGCCATACAAACAACTCTCCGTTGTTGTATGAATGTTTGCACAGTTATTGTACTGTTACAATCCACAGTTAACCCCCCCCTTTTAAAGGACACCTATTTCCCTCAAGTTGCCGAATACTGTTACTTACTGTCAGCAATATACTTTTTCCCTTTTTTAAAAAAAAACCAGAATCAAATTTCCTAACCAACATCTGGCGGAAATCCGACCAAGCTCATGAATTAATTAATTATTATTAATGCCGTGAATGAATGGTCGCTGGGAAGTGTGTGTACTTTAGAGCTGTAATTAAATATTCTCACTCAGGCACTTCCCTGTTTTTGTAAATTAGACTTGTATTTTATGGTCCTTTTGTTTTGTTTAATAGGAAAAAATTGTTCACTGTGAATTTTACATTTTCGTCAGGCATGGAATGCAAGAAAGCTTTTTAATATTCATACTTCCCATCCTTACCAAACACATCTTCTTTTGGCGACAGTTGTTTTGAGGTTTTGCAAAGGAGACACGCCTGCAATGTTGCTGTTAGGAACACCGTAGGATTAGAACATTCTTCCTGCTGCGTTTGTTTATAGATTTCATGGCAAAGTTCCATGAGTGAACACCAGGGAACGTGAGGTACCTTGCCTCAGTAATCCTGTCTTGCTGGAGTATGTTGAAGATGTGTTGCTCTCAAAATCTTAGGGGACTTCAGAGAATGAAATAGGTAGGCACCAGCAGTTGCAATGGTTCAGGATGTCATCAGCCTGTGGAATTCACTGCCTCATGATGTTGTCACAGTACTAGAAATCAGGGACACCCACATGATGCTCAATGTTGAAAGATTCAGGACGGAGAAAAGAAAGTGCTACTTCACAACGCACATGGTTAAACTGGAACTCACAAGAGGCAGTGATGGCGACCAGTGTGGGTGGCTTTTAAAGAGGATTAGGCAAATTTATGGAGGATAAGGCTGTCAGTGGCTGCTAGCCAAGTTGACTGTGCTTTTCCTTCACTGCTGGAGACATCAATGCTTCAGAATACCAGTTGTTGGAAACCACAGGAGGGGAGAAGGCTGTTATGCTCAGAGCCTTCTTGTGGGTTTCCCAAAGGCATTGGTTGGCCACCGTGAGAACAGGATGCTGGACCAGGTTCTAGCAAGCTCTTCTTATTTACTTATAAACTTATACACATTCTCTCCCCTCTTTAATAGGTATATGGATTCACAATATTCATTATTTAAAATAGCAAATAAAGCCAAGCATGTGTCGTGATTACTTTTTTTACACTAAATACCAGAGATACAGATGGCTCTGAGGAATAATCACATGTGGTCTTGAAAAACGGATTGTTGTAGTTGTCGCCGCCAACTCCCCTCTCCCAGCTTTCCTATTCTTTCAGGTTTCGTTTATTTTGTTTTAAATTTATTTATTTAGGAGTGTGCAACCTTTTAGGTGACAACTAACATTTTGTCACAGCTGACAAATTATTCTGGGTTACTTTAAAGCTGAGGCCTTGTTTTGCCGATTTTGGCGAAAGTCAGCCCGTGAAATTTCAAACTCAAATACGGTCCAGTATACCTCTTTTAACAGGAACGACATCGTGAAAGTGTTTACATGCACAAACAAAATTAATCGAAACAGTATCTGGAGGAGTTGGCGGTGAGAAGTGTTTTGCATAAACTTGAAACCTAGGGAGGAGGTCAGGGAAAATACATTCTTTCCAGATCTGCTTTTGAGGGAAGAGACATACAGACAGAGCTGCCTTATACCAAGTCTGCAACTGTCTAGTACATCCTACTCTTAAAAGCTTTGGGGAATTATTTCCAATCTCCTTATAGGCCTATGTTTCTGCGGACCCAGCTTCTTCACTGTCTCCTTCATGCATGTAAACTAGTAGGACCCGGCTGCAAAAGTTCTTGCCACCACAAAGTTGTTAAGTCTTTCTGTGCCACATAATTCTTTGTTTGCTTAAAGTGTAAAAAAGGCATCTTACAACAACCATGTTCCTGTGAGCCTTATATTTTTCCTGGTATTATGAAGCAAGCCTATTGTTGAAAGTCATCCTTAACAGTTGCAGATGGCAAGGAACACTTTCGTCCACTTGAGAACTGCAAGAAAGGGCTGGCTGGACTGGGTGACACAGTGGTTTTCCAACTTTCCTTATCGCGGATGTGACGGCTGCATCCCAAGGAGGGTGTTTTGTCTAATCAGTAACTTAACATGTGAATTTCTTCTGTGTCACTGGAGGCCAAAGCCACTGCTTCTTCTCTTCCTATCAGTTCCTTCTGACAACTTTTAGCAAATGCAGCTGAGAGAGGGGGAAAGTTAGGATTGCTAAAGTAAACAATTTGCTACACGTGGTACATTATCACTTTTTGACATTTGGGGTGGGTGGGGTGATTCCCCACCCTCCTTGGGTCATCTATCTTGTATCTTCCAGCTATGTGTATCTGTATTGGTAACAGGTAAAATGTTGTTGTTTTGTCCAGCTGGGTAAATAGGTTTTTCTGGTGTGTTGACCTGCTTGCTAAATCTATTTATTTACTGTATATTATACACACACCCCTTCCTCAAAAGAGCTTAAGGCGTTATATATCATTTTATCCTCACAACAACCCTGTGGAGTAGGTTAGATTGAAAAAATAATGACTGGCCCAATATCATCTAATGACTCAGTGAGAACTAAAACCCAGGTGTTTCCAAGTCCTAGTATGACACTTTAGGTAAAGGTAAAGGTACCCCTGCCCGTACGGGCCAGTCTTGACAGACTCTAGGGTTGTGCGCCCATCTCACTCAAGAGGCCGGGGGCCAGCGCTGTCCGGAGACACTTCCGGGTCACGTGGCCAGCGTGACATCGCTGCTCTGGCGAGCCAGAGCCGCACACGGAAATGCCGTTTACCTTCCCGCTAGTAAGCAGTCCCTATTTATCTACTTGCACCCAGGGGTGCTTTCGAACTGCTAGGTTGGCAGGCGCTGGGACCGAACAACGGGAGCGCACCCTGCCGCGGGGATTCGAACTGCCGACCTTTCGATCGGCAAGCCCTAGGTGCTGAGGCTTTTACCCACAGCGCCACCCGCGTCCCTAGTATGACACTTTACCACTACATCAAACAAATGGTGTTCACTGAAGTGCACACCTAAAAAACATAAAAGTGTGAACCTGACAAAGAGGTGTTTTGCAGCATGTGCATTGGGACTGGCTACAGTTTCCTGTTGGGTCTACACTTGATGGCAAACCAAGGTTTGTTGCTTTGTGGCTGGAAGAGGGTATCAGGGTGATACCAGCAATATAAGGGCACTCAACAACATTGCTTAGTGGGCTCGTGAGCCCCAGAAGGAGGAGAGAAAAATGTTTCTCTGTTTGGGGTTTGCAAAATTGTTAAGAGTATCAACTTGGCTGCCTCTATTGCCACTTCCTTCTGTAGCTGGGTCTTTGTTTTGGAACAAGTGCTGGTCAAATAAGCTTTTGTTTGCGGTCCATCAATTGGCTGGCAACAAAACTTTTCAGGGAGGCAAACAATGAGGAAGCTGTTGGCTTGGCGGCCAAGGGGCATCTGTGATATTACTGGCAAGGCATACTGATGCGAAAGAAAGGAGGTTTGTTGGACATGAGTGTGTGGGAGAAGAGCACACAGTAGCAGGAGGAGCTCTTTGGAACTTCATGCTCTTCTAGTCAAAAGTGCACTCTGAAGTGTTTTTTGTATGTTTTAAAAAAGAAAGACCTGTCGTCTTCCTCCTTAAAGGCAGGGCTGTGCATTCTTCTTCTTCTTCTTGGCAGGGGTGGGAAGAGAAAGCAACCAAATTATATGCCAGATTCTGGACAAAGCTGGAAAATTTACTGTAATACAAGAATCATATGTCACCTAAGTGGAATGAATAAACATAATAAGTTACTATTTAAAGGAAACCTCTCCATTTGCTGGACCCTGCATGGGCTACATGTCTTCCAACATGGAAATTGGGGACAGTGGGGGGGGGGGGAGGTAGGGGAAGACAACAAGGAGACTTTTGAGGGGCTATGGCAAACTGGCAGCTGGGTTAGAGGAATTGCCATCTTTAGCCAATAGATTTGGGGAATAAAATCATGGTTTATGTGTTGTGGCTCTGAATAATAATAATAATAATAATAATAATACAATAACAGCAGCTTATTATTTATACCCCGTCCATCTGGCCCATTCTGTTGGCGGCTCCCAACAGAATATTAAACAGAATAAGACATCAAACATTAAAAACTTCCCTAACCAGGGTTGCCTTCAGATGTTTTCTAAAAGTCATATACTTGTTTATTTCCTTGACATCTGATTGGGGGGGGGGGGCATTCCACTCTGCCTGGCTGCCTGTAACCTCACTTCTCGCAGTGAGGGAACCGTCAGAAGGCCCTCAGAGCTGGACATCAGTGTCCAGGATGAACACTCGGAAACGTACTGGGAGCCAATGTAGGTCTTTCAGGACCGGTGTCATATGGTCTGAACTAGCTCTAGGCATCATACGATAAATATGGCGCTAGTAGCCTCCACTTGGGTATGACAGATCCCCATAAGTCCTCATCGGCAGGCACCTTAAGGACCCTCTACTTTCTCTTCTACTAAATAATACAATTTATTTATTTTATTTTTTTCATCTCAAGGAGCTCAAAGTGGTCCCCCCCCCCATCTTTGCATTTTATCCTCACAGCAGCTATATGAACTAGATTATGAACACTCAAACCACTACACTGGCTCTGCAGTAAGGTTTGAATGGGGATTTCCTGTTTCATAGCTCAACTTTTTTTGTCTTGTTTTTAGTCACTAGAATATGTGGGTTATCAACAGCTCTAAATAGCATTAGGAAGCTTGGATCACTTCCTATGTCTTTCCTTAGAGATATAATGTGTAATTGAAGCAGTTTCTTTATATCATGCAGTAGAAGTAAACTCTTCCTGGTTGTAATACAGTGTTAAAGGAACGGTCAGCAGTACTCCCAAGCAAAACAAAAAGCCCCCAAACTGATTGCAGATGCTGTTACCGAAATGACATTACGTCCGTATGCCCTTTCCTTCACATTTTCCTGTAATCCTGTTATGGCACCGTCCCATTACCTCAAGCACTGTCATCTTTAAATGCTGTCAAATCTTAACTGGATTGCCAAGGGCATCAGGAAGGAGTTTAGGAGGTGAACCTGATGGTAATTTCAGCCAGAACATTTCTATCTGTTGCTTTCTCATGTAACTCTACTACACCACCACCACCATTATTATTATTATTATTATTATTATTATTATTATTATTATTATTATCACAAACGCAATACTAAATACTAAAATCAATTGAAATAAACTCAATCAATAAAAACCTGAAAAACAAACATACACACATGTATACAAATTCAAGACAGGTGTAGCGGATCCTGCTCCAACAAAAGAGACCACAAATACTTAAAAACCCTTCAAACTACATATGATGTGCATAGTGTATTTTAAATGAAATAATTGAGGTAAAATAAGCACTTTACATCTTTTTGGGCTGTACTCAAAGTGAACAAGAAGAATGGGCTTTTTTATTTTTTTAAGGGGGAAAGAGTTTTTGTAGGCAGGATTCCCTGCATCTTTTCTTTGTTCTGTTCAACGTGCCTTATGCCACTGTTACTCAATATAATTGTCAGATCATGGAACTTCATCCTCTGACCTATTGGTTGGCCCAGGTTTTTTTTTTAACTGTCTTTTAGGCTCTTGGATTTGATAAGTCTTTGGTCTGATTCAGCAGGGTTCAACATATATTTACATGCCTCTTATCTGTTGAGTATAAGAAAGGACCTGCTTGTAGCTTTGTGCTATTAATTCCTGCCAAATTCCAAGGCTGATTCACTAATATAATGGTAAGAATGTGAAGCCACAGCACAGTTATAATTATGTAGAAGATGATGGTTCTCCAGAGCTGCTCTCTTGAGTTTCTTGGAATGAGTCACAAGGAATTTCACCAGGTTCATGACATGCAGTTCTGCTATTTGTATTACCCAGAGGTTAAAGAGCTGGTATTGTGTGTTTCGTAGTGGCTGAAGACATGTTTGTCATGGTAGTGATGAGATTGTGGTTGCAGCAATACAACTCATTTAAGAAGTTTGAATTCATTAGCCCGGTCTGTGTAGACTTGCATATAATTGGGCTGTATTTAAAATAAGATTTACAATAAGGAATAAACTTCATGTGGGGCCGTTCTTGAATTTGGTCTGGAAGCTGCAGTTGGTGCAAAATGCGGCCAGGCTATTGACAACATTTGAAACTTCTGCTGAATGCTTTGCACTGGCTGCCAATTTGGTACCGAGCTAGATGCAAGGTTTTGTAACTGGTGTACAAAACCCTAGATGGTTCTGGACCAGAGTACCTGAGAAGCTGCCTCTCCCACCCACTTAGATCTATGGATGAAGATCTGTTGATGATGCCACACACCCCTACAGTAAAGCATGCTGTGACTCAGGCATGTGCTTTTAGTATCGTGGTGCCAGTCCTCTGGAATTTTCTTCCTTTGGAAGCAAAGCAAGCTCCGATACCATATTGTTTTCAGTGCTGTTTGTTTACTTCCAGGCAGTCTATTTTATGTCTTGCTGGCTTTTACGTTTTAAATAATGCTTTATGGTCGGTTTTCTGTTTTATGCTTGTACTGTTGAATGTACAGTGGTTTTCTACATTGTGAATAAATAAATACATACTGTAATTCATTTGCTACAATAAATTGAAGCCGTTATCAAATGTCCCTCTCTTTTGAAACTGACTTAAGCTTTCTTCAGATGTTCAAAGGCATGTGCCCTAAACCTGGGCAGGGGCCTGTGGGATGGACACTTGCTCCATCTCAGTGTCCCATATGACCACCCTGCCCTCTGCTAACCTCCACAGTAGATGCCTTTAGAATCCCCCCTTATGAGAAGTTCCAGATTGTAGGGATGATTCTAATCACCTTCTGAATGCAGTTTGAATTCCCTTTCACAATTTTGCACTAAATGTGCAATGTTTAGGATGGGAGTTGACGGCAGGGTTTGTGTGCTCATCCCCTCTCTACCTTAATCCCTCATTGCTCTTTCAAATGAGGGCTTTAATTGCAAAACAGGTTTGAATCTGAAAAGCTGGCTTTATGAACTGGATCCAGAAATGGGAAGTGCAAGCTGGTGTGAGGCCTTACCTAGAGTCATGGAAATGTTGCTATCTAGAGAAGCACAGATTGTAGGCAGACCACATCTTTCCTTCTTCAGCTGCCTTGCTTGACTAGAGCTGCATACCCAACTACATGAGAACATGAACACAGTGGGATTGACTTCTGAGTAGACATATTTAGTATTGTGTGGTTAGTGGTAGGGAACATGCTTTGCATGTAGAAGGTCTCCTATTCAATTCCTGGCATCTCCTGAGAGGAGAGGGAAAGACCCTAGTTTAAAATTGTGGAGAGTGGCTGTCAGGCAGAATGGACAAGAATGAGCCAATATGCGTTGTTTTATGCCATGTTTATCTCTTAGACTCTCCTAGATGGCCGCCTCTCTCGCTGTTGTCTTCCAAGCTCATCCACCTCCCCTCTCATTTCCTGATACCTTAGTTTTTCCTATTTCTTATCATGACTGCCCATTTGGCCAGTTTTTGAGGAAAGAGAGGCACATTTCTAGACAGATTCTAAACTCACCCTGTTAAGAACAGAACAAAAAATTACCCCCGCTCCAAATCTAAACTATGGATAGCAGCTGAGCCAGCCAGAGGATATTCTCTGTGGTACCTTCCCAAACTTGTTAATCAGCAGAAGAACCAGATTCTGATGCCTCTTCCTCACATTGCCCAGCAGTTTGATCCTTGAGCAGTTACTGTTGAGTTCAGTAACGCACGGTTTGCACTGAACGCTCCTTTTATGTGGAAGAGTTTCAGAAGCTGGTCCACTGAATAGCAAGGAAGATTACGCCATTAATTTGTGCATTAGGCTCTCATACAAAGGCTCTCACCGGTAGCTAAGTGCTACCAATTAACACACTGAAGTGTGTGTTCCCTCCAACGAAACGCTTATCTTGGTAAATGTAAAGGGCTCTCTATGAAAGGTAACAGATGCTGAAAAGGCCCTTTTCTCCATTGTGAAGGCCATCCTACTGTTCTAGTGGGTGTCCTTCACATCCACACAAGGCTGGTCACAGAGATGTGGCTGTCAGGACAAGAGCCAGGAATCCCATACCTGCTCACTGCTTGTCACCTTGAGGGTCAGCCCCTGCAGAAGCAGGGATGAGGCAGCGGTGCAGATCAAATGACAGCAGGTTGTCACTGATTTCCTGTATTATTATGGTTATGTTTACAAAGAGAAGAGGGAGCCATTTTGGATTTTCTGCCTTAGGTCTCTCCCACTTCTGTTGCAGTATCAGTCCCTTTCCTCAGACATGAGGCATCTCTCTCTCTCCAGCTCAGCTAAGACACAGAAACAACCCCCGCTTGTGTTGTATGTTGCTGAGCTGCGCCTTTGAGGTTGATGTTATGAGAAGGAGGCCCTTTGAGAGCCATGTTGCAAAGATTTCTGGAGCACACAGGAGGTCTGGTACTTCAGTCTTGTCCTGGGTGAAGTGATACTGCAGCCTGGCATGAGACACTCAGTGCGTTCCTCTGCTCTTATGCAACTGTTAAATATAGTTTGCATTCTTCTGACCTACAGGTAGTGTAGGAGGATTCTAAGGAGGAAAACAGCTGGTGTGGAAAGGGTTAAGCAGTGCTCATAATAACATAGGATGCTGCCTTATACCCCAAAACCAAACCGTTGGCCTATCTAGCTTAGCATTGTCAACACTGATGGCCAGCAGTCCTCCAGGATTTCAGTGGTCTCTCCCTTCTCAACCTAGATATGACAAAGATTGAATGTAGAAATGTTCTACCACTAAGCTATAGCATTTCCCCAGTTCTGTGACTACTGCTGTTGTTGTTTGTGTTACCATTTTCACCATCATCAATAAAAATAGCAAAAACAATCATCATCAGGAGATGGTTATGTGAGTTTGGTCCTTAGGTAAGCGAATAGAAGTGTGTAGAAGTGGGCAGAAATTCACTTGCCCCTACATCTCAGAATGCCTTAAATCCATGAGTTGTGGGTCTTTCCTTCCACTGCAGCCAGCATATGCTCATTGCCTGGTTCTTCCACTTTTGATCTTCCCTTTTTGCGAGAGTTTCTTTTTCCATAAGGTCCCAGGAATATCGTCTGCCTAATTACTCTACATAGGGCTTAATTTTAATCAAGAGCCCTAACACACCCCATTTTAAGATTCTTCCAGCAATCATAGATGTACCCTGAGTGAGTGAGACTGAGGATCTTACATATTTGTATGTCAGTATTTCTTTCTCTCAGTGAAAATGTAAACTGTGCATTGCCATAGGGCACGCTGAGCTTTTTCAAGCCTGCCATCCCTTGGGATGAATTCTTTTGGGTCAGGCAGGACCTTACTGGGAGATGTAATTTATGCTTCAATGCATCATCTGGCTACGACAAAGTTAATATATTCTTGGGCATTTTGTAAATTGTTTTTAAACCCCTTGCCATATGGCCCAATAACCAAAGATAGGAATCAGGTTGCAGGAATAATATCCTTAAAAACATGCATATAAATCTATCATCCTGAAAGCTGGGCCACCAGCACACACACTCCAGCAAGAATGGCCTTAGTTTGTTTATTTACTATTTGATTTATTACATACAGGACAATTGTGTGTGTGTGTGTGTGTGTGTGTGTGTGTGTTTTAAAATTTATTTATTTATTTTCAGGCGTTAGTTCTAACCCCAGAACTCCAGTTACCTCGGTGAAATAAATTGGATCACTCTGCAGAAAGTCATTTCACATAGACTCAAGCCTTTCTACTCTTACCTGATAGACTCTTGTCTATCTTAGGTTTCATTCTAATCATTGTGTGCTGAAGATGATGCTAATTTAGAAATAATAATAGATTGAGCATAGCTTCCAATAGCTGGGTTGGTTTTTCCCTTCTCTGCTCTGCACTTTAAGGAATGTACCTATTGCTTTAATGTGGGGTGACCTGGAAAGAAAGGACCAGATTACTTAACCACTACACCACACTGGCTCTCCCCACTTGTAATTCCCAGTGCTGGTAGAACATAACTGTTGGGGCTAATGGCCACTGACAGCCTTATCCTCCAAGTATTTTTATTAATACCCTTTAAGAGTCATCCATGTTGCTTGCCGTTGTTAATATTACCACTGAGGGAACCCTGCTAAGTTTCTGAGGAACCTCAAAAGACAGTTTGAAAACCACTGCCTTAGCAATTTAAAGCATTTTTTCCTTTTTGAAAAAAAAACAAAAACCAGCCATAGTTATTGCATCATTTCCCTTCTCTCTCATATGATAGTGAGTGAAGTCAAAAGTATCAGTGCTGATTTGTCATAAAAATACTCACTTTTTTTTTTAAACAACCCTTCCCTCTCGAACGAGGAACTGAATCATGCTGGACCCCAAGGTGACAGGGACTGAGTGCTAACAGGTGTGATTCCTGCTCCCTTTAGTAGCCCCTTGTACTGAAAAAGATGGGGCTGGGGTGGAAGGACTAGATGGGAAGCATTTCCTCACAAATCACCGCTTCACTGACAGCGAGGAGATGCTCTCTCTAGAGGATTGAGGCTTGGCTGCATTGTTTTAATAGCACAGGTGTACTTTCTTCTTCATCTCCCTATAAAACTACACATTTCAAGCTCAACTGGAACCGGCACCTCTGTGTTGTTCTTCACCTTCCAATCACAACATGTAACATCTGTGTACACCATATATCGTGACATCATCCCATGGCACATGGGAATCGCCTACTGGTGATCAGGCTGGGTGGGAAGCTTTGAACATCTTGTCTCTATTCTTATGGGGTCACCAAGGTCTGTGGTATATCCCTGTAAACATGTAGGCTTGCATTTTACCGTATTTTTCACTCTATAAGACACACCAGGCCACAAGACGCACCTAGTTTTTGGAGGAGGAAAACAAGAAAAATATATTCTGAATCCCAGAAGCCAGAACAGCAAGAGGGATCACTGCGCAGCGAAAGCAGCGATCCCTCTTGCTGTTCTGGCTTCTGGGATAGCTGCGCAGCCTGCATTCGCTCCATAAGACGCACACACATTTCCCCTTACTTTTTAGGAGAGAAAAAGTGAGTCTTATAGAGCAAAAAATACGGTATCTAAATCTATGTGCAATATTGAGTATGAGTCCTGAGATTAAATGTGGATGCTCTTAGGTATGTCATCTGACCCAGCTGGAAATGGATTGCTAGACAGGCTTTTGGTCGGATTCAGCAGGGTTTTAAAGCTTTTGAGTGCAACACCTGACTGTTTACCAGGGGCAAGGGCCCTTTCTTATGTAGAGGGACACATCCTCTCAAGGCTGAAACGTTAGGGGCAACATACACGCAGTGAGACAAATGTGGGTGGGGTTGGAACCACAGTACTTGTACTCTTCATTTTTGCCACCCAGACCCTCCAGCTTTTCTCTGATGAAAATAGGGACATCCTAAGGAAAAGCGGGACATTCTGGGATGAAATCAGAAACCTGATTTACTTCTGTAAATCAGGGATGTCCCTGGAAAATAGGGACACTTGGAGGGTCTGTGTCACCCCCTTTCTCTTTTTTAAAAAAAATCCTTGCCATTCACATAAAATTAGGGCAAAGGCCACATGAAACTGGACTGAGGGTTGCAGGTTTCCCACCTGTTTCGTATGCTATAGTGAACTTCTCTCCAGAAGTGCCCCGGATGTTTGCTTGCTAGTCTACCGGTTGGGCACCTCTGTTTTAAAAATAGGTGATGGGAGAGCAGATAAGTGTGCAATGTAAATACTAAGTTTTGTTGTTCTTGTTATTACCAATAATAATACTAATATTAATGCCACCACCATTACAAACCCCAACAGTGTTCATGTGCAGCAAAATACTGTCTTTTCTGCCCGCCCAGTAGAATCATTAATGAACATGAGTAGAATTGCCTTAAAAAGGTGTTTTACACAGGGTAGTCCCATTCCCAAACCTACCTTAGTCATTTTGACTAATTTCAGTGACTCTACTCTGAGCATTAGTATCATTGGATTCTACCCTGTGCTTAAAATAAATAAATAAATCCATGTTCTTTCCGTGCCAAAGAAGCTCAGTCTCCATCCAGAAAATGCTAATTCTTTGCTTAAAATAACGGATGTGAATCATTCACATTTTAATGTCAGTTTTGCATAAATGTGTTTTAGTTCTGCACCTGGTATCAGAGTTTTTGGACAACTCAGGACTCTTCATTTATTATTTATATATTTTTTTTGAGGCCAGGAGTGATCTTGCAGCAGGAAGAGAAGTGCCGATGAGTGAGGGGTGAAAGCTTTGTACCAGGAGAGAAGGACAAGTGACCCAGGGCAACTAATTTTTCCTCTTGCACATCTGATTGCATTCTGTAAATGCCATCCTAGGCCTGGAATGCTGCACATGGGAATTTGCTGGGGAAACAATCCTGATGCTGCAATGGGGAGGGGTGGTGGTGGATGGAGAAAAAAAGAAGAAAGGTGGAAATGCAAATATCCTTGGGACATAACACTGCAGTCTGTATGCAGAGAGCAGGGCACAATGGCCCTTTGTGTAGGTGAGAAGGAGGAAGGGCGTGGGCAAGGCTTACTCCTTTTTTCCTCCCTTTTCCCTTCCTAAGCCACTCAGCAACAAAGGGTAAGAGCTGTTCCTCTTCTCCTGGAATGCTAGTGCAAGGGAGGAGGACACAGTAGGCCAGCCCTGCTTATTCCCTTCTCTTCACCTTTCTCCATCTTACCCAGTTTCCCAGGCTGCAGCACACTTCCCCACTGAGTAGGCACTTCTGGCCCTAGTGTTATGGGTGCAAGGTGTGGGATGTATGCCCTAATACCGTATTTTTCGCCCTATAGGACACACTTCCCCCCCCTCCAAAAATGAAGGCGAAATGTGTGTGCGTCCTATGGGGCGAATGTAGGCTTTCGCTGAAGCCTGGAGAGCGAGAGGGGTCGGTGCGCACCAACCCCTCTCGTTTTCCAGGCTTCAGGAAGCTCTGCACAACCCTCGGGAGACCGGCGCGACTTCGCCACTGCCTGCAGCCCCGTGCTTCGCGCAGCTCTGCGTGACCCTAGGATGCCCGGCGTGAAGCCACGCCGGTCTCCCGAGGGCTGCGCAAAGCTGCCTGCAGCCCCGGGCTTCGCGCAGCTCTCCGCAAGCCTGGGAAGACTGGCGCGACTTCACGCCGGGCTCCCTAGGCTTGCGGATAGCTGGCTGTTCTCGGGGCTGGGGTTGGGGGAAGCTCGGGCTTCCCCCACGCCAGCCCCGCACCTGGGGGGGGGATAATTTTTTTTCTTTATTCCCCCCCCCCTCAAAAAAACTAGGTGCGTCCTATGGGGCGGTGCGCCCTATGGGGCGAAATATATGGTAGTATGTCAAGGCTGGTTTTAGGGGCAAGAGACTGCTGTGACACTCAGGGGTCGATTAAATAGTCCAAATGGTTCATCTTCACTTATAAAGCTGGCAAATCATTCCAGTGTGGCCCAGCTTTGTGTTCAAATTTTGGTTTGGTTTTGCCTGGAGTGTCTTGGAACTCTGGCGGGTGTCTCTTCACTCCGCTTTCCACCCAGATAGCGCAGGCTTGTGCCCCTTGAGGGATTGACTTGGTGCCCTGATCCCTGAAGTGCCCCCAAGCTCAGTTAAACTTTAAGCCAAGCCTGTCCAATGTGCTGCCTATAGTGAGAGTGTGAAGCTGTGAGGAACTGGTCTTGAGAAGGGGCAGCACAGGCAAAATCCTACAGCAGCTCTCGCTGCCCATGAGCAATAGATTCTTCTCAGGCTTCCCACACCTTTCCCCATTTTAATTAGTTTCCCTTAGCAATTAGATCCAACCCTAGATAAATAATATCACTGCACATTTCATTATGCTAATATGTGAGCAGCTAGCGCACGAGAACCGGCGCATGATGAACAAGTGCAATTTATACAGAAGAATTTCCAGATTAGCTGGCTTTGCAGGCAAGACAACGGTCAGTTTAGCAGGAGTTAGGGACAGATTAATCTTAACGCTAAGTATGCCAAAGGCCATTTCACACAATATGTGTAGACTAACCCAGGTTTGCCACAAAATTTGTACCCAACAGGGAGCTGCAGCTAATTCTGGCAAGTGTACCTAGGCAGCGGTAGATGTATTTGCAAAATGCATGTTTTGTTGCATTCATACCTTTTGACCACTAGTATAAAATTCCTCATAGCTGGTTCCCTTCCCCCCCTCACATTGAGATTCTGGAAGAAAAAGAAAACACACAAATCCTCCAGAAATACATATGTGTATATCCAGTACCTGTATTAAAGTATTGGCTGTTTTGGGAGCATAAAAAATTCCTTAACTTGGGGTTTTATTTTCTTGGTTGTGATATTTTCCATTCCTTATAATATCAAGTCTTACGCCTTAGTGAGTGGCAAATCATTATTCTTATTGTGCAGCCACATTCTTTATGTGGGTTGTTGGCTGTCTTTCTAGTTATATTCTTGGTTGGGAAGCAGCCATCAAGAGCATTTCTTTATATGTCCTTAGTACGTCTATGTTTGTGCCTGCATATGTGTTAATGCCTTTCTGCCCAAAAAGGGCCCCAATATGGAGGTTAAATGGCCGAAATATTGGGAAATTTTGGAACAAGATGGAGGTAGTCATGGAAGGGAGAGTGTGAAGTTTGTTTATACCCTCTTCAAGGACAAGAGAAAAGGCCTTTTTTGGTTGTGGCACCCAGATTATGGAATAGTGTGTCAATAGAGAGAGGCTCTTGGTCTGCTTTAATGTGTTCATTGAAAGCCGTTTTATTTTAGTAGGCCTTTTTTTTAAAAGTGTCCTTAAATTGCTTTTGTGTTTATTGCAATTGACAGTTCCTGGTCATTCCTTTAGGTTTTTTGTTTTTTTTTACACTATATGTGTTGTATTTTAATCTTGCATGCTACCTGGAGTATACTTATGTATGAAGAGTGGGTTATATGTTTTGAAGTAAATAAATCCATATGCTTTGGTGTGACACTGACTGCTTCCCTTGAAAGCTGTCAAGTGTATGACAGCCTTAACCATTCTTTGAAAAAGTCCAGGTGGAGAAGAGGCCACTTTGCTATATTTTCCTGTTCTGGGAGTGCAATAAGTAAAACCCCCAACTCCCAGTATGTATTTGTCAGCCTAATAAAAGAAGGTGGAGGTACTAAGAGCAGGGAATCCTCTCAAGATCTGAATAAGTAGGAAGGGTTACGTTACATTATTGCATTTATATCCCAAATTTCCTCCATGGTGGCATCTCCCATCTTCATTTTATCCTCACAACAATCATGTGAGCTGGGCTGCAGCTGGCCAAAAGCTACTCTGCTGAACGAGGTTTTGAATCCTGGTCTCTCAAATATTAGGATGCTTCCAAACTGTTTCTGTTTTGGGGTTGGATTCAATACAGGTGAATTCAGGTCACACAATTACAGTTTATTAGGAGCTACTGTGCAACAAACTCCAAAAGAAAGGACTTTTTTGCAGTAAGGAAAGTGACAGTGATATGCATTGGAAAGCATGGGATAACATTTGCTATGACACTGTATTGTTTAACCTTTCCACATCAAATCAGAATGAATGCTCAATAAATAGCCAATGTAATATGGTCTCCCTACAAATCAAGATGAATTCTCAATAAACAGGTCATCTGGAAACACCACTATTCCAGCACTCTTATCACAACATCACCCTGGACATCATTGTGTTTGGAAAGGAAGCACATAAAAATAAGCCTATCATAAATAAAATTGTTCAGAGATGAATATAGGCTGCCTCTCAGGTGATAGTCTTGATGTGAGAAGTTGATCTGCCTTGGCTTAGCCATGATACCATTTCACAAGCTCAGAATGTGATTCACCTGGCTGTATGGTGTCTGCGGGTAGCATGTAATAAAAAAGCATGTCACGTGTGAATTCACGCTTCATCTTTGTCATCTATGGGAAATTTTGGTTTGTGATCACCTAGCTGTTTGGAGTGTCTATTGTTGAGATGGCACAGGGTATATTATCATCAATTCAGTACTTTTGGGGAAAATGTGGTAACTTGGTGGGGGGAAATTGGGATTGCCCCAGAAATCAGTGTTCTTGTAGGCAGGGGTGGGGAACCTCTTCAGAGCTCTTCCAGACCTCTCTCTCTGCCCCTTGGGACCCTCCCTAAGCTATGCCTGCTTCCCAGTTCACTACCCTCCCTAAGCATGCCCATCACTGGTCCTGTTCTGCATCCTCATAGACTGCCAAACTGTAATGTGTCTTTGAACTCAGATGATGCTTGTGTGTCGCTGTGTGTTTGAAGAAACCTTGACTTTTGTGTGGCTGGAATTAAAGCCATTGCTCCCCCCCCCCCCCAACTTTTGCATCTGGATCTGCCTTCACTGACATAAGGACTCCGGAAGTCTTCATCACCCCATTCTAGGAGATAGCTCATTGGATTTGAGCCTAACATTGGAGCGTTTCCATTCCATCTTGAATGGCCTTGGGCTAGTCACTAACAGGGCCCTGGTTTTGCTGGACACCAAAATATTTTATTCCTGTTATATTCAGCTGCCGTAGTTTTTAAACAAAACATATGCAGCTTCTGATCCTGAAATTTCCGTATTCCGTATTCATAAACTTCACTCAAATAAAGATTTGTCCAGTTCTGAGTGCTGCACTTATATAGACAAACTTGAACCAGGTTCAGAGGGAAGCAAAACAAAGATGGTCAGCAGTATGAAAAAAGGAGTCTTTGAGGGGAAGTTTAAGGAACCACATCCCTTTCTCTCAGTGGCCAGCATTGGGAACCCTGCAAGCAGGACTGTTCACAGCAAGTGGTAGGCAGAACCACAGTGCCTCCAACACTGGAGGTACAACATAGTCATTGATAGCCTGATCCTCCATAAATTTGTCTAATCCCTTTTAAAGCCATCCAATTTGGTGGCCGGCCTTACATTTTGTGGGAGGGAATTCCATAGTTTAGCTGTGCATTGTATGAAGAAGTACTTTTCTTTTGTCTGTCCTGAATCTTCCAACGTTCAGCTTCAATGAATGTCCACAAATTCTAGTGTTACGAGAGGGGGAGAAATTTCTCTCCATCCATTTTCTGCATGCCATACATACTTTTTATACCCTTCTATCGAAAGGCTATCACGTAAAAGAGGGTAAATACTTGCCTCTGCTTCCCCTGAGGGCAGGACGAGATTTAAGGGACTTAAGTTACAGGAGGGTAGATTTTGGTTAAACACTGGGAGGAACGTCTTACTGATTTAAAAGCATTTCTAAACCACTTAGCATTTCAAAAATCTGTAAGTGGTATTACACTGTGCACAATATAAAAACAATATAATTAAAACAAAAATGCAAACGATAATAATAAAGGAACATTATAAAAGCATATAACAGCAAATGAAACGGGGATTCAGAGAATTCAAGTACATAAAATAGAGTTAGGGAAAGGCCAGGAAAAAAGACAAATCTTTATAAGATGTGTAAAGCAAGATGGTTGCTGGTTTGACTGTGGAACCAATTACCTTTGAACGTGGTGGTCTCTTCTTCACCGTAGGTTTTCAAACAGAGACTTCACTGTCATCTCTAAGGCATGTTCTTGCCCTGGAATTCTTACATCAGGGTTTGGCCTGCAAGGTCCCTTCCAGCTCTAGGATTCTGTGACCCCATCCATTCCCTTTTGCTGTCCTTGTGAAGGCCGCTGCAGTGGCAGCCTTTATTTTCAATCCAAAAGACATGGAACAGGACGTCAGTCTTACTTGCACTGGGGCGCACTTTTAAGTAAATATGCTGAGGAGCAGCTGGCAGGCTTCATTTTCCCTATTGGTGTTTATATGTGAACACAATGAATTACACATCCAGTACACTTACGACTGAGTTGTAAGCTAAAAGGAATGAAAAGAAAGCCACCATTCAAATAACCCTGAGTGGGCCTATCTGGTTGTGATATTTGAGCCCTGGAATATATTTTTGTCCCATACCAATGTCCATAGTGATCCTGCGAATTATTTGCTTTTTTGCTTTCCTGTACAGATTAGCTCGTGCCATCTAAACCTTTGTGCTCTTTAGATGCCTTGATGAGATGCACTTTGCAGCCATTATCTGCTCCTAGTTTTGATGATGTGTGTTAATCTGGGGAGAAGGGAGGGGAGGTAGTGGTCATGCACAAAATGTCCAATCTTGAGGCTCATGGATTAGACTTGATGACTTGCTGGTCTCCTGCAGCCTATAATCTTTTTGGCCAACTTTGATCACATTTGTGGCTCTTCCCTCCCAAATTGTGCTTTTAAAGTGCATGTAGAACGAATGGAACCAGCTGAAGAGGCAAGCCTTCATAAGTAGAAGAGGAAAGTCTGAAAGATAGAGCCAAACCCCATCACTGGTCCATCATCTCCATGTGGGACTCCTTTTGGGAGGGGGAAAACAAGGTATAAGAAAGAAAGAAAACAAGGTGTAAATAAGTAAAATAAATGTTTTAAGCTTGTTTCCAACAGCATCTGTATGGCAAAGAGTTGTCTTTAGTCATTTCCTCTTGAGGTAGTTGCTTGGGGTGGGGAAGAGCATCAGAACTGAGCCCATCTTATTAAGCAGCTATCAGGGTGGTCAGGGCTCAGTGTAATTCATGATTACAATATGCAAGCACAAAACATAGTATCAGGCAAGCAAGGTTACAAAATGTTCAACTCTGCATAGATCATGTCTGGTGTAATAACAGAAGCTAGAGATGAGACTGGACATACATATCCATTGGTAAGGGATGGGATACAGTGACCTAGAATTCTGTGTCCCATTGCAATTAGAAAATTAAATTAAGTAAAAACAGTCAAACATACGTAAGTTGGGTAAATGGTACACTTCCTTGTAGAGTACCCAGCCTTGAAAGTGGTTTCTTTTGCAAAAGCCATGGCTCAACCCGCTTCTTAAAATCAAGAAACAGTGTGGGGTTTCTGCTCCACAATTGCTTGCACTTTAGAAAAATAAATAAATGGAGAAACAGTAATTTTACAAACCTGGTTGTGCTCGCTAACAAACTTCCCCTTTTCACAAAACCACTCCTTTCAAATGAACTTGCCTGAATGGACATTTTGAGTTCAATGTAGCATGGTTGGTGAGGTGGGGGGTGGGGAGTGAATATCAAAAGCTATTGTTAGTCGATTATACAAATGAAGTTTTCACCAATGTTTGTTTAATCTGAAGAAACAAAATATGCAAATTCCCACGAGGCTTCTGGAGGAGAGCCTTTACCCTCAGAATGGCTGTTCCTGCTGACTAGACAGGCAGGGTCACATGAAGGTGCTTGCTCTCTTTTGTTGCATCCTCCTTAAACTTGCTAACTGTAAATCTCCAGGATCATGAAAGCCAGACTAGTGCCTGCAGCTCATGAGAGGCAAGTCCAAAGAAACAGCTTCATTTAAAACATGTAAAGTGTGAGGTGAGCAGAGCTAACCCTTTCCCCAGGAAATCTGAGAGCCTTTCTTTCACCCCTAGCTAGCATGACCAGAGCTCAGGGATGATGGGAGTTGTAGTCCACCAACATCTGGGGACCCACAGGTTGAGAACCGCTAAACTGGTAGCCCCTCCCCAATATATCTGATGAGGACACAACTACAGATTATTGTGTCTTCGCTCCCAGTTTGCTTCTAAATGGATAGATCCATCCTTTGCCTTGGCTGGCAAAAAATCACCGTAGAAAGGTCTGATTACGCTATGCAGCAGATGGGCTTAATGTCCAGGACTACAGTAAAAACAAACAAAAATCTGAACTATGCACCATGTAGAAGTCATACAAATTTGCACAATTTCTCATCTTGTGCATAGTTTCTTTTGTGTGTAATTTATTCTGCTTCATTATTATCATTTTACATACTTTATTCAGATTTTTGCTAGTCACAGGGAGGGACCAAAAGCCATGAAGGATGCTGAAGTTTTGCCAGCAGCCGCAGTAAATCTATTTCAGCACCTCTTCAGCTTTTGCAATCTCACTTGCAAACATATCTTCATAAAGGATAGAAACTTTTAAAAACAAATAAATAACATTTCTGAATTCTACATATGAAAGAACCACATACAGTCACATGACTCTTAAATCTGACCAACCTGAAAGTTGAAGGATTGCCGCACCTTTACTGTGTTTCACAGAATTGCCTACCATTGAATAAGTAATACAGGAGGAGGTCAGGAAATTGGTAGACAGGGATAGGATCTCATCAGTGGTTCCTGGTGTCCACTGGAATTGATAGGGTGGAAGGCAGAGGACAGGTGTCTGTGTGTGATGTAGAAGCAAATGTAAGAATCCATTCCATTACTCCACCCACTTTTGCCTTTCGCTCCACCCATCACTGAAATGTAGCCCACAGAGTGTTTCCTATGAGAGAACGTAACCCTTGGTCTGAAAAAGGTCTCTCACCCCTGGCGTATAGTAAAGGTAAAGGGACCCCTGACCATTTGGTCCAGTCGTGACCGACTCTGGGGTTGTGGCGCTCATCTCGCTTTATTGGCCGAGGGAGCTGGCGTACAGCTTCCGGGTCATGTGGCCTGCATGACTAAGCCACTTCTGGCAAACCAGAGCAGCACACGGAAACACCGTTTACCTTCCCGCCGGAGCAGTACCTATTTATCTACTTGCACTTTGATGTGCTTTCGAACTGCTAGGTTGGCAGGAGCACGGACCGTACAACAGGAGCTCACCCCGTCGCGGGGATTCGAACCGCCGACCTTCTGATCAGCAAGTCCTAGGCTCTGTGGTTTAACCCACAGCGCCACCCGCATCCCTTCCCCTGGTGTATAGGAGCTGAAATAATCCAGAATTAGGGTTCTGGTACTAGCACAAGGGGCCCTAGCTGTCTATGGAGTCCCATATTGATCTTGGCCACACTAGAGTGTGACAGGATATTAAGAATAGATATATATTCAGTTTTCCTGCTCAAGATTAACCTATCTGAAGGCTGCAGCCTGGATGAACAACTCTTTTTAAGCTGTCTTGGAGTGTGTTTATGAGCAATTCCTTATCCTTGTCATTATTTGCACAAAGCAAAACATAAATCACTCGGCCTAATTCCCCCCCTTTTTTTCTCCCCCCCCCCCAAAAGGGAGGTGGTAGAAAGTAATCAAATCCCCAGGCACAGATTCTGTTGCAGTGGATTTCTCTCTAAATCATCCCCGCATCACCACAAGGGAGAGGAAGAATATCGGAATCGAGCCTTCTTCTGATAATGTGTGTGAAAGATGTGAGCTTGTTTCTCTGGGTCTGGGTGCCAATCTGTAATCTTCCAGCTTGATTCAGCTATCAATTATTGCTGCAATTATTTGTCTAGTTGGATATTTAAAATGTCATCCGAGAGAGATGATTATATATTCCAGCAAGGCAGTTGGTATAATCAGATGAGCTGAATCCAGTTTGAGTGCAGTGTGGCTCTAACCTGTCTTTCAGCAAGGAGCCTGGCAGTGGCAACAGAATCAGCAGTATTCAGCTGTGTTGTAAGGAAACAGGGCTAACCTTTGGACCCCCTTATTTGAGGGTGGGTGGGGTCATATGATGGCTGAGGTGGATGAGACCTTTAGAGGCATAGTGTTGTGAGGACATCTATCAGTCTTAATTTCCAACAGTTAACTTTAATAGAGTTATTAAACTTACTGCAATGTGTTCTTGCAGTACATGGCAGATTTATTTATTTATTGCATTTCTGCCCAGTCTTTCCTCTAAGGAGCTCAAGGCTGTGCACATAGTTCCATCTGCATTTTTCTCTGCACAACAACCCTGGGTGGTGGGTAAGTTTAAGAGAGTGTGACTGACCCCAAGTCATGCAGCAAGCTTTACAACTGAGTGAGGGTTTGAACCTGGGTCTTCCGGGTCTTACATAGTCCAACACCCTAACCACTATACTACATTGGCTCTCTATCTGAAATTGAAATTTTAATATTTTCAAGAGCAGGTATTTTAATCTTGTCCCCTGCCCCCCCCCCCAAGCCTGGGTTGAAACAATCAGAGACCTTGAGAAGCTTCAGAAATATCCATGATTTGGCAGAACATGAATGAATAGACTTCTTACCCAGACTCACGAGGGAGGTGGTTCAGAAGTTGCATTGTAGTTTTAAAGCCAAATGTAATACATTTTTTTGAAAGTAGTCATTTCCTAATAATACATTTTGATGTGGATACTAAACTGGTTTGAAACACACAATTGCTAAGGGCTCCTGAGACCCCGGAGGATGTTCCAGTGTTTTTTAACCTGTGAAGAGGACAGGGTATCTAATCTACCACCTGCATTTTGACCTTATTTCTTGGGAGCACTCAGGAAATTTATAGCATTTGTGAAGGATGATCACACAACACAGATTGTTCTTGAGGCAAACAGAGAAGTTCACCCATGCCTAGCAAGTGTGTTTTAAGGAGGGAGTGCCAGAAGAACTAACTAGAACCTCCATGTCCATGTGCAGCCTATCTGAATACCAGAAGCTGGAGGACAAACAGCAAGGGAAGGCCTTAACTCTGCATGTGAGCTTCTCAGAAGTGGTTGGGTAGTTCCTGTTGGGAATAGAATGCCTTTTTAGACAGACCGAGGCACTATGATATTATTATTTTTTCTTCATTCACTTCATCTTACACTACAGTGTGTGGTTTGGTTTACTTGCTTGAGTCATCTGGAGCTATGTGCTCTTCAGGCTCTTCAGCCTTCCTGGAAATGTCAGGAATTGTGTGCAAAGCAAGGGCTTTACCAATGACTTTTGGGCCTTCCTCATGAGTACTGCTGGTTTAAAACTGAACGGGTTTTCCATTCCAACTTCCACTGATATCTAAAGTGAGGTTATTCTATGTCAATGGAGAATCCTGACTCAGTGCATTTTTCAGTTTATAACCCGAATTCAAGCTGTATGTGACTCTTGGCCTTTTTCTGTCTATGGGCAGAATGAGGATCATAGTCTGTGATGCTTGACTGGTCATGAGGTGCTAGGCTGGACTGTAGCACTTCAGACTGTGAGAGAGAGTAGACCCACAATTTTGAATGGTCTGCTATTGAGAAGCTCTCACTGAAAAGTAAATTATCACAGCAGAGAGTAATTGTTGTTTAGTTTTTACTTGCATGGGGTTGTGCTGTTGTTATTGTTTTAAAACAACATGGGCAGTCGCTGTCTGAAATGGTGCAGTTCCTTTATCACTTCAGCACTTTGCTATCTCATTCCGCAGGCTAAAGCCAGCTGACAGGAAGGCAAAGTGTATTTAGGGCCAGGAATGGGGTGGAGCAAGAGTAAACCCATAAAGCAGGGGTAGGAACTTACTGGACTTCCATCATCCCAGGCAATTGGCCACATTGTCTGGGGGCTACTTGGGAGTTGGGAGACTGTTTTTATTCTTCTCTGTCTTGGTTGCTTTTTTCCCTTGCTTGTGATTTTTAAAAACTTTTTTGGTGGGGGATCTTTACTGATGCTTTTCACTCACTCTCTCTCACACACAAAATTATTTTAAGTTGTTCACCAGTCTGGTCTCGTTACCTACGAAGGGGCAGAGCTGCTTTTAAGGAAATAAATAAATCCAACACTGCAGAATCTTTATTTAAAATGTGTGTGTGTGTGTGTGTGTGTGTGTGTGTGTGTGTGTGTGTGTGTCACATCCCCCCCCCCAATCCCTGTGGATATTTCTTTTCCTTTCTGTTTGGGTTCAGTCCTGACAGAGACTGAAAGGGAATATATATATAATGGGAAGGAAAAATAGGATGTAATTTGAAAAATACTGCCTGACAACCACTGGCCATAGTTCTGAACTTCTCCTACCACACTGTAATTACGGCTGCATTTATAAGGTGAATGATTAACTCAATTGTCCCTAACGGCCAGCAGGTAAATACATAATTACGGGCTGTTGAAACAAGGTTATTGTTTACCTGATTGTCGAGCACCTGCTTTGAAAGACCTTTGATCTAGCAGGTCGAGGCTCAGGTGAGACATGGAGCTGGCGGGGTCATTGACCTGGGGTCAGGGTATGTGTGTGTGTTGAGGGGGGGGGGTAGAGAGAAACACCTTTCTGGCTTCTTAAGGAAGCCTTTGCTAGACTTAGGATTACGTGTTCTGCTTTTTAGAGGAACTGTACTTCTCAGAGGTTTGGTGACTCATATAGAGAGAGACGGCCATTCATTTGAAACAGTGAATTTTAAACCTAATCACAGTGAGGCTGAAACTGCACATGAGATGCAGTTGGGTGATTGTCGTTCCTCGCCCCCCAAAAAAGCTCCCCACAAATTTTCTTTTGCTAACTAGATGCTTCTCTGAGAGGGAAGGAAGAACCTGGAGAAGGACTGCTTCCCCCCTTCCCTGCTTGTCTTTTTTCCTACTAAATATTGCCCTGCTAGCTGCTTTTCTCCATACCAGATGAAATATAAATATTTTCTTCTGCAGTTAGAAAAGCAACTTGGGTGGGGGGAGGTGTTGAGCAGAAAAATAGCTGGTGAGGGAAAGGGTTAAGCAAACCCTTTGGCCACTGATTCATTGGTCAGGGACACAGTTTCCAGCAGCTGTTCTTGGATCTTTGTTTATTGTTTGAATCAAACGTATCATGGAAAAACATACATGTAGCCTGCATGTCCAGCACACACATGGGAGTAAGTCAAACTGAGCTCACTGGGGCTTAGTTCTGGGCGAACGTGCATATGATGGCATGAGGGTGGTCATATATCTTAGAGTGCAGTTCTTTGTTCCAAGATATCATCTACAGTGGTGCCTCGCAAGACGAAATTAATTCGTTCCGCAAGTCTCTTCGTCTTGCGAGTTTTTCGTCTTGCGATGCACGGTTTCCCATAGGAATGCATTGAAAATCAATTAATGCGTTCCTAGGGAAACCGCCTTCAGACCAGGTCCGGGGACAGTCTGTCCCCCGACCTCTTCTGAAGGCTGGGGGGGGGCGAAAGTCTTTGCTCCCCCCGCCTGCATTCAAAAGCCCTCCGGGACAGCGGAGAAACGTGCTGCGTTTCTCCGCTCTCCCGGGAAGGCAGGCAGGGGGGAGCAAAGACTTTTGCCCCCCGCCGGCATTCAGAAGAGGTCCAGGACCTCTTCTGAAGGCTGGCGGGGGGCAAAAGTCTTTGCTCCCCCCCTGCCTTCAAAAGATGTCCGCCCAGGGTTCGCGGACCTCTTCGCAAGCAGCGGCAGCGCTGCCGCAGCTTGCGGAGAGTTGCCGGCATGCCGAAGCCTGGGCGCGCTGAGATCAGCGCGCCCAGGCTTCGCGGCCCCGCCCCCGGCATCGGGGCATGGTCCCGATGGCGGGCGGCGGGGGGAGGCGTTCCCGCCCGTCCACCGGCATCAGGGCATGGTCCCGATGGCGGGCGGTGGGGGGAGGCGTTCCCGTCCGCCGCCCGGCATCGGGGCATGGTCCGGGGCTTTTAAATTGCCCCGGAACAGCGGAGAAGTCCCCCGCTGTCCCGGGGCTTTTTAAAATGCTGGCGGGCGACAGCGGAGGCTTCGATCCCGCCCGCCAGCATTTTAAGATCGCCCCGACAGCGGAGAAGTCCCCCGCTGTCCCGGGGCTTTTTAAAATGCTGGCGGGCGACAGCGGAGGCTTCGCTCCCGCCCGCCAGCATTTTAAGATCGCCCCGACAGCGGAGAAGTTCCCCGCTGTCCCGGGGCTTTTTAAAATGCTGGCGGGCGACAGCGGAGGCTTCGCTCCTGCACGCCAGCATTTTAAGATCGCCCCGACAGCGGAGAAGTTCCCCGCTGTCCCGGGGCTTTTTAAAATGCTGGCGGGCGACAGCGGAGGCTTCGCTCCCGCACGCCAGCATTTTAAGATCGCCCCGACAGCGGAGAAGTTCCCCGCTGTCCCGGGGCTTTTTAAAATGCTGGCGGGCGACAGCGGAGGCTTCGCTCCTGCACGCCAGCATTTTAAGATCGCCCCGGACAGCGGAGAAGTCCCCCGCTGTCCCGGGGCTTTTTAAAATGCTGGCGGGCGACAGCGGAGGCGCTTCCCCGCTGTCCCGGAGATTTCCCTATGGGCTTTCGTCTTGCGAAGGAAGCCCATAGGGAACTTCGTCTTGCGAAGCGCCTCCAAAATGGAAAACCCTTTCGTCTAGCGGGTTTTCCGTCTTGCGAGGCGTTCGTCTTGCGGGGTACCACTGTATTTGAAGGGCTATCTGGACCAAGACAAGTTTAAAGTTTAAATACGGGACAGCAGAAGGGGCTTTGAAGTTGTCCATCAGCCGTTGGAGCATTTAGACAGCAAACTGAACAAGCATACAGATGACCTAATCACAGTCTTCTATGCTATGTTGAAAATTATTTCTATTAATTTCAATAGTGATCACTTTCAAATAAATCAGCTTATGCTAATCTGTATTCCTCTTTTTGTAGTGGATGGCGATGCATTACCTCCTCTTTAGGGATGTGTAAGTGCCCACCATAATGTGAATCTGTGAAATCAAAAAGATAGCCACATCGGCTGCTATTATTCTTATTTAATTAAGCTAACGAGTTTGTGCCAAGGCCATTTTTTGACCTGCCAGGAGGGGAGGTATTTCCATCACCTGTTACTTGACACTCTGGGACTTTTGTGCATGCAAAACATGGCACTCTACCACTGAGCTATTAATGCTTGAGAATAATTGCATTTTATCCTGTTCTTTGCCCAAAGGCACCATATGTGGGCCAATCAGTTTATCTTCACAACAACAACCCATTGAGACCCATGTTAACCATAAAGGTTGGTTAAAGGGCCTGTTTTGTGCAAGCGTGGGTGGTTCTCATAGAATAACAACTCTGGGATAACTTGTGTATGTCTGTTTTATTTGCTACTGCTAACCCTTGTTCCCTGTTTTATCATTACTTCATTCTGTTTTTTAAAAAATCTTGCTTACATTTTCTCTGATAGATGGATTCATTGATTAATGGCAGGGGTTGATTAATTAACACTTTCAGTGTCCTGCTTATGCCTGCCGAATCGATTCTCATTTGCCTGAGTTTCTTTTGAGGATTGTGTTCTGCATTGAACGTTTGCCACCAATTCCAGCCCTTTCCAGTTCCTTCCCACACCCTGGTTTGAATGCAAAAGGGACAGCTTTCAACCTTCCTTCCCCAACACACCACACCCTGGCTCTAAGCCTTTAAAAATTACTTCCAGACTGACAAATTAACTTGCCAACTTGAAGACAGAAGTTGGGGAGGGGGGTTTGATAGCCAAACTATGTGAAGTCCAATAACAGAATGACAGTTGATTGGCAGCTGCGCTATGCTTCTGAGGGACGGCACAATCCATCTCTGTTTTTGCCAAGCATAGAGCTGTTTCTTGTTAATAGAGTTTTTTTTTTTTAAAGGAGCAAAAAATAATATAAAGGAATATTCCTCCCCCTCCCGCTTTTTTTCTCAATCACTTTCTGCAGCTCCTATAAGTGTCTGAACCAGCATATACATAAATCAATTTAAGCCTTACCACAGGCTTTTATGCATATTGGAGTGGTCTCCATTTTCTTACAAATGTGAACTTGTGCATTAATGAATAAACAGGCTGTTTTCGCACCACCACATGTCTGCACTGCATACCTGAACAAGTTTAGTTATAATTCCCCCCTACCTTTTAATGGAACCTCTTAAGGCATTAGGGCTGGCTTATGAGCCGTCATGGGCGGCCAGTGCCTTGGAGCCCTCTTCAGGCACAGAGCGGAACTGCAGCGCAGCATTGGTTCTTCTGATTGGCAGACAATATGAAGCCTGGGGATTGGCTGGACGTGACATAAATATGAGGAATCTGATCTTTTCCTGACAATGGGTCAGTTTTGTGATGCTTTCTCAATAGTACTGCATTATTGTTGTCTGGAGTGGGAAACTGCTTTTCTAGATCCATTTTAATCAGAGTTTCGGCACCACTTTGTAGCGGTTTTGGTCCTACTTGGATGGTTGTTTCCAGGGGGTGATGCTTGAGAAGAGTGATCTTAGGCCCCATGGAGCCTTCAATGTCGGGTTCCTCAGCGTTCAGTTTTGCCCCTTATGCTGTTTAACATCAGATGACACCACTCAGTGGGTTTATGTAGGAGTTTTGAAATAGTCAGCAATATGCTGATGACACACAGCTCTACTTCTCCTTTACATCTGGTGGCAGTGGAGGTGCTGGACCCTTGTTTTGCCTTGGTAATGGAAAGCCAACAAACCAAAGCTGAATCCTCTGAGGCACTGTTAGGCCAGAGGGATAGGAGTTTGCCTGCTCTGGATAGGGTTACAATCCCTCTGTAGGAGGGGGTACACAGATTGGGGATACTTCTGGATCCTTTGCTGTCGCTTGGTGGCCTCTGTGGCCTCTGTGCAATGCGTTATAGAACAGGCTGCCTCTGAAGATGGTTTGGAAACTTCAGCTGGTGCAGAATTTGGTGGCCAGGTTTCTCACCAGGGCAAGATGGTTTGAGCATATTACACCAATCCTGGCCCAAATGCACTGGCTGCCAACTAGTTTCTGGGCCCAATTTAAAGGGCTGGTTTTGACCTATGAAGCCTTAAACAGCTCAGGACCACAATACCTCAAGGACTGCCTTTCCCCAATATGAACCAACCTGGACTCTGTGATCATCATCTGAGGCCCTTCCGTATGTGCCTCCTTCACAAAAGGATCAGAGGGTGGCAACATGGGAATGGGCATTTTCTGTGGTGGCTCCCCATTTGTAGAATGCTCTCCCCAGGATGGCTCACCTGTGCCTTCATTACATACCTTTAGGTGCCAAGTGAAAACATTGCTCTAGAACCAGGCCTTTGGCTGATTAACATTCTATGTCCATTTAATTGTGTTTGTGGGTGGAGGGTTATTGGTTTATTTTTGTTGTTGTTTTATTATGTATTTTGTATTTTTATGTTGTAAACCACCCTGTAATTGTCAGATGATGGGCGGTATACTACTACTACTACTATTCTTGCACTATAGCACAAGAAAAGCAGGACAACCCTGCCCCAAATATTTGCAATTAAAAAAAGTTACAGGAGTACAGCTGGAGGTTATGAGGCATGCACTGATTGGAAATGAAGCCATATGTTCTCTCCCAAGCTTTTGCAGGCACAAATTGTATTGAAAGCAGGATAGAGTGTTACTGCCCTGATACTATCATGAGCACAAATAGTCGTGATTGTGCAGTGAAAGGGACACCTAGAAGGGCCCATAGATTTGCAAGGCAGTCTCGGGCAGAGATACACATCATGGGAGGCACCAGACTGCTTCTGAAAATAACATCCCTGTGTTACGTCCCCCCCCCCCACCAAAGTGTTCTACATCTTAACCCCATGCTGTGACATCTTGAATTTTTGTGTTTCTCTGCCACCAGCAGCTGGTGAAGAGGGGACAGGAAACACACAATGCAATGATGTCGCAGCATGAGGTACGCAAAGTTCCATGTTATGGGGGCGAGAGGGAGATCTTTAACACAGAGATGCCATTTTTGACAGCTTTCCTATCTCCTGAAACATGTGTTTCCACTTGTAGATAAGTCATTGTGTCAGCTTCAGGTCCAGTTTGGGAAATATAATAGTTACTTAGTTAATTCTGTTTTAGTTTGCTTAAGTAGTGCCCTGTCTCCTAGGCTTGTTGCAAGGATGAACAAAATGACGTTGTACACCGCTTTGAGCACTTGGATGACTGATTACATTTCCTTTCCACAGTTTAAAACCAGCGGGAGTGCACCTTAGGAGTACCATTTCTGTGGAAACATGTTGATAGGAGAAACTGAACTTACTTTTTATTTTTAGTGTGCTTTGCTTGTTTGAATTAACTGAGCAAAAATTTATATGAACAGAAACAGACTGTTATTAAGCATTAACCCTTACAGAAGGGCTAATATATCTGTGTTCCTTGGCTGTAGCAAATAAGCCATTCCATACAATGAGGGACATTTGGAGTGAGCTGGACAGTTCATCTCTATTGCCATCAGATAGTTGTTTGAGTGGTTCAAGTTGCTGCAAGCTTGAAACAGAGGATCATTCAATGGAAGCTTTTGCTGATGAGTTGGTAGGGGGGAAATTATGACAAAAAATGGTAGCAGGGTTAAATATGGCCTTGTAACCATGAGTCCTTGTTTATATCCTTCAATGTCTAAATGGAGTTTTTTATAACATGCATATTAATTAAATTTAATCAATTGATTAACCAGTTAAGAGGTAAACGATTACTCAACAAAGAAGATTGATAACCCAAATCATTATGTATTTATAAAACTGTGCTAGTGGAACAGTGGGGTACCACATTTCCTTCTTTGGAGAGAAGCTCTCTCTAGAAAGAGAACTAGAAAGCTCTCTTGTAGTTTAAACCCAGTACTAGCTTTTGTTTTCTTTATTAGTTTTTTATATAGGTATGTGCACACACACACACATTCTTGTAAGCGCTTGATAATGTCATCATAGATTTTAGAAATTGCCAGTTTATCTTTAAATAAAGGCAACTTTACAGTGAAGGTAAGAAATGCATAAAACAAAATTTAAAAGTATGCACCAAAATGAAACAACAAAACCCAAATCGGACTTTTCACAAAACAAACGGAACAAAAAAGTGTTTGCCACTTTCCTAGGAGTTATGTCAAAGGAGCCTAGTGGGTAGTGAGTACTGCTGAGTGGGTTCTACCAGTGAAAAGGCTGTGCTGCACATTTGCACCAGCTTCGCTTCCAAAGTACAGGGCAATCAGGCCAGAGTCCCTCACCTGCAGTAGCAGTTGGCAGGGGAGGCAGTACTTACCTGACCTCCCATCACCACAGATAACGAGAGTGAGGGGCAAGGTGGCAGCAGAAGCAGTGCAGTGCAAATGCACTGGAGGAGCCAATCTGGCATTCTCACCGGTGTGTTTGCACTGCATCAACCTTACCCTCCCTCCACACATGCATGGAGTGAATTATAGGGGTGAAACCAATCCTTTGTGAGGCCCAGAAGATGGTCAGAGGTCCTGTGAAGGAACTACATTGTTGGGGCAGAGCTGACTGCTGCCTAGACACAAGCCGGTGTCTGATTCTGAAACCACTTGGCTGCTCTGAGCTTTGGCAAGGAACAGGAGATATGAATATAATGTATATATGAGGGCTGCTGCCTGCTTGTTACATTATCAGTGGAAACAACCAGTGGTGCCACTCATGCTGACTCTGCAAATCCTCCCATAATTCTGTTGACATAGACTATCCACAGGTGCCCTATGGTTTGCAGGGAGAAGCACTGAATCAGCAACACTAGAACTCTGGGGAAGGAGTGTGGACAGACGTCATATCAGTTTTAACTCAGGTCAAGAGTATGGATTTCTTAAGGTAGCAAAAAGGCTTTGGATACCATCCAGCCAAGTTAAGCACTTAAAAGTTGAACTGGGAGAATTAAACACATGTTTAAATCTTCCTTGCTGAAATACATGTGACTTGTGAGTGCTTAGATTTGACTGGAGTGTGTCGGTGTGTGTCTTTTACAGGCCAGATGGAGAAGAGAGAGAATCTAGTGCAAGTGGTAACAATTAATTATTCCCCCACTCTGGTGTGTGTTTCTCCCATTTTCCATGCCTTCAGTACTGTCGCGTCTGAAGACAAGCATTCATTTGACATTTAAGATGAATAAAAAGAGATTCCTGGTTTAGCTTCAAACTGCTGTTCAATTTTTTTTATTTATTTAAAAAATCCTGGTAAAGAGAGAAAAAGGAGAAAGAAACGGAGAATAATTCCCTGGCATCTGAGTTTAAATCATTGGGCAAGGGGTCCTCCAGCAACAAAGGACACACACGTCCCATTTGGGTGCTTTTGAAAGAAACAAATTATTGGTTCATAGTATTAAATGGAACTGCAGCATTGTAGCCAAACAAAACATGCAATCATACAAACAAGAATTGTTATTAATTGGTCAAGTGGCAAAAAGCTAGTAGAGCCCAGCCCTATTGTTAGGTAGGATAAAGACATCCAGATTTGGGGATACCATTAAAAGCAGCGCGGGAAACTTAAGGCTTTGGGGCTGAATGTGGCCTTCTAGTTCTCTCATTTGGCCTTCAGGACTCTTCCCAGGCTCCCCACCCCCTTCCCAGCCGTACCCTGGGAAGTGGGGGGGGGGGGGGAGTCCTGCCTTGTACCCTCCAGTGTTTTAGCCTGGATGGGATTTATCTTTGACCTATACTAATGTCCCTTAACTTGCCCAGATGGAGGATAGAGAGGGGTGAGTGTAGAAAGTAGCTAACAGTACAGGTAACATTTACATTTTTCTTCTTCTGTCTGTCACTAGCATGTTCCCCTCCCAGAAGGTGACCCTGATGGGAATGCTGCCCTTGGGCTGAAAAACGTTCTTCAGTCCTGCATTATAAGACACCAAATTCCCAGAGGAGGAGGTGGGGGAGGGAGATAGAGACAGAATACTGTTTGGGTTTCTTGCCTCAAGCACCAAAATATCTTGGGCAGTAGCTCTGATGGGTCTGATTGATAACATGGTTTGCCTATGGCAGCCGTTTCAGCCATTTTGAGGTCTTTCAAAAAGCTGCGCTTGACTTTGCTCAGAAAGTAAGATGGAAGTCAGAGATAAGATGATTCATGTTTGGAAGTGAACTTTGAATCACCTTCGTTATTAGAAGCATGGCTCCAGCTGAGAGTGAAACGTGATATCACCCCACCTAGCTTGCACATCTGCTTTGATGATGCTTTTAGTAACTGTGGTTGACCTATACCCATAGAAGTGCCAGGTGCAAATTGAGAGACTGGTCAAGCCCAGGATGCAGCCGGGAATGAACTCCACCAAGTTACCGTCAAGACCTTTTCACCTTTCAGATAGATGTAAGTTATCTGAATGCCTTACAAAATCAAAACCTAGCTGTGGGACAGTCCCAAGAACCCAAACTAAAATTGTCCTCCCTTGGGCATTTTTTCTAGTTTAACAGTTAATATTCTCAGTTTATGGGCTTGGCCTATGAAAGATGACCATATTTATCATCTGGTAGTCATTTCTATGAGCTGACTTAAAGAACGCAGTTGACTCCTAAGGACCAGTCATGGTGCTTTGCCTTAGTTCGGGCAAACTTCTTTCTTAAATCTCTTAATTTAAATTTGAAGCCTCTTTTCCTATTAATCAAGTCACATTTTTTAAACTTGTATTTGTTGGCTGCTGATATAGTAATCTTGGTATGGCCGAGTTCAGATTTCTCTCACCTCTAGTCATTACACTTAATTCTTCATATTGATTTCAACATGGATACTTTCTCTTTCCCATGTAAGATTAATCAGTCTTTATATGCTGTAACCTTCTGTTTGTAAGAAGGTTCTCATTTTCTCCTCTCTCCATATTGTTGTTGGTCTGATATTTGATAGAGGCTGGCAAGGAGGAACATGCTCTGAACCTTTGGATCATTAGAAGCTCTTAATGATCCAAAACACCCACCTATCAGCACGCCTGTAGGGCTGAGTGGAATGAAGACTGGCATGCTTTTAGACTGAAGTTGGATTGTAGTTGTGAAATTTCTGTGGACTATTAGACTCCACTAGTTTGATCTATATGGCCCCAGGGAAGGGTCAAAGCTCAGTGGTACAGCATTTGCCACCTTCAGTTCCCAGCATCTGCAGATCAGAAATCTTGGAGAGATGCTTGCCATCAGTTTAGACAATACTGATCTAGATGGACCTCTGGAAACCGTAATTTTTTGAGATCCTTCTCTTTCAGAGAATCCTCAGCATCCTCACAAAACTATCATTCCCACAGTTTTCTGGAGGTATCCAAGGTATTGTCCATGCAGGTCTTAATCATCTTTGGCCACTGAGATCAAGGTCTGTTTGCTTCCTTGGTTTGGAAATTTTCTAGTGAGCTATTATAGCCTAAAATTTGGTTCAAAGTGGAAGGTTGGTTGTGTGGATATTTTTTTTAAGCAACTTGATTCAAAGCCATAGGAGTGGACAATGAACTAGCAACTAAATATGTATAGTTGGAGGGTATGTAGCAGCAATCTTTGAGCAGATCTGCACCATGCAATTAAAGCACACCCAATGTACATTTAAAGCACAAGACTTCCCTAAAGAATCTTGAGATCTAGAGTTCCCCCACAAAGAATTACAACTCCCAGCACCCTTAAGAAACTACAGTCCCCCGGATTCTTTGGGGAATGTGCTTTAAATGTAACAGTATGTTTGCTAACTGTGTTGTGTGGGGTAGATTGTTATCGGCTGCCCACTACCGGGAGTGGGAACACGTTCTTAACTTGGACCCCAGCAGTAAGGGAGGTGCTACACTGCTGCATCTGGGAGGAGGGATTGCTGACATGGCTGTTTTGTATGCAGGAGATACCAGGTTTGATCCCTGGTGTCTCCCAGTATGGCTGGGAGAGTCTGCTGCCTGAAACCCCGGAGAGCTGCTACCATTCATTGTAGACAGTACTTCGCTATATTGACCAGTTGGTCTGATTCTGCATAAAGCGGCTCCCAGTGTTCCATAGCTTGGTGGTAGAGCACATTCTTTGCATGCAGAAGGTCTCAGGTTCAGTTTCTGGCATCTCTGGGTAGGGCTGTGGAAAACCCGATTGATGTTTGCTCCGATTCAGTGGCAAAGTGTGTGTTTTCCTAGGGGAAAGCAGTGGGGTAACTGGAAGTGTGGATGAGCCCTATACAGTGGTACCTCGGGTTAAGTACTTAATTCGTTCCGGAGGTCGGTTCTTAACCTGAAACTGTTCTTAACCTGAAACACCACATTAGCTAATGCGGCCTCCTGCTGCCGCCGCGCCGCTGGAGCCCGATTTCTGTTCTTATCCTGAAGAAAGTTCTTAACCTGAAGCACTATTTCTGGGTTAGCGGAGTCTGTAACCTGAAGCGTATGTAACCTGAAGCGTATGTAACCCGAGGTAACACTGTACTGAGTTAGATGAACTCAGTATAAACAGTTTCCTGTGTTCCTCTGTTTCACTGAACCCTGAATGGCTACTTCTCCTATAAATGTCAATTGTGTACAGATACTAAAAAATGTTGGACGCTGCCTTTCCTTTCACAAACAAGGAAAGCTTTCCCAAAGCCTGTTGGCGCATTGGCTGGCATATTCTTCCATTACTGACTTGGCAGAATTAAGTGCTTAAATGCTTAGCTCTAGAGCATTTTCCCTCTTGCCTTCCCCACAGCAATGGCATCTTCGCTTCCGCACTTCCTTCCCAATTGGCCTTTCTGGTTTGCTTTCTGGTGGTGGCTGCTGTGGACATGCCTGGAGGCTATTATAAACCAGCTTGAAAGGGTTCCCCCCCTCTTTCTCCCCCAACCCCCCAACGAAAAATAAGAAAAGTGAAGCATTAATTCTTTAAAAATGTTTAAATGTTTGCTAACTTTTAAAAGTGAACATAGCTTAGGACTGTGGACTAGCTTGTGAAAAGTTTGAATAAATGCAGGTTGTAGGTGTGTATATATACTGTTGAATGCCAAAACAGGTTTCTGAGCAGTTCACAAAGTACAAAAAGCAGGAACACAAACTACCACCGCCACTCCTCCAGTTTCCCTGTTTGGTCACTTTTTAAAGGGCTAATTCATCTTGGGACCCTCCAAAGTAAATTCAGCTGTTTATTGTGGCCTGACTGGTCTTTGTTTTCGCAATCCTAGACAGGCATTGAAAGGATTAACAAGCCCACTAGGCCACTAAGTGTGACTGGCTTGAGCCCCCTTCAAACCAGTGGGTATTTTAGTGAGTATGCAGCATATCATTGATGCAGTAATATTTCTTTAATTGTGGATTTCTAATGGACTGTCCACACGTCATTCCACTTTATTAGTTATTTTGCGTTGCTTCCCCAACTTAACTGCATTATTTCCATTTGAAGGGGCATTCTTGTTCTATACCGAAGTATGAAAAGTTGCAGAATTTCAGTAGGAAACTACAGGGCATTCACAGATTGGAAATGAAACCATATGCTTCCTTGCGCAGACACAAACAATATTGAAAACATGATTGGCTGCCCCAATATCATCATTAGCGCAAAGAATCATAAATGCACAATAATAATATAAAAATCTGCCTGGCTTTGTACATACATTTTAAACTTTGCAAACCTGCTTTGAAATCAGCCTCATCATTTGAATTGGCAAGCCTCATTTCCAGAAACTATCACCCACATTTTAAAAGTGGCTATCACCCCCATATTGTGCGCTATAATAACCATGGTTTAAAATGCAACATAGAATATCTGGTTGAAGAGCCTACTCTGATTCAAACTATACCTTGAAAGGAATGACTTTAACTTTCTGCCTCTCAGTCAGCCTGTTTGTAAAATGGAATAATAATGAGTCTAATGATGGCATTGCAGGGGGGAATGAATGAGTTAAGGATTGTAAAGCACTTAGTACTGGTAGCGTATTTCATGGAATGATACATACTAATAATTAAATTTTCTTTGCTTTGTACATTCATGAAAAAGATCTCATGTTATGGGGTGATTTGTCTTCTTAATTGCGTCCATGTACCAATACATACTCCTTCTAAGCCTCTCTAATGGCAAACAAGGTATCTGCACAGCAGAGAGAGTGATTCATCCCACTGTCGATTAGTATTTCTGCTCAGTTTATTACCCACATGTTATTTAGTCATACCTCCCTTCTCTCCCTCTCGTCCATCCTTCGGTCTACTCTAAAATGGTCCAAATCGGACAATTTATCTTCAGAGAAGAAAATATGGAAATTGGATAATTGACTGAGACCAGGTATACAAAACACACTTCACCAACCTTGAAATAACTGTTCTGGCTTCCCTAGAAATGTCCCCCAGTCCATTTCTGAACACAATTCAAAGTGCTCATTTGCCCTGTTAATGCCTTAAGCGATTTGGGATCGGGGCCCTTAAAGGGCTGCCTTCTTCTGCTTGAACCTGCTCAAGTACCGAGCCTGCTGGATGAGGCCAATGGCCCGAGGGTGCTGATCTCACAGTGGGCAACCAGATACCTGTGGGAAGCCCCCAAGCAGCATCACAACATTTCCCCCACTCATTAATTCCAGCATTTCCGAGGTCTTTTTTAACGTACTAAGGGACTATTCAAGAATGTAACTCCCTTAGCTGCTTTCCTTCCTATTACTGTAAGTAGAATTCCCACCTGATTCAGATATATGTATAGACCAGAGTTCATACAGGCTGTGCAGAGTTTGAGTACTGTACATGTGTTCCTGCATCATTCAGAAGGTGGTATGTGACTCTGCGCTTACTCTGGCATTTTTCTATCTATCGCAACAAATTCCAGAGGAATGCAAGGTCCTGAGAAGATTTGCTGTAGCAACTCAGTTCTAGTAATGGATTTTGTTTGCTTGTTTGTTTAAAGACTTGCTTTGACTCTGTTCCTGAAAAGTTGATAACCCTTGATTATCCATAACCTTGGTTAGGCAAGTTCAACGAAGGCAAAGCTGATCAGCATAAAGGCAAAGTCTTCAGCTTTTGGGGGAGGGAGGGAGGGAGGGAAGGAAGAGAGAGAGAGAGAGAGAGGAGTCAAAAACTCTTGTTGTCTCTTGTTGCAAGTCAGAGAGTTGGCAGGACTGCTTCTCCAGCAGGGCAGGGAAGGAGGTGGCACAGCGGGGGCCCTTCTGTCTGGCCCACTCTCTACTCCATGTTCTCATTTCCCTTCCTGGCTCCTAGGAGCAAACACAGTGTGTTTTCTCCCCCTCCTCCTTCTGCCACTTTGGCAGGGCAAAGAGAGAGCCCAGGTGGCGCTCGCCCATTGATCCAGCCTTGCCGGAACAGTGCAATGGCTGGTCATGTGACGGGAGTCACTTGCGGGTATCCTTGCCTCATGGACACTCCCGCTTGCTCTGCTTCCATCCAGACTTGTTGCCTTCGAACTTGGATTCTGCAGGAGCTTCAAGACTGGGGCTTGCCAATTTGTGCAGCATGTGGTGGGAATATATAATAGTGATAGACCCCAAAGCTGCAAGGGAGAGAATGTAACCACCACCAGCAGCAGTGGTTGACCAAAATGTCTTTTACCTTTTTCTGTACTCTTCAACCAGCATGGTCCAGATGAAGAAATTTGTGGGATGCATGGATTAAAACTGTCTCAATGGAACCCGTTAAAAGCAAATATTGCTTACTAAAAATTAGGTGTGCTCACTCCACTTGATGTTCACATCCTTTAAATGGACTGCCCTTAATTTTTATCATTATCTTTGGTGAGAGGAAGATTCTCTGCAGATGCTCAAAAACACTCTTCATTCTTCACTAGCGAATTAGGCATTTTCAGAGCCCAGCAGTGTTTCAGATTGTAAAAACGGGGTCTGTTTTGGATTGAAGGGAAATGTCCTTATTTGGCACTGAATGTTAAGGTGGTTTTCCCAGTGATTATGCTATAAAAAAAATATGCAGGGGGAGATTCCCATTTCGTTAAAAGTATTATCTTAGGCACACAGGTACAGTATTGTTCTCCAATACTACCTTATTATTGATGTTCAGTGGGGCTATAGCACAACAAAAGTGGGGCAACCCACCCACCCACCCTGAATATTTGTGGTATGAAAAGTTACTGGATTTCAGCATGAAATTACAAGATGTGCATCAATTGGAATTGAAGCCACCCCAAAACTTTGGTAGGCACAAAATGTATTGGAAGTGGGCTTGTATATGACAAGTGATAGCATCACAAGCATCACAAGCACAAATCATATTGAATGCGTAATAAAAAGGATGTCTGGAGGAGCACTAGGATAGAACTGTTCCCTTCAGACCCTGTTTGTGAGCTTCTGCGAACAACCTGACTAGCTACATTAGGAGACAGGATAAAATCCTACTGACATGCAACATCCCCACCCCCCATCCTAAAACTGCATACAGTATTAAGGATCCCTCAGTGTTGAAATGTGAAACAAGGTTTCACGGACTTTAAAATGCTTCCTTCATAAGCTGCAGACAATCCTGATGACAGTTTTGAGGCAGGTTAGGGAAAGTTCCATCCTTGGACAGCGTTAAGGGTCTGCCTCGAGTCTTGGCAAAGCAGCGCTCCAGATTGGCTGGATTAGTATGATTTACTAAACAGAGGCCTCCTCTGCCATGCTTGGCCTGGGTCCACTCCAGCCCTTGCCTAGCAGTAATCCATTGCTTAATTTTCATATGCTGAGAGAAACTGTGCCGTGGCACTTGTGGCTGAAGGGGAACGTAGCCTGGGATTTTGCCAGATCTGCACACGCCTTTGCGCTAGAAATTAATAAAAAAAATCTGTGCCAGGGTAATTCAAACATTGCACAAAGAAAAACTGAACTCTGCATTAATTATTCAAAGCAGGTAAATTTTCATATATTTGCATTTTACCCTAGTTTATTGTCCCCCTCCCCTTTCTAACTACTGCAGGAGATATCAAGCATTTCAAAATGTATTAGAGGCCCAGTCTGTGGGACTTCTAGATTCCCACAGAATCTCAAACTTTTCTTCAAAAGCTTCCTAGTGCTGAACTCAAGACACAGTCCCCAATACTGTGCTTGTGCAGAATGACAATGCACAGCACTGGACACAGGTGTCTTGAGAGTTAGCTTGAAACCGGTTTCTTCTTGCACTCATGATTTGAGAACATTAATGCCTAGTCAGGTGCATGGGAAATATATTATGGAAACTTATTTGTTCTGATACAGTCTTGTATTATCCATGCAATTCAGCCATATGCTGCAAACTTTATGTGGAGACCATATAAATCCATGTGGTGACCAGGACAGTGCAGTTTGATGCACTCCACATTTCTGGGTACCATGGCTGCATAGGAACTTGGCATTTCCAAAGGGAATTCTGGGATGTCCCTTTTCAAGGCTCATCTTCACAGCTTTGAGGGACAATAAATAAATAAATAAATAAATAAATAAATAAATAAATGTTTGGGTTTTTTTTAAAGCTGAGCTGCTTGGGCTGTTGATTCCTATGTCTGCTTACCACAATCTATGCTTTTCCCCCTGCACTTCCATGCAACAATGAAGTATGCAGAGCCATGTCTCTGGTCAACATGGTTAAGGGATCAACATCCCTTAAACTGAGGCTGTTGCATTTGAGTTTGTGTGTGACTCAGAAGCAGAAGGAGGGAGAACATGGGCAGGGTTGCTAGTCTTGCAACCACCTATGGTGCTTCTCCCAAATCCTCTCTTGGAGCAGCCTTTGTGTAGGCCTTTGTGTTTGCAGTTTTTATGCCCAGATGGTTGCAAGCAGATGAAGACATTGAAGAGAGGAGGAATGTGGGAGGGAGGGACAGACACATGATGTGCCTAAGTGTGCATGCTCTCCTACCTAGGCTTTCAGGAGCATCTCTACCCTGAGTAGCAAGGTATGGGGGCAGGACCTGCTAAATGCAAGAGAGCCCCAGATTGGGCCCACATATTCACAAATTTTGATACTGCTTGAGTGCAGCAACCCTCTTCCTGTTTGTGATTCCCAGCACATATTCAGAAGCATACTGCCTCCAGCAGTGGAGGTAGAACTTCGCCGTAGTGGTTATAGCTTTATCTTCCGTAAATATGTCCTCTTCCTAAACTAGGGGGTTTAGGAAACAGCCACACAACCTTTTCTGTTGCATGGCTGGGGGTTGGGGAGGGACCCTCATGCCACTGCAGTAAGCTGACACCACAAGTTCATGGGGAAAGGGGAGGGAAACAGGGTGACTCTAAGTTGTATAGACACTTTGTACATTGCCCACAGGCGGAGGAGAAAACAGCTGGGAAAGGGTATCTATTGTATGAAGGGTTGAGTTTGGATGGTGTCCATGCTACAAACAAAATATTACCGCTTTGCGTTGTCCTGAGCAAAAGCTCGCTCACTTGTTGTTAAATTTGCCCTTCCTAGTTGGACCCCTCCTTCCAATCCTTAATGCATCAGCAATCTTGCATCGACTGTTAAAACATCTCCAGGAGGTAAAATGGTCAGTCAATAGCTTTCATAATTAATCAAGTACTAATAGACAAATTAGAAATTGTGTTTCTTCAAAGCAGGAGGTAAATCACTCGTGGATTTTAACTGTCTTTCTCGCCTTGCATTTTCTTTCTTTCTTTCTTTCTTTCTTTCTTTCTTTCTTTCTTTCTTTCTTTCTTTCTTTCTCTCTCTCTCTCTCTCCCCCCCCCCCCACCACCATACAGGAATGGTAAAAGTGGAAACTTGTTTTTCATCTGAGCAAATGAAGAAAAATATTACATTTTATACTCCAGTAAATAAATGAAGCCTTTCCCCCCCTATGTAAGAAATCGATACTAGCCTTTACAACAGTTGAAGATGTTATGAAGAAAGTCATTTACCAAATTATGGGACGTAAGGCTTTTATTGATGACTGTAGGTTAGAAATTTTGGCATTGTGAGCGCTGTAATATAATCTGCTGCCCCAACAAGAAGCTGAATGAAATACAGATTATATGGTGAAACTGCAATGCATCATTTGCTATTAGTGGACTGGTAATAATTACCAGTTTCAAAGCTGCTCCCCCCTCCATGTAATCTTTACTCTCTGCCGTAACAGCCTTTCTCATTGACATTATGATTATACCAGCTGCCCTTCTGATCCAGAATATCTAGTTGATGGGAATGCTAAAATGCAATTACAAAAACTGTTATGTTGTATCCTCATTATAAGATACAGTGCTATTTCCACTGACCTAATACATAAACTAGCAAAGCAGGGGTGTGTTGCATTGTTAAGCAGACCAGAGGGTGATAGCATCACTTGCTGCAGTTTTTATAAAAAGCTTCTAGTTTATAACAGCAAAATGAAATGAGAACTATCCACATTGCCAACTGCTTTGACTTCCCTGTTGCCTTCCCCACCCCACTTTGTCCTCTCTGGACCCTCAACCAAAGCCCACAAACAAGCGTTCAGAAATCTGCATGCCCAATTGAGTTCTCCTCTTTCCAGAAGATTTACGTATTTATCTGCTGCCGTCTTCAGCGCCCTGCGCTAAACATCACAGTAAGGTTCATTAAAAAGCTGGCATTGGCAGAAGAATGAAATGTTAAATATTATTCCAAAGGGGTTCCTTTAAAGCAACCAAAATGTTAAACACCTGCCAGAGATGGCTGAATCTCTCTTTTTCTTCCTCCCTCCAATTTCTCTCTCTCTCTCTCTCTCTCTCTCTCTCTCTCTCTCTCTCTCTTACTCACCCAATTCAGATTGTCAGACTAAATGTATAATAATAGAGAAACCTGAAGCTTCGAGCAGGGGTTGGGGGGGCGGCCTCTGTGTGAGTCGCAGTAGACATAACTGTAAAGCTGCCTGCCTGTCATTTTCCAAAGTCATTTATTCAACACATTGTATAATGAAAATCCCCCTTATAAAGCTTTTTCTTCTCCTTCTTTGAAGTGAGGAGGAAAACAAGAACAATGAAGATCACTTGATAGGGGGACTTCAGCGTTTTTCTTTCAAAACCCATCCACTTCATACTTCCCTCCCTCCTCTCTACCCGCACGTACATTAGGCATATGTTTGGAAACCTAATTTTGGCATCTACTGTCTAATCTTGTAAAAAAGATTTGCCCACAAGTGGGTTATATTGAGTGAGATTATAAACACCGCCGTAAAGTAAATCACAGGTCAGCCTAGAAGATCAGCACACAGTCAAATACCATTGTAAGCCTTGCTTGTTCAAAGACTAGTACAGTATATATAAATACACTCTGTGTGTGTGCGCGCGCGCACGCGCCCCCATGCATTCCCAGCTCGGCAGTTTCCGCATTTTCAAAATGGTTTGTTAATGTCACAATTAGCTGCCAATATATTTATTTATGCTAATTTTTGCTGTCCTCTCAATGCCCCCCATTGTTTTTGGTGGAAACAGACCACTGAAAGAGAACAATAAGGATTTATCCCTTTTACAGTTTATTTTTTTCTCTCCAATTCATATGATGCTGCCTTATACTGGTCAGACAGTTGGTCCATTTTGCTTCAGCAGCACCCATCCCAAAACCTCATAGACAGAGAGGTATTTCCTTGCTTCCAAAGAACCTTTATGTAAAGATGCTGGGGATAGAACTTGGGACCTCTCCCATCAAGCTACAGTCCTTCGCCGTTTTGTTGGACTGCATTTCCCATCATGCCCAACCATTGGCAAGACTGGCTGGTGTTGATGGGCATTAAAGTCTTAACCATTTCTGGAGGGTCATGGTTTCCTCATCTCTGGTCTGGCAGAACTGCTCTGAATGTGACAGTCCTGTTCCTAATGGGAGAAGCAGTATTTCCATCAGTGAGCACATAAATGCTGTGAACTTCAGGCAGGCGCCCTTAAGCATCTCTGTGTCCGTGCATCAGGGCTCCCACATGTTTGTACAAGCTATTTATGGACATGTGTCTGCTGCAGGTGTAGCAGGATTGCAGTGTAAAATGTGGAGTTGCTCTTGGGAATGACAGCACCAAGGATTCCCAAGGGGGTACAAAGAACGGTTGTTGGTGATTGTCCAAGCTACCTGACTATTTGCAAGGGAAAACTAAAGAGGATAAGCATCACTGCCCTTTTCTGTCAAGGGACTAGACTCAACAAGTAGATGGCAAACAACAACAACCACCTTCTACTGATGTGTGTAGGATTGATGGTACAAACTAGTGGGTACTTGTCTAGCATATGGGGTGACTTGAGATTCACTATGGAGTTTAGGGCTTAACTAGAGTGCACAACTGGTTGCAGTCACAAGCTCAATGTTCTCAGCTGTGGTGGAGGATGCTGACCAATCACCAGTGCTGAAGTAAGAGTTAACTGCAAGTCCAGAAAGCAAGGTGGGAGGACCATCTCGTCCTTGCCTCAGGCTGCTAAATGTATTGGGCCAGCTCTGCTAGGTGATATTTAAATTACAGTACACCAAGGAATTCAATGTGGGGTAGTAGAGTAGACTTAATACAGGGTAGGGCAAAGTTGAGATCCTACAGCCAGAGACGTGAGGTTGCCCCCAAGATTGGGAGGGCACAATGCTGTTGCGCGTGTGCGATGTCATGCGCATTGTGGAAGGCCGAGTGCTCTGGAGGAGATGGCCACTGGACCTGCGGTGTGTGACATCATATGCGCATAGGGCTGCCTGAAGATTGAGGGGGCCCACCCCTCCTAAAACAAATATTGAGGGGATCAAGGTGTCTCAGCCCCCAATAGTTGGCACGCCTGCTTATTGGCTGACCACGGGCCAGTCACATGGTTGTTATCAGTATAGCAGGAAGCAGGACCATGTGATACTGGTTAAAAGAAATTGTTACTTATACAGTAGATAGATATATCAAATTTCAGATATATAGCTGCATTTCAAAATGAGATTTACAGTCTTAAGCATTTTAAAGAAAAGCAAGATGGCTCCTGTAGGTTTCTTCTATTTAGCCCCTCTAAATTTGGATATTCAGCTAGTTTCTTAGCCAGATGTTGGATCCAAGTTATCCAAATCCATGTTTATCTATCTATCCAGCCATCTGGTTATCTAGATTTGTTTGGGTGACCCATAAGCCAGTTGGAGAAAGAAAGGCTGTACTATATCATATATTTCAGGCTTCATTTTCTCAGCTGACAGCTTGAAACAAGGTTTTTTACAGAATAAGTTTTTTAAAAAACAAAAAACAAAAATCACAGGCCTGCAAATGAGGACTGGCATATAATTAATTGGCTTAGGCCCTGATCCTATGAGATATGCACCCTTATCTTTGGCATGTATTTTCATAATTTATTTAAGCAGGACTTACTTGGAAATAAGTACGTTTAGGATTGCAACACTAGACCATAACCATGTGCACTAAACTACTTCCTTGGAAGTAAACCAGAAAATGTATATTTAAATAATCTCATTAAAAATTAGTGGAGGTACCTAAATTTGAAGTTATTCAATGCCCATAGGTTAAATACTGTTAGGATCACAGTGTCTATGATCCTCCAATAATGGATCAGATTAATCCCATGAGACCATAGCAGAACTACTCTAAATCCAGAGACTTGATACTTTTGGCTTTAGATTACAATTATAACAGTGCATATCTACATAGCAGTATGCCCCACTGAGCTCAATGGGTCTTACTCTTAAGTAAACTATGCTTAGGATGATAGCCACAATGTGCATTGGTATAAATTGGACTAGGATCAAGGCCTTAGCTATATGTGGAGTGTATCTGCTTATGTGTTAAAGTGTTTGCACTTATTGCTGAAGTTTATTTCTGAGGAAAGAATGACTTTCAAGAAAGAGTAAAAAGAGTCATCAAATACCAGGCATATAAAGCAGAGGTTTATAAAATTATTCATGATGTAGAAATATGAAATACTAGAACTTGGGGGGTCATCAAATGAAATTGGTTGACAGATGATTGGGGATGGCTTTAGAAAAGGATCAGACCCAGTCACAGAGTTGAGGTCTATCTTGATGGCTAAGTGGGATCTTCATGTTCAGAGGTAGTTTGTCACTGAATGCCAGTTCGCGGGGATCATCAACAGTTGGAGTTGGCTATTGCCTTTAAGCCCAGCTAGTGGGTTTTCGGAAGCATCCAATTGGCCATGGTGGGAAGCAGGATGGGAGACTAGAAAGATCTTGGGTCTGGTCCAGCAGCAGGTCTTGTCTGACGTTCTTAAGGAAGCTATTTGGTTATTAAACATTGATGCTACTGTGGTGTTTTGTTTTGTTTTTTGCAGGTAAAGATGAACCCAGCAGCTACACATGTACAACATGTAAACAGCCATTCAACAGCGCCTGGTTTCTCTTGCAACACGCACAGAACACTCATGGATTAAGAATCTACTTAGAAAGTGACCACGGAAGCCCCCTAACACCGCGGGTTGGTATCCCATCAGGACTAGGTGCTGAATGCCCTTCACAGCCACCGCTCCACGGGATCCACATTGCAGACAATAATCCCTTTAACCTCCTTAGAATACCCGGATCGGTTGCAAGAGAAGCTTCGGGTCTCGGAGAAGGGCGCTTCCCTCCCACGCCGCCTTTGTTTAGTCCCCCTCCAAGGCATCACTTGGATCCACACCGCATAGAACGCCTGGGTGCCGAAGAAATGGCCCTTGCAACCCATCACCCCAGTGCCTTTGACAGGGTGCTGCGACTCAACCCCATGGCCATGGAGCCCCCAGCAATGGATTTCTCCAGGCGGCTTCGGGAGTTAGCTGGAAACACCTCTAGTCCGCCATTGTCACCGAACCGGCCCAGTCCTATGCAAAGGTTACTGCAACCATTCCAGCCAGGCAGCAAGCCACCCTTTCTGGCCACGCCGCCTCTCCCTCCTCTTCCCGCTCCTCCCCCTTCCCAGCCTCCCGTCAAATCCAAGTCCTGTGAATTTTGTGGGAAAACCTTCAAGTTTCAGAGCAACTTAGTTGTCCACCGCCGCAGCCACACTGGAGAAAAACCTTACAAGTGCAACCTTTGCGACCACGCGTGCACTCAAGCAAGCAAGCTAAAGCGCCACATGAAAACCCATATGCACAAATCCTCCCCAATGACAGTGAAGTCTGACGATGGCCTCTCCACGGCCAGCTCCCCAGAGCCTGGAACCAGTGACCTTGTTGGCAGTGCTAGCAGTGCCCTAAAATCCGTAGTGGCCAAGTTTAAGAGTGAGAATGATTCCAATATGATTCCAGAAAACGGGGATGAAGAAGAGGAGGAGGAGGAGGAGGAGGAAGAAGAGGAAGAGGAAGAAGAAGAGGAGGATTTGACTGAAAATGAACGGCCAGACTATGGGTTTGGCATTAATCTAGAAGCAGCTCGTCACCATGAGAACAACTCCCGGTCTGTCGATGAGAACCGCTCCATCCCGGATGTCATGCAAGGGATGGTTCTGAGCTCCATGCAGCACTTCAGCGAGGCCTTCCATCAGGTCCTTGGAGAGAAACATAAACGAGGGCATTTGTCCGAATCTGAGGTACATAGAGACACTTGCGACGAAGACTCGGTAGCTGGTGAATCCGATCGCCTCGACGATGGCGCTATTAATGGTCGGGGGTGTTCCCCTGGTGAATCTGCCTCTGGAGGTTTGTCAAAAAAGCTGCTCTTGGGTAGCCCGAGCTCCCTAAGCCCTTTCTCCAAACGCATCAAACTTGAAAAGGAGTTTGACCTTCCCGCAACAGCTATGCCTAACACTGAAAATGTTTACTCCCAGTGGCTAGCTGGGTACGCTGCCTCTCGGCAGCTAAAAGATCCATTCCTCAACTTTGGAGACTCCCGACAATCGCCTTTTGCTTCCTCCTCTGAACACTCCTCCGAAAACGGAAGTTTACGCTTCTCGACGCCTCCTGGGGAGATGGATGGAGGGATATCAGGCCGCAGCGGTACAGGAAGTGGAGGGAGCACCCCGCATATTAGTGGTCCAGGCCCTGGAAGGCCTAGTTCAAAAGAGGGCAGACGCAGCGACACTTGTGAGTACTGTGGGAAAGTCTTCAAGAACTGTAGTAACCTCACTGTCCACAGGAGGAGCCACACTGGGGAAAGGCCTTATAAATGTGAGCTGTGTAACTACGCGTGCGCCCAGAGTAGCAAACTCACCAGGCACATGAAAACGCATGGTCAGGTGGGGAAGGACGTTTACAAATGTGAAATTTGTAAGATGCCTTTTAGCGTGTACAGTACCCTGGAAAAACACATGAAAAAATGGCACAGTGATCGAGTCTTGAATAATGACATAAAAACTGAATAGAGGTATATTAACATGTCCCCCTTCTCCTCCCTTTCCCCAACCAACTCCCCACCCCACCCCCACCCCACCCCGGTGTAGAGATTTTCTAGTCCCTTGTGAGTAAAATAATGGAAGCTAAGGATGATATTAAGAAAGTGCTAGTCACCAGCACACCTGTTTTCATTTTCATTTTTTCATTTTTTTCCTCTTTTCGTTTCTGTTTTCACCATTTGAATGCATGATCTGTATTGGGGGCAATACTACGCAAACTTTGAGCCTTTCTCTTGTGCAATAATTTACATGTTGTGTATGTTTGTTAATTTTTTAAGAAAAAATTAGACAGCATGTATGGTATGTTATGGCTGTTTTTTTAAAAAAATTGTCCCCTGATTGATTGCTGAGCAAACAAAATGATAATACCCACCCACCCACCCAAATACTAACTCAGACAGCTATGTACCCATTTCCTGTAATGTTCCAGGAAAAAGAGAGGGGGGAGGAAAATCAGAATAACGAAAACATTTTTTAACAGAACCAACCATGCTACGTGCATTCTGTGACACATATCATGTACAGTTTTGTTTTGAAATGTATAAGGGCAATGTTCTTTGAATTAACCCTCTCTGGACAGATGGATAACACTGCAAAGGGAAAAGGGTATTCCACGGTGTTATCTCAATTTCTGTCTTTAAAAGGATGTTAACGTATCAGTTGTTTTTGTGGTGGGGGAGGGGAGGGGAAAAAGTAGGCCTTTAATTGAAAAATAAGGACATAAAAGAAAAAAAGGTAAATTTGTACTATCATTTGGTTTAAGAAATGGAAATCCGAGTGCCTTGAATCTATTTAAGCCATGTTGGTGGCAACCCTACTTGTTCTAAACTTGTAGCTCAACTTTCGCACTGGGCAATGTAAACGAGTCCTTTAGGACCTAGCCGATAACTCTATATTGTATTTCTCACAACAGTGGCTACCTAAATCAAATAATTAAGAAAGGAAACCCAATACGTCCTAGTTAATCATCATTCGATCCTACCCATGCACTCCTGTTCCAACTAACCTCCGCCCAAAGTCACCTAATTCAAAGGGTTGTAGCCAGTCTTGGTCCTACTTAAGAGTAGCTCCGTTGAAAAGAATGGACAAGACTAATTAAAGTGCATTGATTTCAGAGGATTTACTCTGAGTATAACTTAGTTGAATACAACCCAAATTGATTCCCCTTCAGAGTGTTGAAAACATCCCGGGACCATTGCAGATGATCTTTCTCTCATCCTGTTACCCAACCAGTACCCTGTCTCCCTCTCTTTGCCCCGCCCCCTTGCAATTTTGAGATTCTGATCATTATTCTGATGATTAAAAAATAAGAAGAAAATGAATGTGAAAAGTGCAGAAGGCCTTGAAAGATGATTAAATACACTAGGAAGAAAATTCATGTTCTAAAGATTTTACCAATATCTTTTAGTGATTCTGGCACACAAAAGGACACAAAACCTAAAAGGAAGAAGAATGAAAATAAGTAAATATCCGAATTAAGTTGGTTGTCAACTTGACAATCAAATTAGAAACGTACAACCTTGCATACCTACCGCATATCAGTCTATTGATCTCTCTCTCTATATAGGGAAAGACATATAAAACAGTCCGGCAATAATATTTTACTGAGTGTAACACATAGCAAAAAAAACTAAATAAAAAAACATACAGTGATTTATTAGCACAATGTGGTACTGCTTGCCATTTAAAACTAAGAACAGGTTATAAGCTAATATTGATATGATGATTAACTATGAACTATTAAGATTTGCCTTGAAGTGTGACATTCTGAAAAAGAAGAAGAGAGAAAGATAATTTAAAAAGAGTAGCAGAGAGTATGTCTGTGCTCCCTAAAAGTTGTACTTCATTTTGTTTCTTTTTACCATATGCTATGTGCTCGTTGTGTTGACATGGGAAAAGGATTCATTGTTTTTATGATTAAGCTAGGATCTGCCCCGTTGGATGTTCACATAGCACTTGACTCTGCCTGTTGTGTATGTCTCTTTTTCCTTTAATCAGAGGTACACAGGTTGAGTATAAAAAAAAAACCTTTTAAGACTGCTCAGATAGGACAATTTAAATGCACTGTACAATTTTCCCAGTTTACAGGTCTCTATACTTTTAAGGGAAAAATTGCAAGATTAATGAAAAAAAAAATTAAAAAATATATATGAGCATGATCTCATGATGAGCATATAAGAAACTCTGCCAGCTTGCCGTTTTACTTGACTTAATGACTGGGACTCAACGTTACGGCGCTGTGAATGGGAACAGGTCGTACAATTATATAAAGAATAACGAATGATTGCTCTCACTCCTACAGTGCAAGGGTGGGTTTGGTTTTTTTTGTACAAAACTTTTTTAAATATAAATGTTATGATTTTTTTTTTTAACAAAAACACTTCATTTTGTTTAGGGGAGGAAAAAAAACAAACTTGTATTTTAGGGTTCACTGTCTTGGTGGTGTACAAGACCTGCTCTTCATTGAAAACCAGTAGTGGAAAATCCTATGCCTTGGTTATATACACAACTCTTCAGGTTGTAAAATAAATACATTGGGGAAAGGGTTAAGAATATATAGTACTTAAAATATAGGAAAATGCACACTCCTGTTGGTTCCTATGCTAAGAAGAAGAGAAAACAAACAAACAAACAAGAAGAAAAACACATTTATGGTCTCTTTTTTCTGTAATTTCTAGAATGGTATTTGAATTTAATGTTCACCTAGAGTAGGCACTATAGTATTTATAATGAAGCTTGTATTTTTAACTGTTGCTTGTTTCTCTTTAAAAAAAAAGAAAAGAAAGAAAAGGTATCATTGTACCTTTTTTTGGTAGTGGAAAAACACACATACACACACGCATACACACACACAAAAAAACAAACAGGCTGCCACAGTATATTTTTTTAATTTGGCAGGATAATATAGTGCAAATTATTTGTATGTTTGAAAAAACCATTTTTTTTTTTAGAAGAAAAAGTGTGACATTGTACAGATAAGAGGCCATATAATGGCTGTTTTGGGGGGAGGGAGGGTGGGGAGGAAAAAAAGAGAGAGAACGAATCTGTTTGAATGTCGCACTTAATGAGCGTTGCAGATGGTTGTACATATCAAAGGGGGTTACTTTTCTTTCCGCTGCCATATTGTATGCAGTAATGCAAGGTGATGATGTTGGTTTGTTCCGTAGTGTGCTCTTTCGTCCCCTTTTTTCTTCTTCTCTTACCCCTTTACATTCCAGCATCTTTAAAAATAAAAATCTTCATATGCAGTAAAAGGAGAAAAAAAATTAAAAAAAACTAGAACGAAAGGAAGAAAAAAAATTAAAAAGTTTCGCAGGTTTTTTTTTCCATTGCCAAAAAGAAAAAAAAATTAAATGGTGCTTTATATATTTAGATCGGAAAGGATTTCATATGCAAAGCATATTAAAAAAAAGAGAGAGACAGAGAGAGCGAGAGAGACAGAGAGAGCGAGAGAGAGAGGAGCCCCTCTGGATACGATACCTTTTTTGTATATGGCAATGCAAAATATTTTGTTATTATGGGCCTTTTCTATTCCTGTAATGAAAGCTGTTTGTCGTAACTTGAAATTTTATCTTTTACTATGGAAGTCACTATTTATTATTGCTTACACGCTCTGTTCAGAACAGAGGCGTTGGATTTGATCTTTGTTTTTTTTTTAATTGTTTTTTTTTTATTATTATTTAGATGACCAAAGGTCATTGGCAACCTGGCTCTTTGTTGTATTTTTTCTTTTGGTTTTTGTTCTAGTCTTTGTTAAGTTCTATTGGGAAAACCACTGTCTGTGTTTTTGGGGTTTTATTTTTTATTTTTTTATTTTTATAAATCGGGCAGTTGTCTGCATTACCCTGTTCATTCACCCATTTTGTCCCTTAATTGAAAAATAAATAATAAAAAATAAAAAAAAACTGCTTAAAGTACATTCCATAAGCTTTGCGTGTCCTCATTTGACACACTCTGTAAATTTCCCTCAGCGAGAGAAGCAGCTTTTAAGAGAAGACCACGAGGTTTTCTTCATGGGGGCATTTTGATGTACGTATTAGTAGCCTAAAGACCCAGAAAGCTCCCTATTTATATCACAATAAAATGCTTTGCCCCTGGGAACAGTGTCTTGTATTAAGAGCAAAGATCTTGCTTTATTTTATTTTTGCAGCGGAGGGGACCTTTCTTTTCCATATGGATGTTCCCCCCCCCCCCCGCATTTCCCCTCTTAAGAATGGAAGTGATTGGCCACAACATCCAATTCATTCATATTCGTCTGTGAAAAGGGACTCTCAGCCAGCCCTCCCCCTCAGCCCCCACTTCCTGCACCATTGCGTACAATCACAGACAAGCTCAGAAACGGAAACAATATGCAACTCCCTCCCTGTGAGCCCCTCCCTTGCCCACCTTAAAATAAACTCAAAACCCAACGTGACAGGTGAACTGGAAACATCTCTTTTTGTGCCACCCGGTGCCGTAGCAAAAGCAGAAGCTGCTTGTGGGCGCGCCTGCCTGCACTCTGGGGGCGCATAGTCTGTGCTGCGCATCCCCAAAAGCAGGCCCACTTGGGGAACAACCTCTTTCTCACATTTTGTCCGGTTGGAACGAAAGCCGGGATGGGAGCTGCTCTTCTTTTTATATATTCTGTACAATGGATAGGTTTTATCAAAACGTTGTGTATACATTGTCTTTAAATATCTGGACTCTGGTTCTGATTACATATATATATATTTTTCCTCCTGAGAGGTCTGTATATGTTGTCAAGTTTTACGAATACTGCATGTTGCAGCATCTATTTGCTTTATTAAAAACACATACCTCTGTGATACCGTCTCTTGCTCTTCCTAGTGTAACAGAATGGCTTATTTCTCATTTGCTTTTTTAATTTGTAAAAAATTGTCACATTGTTCTCATTCAGTAGCATTTTTGTTGCCTTATTTTGTCCAACGCCTCCTCAAAATACATCACTTGTTTTAAGTAACTGAGGAAATACTATATGTTCCCCTCCCGCCGGCCCCCGTGCCCCCATGCTTTTGCATGGGTTGGTCTCATGCTACGCATCCAAGTGGAAAGGACCCTTAATACATCACCGCTCAGTTGTCCATTGGCTGAGGACTGAACTCCACTAGGAACATGGGAAGCTGTCTTATACCAAGTCGGACCATTGGTCCATCTAGGTCAGTGCTGTCTATACTGACTGGCAGAAGCTTTCTGGGATTTCAGGTGGGGGACATTCTGTGCTTCACCTGGAGATGCCTGGGATTGAACCTGGGACCTTCTGCTTGAGAGGCAGATGCCCTACCACTAAGCTATGGCCTTTCCCCACTTCACCACCTAGCTGGGCAAACAACGTGGTAACCTAGTGCAGCCACCAACCTGGTTGGCATAACTTTCAAAATGATGTCAGCAACTGGTCCATCTCACACTGCTCCAGGTTTTTGAGGCACTGAGTAGCGTGCAGCTCTTTAATGTTGGGAGAGCTTCATGTACAACGCCACTACCATGTCATAGAATGAGGGAGCCCTTGCTTGCGTAGAGCTCCTCGTGCGCAACAACGATGATATTTAATAATAAAGAAACAAGATTAGCTTGCCTAGCATTTCACATACAATATCATAGTACAGTGGTACCTCAGGTTAAGTACTTAATTCGTTCCAGAGGTCCGTACTTAAGCTGAAACTGTTCTTAACCTGAAGCACCACTTTAGCTAATGGGGCCGCCGCGCCGCCGGAGCCCGATTTCGGTTCTTATCCTGAAGCAAAGTTCTTAACCTGAAGCACTATTTCTGGGTTAGCAGAGTCTGTAACCTGAAGTGTATGTAACCCGAGGTACCACTGTAAAGTGAAGGGCATCTGCTTTCCATTGCATGGGAACTAGAAATGGTCACCTATGCTTAGTGAAAGTCCCACCTCCCAGAGCCTAAGGTGGGGGTGGGGGCTGCAGGAGGAAGAGGGAAGCTCCACTGTGCTAGCAGAAGTCCCTGTTCAGGCTTCTACTAGTGGACTCATTTGTTGAATCTGGACCACGCTATGTTTATTATGATATCACCATGAAAGGTGTAGTCGTGGTTTATGACATTGCTGCTTCTGCTTACTCTTCCCTGTACCTACTTCTCTGGTCCATGTGGTCTGCAACATTTTAGCTCATAAGAGAATGACAGATGTATGAATAGGTAAATGACCACATCTTAAAAAGCAGTCTTTGAATGAACTTAGTCCCTAAATTACACCCTGAATCCATCTAGCCTAGGCCATTATTCACTATTTTCACTGGCAGTGGCTCTCTAAGTCTTACAGATGGAGGCCTTTCTTGATACCGGGCATCCTTTAGCCAGCAGTGCCAGTGTTTGGACCTTGCACATGCAAACACATGCTCTGGCATGGAGATTAGGGGCAATTTCAAGACTAACATAACCATGCCTCTGGAAATTCATAACAAGAAGCCACGATTCTGGAAATCCATGGACAAGTACAGAAGTTGGCCCATTCTGATCAAAACTTCTCTCATATATAAACATAAGGCAGGCAACCCAGGAATCATTTTGGGGACAAAATGTCCCATCAGCCATATTGACACTAAAGTTTACGTCACTTTATTCCAGTTTAGCTGTCATGAATAGATCATAATTTGAAGAGGGTGCTGAGGATCTGCTGGGGGGGGGGGGGATCACTCACACACCTCCATTGCCCTGGAGAGAAGGAATGGCTGTGAAACCAGAAGAAAATCCCTTGTCAATCCCTTGTCAAGGCCCACCTGGTCCAGCAATCTGTTCTCACAATGGCGAATCAGATGCCTATGGGATGCCCACATTCAGTACCTGAGTGCAACAGTAGCCTCTCAACTTCTGATTCCCAACAATTGCTACAGAGGCATACCGTCTCCGACAGTGGAGGTAAAACATAGCCGGTATTATGGCTATTCTATAATACACATTCTGTCACCCCTTCCTTCTTCAAGCTACCCTTTTAATTTCCAGTTTTGTACCAGCCCTTTTACCCTCCCTTTATGGTGCTTTTATTGCACTTCTGGATTCTCTTTCTCCAACAGTAACTTCCCCCCTCCAAAAACATGAAACATGCACTTGAATATTAAATCCACTGAAATATTAAAATCATGTGGAACAACCTGTGGCAAAACTAGGGAGTGTCTCTTCCTAGCAAAATCAATGCTCCATGTCATTTGCCCCTGCCCACCTGATGGGCATTCCTCTGTGGTAGAAAACACTTGTATCCAAACGGGCTTTGGAGTCTCAGTTTTCTGCTACCCACTCTCCTTCCTTTTCTTCCTGGCTTCTATATAATTTGCTGTCTTCTTCAAATCCTCCACCTTCCTCTTCATTGTTCTCCTGCAGTCTCCAGATTTGGTTGGCCTTTATGGGGCGATCTCTTAACCTGCCATGTGGGGATCCCTTGCAGATGACCAGAGTGCCTGGAGACTTATCAGGTCATGCGTCCATAGGAATGACTGCTGGGAGGAGCATGGAGAGAAGAAACATCCTGGTTCACCTGCATCAGCACAAGCGGACACCTTCAGCTGCCCCAGATGCAACAAAACAAGCCTCTCCTGTATTGGTCCCTACAACCACAGCAGTTGCTGTAACCTTCCAACATTTTGACACCACTCCTAAAGACGCGCTCCTCCATTGTCTCCCAAGGCAGACCGATGCCAACAATTATCCACACTCCTTGCTGATTCTTTGTGGAAGAAGACAGATGAGGCCCATCTTAGTCCTGCATCCTGTTCTCAAAGTGGCTAACCAAATGCCCTTGCGAAACCCGCAAGCAGGACCTGAACATTACAGCAGTCTCCTCACTTCCGCTCTCCAATAACTGGTATTCAGAAGCATACTTTCTCCAACAGTGGAGGGAAAACAAAGCCGCTGTGGCTGGTAGCCATTGATAGCCAAGGCTGTGCTGCCTTTCCCTTTTCTGGTCTCCCACCAACCTCACAGTTTTGTAGTCTGTTAGCTAAAGAGTTGAGCTAGAGGTCAACAAAGCCCACATTTGCCATGGACTCACTGGACTGTCTTAGGCAGGTGACTGCCAGCTCCTTGCCTCTAAAATACAAATCTCACAGAGCACTTGTGAAGGTGAGTGACAGTGAGTTTGCATGGTGTGAACAAGACCCTCTCGTTGCCTGTGCTGTTTCTTCTGCAGTCGTCTGGTAGTGCTTGCGTGCCATGAAGATCCGGGGAGAGAGGTGGCATGGGCAGCCTTGGAGTTTGCAAATTTGACATTCAAACATTGTCAACTGACTTCAGAAGAATATTCATTGGTGATGCTCATTTGTAACATCCAGAGGCACCCTAGGGGTTGTGTAGCTTTTTGTGCAGTTACTATATATACAGAAAAACAGTTTCTTGAGATTCCCCTTTCTTTTAGTTCAGGTCCCTCCCTTTCTTTTGTGCATGACTCCCCTTGTAACTGACCGTTGGCCATGTTGTGGAGGCTGGTGGGGACTGGAGGATTACAGATTCCCCCACCTTGCACTAAAACCGATTAAGAAATATCATGGGCCTCCTCATTCCTGCTAATGGAATGTTTCCATTCCCTTTTAAACTCCTCAAGTGAGACCTGTCCTGGATGTTTCACTCACCACACTTACACCCTGAGCTCAGGACATACTGTTTAAATTAAGAACAGCTCCAGGCCAGCATGTTGATAGAGTGAAAGTCCCCACCAGTAAACACCACTGACGTGGGCTGAAGGCACCCAAAACGAAACAGTTCAGACTGGCACATTGTGCTCTTCACTACACAGCCGGCGTTTACTAAGGAGGTACCAGTCCCCATGGCAAACACATTGTTTAGACTGGCTTTGAGTGATGTATTTATTGTCTACCGATTCTCCTTGACTCCCCACTCCTCCAGTTTGGCTTTTTCAATTTCTTTGCTGAAACCATAGTTTTAAGATAAAGTTTTCCTGCATGGTTCTCATAGATGGCCATCAATTAGTCCCAGATAATAATTCTGCCATCCTCAACTTTCTTTCCTTGGTGAACTTCTGTGACACTTTTCACCTCTGCTCTTCCTAGATCTCCAGCTTCTCATCATTTTGATTTTATTTTTTATTTTTTAAAAAGTAGGGTCTGCTTTGTCTTTTCTCCTCCCTGGACAGGATCCAAAATGCAGCCACTCTTGATGCCTCTGCTCTTCTCACATCAGGACCACTCAAAGGATGCTTCTCTTCACATCTCTGGCTTTAGTTTATCTTTGTGAGGAGAAGCTCACCTATTTGCCTTTTCTGCCACAGACCTTCTGCTTCATCCTAGATCTAAGGGACGTCTCGCTAATGCTTCTCCCTGCTGTTATGACAATCTCTCAAGCCAAAGACGAGGATTCTTCCCATTGTACACAATCTTTGAATTACCTCAAGTAGCTTCCTTTACTCCCCCTTCCTTGCAGTCCATTTTTTATTCTTACCACCTTTCCAAACGCTTCACTCCTCTCTCCCTGTATTTGTGTACAGTGTGGTGTTGTGGTTAAGAGCGGTGGACTCGTAATCTGGTGAACCGGGTTCGATTCCCTGCTCCTCCACATGCAGCTGCTGGGTGACCTTGGGCTAGTCATACTTCTCTGAAGTCTCTCAGCCTCACTCACCTCACAGAGTGTTTGTTGTGGGGGAGGAAGGGAAAAGGAGATTGTTAGCTGCTTTGAGACTCCTTAGGGTAGTGATAAAGCGGGATATCAAATCCAAACTCCTCCTCTTCTTCTTCTTCTGACTCCTCTGTGCCTTTCTAAATTACTATATCTGTCTCCATCACTTGTCCCTTCCCTTTTCTACTAGCAACAGAGTAAGGTGGCGAGGTGGAACTCACCCCCCGAGGCGAATGGTCATAGCACCTCCTTTGCATGCAGAAGGTCCCATTTTCAATCCCCCAGCATCTCCAGGAAGGTCTGGGAATATCCCCTGCCTAGAACCCTAGAACCCAGTCCGTGTAGGCAGCACTGAGCTAGATAGATCAAAGGTCTGATTCGAGGTAAGGCAGCTCCCTGCATCTCTTGGGGTGTAGAAAAGAAAATGTTGGCATAACAGGCTACTGCTGCTTAAATCCCCCTCTTCTGCACAACCATAGAAGTCCTCTTTTTCACCTGGCTACTTTAATGCAGAGCTGGGCCCATTGCATGACCAAAACATGTCTAAGTCCCATTGAGTTCAGTGGTGCTTACTCCCAGGTAAGTGTAGGAATGAAGTTACAGCTCCATCCCCATTTGAAATCAACATGGGTGCAAAAGGCACTTAGGTCGTGGGTTATCAAGGGCACGTCTACAGGGGTCTTCTCAGAGCTGTACCGAGTCGTGCGATCCTGAAAAGTCCTGTGGCAATAGTGCCTGCTCCTTGCACAGATACATTAGAGTCCACATGGTGCACCAGTCAGATCATGGGGCCAATGCAACTGCTATAGTCCTTGTCGGGGGCCACTATTCAAAACCTCCTTTCGTTGGGGGGAAAACTTTGGAGAGGGATTTTCAATGCAACCTGCCATTAGTGTTGCACACTGAACAGTTTCAGAATCTGGTGCGGAACCCCCAGGAAATGGCAGAGGGGGAGGAAGCCAGGGGAAAGCTGAATTGGGGAGTCATTCCACCTGACACCTTCCTTCCCCCAGGTTTTTTTTGTGTTTTTTTTTGAAAGCAAGCCTTCCACTAATGTAGGTGCCTCCAGAATACTAGGAAGGGGCACAGCACATATATTTTAATCATTTGTGTTCACATAAAGCCTAGTAAACATGATATTCTGCCAAACATCCATACCCATTTGGGGTTTTCAGATGCTAGGTAACCACTGGACTGGGCCATCCTCAGATCAGTTTGCCACCCTTGCAAATAAGCCTCCAGGTGTCTTTAAATCATTTACTTAGACATACCTACGTATATTAGATATTTTGTGGCACACAGAGAGAAAGGAGGAGATGGGAGAAGAAAAAAATCCTGTTCTGATTTAAAAATGCTTGCCGGTCTGGTCACCTGGAGACTATTCTTAACTCGCCACAGGAGACTTCTATACAGTACATATATCATAGGGAACTGTGTGGAAATTCTCACTAGAAAGCTGATGAATTTCCATGAGGGCTTTAAAACAAAAACAAACCAAAACAAATTTGCAACTTGATGTGGAAAACAGAACTTGGAAATGGAGGGGGAGTGGGGAGAAGAGAAATGGAGAAAAATCAACAGTTTCACCAATCCCTTTTCAAAGGCAGTACAGGGCTCAGGTTTTGCTTCAGCAAGAAGCAAGCCAAGACTGAGTCCTCTATCGTACCAACAGTAGCAATTGCATCTTGCTTGTTAGACCTGGGAGGTGCTGCTTTAGTTAAAGGGACCCAGCTTTCTCCAATAGTCTCCCAGCAGTGTGGAAGCCTCTGGTCTCACTGGGACATCTGCCAAAGACATCCTTGGGCTGGCCCCACAGGCTCGCATGGTAGCAGTTCTTCTGGGGCTGCCCCTTCATCCCCTTCTTCTGGTTTGGAGTCCTCGACTCCATCTCCTGAAGAAGAGGACCCTGACTCCAAGTCCCTGGCAGTCCTCAGTGCAAAAGCTTGTGGGGGAGTGGACAATTTTGCATTATCCTTCACCCCTTGTATGAAGGAGAAGAATTACGTGATATGGCTCCCAGCATGGAGCACCTGCCTCAGACTGAACATGGAGCGGGAGGATGAATGCCTCTGTTGTTCCACCACATAAAGAGGACAGTAATTTGAGAGTGGGAAGTAGCTTACTCCAACCAAGATGGCGGCACCAAACAAACTCGGTCTCTGCTCTTCCTGTGGCAGCAAAGACTCATTATTTTGATTGGCTGGGCCATTATATTTGATCTTTAGGCATTAAACATTATTAAAAGAGTTTTATGCCATTCTGTTGTGTTGGTGTTATGGAGTTGTTTGTACCATGGGAGTGATTTCCGATTTCATTTCCCCCCCCTCTTTTTTTTTATAAAAAAGTTCATCTGGTTACGAAACAATCATAGCCATTATGATTTGGCAGTAAGGAAGGCCCCACTTGCCCATGTCTGGGGAGCTGAAGCAGCAACAGAGGTTGATGGCAAGGCAACGTTTGGAAAGTTCAATCTCTTCTAAGGGCGGCTCATGTTTGAAACCTTTAGCCCTGCGTGTGACCTGGTTGGGAGGTGGACCTCTTTACAGGGCACGTTCCAGGGCGCCACTTGAGTAACTGGAACATAATTAGGTGGGTGGGTGGGTGGGAAGGGAGGCCAGTCAACAAGAAGCTAGCGGGATGGAAATAGAATAATAACACAACTTTTTAAGATGACAGTGCAGGGTGGCCAGAACACTAAAGCAAAAAAGAAAGAGAAAGAAGTAGTAATACCAAATGTGACATTTTTCCAGTGGTGTGATAAATTAATGGTGTTATAAAAGCATGAACCATTGAGGCCCATTCGCTGTTTGTTAGTTTTCTGAAATGGATTCTGACGGCAACCGTAATGTATTCTTAAGCTGTGCCAACATTCTGTACAAGCCTGACCGATGGTCCTGTGAAACATTTCCCTATTTATATATATATTTCTGGTGAGGGAAAGGGAGAAAACTCAATAAAAGGAGGGAGGTGGGTTCAAGGCAGTGGGACAGGTAGCAGAAGCATTGTCACTGCACATCTTGAGGCCAAGGAACCTCGGAAGGGGAAGCCATTGCAAATGGGAAAGCCTCTGTTGTTGGCCTTCTCCAGGTTTTGGGTGGACCATGAAATTACCGAAGGGCTACAGCGCTTTGGCCTGAAGAGCTGCACCGACTCAAAGAATTCCATCTACATAGAAAACTGGGATGTCAAAGAGGGCTACGCCTCAAGCTTGTCCTTAACATGCTAGATTTCTATGTGGGGGAATTGGGGGGGGGGAATTGGCACCTCGTCATGAACTCTCGGTGATAACTAGTCCACAGGATCTTCGTCCTAAACGAAAACGGCCAGTAGGAGCCTCATGAACCCAGAAAGTAGTTCATGCTGCGCTTTTGTCAGGGCTGCTTCCTTTGTTGCAAATCGATGACACCAGAGTTCTGCTATGACTTTCTTCTGGCCATGGAGATGTATCATGGGAAAAATGGGTTTGTAAGCAAGGATATAATGTCCATGCTGGGTTTTGCAAAGGGTGTGTGGTGTACCTAGGGAGAAATCCTAGCCCCCCATGGGTCTACCAACCACCATCTTTTCCTCCAGGCAGACCTCTGGAGACCATCCCTCACCCCACCGTCTTGCATCTATTTGCTTACATTTCAAGAAAGCCATTGGGAAGCCCTAAAACAAAAATCACAGCACAGTGCAAATAATATAACCACCTTTCAATCCAGAACCTCCATCCTATACTTAAGTGGTGTTCAGCTGCCCACTGAGCTCCGTCTCATGAGTTTGGCAGCGTCTGTGAACGAAGCCGTCACACTGGTGTTGTCGGGTACCAGTCCAAAGAAGAGAGAGAAGAACATCAGGTCAGAGAACACAAGAGGCACAAAACATGGAAAGAATTCTTCGTATCAGACTTCCACGTCCAGAGTTTCTGACAAGTTTGGGAGGCCGCAAGGACAGTTGCCTAAATCTCATGCCGTAGGAGGTCCTCCTCGTGGGATCAGATGGCAACCTTCGCAACTCAACGAAGACCTTGCATTGACTAATTATGATTTTTGTTTTGATGAGTATGCTGTGTGTTGGTTTCGATTCAAAGGCTCCAATCCAGCAAAGGGAAGTCCACCTGCCTGTGCAACAGCTGATGCAGATGTGCATCCAGAAACACATGTGGAGGGCCAATCACAAGTAATCATGTCCCGCTCCTTAAACACGAATTCCCACCCACAGCCACACGTGTGTGTGTGTGTGTGTGTGTGTGTGTGTGTGTGAGAGAGAGAGAGAGAGAGAGAGAGAGATTAATTGCATGTGCTGGATTGGGACCACTGGATTGCTATGCCTAGATATTATAGGAGTCTGTTATCTTGGATGAGTCGCCAGTCACCCAGTATGTTTCTGCCTCTTAATTGTGAACGTGAACATTTTGACTTTCGGTCCATATTACACCTTTTTCTTCTTCTTCTTCTCCTTCTCCCCGCCCCCCTCTGCCCCCCTGTCCTTTCTTCCTTTTCCTTTTCCTTTTGCAGGCTGGCGTAGCGCCCAGGGGACGCTTGATGCATGGCAGATTCCGGACGGAAGCCCAAGGACGCTTAAATTCTGAGAGAATGTGAAACGCAGAAGGGGAAGTGCTCTGCGTCCACGTGGGGCTTGCTCTCGGGTTGTTTTTTTGTGGCGCCGTCTGGCTGAGCAGCTCCAGAAGTTGCCACGCAAAAGGCGTGAACCGACCGAGCCCCCTGCTACTACTGCCTGCCTGAAGACTCTTTATTTATATATTTTTAACAGAGTATAAAAACCGTGTCATTAAAAAAACACCCAGCTTCCATCAAGGGCTTCCCATGTTTCCCCGCTACCTCCCCTCTCTTTTATGTGACAATCTTCCGTCTTTGATCTGGAAAGCCACCTGAAAACAGGTTGATGGAGCAGGATTGGGGAACCTTTGGCCCTCCGGATGTTGCTTGAACTACAGTTCCCATAATGCATAGCAAGCGTGGTCAATGGCTGGGGAAGATGGGAGTTGCAGTTCAGCCACATCTGGAAAGCCAAAGGCTCCTCACACCTGTGACAAGTGTGACCTAGCGCAGTCGACCACAAAATAAATCTTCTCAACACATACCTGTTCTAGTAATTTGCAGAACATCCAGAATGTGACAGGACCCCTCCCACCTAAAAAATAAAATAAAGAGTGGGGGGGGGGAGTGCACGTTTTTTTTGTAACGTGAAATGTTGGCTCAAGATCTTGGAGCACCGCTATCAGGCAAAGTAAAGATGATGGGGCTGTATCTGGGCCATCCTAGGTGGTGCCCTGGAGATATTGTTGAGCTCCAGCACTTATCAACCCCAGCCAAGGATGATGGGAGCTATATTCCTCCACCACCGGAGCTCACCAGTAGTCTGGCTCAGTATAAGTTAATGGCCTTCAACTCTTTACTAACCAAGGTCCAAGAGGGAGAAGGGATGTCTTTCCGATCTGCAAGAGTCTTCAGAGGCCAATGTTACCGCGAGGTTGCTATTATTACAGTGGTGCCCCGCAAGACGAATGCCTCGCAAGACGAAAAACTCGCTAGACGAAAGGGTTTTCCGTTTTTTGAGTCGTTCTGCAAGACAAATTTCCCTATGGGCTTGCTTCGCAAGACGAAACGTCTTGCGAGTTCTTGCGAGTTTGTTTCCTTTTTCTTAAAGCCGCTAAGCCGCTAAGCCGTTAATAGCCGTGCTTCGCAAGACGAAAAAACCGCAAGACGAAGAGACTCGTGGAACGGATTAATTTCGTCTTGCAAGGCACCACTGTATTATTATTATTATTATTATTATTATTATTATTATTATTATTAGCCCTAGCCACTCTGGGCGGCTTCTAACAAATCAAAACACACACAATTAAACACCCGCACAATCACTGCTGGCAGCAACTGCCGTGGTAGGAGCAAACCTGAGTGTCAACCCTGTGCATGAGAAGAGGCTGCAGGATCAGGCCAGTGACCCATTGTAGACTAACGTCCTTTTCTCACAGCGCCTGCAGGGAACCCGCCAAGCGGGACCTGAGCGCAAGAGTCCTCTTCTTCCCAATCTGTGGCTTCCAGAAACTGGTATTCAGAAACATACCGGCTCCGGCCATGGAAGCAGAGCAGAGCCATCATAGCTAGTGGTCCCTGATAGACTCATCTTCCATGAATTTATCCGATGCTCTTTTAAAGTCATCAGAGTTGGCGGCTCTCACCGCCTTCCCCTGGGAGTGAGTTCCATAGTTTAGCTATGCCTTGGTACCTTGAAGGCACTGAGAGTTTCCCCTCACTGGCTGGGGGGGGGTCTTGGTTATTTGGCCTGTCAAATATCGTGACTCAGCTGTAAGTTAAGAGAGGCAGAGGCAATGTCAGGTCCTGCTCCTGCTGGTCTGCCTCCTACGCTGGGCCAACTTCACATTTTATATTGGATTGTTGGAATATTTTGTAAGATTGCAATCCACCTTGGGTGCCTTGGCAGGAAAGGTGATATATGTATGTATATATAGAAATGCAATAAAGTATTTGAACATGATCAAGTACTATAAAATGTCCCATAAAAATACTAGGGAAGGGCATTGCATGTTTTGCATGCAAAAGGTGCTCGGTTTAGTCCCCATCATCTCCAGGTCTGAAAATCTTGGAGAGCAGCTGCCAGTCAGTGTAGACAATATTGAGCCAGGTGGGCCAGTGGTCTGACTTGCTATACGCTTCATGTGCCCAGAGCACCCTTTAGGGTCAGACTCACCATTTAGGCAAAACGAGGCAGACAGGGGACTGATTTTTGGATTTCATGAGCTGGCAGCAGATGTTTAGTTATTTGATTTATCTGTGCTTCATGTTTGTGTCGGAGAGATGCTTACAGGATTAATAATAATAAAATTTTTTTATTTATATCCCGCCCTCCCCAGCCGAAGCCGGGCTCAGGGCGGCTAACAACAATAAAACAGTACAAAAGTACAGCATAAACAACATTCTAAAATCATTCATTATAAAATTAATTAATTCAAGCCACTGGCAACCATTGGGCCAGAGCTCCGCAAAGATTGCCGAGGGAGGGAGTCAGGCTGTGCCCTGGCCAAAGGCCTGGTGGAACAGCTCTGTCTTGCAGGCCCTGCGGAAAGATGTCAAGTCCCGCAGGGCCCTGGTCTCTTGTGACAGAGTGTTCCACCAGATCGGAGCCACAGCCGAAAAAGCCCTGGCTCTAGTTGAGGCCAGCCTAACTTCTCTGTGGCCTGGGACCTTCAAGATGTTTCTATTTGAAGACCATAAGTTTCTCTGTGGGGCATACCAGGAGATTCTTATTTTCCCCCTCGGGTGCCAAAATAACTTCACAAGCCGTGGGCACTGTGCACCAGGACTTTGCAAGGTGACGCCATTGGCTGCAGGAAGGAAAATGTCTTAGGCCTGCCCTTGTGTAAGTGGCAGGATTGAGGCCCCTGCTGCCACCTTCCACCACGCCAGTTGTGGCTTCCTTCAGGGTTTAAGAGGAAGCAGGAAGGTGGCACAAACAGACATTAGAGGAGCACAGGTCATGAGTGCATGGGGACACCATAGAGTCATTGCTTTCTCTCTAGAGAAGCAGGGCCTCCATACTGTAAATGCCATGGCAGACTTCTGCAAAGCCTATACGATGGACTGGTTCCCAGAGTCTTAGAGAACGTAGTATTTATTTGTTCGTTTCTTGAAAAAGCTCGGCGCTGTACAAAAATGGGTCCTGCAATAGGCCTAGCAACCTCAAGGATTTGTAGTTAAGAACCTAGGAAGCTGCCAGGCCACTGGGACACCCAGCTCAGGGGTGAATGAGCCCCGGGGCCAGGGGACAAAATGTGGCCCTCCAGGCTTGAGTTTTTCAACCCCTCGGTTTCAAATGCTGAGTCCCATCCCCATCCTCAGTCACCACACATCTTTGTATAGCCAACTGAGGAACACTGAATTGAACCAACGTGGTTGGTTCATCTAGCTTGCTGGGTTCATGTGCAACTCTTTCAAAATGGAGCACTGGCTCAGAGAGGCAGCTGATTAGCTTGTCAGGTTTGCTTATAGGGAGCAGACTTATACTGAGCCAGCCCATTGGTTACTGTTGCCCTGTATTGTTTACACTGCGTAGACTCCAGGGTCTTGGGCCAGTCCCATTACCTTAGATCAGGCATCCCCAAACTTGGCCCTCCAGATATTTTGGGACCACAGTTCCCATCATCCCTGACCACTGGTCCTGTTAGCTAGGGATGGTGGGAGTTGTAGTCCCAAAACAGATGGAGGGCTGAGTTTGGGGATGCCTGCCTTTTGCTGGAAATACCAAGGACCAAGTTACTCAAGGACCAAGTTACCCAAAATGGTGTGCTGCAGCCCCATCGTCTCTGGCCACGTTGGCTGGGGCTGATGGGAGTTGGTAGACTGAACATACGGAGGGCACAACATTGGCTACCTCTGGACTGTGTAGCTTGTATGCCTTTGAATCAGAATTAGCTAACATAGCACCCTCCAAGTGTCGCTAGACTACAATTCCCATCATTGGCCATTGACCTTGCAGGCTGATGGTAGACGGATTCCTACAACACCCGGAAGGTTGGCTATTCCCGCTTTAAAATCATCTACGACGTTTCCTGTTCCAAACAAAATAACAAGCAAAACCATATATATCCACACTGGACGATTCGGAGCCGTGAGTGGCATTAATTTCCCAGAAGAAGCACTGAATTCATTCTCGCAACTCTGCATTCTAACAATCATATTGGTATTTATTCTTGTCGCACTCCATGTGAGTTTCCCAGCCGTCTTAATTTATCATTTGTGTGCAGCTGGGTGATGCTGATTGTGATGTACCGCATTTCTGTTGCTTAAATGTGTACTTTGGGGGCGGGGGCGGGGCAAAGGGGAGAGCTGTGCGGGGGAGGGGAAACACAACATGCTTTACTTTGTGTTTGTTTTTTGGGAGAAAAAAATAACAAGAAACAACAACAAAAACCTGAAACGTATTTGTGTCAACCAGTGATTGCGCATCGGCGGCAGTTATATTCTCCTGTTAAAGGGGGTGGGGGTTGCTAATAAATTTGTCTTAACAATGGTCCCCAACACTTAAGAGATGGTTCAAAAAAATCTGCCTTATCCTGGCTGTTCAACAAGGTACAGAACCTAAGTTCCTCCTTAAAGACCCAACTCGGTTGATCTTCTAAACCTGCTTCTATAGAGTCACTGTTTTCAAGTGGGACTCACTCTCACACCAGCCCATTCCAATCAGGCAATGGAGGTGGATGTGGAGCTCCTTTGCAAGAGATCTGTATCCCCCTCTAAAACCAGGCTTCTTGTGCTAAGGAAAGTGGCCAGAAAACGCACCGGAAAGGGCGGGATAACATTCGCTTGACGCAGCATCATCTAGCGTCCCCACCAAAAAATCAGAATAGATGGATGAGGTCATCTAAGCACCGTGTAAACTTGGTGCAAACGAATCAGGATAGCTGCTCCATAAACAGGTCACCTGGCAGCGATGCTTCCTAACTCGACAGGTGGCGCATGGGTGGAGTCAATGTTCATGTGAGAAGACTCAGCGAGAGGGCTGGGGTAGGGTGTGGGGAGCAGTGCTGGCCTGCTGTCCACTGATCTCTACCCCCTTTTGCCAGCACGTGTTGCAAGCAGCAGAGAAATGCTCTGTCCAAAGTTATTCCCTGAGCAATTAAGAAAACACCCCACTCGTGCAGGCGTTACGTTCCCGGGTACTGTGTGTATACATGAAATCGTGTAGAGTGGGGAACACCATCTAAAAAGCTGGTAAAGGTAAAGGGACCCCTGACCATTAGGTCCAGTCGTGACCGACTCTGGGGTTGCGGCGCTCATCTCGCTTTATTGGCCGAGGGAGCCGGCGTACAGCTTCCGGGTCATGTGGCCAGCATGACTAAGCCGCTTCTGGCGAACCAGAGCAGCGCACGGAAACACCATTTACCTTCCCGCTGGAGCACTACCTATTTATCTACTTGCACTTTGACGTGCTTTCAAACTGCTAGTTTGGCAGGAGCAGGGACCGAGCAATGGGAGCTCACCGCGTCGCGGGGATTCGAACCGCCGACTTTCTGATCGGCAAGTCCTAGGCTCTGTGGTTTAACCCACAGCGCCACCCGCGTCCCTTAAAAAAAAAAGCTTGTACATACCCTATAAACATCTGGAAACCAGCAGAACTTACCAGACGAGTATGAATGGTGGCAATGGCTGCTCTCAGTCTTCCTTGTACATGGAAACAATGGCTGGGGGTGGGTGGGTAGACTTGTATCCTGAACTGCCTGGCTGTGAATCAGAGGCAGAGTGTGCCCTTTTTGCAGTTTAAATCTATTTGTTTAATCATTTCCCAGTGCCATGAATATACCCAGTCACACACAAGTAGTGGGGAGATGCCTGTACAAGTAAGCCAAGCCACACTTGGGGGGGGGGGGTGAAACACGCACACGCACCTCCCTGATTCAATGGCCTATCCGATTTTAGGAAAACTTCTTTCCATCTCCTAAGCAAAGTCATGAACCATACAATGAGAAATAGAACTGAACCATATATATATATATATATATATATATATATATATATGGGACGCGGGTGGCCCTGTGGGTAAAAGCCTCAGCGCCTAGGGCTTGCTGATCGAAAGGTCGGTGGTTCGAATCCCCGCGGCGGGGTGCGCTCCTGTCGTTCGGTCCCAGCGCCTGCCAACTTAGCAGTTCGAAAGCACCTCCGGGTGCAAGTAGATAAATAGGGACCGCTTACTAGCGGGAAGGTAAATGGCGTTTCCGTGTGCGGCTCTGGCTCACCAGAGCAGCGATGTCACGCTGGCCACGTGACCCGGAAGTGTCTCCGGACAGCGCTGGCCCCCGGCCTCTTGAGTGAGATGGGCGCACAACCCTAGAGTCTGTTAAGACTGGCCCGTACAGGCAGGGGTACCTATATATATATATATATATATATATATATATATATATATAATGGGAAACATTTAGAAACAAGGAAAAACATATAAAAGTATGCAACGCTACCACATACTGTACTCCCACAAGTAATAACTTTCGGGTTGTCAGGATCGGTGTGTTTCGGCCATCAAATGCTTGGGTAAACAGGAATTGTTTCCAAATCCTTCCTGAAAAGTTAACAGTGATGCACCTCACTAGGGAAGGCGCGCCACAAATGCAGACCCACCACCAAGAAGGCCCTGTCATGAGTCACTGCCAACCACGTCACAGACAGAAGCTGCATCAGCAAAAGGGTCTCCCCTGCTAATTGCAGGACACGGGATGGTTGGTACTGAGGGAGACACACTTCTAAGTACTTGGGCTCCAAGTAGCTTATTGGAACTGGTGAAACGCTTTCTGCAATACATGGAGTGGTGTGGGAGAACCTCCCTGGTGTCTCCTCACTTGGCTCCAGTAAGAGGAATACAAGCACTATGAGGCTGGAGCAGAACCACATGGGAAGGCATGCACCAAGGCTGGTCCTCTGATCCAGATTCTGACACATGGTTTGTCTGTCCCACTCAACTGGTTGGTTTCTTACATTACTGCAACAACGTGGGGTGGAGTCAAAGGCGTAGGAGCCCAGGGAGATTTCAGATATTATTCTACCAAGCTCAGTCTGGAAAATTTGAACGCCACATAGTGAGACACAGGCGAACATGGTGTCCAGTGTTCAACGCCCACAGCATTAATTCAGGGCACCTTTTGCCAACCTGGTGCCCTCCAAGTGCATTGGACTGCCAACTGAGTGGCTGGGGCTAATGGGAATTGTTGTCCAAAAGGCACCAAGTTAGCGAAGGCTGAAATGGAGGGTACAAGGTTGGATCAATCACGAGAATGAACCAGTTTAGTTCAGGAAGAGCCAAACTAAGGGCTTATCCACTTACCCTTTGCCCTACCCTTTCCATACAAAGGTCGGCACTTTAAAGCTCAGTGTCCAAGAACCCCCCCCCCCCAGTGAAAACCCACTCTTTGAAGCTCAATTGGAGCAAACAACTACTTGGGTTTTCTGATTGACGTTTGCTCCAACTGAGCTTTAAAGAGCAGTTTTTCCCACGGAAACCATGGAGCTTTAAAGCTTGGACCATACCTGGAAAGATGAGTGTGGATAAGCCCTAGAAGCCAGTAAACCTGGCAATCATGTGATCAGTTCCTCCTCTGCAGCATCAATAGGAATCTGGGGAGCCATCATGATGCCCCCCTCCCCAAGATAATTGTGGACTACAGCTCCCATCATTCCCAGCCACCATGGCCTCCCTGTCCACAGGAAACTGTCTTATGGCAAGTTAAACAATGGGCCCATCGACATTCGTCTTACAGATCTGATGCCTTACAGATCTCTTTGGAGGACAGTTCCCATCAGCCCCAGCCAGCATGGTGGATGGTCAGGGATGATGGGAGTTGTGGTCCTCACCATCTGGTATGTTTAGACTGGAGAAGATAAGACTGAGAGGCAAATATCTGAAGGGCTATCCCATGGGAGGAGGAACAAGCTTGTTTTCTCCTGCTCCAGAGGGTAGGATGCAAACCAAGGGATTCAAGTTACAAGAAAGGAGCTTCCAATTAAACATCAGGGAGAACTTTCTGACGGTAAGAGCTGGAAGGTGGTGGGCTCTCCTTACTTGGAGGTCCTTAAGCAGATGTTGGGTCGTCATCTCGCCCAGATGGTTCAGCTGCAGTTCCTGCATTGCAGAGGCTTCGACTAGATGACCCTTGGGTTCCTTTCCAGGCCGAAAATTCTTTGAGTCGATGCATTTGCATTTCTCTGCCCTGTTCTGCACCAGCACAGAAAGTTGTAATATCATGACATGCAGGAGAGGAGACCTCACGTGATGGCAACCACAGCTTCATCCCTGCACCTGATATGGCCCAAAATACAGTGGTACCTCGGGTTAAATACTTAATTCGTTCCGGAGGTCCGTACTTAACCTGAAACTGTTCTTAACCTGAAGCACCACTTTAGATAATGGGGCCTCCTGCTGCCGCCGCACCGCCAGAACACGATTTCTGTTCTCATCCTGAAGCAAAGTTCTTAACCTGAAGCACTATTTCTGGGTTAGCGGAATCTGTAACCTGAAGAGTATGTAACCTGAAGCATCTGTAACCCGAGGTACCACTGTAGTGAACTCTTTTTGGCTTCCCAAATCTAGCCTTTTGCCTGTGAGGATCTGAAAAAAGTGAAACGAAATGACAGAAACAAGATGGCGCAAAGGCATTGGCCTGATGGTGCTGCTTGGAGCCTATCGTGCTTCTTTCGGCATGCCGTAATCTTTAACAGAGTCTCTTGGCAGTAAAACATAGCAAAGGTTAACCCATTTGTGACACTGCCTTCCCCTCAACCCCAGACCTTAAAAATTACATTGATTAAGACATCACGAGCCATCGGCTCGGCGATATAATTTTTTACAGGGTGCTAATAAAACGGAAAGGACTTGCTCGTTAAAGCGCACTAATTTCAGAGGCTCTCAAGGAACTGACATCCTTATCGGAATCTCCAAACAGGATCTTAAAAGACAAACACAGAGAAAACAGCAGCGCATTCTCATTCCAGCTCCGCAGAGCACATCCTGCTAGGTAATCCAAATAGCCAATAGCAATACTTGAAGCCTGTCAGCTAGAATATTTAGTTCTGTTCTGGAAGGTGGCAGGATAACTATTAACTTCAGGGAAAGGTGAATTGAAATGGGCTCCTTCGTGGGCTTTTAGAGATTATTCTGCTTAATATGCCATTTATTTGGCACTCATGTTTCCAGGCAAATGCACAGTTCATCTTACTCCTTTTGATTTGGTGTGTCTTGCCCTGTTATTGAGGCACTGAAATGTCTCCTCGGCTCGTTATTAGATCTTCAGTATTCACTTATTCTAATGGGGGTGGTTGTTGTTGTTGCTGCTGCTGCCAGCAAACCCCTTGATTTGCATTAATATTTCGGACTAGAGGGCTGGGATTGATGGCTGGAGCTTGCATGCATCTAGCAGCAATGGGATCTTAAAGCAGCCGCTGCAGCATTTGAGACCAGTCACCAGGGCACATTTATTTATTTATTTATTTAGCCAGGGGGCCACATTCCTTTCTTTGGAAACACCCAAAGGCCACAGGTGGGTGGTGGGCAGATGCAAAACAGCCATAGCAAACTTAACTTCATAACAACCCTAGATAAAGGTAAAGGGACCCCTGACCATTAGGTCCAGCCGTGACCGACTCTGGGGTTGCGGCGCTCATCTCACTTTATTGGCAGAGGGAGCCAGCGTACAGCTTCCGGGTCATGTGGCCAGCATGACTAAGCCGCTTCTGGTGAACCAGAGCAGCGCACGGAAACGCCATTTACCTTCCCGCTGGAGTGGTACCTATTTATCTACTTGCACTTTGATGTGCTTTCGAACTGCTAGGTTGGCAGGAGCAGGGACCGAGCAACAGGAGCTCACCCCGTTGCAGGGATTCGAACCGCCAACCTTCTGATTGGCAAGTCCTAGGCTCTGTGGTTTAACCCACAGCGCCACCCAGGCCTGATGCATAGAATCACACAATTGTAGAGGTAGAAGGGACACCGAGGGCTACCTTCATCCAGACAGGCAAGAGGCCTGACCAGAGATCAAGCACACATTCCAGCCAATAGGGAATAACTTTTCTTTTCATGGGCTCATCGTTCCTGAGTTTGCCACTTCTGCCAGTATGGAGACGATGCCATACACTGCAGAAGTGGACCACAAGCTTAACATGAGTCCACAGTGTGATACAGCAGCAAAAAAGAAAAGGGGAAAAAAAAAGGGGGGGGGGGAAGAGAGCTAATGCTATTCTAGTCCAGATCAGAGTCCAGATTAGGGGAAGTAATAGGACCACTCTATTCTGCCTTGGTCAGACCATACCTGGAATACTTTGTCCAGTTCTGGGCAGCACAATTTAAGAAGGATGTTGACAAGCTGGAACATGTGCAGAGGAGGGCAACCAAGATGATCAAGGGTCTGGAAATAGCATTTGAAGGAACTGGGTATGTTTAGCCTGGAAAAGAGGAGACGGAGAGGAGATGTGATAGCTATCTTCAAACATCTCAAGGACTGCCACATGGAAGATGGAGCAAGCTTGTTTTCTCCCGCTCTGGAATGTAGGACTTGAACCAATGACTTCAAGTTACAAGAAAGGAGATTCCGACTCAACATCAGGAAGAACTTTCTGACAGTAAGGGCTGTTTGGCAGTGGAGGTTTTTAAGCAAAGGTTGGGTGGCCACCTGTCAAGGATGCTTTAGCTGAGATTCCTGCATTGCAGGGGGTTGGACTAGACAACCCTTGGGGTCTCTCCCAAGTCTACAATTCAATGATCCTAAGTACCTTTCAGGTTGAGGAGCGCTCTTTCAAAGAGGAAAGCTCATTGTTTTCAAATGGGCTAGTGACAAGGAGCCTTGCAAAGGAGGAAACGCTGCCTCGGGAGCAGAAATGGGGTGGAAGGTGCCATAAATGGAACTAAATAATAAAGTAAAAATTGCAGCCGGCATCTCATGCAACTGGTGAGGCAGGTCACGGGGTCAGCACCGTGCGTTCCCAGTTGTGTATTAAACATCACCTTAATATTCTAGTGACAATGTTTTATAATTAATCTAAATGTAAAAGGGTGAGCGCAGTGGAGATGGTGGCTCAGCGCAAAGAGGCGAGGGGAGGCTTTACAAATCCAGGAGGCTGATTGCAGGGGACCACGTTGGAGTCCATTATCCGCCGGAGTTTTCGCGTCGGAACAGCAAAACGCCCTGCACACTTTGGGAAAGTGAAAAACCTTTAACTCATCACGGTTGTAATGTTAATACAGAAGGAAAGTGCTTTCAAAAGATTACATTTAGTTCACAGACGTATATTGAACTCAGGAGGGGCAATCTGAGCCCCCGAGAGAGAGCAGCTAGAGAGCTGAGCTATAAACTAGAATGATAACATCCTTATTATAAGATGCAAATGAAGGGGGGGTGGGCGGGCGCAATTCACTTCAAAAAGGCATTAGGAGTGTTTAATTTTTCTTGTGGGAATAACACTCAAGTTGGCCCACGTAGGGTTGTGCTGTGTGTGTGTGTGTGTGTGTGTGTGTGTGTGTGTGTGTGCTGAAGATTTGTCTATGGATGTCGGCTTGACAATTTTGCACAAAACAGAAGGCCTCTCCTCTTGCGAAACCTCGAGAAGGGATGACGACACAATGCTAGAACTGTTCCTCTCTTCAGTTAGCATTCTGGCCTGAGGAGGAAGAAGAGGAGCAGGGAAGATTACGTCACACCAAAAAACAGCAGAAGTTCCGCGTCCAGGTGCTCTGGATTCTGAGATGGGATGAAGCTGGATTCTGGGTTCCGTATAAATTATGCAAATTAAAAGAGAAGTGCATTATAGCTCAGATTCGGTGCAATCTATTATGCATCGGCCATTTTGCATAATTCATCCTGTGGCTGTTACTCATGAGGAATTGCTCTTCCGGTTGCAGAGTGTCATATCCCACAACCTCTGTTATTTCAGCAGCTGATAGCCTTTCCACAGTAAAGATAAGTAGAAACAGGAGCTTGCGTTCGATATAAAAAGTGCATTTTTTTTTAAAGGCAGCCAAGTTCTGCACCTGTTAGCATGTTTGGAGCTTTTCCCTTTCTAAAAAAAAAGTTCCTTCTTCCCATTTAAAAAATGTTATTGTAGAAGAAGAAGAAGAAGAAGAAGAAGAAGAAGAAGAAGAAGAGGAGGAGGAGTTTGGATTTGATATCCCGCCTTACACTCCCTTTAAGGAGTCTCAAAGTGGCTAACATTCTCCTTCCCCTTCCTCCCCCACAACAAACACTCTGTGAGGTGAGTGGGGCTGAGAGACTTCAAAGAAGTGTGACTGGCCCAAGGTCACCCAGCAACTGCATGTGGAGGAGCGGAGACGCAAACCCGGTTCCCCAGATTAGGAGTCTACCGCTCTTAACCACTACACCACACTGGCTCTCTGAATTGTCATATTCACACAACCAGGAGAGCACCAATAACTGCTGCAGCCGTGGCAGATCTGCCACCGTGGATGAGAGCATGACTTCACGCAAGCAACCACTCCTCTTTCCCCCTCTTTACCTACGTGAGAGATTTGCACCGGCAGAGCAGGTTGGGGTGGTTCCATCGGAAGCCCTCCCAGCTGAAATATTTGATGTCCCACACCATGTCCGGACCCCATGGGACATCATAGGATTCATTCATGCATTCCAGAATTGGCATGAGGGAGCAGGCTCAAAACATTTTGCTTTCTGTTGGGGGGGGGGGAGTAAAATTGTTGCCACTCTCTTGACCCACTTTTGGTGGGGGCAGGTAGTGGCGAGGTGAAATTGCTGTTTCACCCTAGGTGATTTTCCAAGTCAATCTGGAACCTTTGAAAGCCCAGGCAGGCCGCATATTGCAGGGGTGACGATTGTGCTCCTGCAGGCCTCTCTAGCCAACCGTTGGCATGTTCCCCAGTCCTCTCCCTCTGCCCAGGCCGCTTCACTCACCCCCCCAAGCTCCTTTGCCTGGCTAGAATGTGTCTTCCTTGCACGGATAGAGGAGTGTGTGTGTGTGTGTGTGTGTGTGTGTGTGTGTGTATACCAAAGATTTCTGCATGTTTTGGGATGTCCTCTACTGTACAAAGGCAAGAGTCACGTTCATTGCTCCAACCATTTTTTCTACTTGCCCCTCCCACCACTGCCATGTGGCCCTTGGAAGGTTGTCCTAGGGGACCGCCTCTCCTGGTATGCCCCACGGAGGACCTTACGGTCTGCCAACAACAACACCTTGAAGATCCCGGGCCTCAAGGAGATTAGACTGGCCTTGACTAGAGCCTGTTAGAATTCCTGCTCCACGATTGCAGTCATGGGATTTTTTGTCTATCACATGACGGTGTATGTTTTGACTCCACAGAGTGGGAAGTGACGAAGACAGGATGCTTGTGTTACTGAGTTCCGTGACAATTGTCCTTTGTTCTTTTTCTCTTCGCTGTCTGATGCTAGAGAGAGAGAGGGAGCCATGTTGCAGTGCTCCGTGTGTGTTTATATGTAAATAAAGTAGATTAGCCAAAATGCTGAGTTGCTGAGGTTCTGTTATACAACTGCGCAAACTCTGTGGATCCCTAAGTGTGTCGGTGTCGGTTGGCATCGGTCGCTGTGATATTTGGGCTGAAGAAAGCTTATGAAGCTCCCAAACGATTGACCAGGAGGGAGGGAACATGCCAGTCGGGCATGTGTCTCTGCCAGGGTCCTACTCGAGTGTAGGCTGAACTTCTGACACAGCCAGGGCCTTTTCGGTCGTGGCCCCACCCTGGTGGAATGCTCTCCCACAAGAGACCAGGGCCCTGTGGGATTTGACATATTTCCACAGGGCCTGCAAGACAGAGCTGTTCTGCCAGGTTTTGGGGCAGGATGCAGTTTGACTTACTTTCCTTTGTATAAAACAAGCCTGAAAGAGGCCCCCAACCTGCTCACAGGTCCTTGTATGATCAGTGGAAACAGTTGGTCCTGGCAATTATTAACCACTCTCAATTCCACCCTGATAATTGCCACCTTCCCAGATTTTAACTTGTCTGAATTAATTTTAAGATGTATTTTAATTAATTGAGGTCTGTTTTTATGCTCATTGTGTTGTTTTTATGATGTTAGCTGCTCTGAGCCCGGCCTCGACTGGGGATGCGGGATACAAATTAATAATAATAATAGTAATAGTAATAATAATAATAATAATAATAATAATCCATGAGGTCATGTGGCCCTTGGCAATAAAAAGGGTCCCCTCTAACCCTGGTTTATAGGTAGGGCTAGGGCGGCCTTTGGTGCAAGCATCAGCAGCTGTTTCTGGGATTTGACCCCAGACAGCTCTGAGACATTCCACAGCGGAGAAAGAAGTCGTGTTAGGAACAGAAGACTTGCACAAAAAGAGACTGGCCGCTGGATCAGGCCAGTGGTCCACCTCGTCCAACGCCATGTCTTCACAGTGGCCAACCAGCTGCCCTCAACAGGAAGCCAGCAAACAGGAACGGAGTACCACTGCCCAGTTGCTCTGTGGAGACAAGGAAGGACGGCGCACAGGTTTTACAGCTGACCGCAGTACCATTCACACACTTTTTTTGTTTTGTTTTTATCTCTAGAAAGGAGCTCTTTCAGGACGGCGAGAATCCCGCCCCTCGCCTTTGACCTTGCTGTTTGCCAAACACCGGAGGCCAAAGTCTGACGGGGAAGGAATGCCAAGGTGTAGGGTGGCGAGATAAAAGAGGGACCGGGGAGAGAGATTAAGTGTTTGGTCTACTCTCCAGCCGGCTTCTGAGTCAAAAGGTCAAGAATTGTTCTAAAATGGCAAAGGAGAAGTGGGGGTGGTGGGGAGAGATGGGGAGGGGGAGGAACCACCTCTGCAACTCCTTGGTTCACATTCTTGGGGACAAAAGGTGGTATTGAAATGGCTGCCTGCCTGCCTTACGGGAGAATTCGAATTTCCTCCTGTAGTTCTTCTTTAAAAAACAAACAAAGGAGGGAGGGAGACCCTGCCTGTTGACCGAAAGGCAAAATACACATTGAGAGATAAAGGGCCGTTGTTCTAAAGAATCTCCATTCCTAACTGGGAATCCACTTGCTTGCCTGTGTTGCTGTTGGTTCTCTAACATTAAGCCAGGGGCAGGGAACCTTTTTCCAATGGAGGGCGCATTCCCTTATTCCAGGGGCAGAGCAACACACACACACACACACACACACACACACACACACACACACACACTTTTATACAGTAGGCACCTCCCTGCACACAACCCTCCGTTGTCCTCTGCCCAGGAAATCAACTTCAAGGGCAAATTCCAGCATGGCAAAAACACTGAATCATAGAACCATAGAATGGCAGAGTTGGAAGGGACCCCAACAGTCATCTCTCAGCTAAAGCATCCATGGCAGGTGGCCAGCCAAGCTCTGCTTAGAAACCTCCAAGGAAGGAGGGTTCAAAGCAGGCCTGGTGAGAGAGGGGACCTGGGAAGAGTGTGGCTGGTGAGGGGCAGTCCTGGGGCCAGGCAGAGAGGCTCAGGGGGCCGCATCCGGATGCCAGGCCTGCGTTCATCAGGGGCAGCCCTCCCCCCAGCTATTCCTCCTCAGTCCGTTGGTCATACCCTTCTGCTGGGGGTACCTTACATAGCTGTCAACGTTTCCCCTTTTTAAAGGGAAATTCCCTTATTCTGAATAGGATTCCTCGCAAGAAAAGGGGAAAGTTGACAGCTATGCTACCTTGTCCCATTGCCAATATCCAAGTAAAGTGCAATTGCTACTTCAGCCAGTTCTGGATGGGGTTGCCCTTCTTCCAGAGGAGCAGGTGTGTGGCTTGGGGGTATCCCTGGAACAAACCATTGTCACTAGAGACCCAGGTGTCCCCTCTGGCTTTGTCTGGTTTGCCAGCTCTGGCCATTCCTGGACAGGAAAAGCTTGACCACTGCAGTCCATGCATTGGTAATCCAGACCCTAGGGAAGCATAGGATTGGCTGCACTGGCTCCCGGTGGAGTACAGGGTCAGATTTAAGGTGCTGGCTTTGACCTTTAAAGCCCTTCACGGCCTAGGACCTTCGTACCTACGGGACCGCCTCTCCTGGTATGCCCCACGGAGAGCCTCAAGGTCCATATATAGTGGTACCTCGGGTTACATACACTTTAGGTTACATACACTTCAGGTTAAAGACTCTGCTAACCCAGAAATAGTGCTTCAGGTTAAGAACTTTGCTTCAGGATGAGAACAGAAATCGTGCTCCAGCAGCGTGGCAGCAGCGGGAGGCCCCATTAGCTAAAGTGGTGCTTCAGGTTAAGAACAGTTTCAGGTTAAGAATGGACCTCCGGAACGAATTAAGTACTTAACCCGAGGTACCACTGTATAGCAACACCCTAGAGGTCCCGGGCCCTAAGGAAGTCAGATTAGCCTCAACCAGAGCCAGGGCCTTTTTAACAATGGCTCCAGCCTGTCTCATGAGACCAGGGCCCTGCAGGATCTGATTTCTTTCCGCAGGGCCTGTGAGACAGAGTTGTTCCACCTGGCCTTTGGCTTGGAATCAGTTTGATTCCCTCCCCCTCTTTCTTTTTCCTTTCTCCTCCTATGAAGAGATTGCACCCTAATGTTTTAATGTTGTATCTTAATCTTTTAAATTGTATTTTAATCAACTTGTTTTTATTAATGGTTGTTAGCTGCCCTGAGGCCGGTCTTGGCTGGGGAGGGCGGGGTATAAATAAAAATTTATTATTATTACTATTATTATTATGGCATGGATGAATGAATGGGGAAAGGTCATAGCTCAGTGGTAAAGAATCTGCCTTGCACGCAGGCGATCCCAGGTTCAATCCCTGCCATCTCCAGGTGGTGCTCCTGCTTAAACCCCCGGAGAGCTGCTGCCAATCAGTGTAGACAATACTGAGCTCAATGGACCAGCAGTCTGGCTCAGTATAGGGCAGCTCCCTATGTTCCTGTGTTCACTGGCTGCGCACAAGAAAACGCTGGTGCAATGGCGCCTTCCAAGAGGATTGGTCCATTGCGAGTCGAGGTCCCCAGGGCCACCCCAATAACTCACACATCACACCAAATTTTTTGTTTAAGGTTTTTGGCATAATTTTGGCCACAACTTTATTAAAATACAAACATGTGAGTGGTTGCTTAGGCATTGGTTGCGACTATCTGCCCCCACCGTATGGGGACAGACTGACATTCCGCACGATGCGAAAGTCAGAATAGGGGGATACACTTGGGGGTAGCGACGAAGCAGGGAACCTGCCCTCAGCCCTCCCCAAATGCAGCCAGGAGCTCTTGCAGTGGCCCAAGCCCCCTTGACAGGGTGGACAAGCAATAGTGAGTCCCCGATTCCTTTAACGGAATCCCTCGCAGCAGCAGCATTAGAGGGACAGGCACAGCCAATCCATGCCCCTCAACCAACCAAACCATAAACCAATGCCTAACCGCAACCTTACAAGTTGTGACGATTTGCTACGCAGTAGGCAAAAACCAAATGGCCCCAGCCAATCAGCCAGATGGACAAAATTCCTACCGGGCCCCTGCTCCAAAACAGACGACCCCATGACAGGCATAGCAAGGTCAAAGCGAACGACCCTAAATATAGGGTCCGATCCACGGGGTGAAAAGAGGAAGCTCTACGTCTCGTGGAGGGAGTTTTAGCATTTCTGGCTGTCAATCAACAAATGGCAACATTAACTTCTTCCCAAAAAGAAGGGAAGCCCAATTGCATCAGTGGCCAACGATCAATTAGCCCGCCCCACAACTTTGGAGTGTCTTGTCGGCCCCCACCGTAACACGTGCTCTCCATGAAGGAGAACACGCTTTTTGTTTTTAGCTCCATTCGCAACTGATTCTTGGAGCACGCTATTGAATTGTTGCGTTGCCGTTGGCCACTGGCCACGGGCTCCGAGGGAACCGAAGAGCTCTTTCCCCCACCCCCTTTAGGGGAAAAAAAAGGAAAGAAGCTAAATCTAATATATCCTTTTATCTTGTTTGGGAAGAACCATAAATATCAGCTGTAACAGGGTTAGTGGACCAGCTAGGCCGCTACATGAGGTCAAAGGCTAATTAGGCCGGCAGTATTTATGACGGAGGGTTTACAGGGCTCTTTGGCAGTTAATTCTTAGCGCAAGGATGCTCTAACTCAGGAATCAGCGAAGTCTCTCTTCTCTTCTCCTATGGATCCCCCTAAATATCTGCCCCCTTGTAAAATCCTCCTTCCTGCAGAGTACAGGATCCTGGTTCCCCTTCTATGGCTTGGACTCTTATTTGTTGACAGCGTAGCATTAATGTGGGGGGAACGGCAGGCTTCCTCTCCCATCTTGTGCCCTTGAATTCAAGAGTGCAAGCAGTTTCCCACTGTCGACATGGTGGCAAGCCTAAGTTTCCTGGTGCATCAGATGCAACAAAGAGGAGCCGCCAGCCCCACCTCAACCAACAAGTAAACCGTGGTTGAGACAACCATCTGTGATCGTGCCTGACACATATCCACGTTACATTCTTGGGTGTAAACTTAGAATACCTTTTAAAAGTTTTCGCTTCTGCTGCTCCGCCGCCCTGCGTTCGTTGGGGAGGAAGGGTGGGATAACAATTAATAATAATAATTTATTTATACCCTGCCCATCTGGCTGGGCTTCACCAGCCACTCTGGGCGGCTTCCAACAAAATATTAAAATACTGTAATGCATCAAACATTAAAAGGTTCCCTAAAGAGGGCTGCCTTCAGATGTCTTCTAAAAGTCTGGTAGTTGTTGTTCTCTTTGACATCTGGTGGGAGGGCGTTCCACAGGGTGGGTGCCACCACCGAGAGGGCCCTCTGCCTGGTTCCCTGTAACTTGACTTCTCGCAGTGGGGAAACACCAGAAGGCCCTTCACGCTGGACCTCAGTGTTTGGATAGAATGATGGGGGTGGAGACGCTCCTTTAGGTATACTGGACCAAGGCCGTTTAGGGCTTTAAAGGTCAGCATCAACGCTTTGAAATGTACTGGGAATCAAAAAAACAAATTCAAAAAGTGCACAACTCAGAAAATAACATGGGCAAGGAGACCCTGAGAACCTCTATCTTTCATTTTTTCGAAAATAAAAATCTGCGGTGTGCCTCTCACAGAAACAGGAAGGCTTTTGTGGTTCGTTCGATTTTTTCCCCCTTCTGAGCTGTAAGTTGCGAGGGGGAAGGAAGTTGGCCTTATTTTTGCAGTTCAACATTGCAGCGAACTGAAGTTAACACAACATCTGCCAACCTTCCCCTTCTGAAGACATTTCTCTCTCCCCCTTCCACAACGCAACACCCCAACACACACACACACACACACACACACACACACACACACACACACACCCTCGCTCCTGGCCACCACAAACGCCCTCAGCTATTGCAGCGTATTGAGAAAGCCGAACCACAAATGGGAGTCCAAAATGGGATGCTGGATGACAATTGCCCTGAGGAGCTGAAATGCGAGTTTGGTGTACATTTGAGCTGCCTGCTTGGAGGGGGGGGGGGCGTGTTGTTGCTCCTGGGTCTGGCTAGCAGCTCATAATGGTGTTTAGAAAGAGAGAGTCTGTGTTATGTCTAGGGGGCCGGCGTGTTTTGTGTTACGCTGACCCTGGCATTGCAGCGCCTTTTTTCTTTCTTTCTCCCCCCCCCCCTTCTCCCCGCCTCGCTCCCGATTCAGAAACTGCTTTGCAAACTTTCAGCGCCGGCTCCTCCGCCGACTGGAGTTTGTATCCCAGCCAAATCTACATTTCAGATTTGAAAAAGAGGGGCAAAGGTCAGTGTTCACAGGTTTGAGATCATGTTTAATATCACATGACACCTTTGACAAACAGTGCTATGTTTAAGAGAGAGAGAGAGAGAGAAGGAACGAGTGGGGTTGTGGTGGAGGGGGGTGGAGAGGCCTTCTGGATTTCAGCAGTTGGGGAACCTGATGCCCCTCCAGTGCCAGACATCTCCCACCCCCTTCCTCGTTGGCATTTAACCCTTTCAGATTCCCGCCCGCTGGCTCTCGCTCGTTTTGCAACAGGGGCTGAGCTTAGGAACATGTGAAACCTTCCAATTCTGAGCCTTCGAAATGCATATGTAAACCTCCTCGCTTTTTTTTAAGGACAGAAGAGGCACACGGTTCAGAGATTGTGGGGGGCAGTTGAGGCATCTTTTCCCCATGTCTTACTTCTGTAGGAGGACAGAGATGTGTGCAGGCAGGGATGGGTGGATCTGTCAATTTCAGTTTCTCTCATTTCCCCAGTCTTAAATTCAGTCAGCCACATTTCCAAATCGTTTTCTGACTGCTATTGCTATTTTTAAAAGCCCCCGTGAAAATTCACCAGAGTTTCAGTTCGATCGTCTCCAGATATACACATTTCTGCATGGTGTTTTGCCTAATAAACACTTCTTCTTTTTTTGCAAAGCAACGTTCTGCAAATACAATGGATTTCTGTCCATTATTTTCACTGATATATGCAGTTAAAGGCACAGTTTAGTTTAGTATATGCATTTTTGTACACATCTCCTTGGCTGGTGGGGGTTCGTCAACCCAGGAAGGAAAACTCTGGTCCTGAACTTCTGCTGCCTTGTGGTGATATTCATTTGTGAGAGTTAAAGGTAAAGGGACCCCTGACCGTTAGGTCCAGTCGTGGCTGACTCTGGGGTTGCGGCGCTCATCTCGCTTTATTGGCCGAGGGAGCCGGCGTACAGCTTCCGGGTCATGTGGCCAGCATGACTAAGCCGCTTCTGGCAAACCAGAGCAGCGCATGGAAACACCATTTACCTTCCCGCTGGAGTGGTACCTATTTATCTACTTGCACTTTGACGTGCTTTCGAACTGCTAGGTTGGCAGGAGCAGAGACCGAGCAACGGGAGCTCACCCTGCCGCAGGGATTCAAACCGCCGACCTTCTGATTGGCAAGTCCTAGGCTCTGTGGTTTAACCCGCAGCGCCACCTGCGTCCCTAGAGTGAGAGTTAACCCTGGGTGAAAATCTGTACCCACTGCCTTGTGATACATCTTCAGGAGAAGAATAGGCCAAGGACTAAACCCTACACAAATCTTCATCCTGAAAAAAAGTGAAAAACAGGGTGCGACAAGGTTTTGTTTTGGGCCCATTATTGTTCACCATCTTTATAAATGACTTGAATTAAGGAATTGAGGGGATGCTCATCAAATCTCAATCTCTCTCGCTCTCTCTCTCTCTCTCTCTCTCTCTCTGTGTGTGTGTGTGTGTGTGTGTGTGTGTGTGTGTGTGTGTTTAAAACCCTAAACGCAGTATCCCACAGTTCATAAGGTTACTCTGATTTTAAAAAGCCAATTTGGAAACTTTTGAACTTGATATCAGATAGCCAGATGGCTTGATGGTCCCTTTTATTCAGCCCAAACAATTAATCTTGCTACTGCTCCACTGATTAGATTAGTACAGAAAAATGGCCCGATATGAGAATTAACTGAGGCACAGAGGTCGCAACTCCCCCTGCCCCATGTTTAGGCTTATGTTCATCGTAAGACACTCTCAAGAAGACGGAAGATTTTTTCCAGTTGATAATAACCAGTTGAGATAATTAACAATGCCCAAAGGGTAAAGAGTGAAGTGGCACAATTTTATCTACAGGAGGACGACTGAAATAGAGGGCAGGGTGGGAACAGACAGGACACAACAGAAATTATTTCTTATGCTCCCCCAACATCTCCCCCTAAAAAAAAACTACTCAGTATTTGCATCTGCAGTTTAAAGCAGCAGTAGTATACTCTACTGTGGTCACATCAACAGTACTTCTCTACTGTTTGCATTGCCACTTACTTGAAAGGGGAGTTTTTTTTATTATTAAAAAAAGCTACTTGCCGTTCCTCTCTAGATTTGTCCCCTAGGCTGAGAAGCAAAGCATTAAGGCCAAACTAGACATGTTAATTGCATCCGGGCTACTAAAACGCATCCATCTATCTATCATCTATCTAAACAGCAGCTGCCACAAAACCTGAGCAGTCTCAAGATGGCGAGATGTTTTTAATTCTTTCCCTCCTTGCCAGGATCTGGGTAAAACACGTCGCTCTCCAAAACTGCCGTTTGCTCCCATTTGGCATTGCTGTAGGCTTCCCTTGCAGATCTTAGATTTGGAAGGGTTTTTGTCAGGAGAAAGAGAGAGAAAGTGTTACACTCTGCACCCCCACTCCAAGTTCTCAAGGCTCTTTAAATAACCCCACCCTCAAAGTGCACATAAATTGCATCTACACAATGAATGCCAGGTTCACTTTAGCCCTAAGCCCCTTTGCAGATCAGGTCCACAGCTCTTTGCAAGTGGAAAAAAGCTGGTGGATGGATGGCTCTGCTTTTCCAGAGGGACACTACTTGCCAACACCCATTGCTGCCCATGGTTTAAGATTGGCCGTGATCGTGTGTGTGTGTGTGTGTGTGTTGCTCGGAAGGCAAAAGGAGCACGGAAACTACCGTATTTTTTGCTCTATAAGACTCACTTTTTCCCTCCTAAAAAGTAAGGGGAAATGTCTATGCGTCTTATGGAGCGAATGCAGGCTGCGCAGCGATCACAGAAGCCAGAACAGCAAGAGGGATTGCTGCTTTCACTGCGCAGCGATCCCTCTTGCTGTTCTGGTTTCTGAGATTCAGAATGTATTTTTTTTCTTGTTTTCCTCCTCCAAAAACTAGGTGCGTCTTGTGGCCTGGTGCGTCTTATAGAGCGAAAAATACGGGTAATAGTGCTCTTCTTCCAAGGAGTTTGCAGTCTCTCTTTCAAGCAGTCAAAGGGAAGCAACACCAGCAAATGATTTACCATATTTTCCCATGCATTAGATGGGGTTTTTTGACTCAAAAACCATGTAAAAAACCTGGGGTCGTCCTATACACGGATAGTGGCGTAGCTTGGGAAGCTGCTCACCCGCCCACCAGCTGGTTGGTGGCCAGCGCTCCAGGGAGCTTCATGCCACAGTGGCTGCCCACTTTGCCAACCCCCAGCAACGGCCCTGCTGGGGGTGATGGCGTGCGTTCAAAAAAAAAAAGCTTTGGGCCATCTCCCCTAATTTTCTTTAAATTTAGTCTCCCCAAATAGGGGCCGTTTTATACATGGGGGCATCTTATACGCGGAGAAATATGGCAATTACAGTGGTACCTCGGGTTACATATGCTTCAGGTTACAGACGCTTCAGGTTACAGACTCCACTAACCCAAAAATATTACCTCGGGTTAAGAACTTTGCTTCAGGATGAGAACAGAAATCGTGTTCCGGCGGCGCGGCGGCAGCGGGAGGCCCTATTAGCTAAAGTGGTGCTTCAGATTAAGAACTGTTTCAGGTTAAGAACGGACCTCTGGAACGAATTAAGTACTTAACTGTACAACATTGCTCTTATATGTAGGAAGACTGGCACAGCGCTCAAACGTAAACCAAGGATGGAGAACCTCAGGTCCAGGGGGCTATATATTTTTTTCCATAGAGCCGAGAGCAATATGAGAGATGGAGGGTTGCTTGTGTATGCTGTGCTCAGAGTGGCCAGCTAGATGCCTATTGGGAACCCTCAAACAGGGACCGAACACGACATCTTCTCTGGCATGCTGTCTCTGATGGAGACAGAACATAGGCATCAGGGTGAGTAGACGCCCATAGACTTATCCTCCATGAATTTGCCTAATCCTGTTTAAAAGCCAGAGGTGGTTGGTGTTTCCATACAGCAGTGCTGGTTCCCCTTTCCCAAGGATGCTCCCTGTTGCTGCTTGGCCTGATCCTGCCTGGTGCTTTTAGCTGGGGATCCGAGGGATGGAAAGGGGGACCTTCCACATCCCAAATAAGGTGATCTTTGGCCACCTGCTCCTCACCTGCTCTCCTGACTTCCCTCCCTTCGGAAGAGCTGCGTTACGTCAAGTCCAACCCAGGGAAGGAAATACTAACGGGGTGATGGCGAGGAGTGGAGGCTGCAATAATTAAAAAAACATCAGAAAGAGAATGATTAAGCTGGCCGGCTTCTGCATTGCATATTTTAGTAGCGCTGGGCTAATTCTTTAAAGACTGTGAGCTCCGAGGCTTAGGGGAAGAGATGATAAATAATAAATAGTAATTAAATTAAAGATGTACATACTGCACTGCTCCAGATTTCCTGGAAGTTTGGAAATGGACTCGTGTATAATCATAATAATTAAGATCTCTTTGGCTGAGCACAGCCTACTGGGTGCCACATCACACAGAACCTTGAAGTCGGCTCGCATGCAGAGGCTGCCGAAGGATCTGTCAGGCCTGAACCAGGCTGGATTTAAGAATTTGAAAGAGAAATCTGCAATACGTTTGGCGGCGGCTCCTCTTGATTTCCAACTGCCCCAGGGAAGTAAGCAAGATGGCTTCTCAGCCGGCCTCGATGTGCCACTAGGCTATGCCACGAAAGCAGTACGGAAGGGTCCCTTTCAGGGTCCTTGATGGAGAAAGGCCATAGCTCAGGGCTGAAGTATCTGCTCGGCATGTAGAAGGCACCTGGTTCGGACCCTGGCATCCCCAGCAGGGATGGGAATAGCCTCCACCTGAAACTCTGGAGAGGTGCTGCCAGCCAGTGTTGACAGAACTGAGATAGATTGGCCAATGGCCTAAACTGAAGTTCCTAGTCAGTGGCCATTTTAGAATGCCCCTTTTGGAACGCCCTCCCATCCGATGTCGAGGAGATAAAAGGCTACACAACTGAAGGCAGCCCTGTATCTGGAAGTTTTTAATGTTTGATGTTTTGTTATGTTTTTCTATGTGCTGGAAGCAGCCCAGAGTGGCTGGGAAAACCCAGCCAGATTGGTGGGGTAATAATAATAATAATAATAATAGACCCTTCTGCTCATTCTGTTCTTGTTCTGACATCAGTGGGGCTTACTTCCGAGTAGGCTCATATAGGAGGGATGGGGAACTGCTCTGCATTTGGAAGGCCGCATTCCCTCCAATACTTGGGAGGTTATACGTATTAGTAGGGATGGAACAAAGGTCTGTATAGTAAAAGCTATGGTTTTCCCAGTAGTGATGTATGGAAGTGAGAGCTGGACCATAAAGAAGGCTGATCGCCGAAGAATTGATGCTTTTGAATTCTGGTGCTGGAGGAGACTCTTGAGAGTCCCATGGACTGCAAGAAGATCAAACCCATCCATTCTGAAGGAAATCAGCCCTGAGTGCTCACTGGAAGGACAGATCCTGAAGCTGAGGCTCCAAGACTTTGGCCACCTCATGAGAAGAGAAGACTCCCTGGAAAAGACCCTGATGTTGGGAAAGATGGAGGGCACAAGGAGAAGGGGACGACAGAGGACGAGATGGTTGGACAGTGTTCTCGAAGCTACCAGCATGAGTTTGACCAAACTGCGGGAGGCAGTGGAAGACAGGAGTGCCTGGCGTGCTCTGGTCCATGGGGTCACAAAGAGTCGGACACGACTAAACGACTAAACAACTAAACAACAACAAGGGATGGAAAAAAATGTGATTCCGTTTGCATTCAAAGGCATTCGTATCTCATTTGCACCTCCTGAAACAATACGTGGACAGGCATCATTTGGAAATTTTCAATTCTCTAAATTTTCCAGGGCAGTCCTCCAGCCGAGCAGTGTGTACAAAAAAATTACAAACATTAAATTATTTATTTAGCTATTGAATTTATATGCCGCCTTTCACCAACAGCCTGCAAGGCGGTTTACAACATAAAAATGTAAAATATGTAATATAATAATAGTGAAACAGGACAATGCTCTCCCTTGCCCACTTTAAAGGGCCACAGAATCATTGGCAGCCAAAGGCCTGGTTGAAGAGGAATGTACTAACGCATATATTAGTGAAAATTAAAATAGCGGGAGTTTTTTTTTAGCAGGAACTCGGGGGAACTGAGTTCCCTAATCTTTTAAAAATTAAATAATTGCTTTTTTTTTTTCATCTAGGGGTGCTGGAACAGATATGCACCCAATGCCTGAGCCCCAAATCCACCTTTTCCTGTGATCTATAAAGTTGTGGCCATTTCTCACTGTCAGTTTTAGTTTATTAATCACATTTTACAATTAGCCACTGCCCCAGGGAGCAGGGTGTGGCGCTGCAATTGGGCCCACAACTAACTAACTAACTAACTAACTAACTAACTAACTAACTACCGTATTTTTCGTCCCATAGGACGCACCGGCCCATAGGACGCACCTAGTTTTTTGGGGGGGAAATAAAGGGAAAAAAAATATTTTCCCCCCAGGTGCAGGGCTGGGGTGGGGGAAGCCCGAGCTTCCCCCGACCCCAGCCCCCAGAACAGGCTGCTATCCGCAAGCCGTGGGAGAGCTGTGTGACTTCGCGCAGCTCTCCCATGCCTAGCAGATAGCTTCCTGAAGCCTGGAGAGCGAGAGGGGTTGGTGCGCACCGACCCCCCTCGCTCTCCAGGCTTCAGCGAAAGCCTGCATTCGCCCCATAGGACGCACACACATTTCCCCTTCATTTTTGGAGGGGGAAAAGTGCGTCCTATAGGGCGAAAAATATGGTAACTAACTAACTAACTAACTAACTAACTAACTAACTTACTTAATGGTGAGTTCCCCTACCTTTGTTTCAGAAAAAAGGACTGAAAATCCTGGCTTTTTTTCAGCCAGAACTCAGTTCTGGCACCTCTCAGGTGGGTGTCATTGCCATTCTAAGAGATCATGGTGAATTCCGGCACCACTTTTTCTAGAAAAATAGCACTGATTAAAGTTGAAATTCTCTATATTAGGGTAAATTGCTTTACAAAAAAAGGTGTATACTAGGCAAGATTGCACAGAAACCCAGGAGAAATGCACTGATGAATTATTATTATTTTTAAATAGCAAACTGCTGTGAAAATGCAGAGAACCAGGTTTAAGACTGGAAAAAACGAGAAGCAGAGATAACCGAAATAAGACAGATTCGCCTCTCCCTACTCGGCAGCCCAGGTTTCACAGTTCATTTACTCTCCTTTTCTCATGTGGCAAAGCTCCAGCAGCTATCTCTCAATCCAGCGTAATAAATCTGTACCCACAGACTATAATTAAGTACGTAATCCAGTTGAAGCCCGACACCCCAACCCCAGGGCAGAGGGATGAGATCCATGCTGCAGATTCTTCCATCCTTCTCGTCTGCTGCCCTTGGAGTTTCCAGAGCGACGGCGTCTACACAGCGGAGTCTTTCGCAAGGCCCAAGGACGAGCCAAATCTGGGGCTGTCTTAGGGACTGGTTTGGCAGATAACACTCCGGTGGGGCATTTATGGATGCCAGGGACTGGCTGAGACACTGAGGAGTGGTGTCTGGGTTTGTGGAGATGGACTTGGAAGAAGGAATCAGTCATCTGGGGGAAATCTGCAACGGCCAGGAGATGACAGTCAGAGGCAGGAGAAGCTGAAGGGCCGGAGAGTGAAGGACAGGGGAAGGAGGAGGAAGAGAAAGGTCAGGCAGGTAGAGAATCAAGGGCTTCCATGCCTCCTTCTCCTGCTCTACCTCTCCTGCTCCAGTGTCTCCCAGGATCACAAGAGGGGTGAAGAGGGAGGAGCAGAAGCAGGTTACACGTTTGTTGTTGTTTAGTCGTTTAGTCATGTCCGACTCTTCGTGACCCAATGGACCAGAGCACGCCAGGCACTCCTGTCTTTCATTGCCTCCCGCAGTTTGGTCAAACTCATGTTCGTAGCTTCAAGAACACTGTCCAACCATCTTGTCCTCAGTCGTCCCCTTCTCCTTGTGCCCTCCATCTTTCCCAACATCAGGGTCTTTTCCTGAAGATGCCAGAATTTGAACTTGGAATGTAATGAAGATGATGTATCGATGGTATATGACACCTGTAAAACTGGCAAAGATGTATAAGATACGTAATAAATGTTGGAAATGTAGAGAAAACGAAGGAACGTTTTACCATATGTGGTGGGACTGTAAAAAAATTTAAAACTTTTGGGAAATGATTTATAATGAATTGAAGAAAGTATTGAAATATACATTTGTAAAGAAACCAGAAGCGTTTTTACTAGGAATAATAGGTAATGAGATAGATAAGAAAGATAGGAAGATATTTTTATATGCTGTGTCAGCAGCAAGAACTTTGATGGCCCAGAAGTGGAAACAAGAAGCGTTACCTATGATTGAAGAATGGAGAATGAAAATGATGGACTATGCGGAAATCGATAGACTAACAGGAAGGATCCGGAACCTTGGAACCTACAGAAGATTGGATGAAATTTCTTGAATATATGCAAAAATTAAGTGATAATCAGATAACGTTTGTAAGTTTTAAGGAAGCTCTGTGAAGAGAAAAGGTAGGAATATTGTTAGATTGCAAAAAATTAATTAATAATATGGTGTGTAATTTAAATTTAAGAAATGTGGAGAAAGTAAGTACTAGGAAGGTTTTTCAGGCAGGAGGAGGGAAGTCAATAAGGAGGAATTTGGATGTTAAAAAGATGTTTTGGATGTATAATTTGTTATGGAAAACGAATAAAATATATATTAAAAAAAAAAAGAATTTGAACTTGGAGACGTTCTGCATGCAAAGTAGATGTTCTGCCGCAGAGCTACGGCCCTTCCACAAGCTGATCACCATCAATGAGTAGCTTAAAAATATAAAAAAAAGCTCTGCTGGATCAAACGAAACATTTCCAAGGAGCCAATAAGATGTTCCTGGCTCTCCAACTTCAGGATAGTCAGAGGTCCACTTCCTCTGAAGATTGAGGTTACATTTAGCTGCCACAGCTGTTGATCGCTCCAAGCTTCATTGATGAGATCTACAAACCTTCTTCCAGAATTCTTTATCCAATTTTTTATTTGAGCTATCTTAGCTTGCGGCCAGAGCCGTAGCTAGGTGATCTTGCGCCCCTGGCAGAACCGTCCAGACTGCACCCCCTAGCCATGGACAAATTAGCTCTTAATAATAATAATAATAATAATAATAATAATAATAATAATAATAATTTATTATTTATACCCCGTCCATCTGGCTGGGTTTCCCCAGCCACTCTGGGCAGCTTCCAAGAGAACACTAAAATACATTCTTCTTTCCGCCTCTCCTCCAACCCACCCACCCTCCACCCATTCAACTCAACCTCTATTTAAAACTATTTCTTATGAGGCAATAATCGATATTTATATTTATGGACACATTTTTTAGCAGATTTTGCACTGCCCACCCCCCAATCGCTTGCACCCCTGGCAGATGCCCACCTCGCTATCCCCTAGCTACAGTCCTACTTGCGGCAAGGCTAGAAATTCTGAATAAAGGAGGGTAAGAATATCCATGCTAGGAAAGTGATCTTGGACACTGCCCTCTCCCCTCCTCTGCTCCCAAGTCCTGTCCAAAGTGGACTTAACTTGGCAGAAGCTAGAAACGTGACAGCAAAAAAAAGTCAGGAGCAAATTTTGTTTCTGAGGCCTGCAGTTAGCTTTGGCCGCCTCGCCGTAACCCTCAGGGTGATGACATGATATATTAGCTGTAAAGGAGACACGCAGATGAAGAGATAATAAGCAAGTTGTCTCGTTAGTTTATATACAGTGGGGAAAAGGGAGACGTAAGGAACCGGGTTGAAGAATCATATTTTTTGAAAACCTGTAACTCTGCTGGGGAAGGAAGTTGGCTGTTTTTTTCCACGTTGGAGTGGCTTCTTAAAGGCCTTTCGAAAAACTCATTTCCCCACTAAGAATATGAAAAGAGGGCCCTGCTTTTGGGCTGCAACAGACTAGCACACAGGCTACCCTTCTGGGGGGAAAGGTGCCAGCCAGCCAGCCATGCCCTTTCCCAGGATATTCCATTTCATTCTCACTCGTCCTCCTCCACAACCACCATCGCCCTGGTTTTCTGTCTCACCCGATTCCAACAAACCCCATTCAGTCTTCTTTTGGCCCCTGCTCAGCCCTCTCATGACATAGTTTCTGGAGGTCTCTTCCCCCTTACATATCTGTTTTAGAGAATAACAGAAGGGAGGAGAATGGAACGAAACGCCTCCCAAAAGAAACCAAATCTGGTGAAAATAGGGATGTCCCATTCCAGAAAGATAATTTTACTATTTATATCCCACATATCTTACTGGGTTGCTCCAGCCACTATGGGCAGATTCCAACATATGTAAAAACATAATAAAACATTAAACTTTTTTTTTTAAAGCCTTCCCTATACAGTGGTACCTCTGGATATGAACGGGATGCATTCCAGAGCCCCATTCGCATCTAGAAGCAAACGTAACTAGCGATGGCACGTCTGCGCACGCGCGTGTCGCTTTTTGCCGCTTCTGCGCATGGCATCATTTTGAGCGTCTGCGCATGCGCAAGTGGCAAAACCCAGAAGTAATGTCCTCTGTTACTTCTGGGTTGCCGCAGAGCGCAACTCGAATGCACTCAACCCGAAGGGCATTCAGTCCAAGGTATGACTGTACAGGATTGCCTTAGGACGACTAAGGGGTTGGATAACTCCATACCCTCCAACATTTCTCCCATGGAAGTAGGGACATCCTAAGGAAAACAGGGAGATTTCGGGATCAAATCAGAAACCGGGATGGCTTCTCTAAATCAGGGACATCCCTGGAAAATAGGGACACTTGGAGGGTCTGCAAATCTGGGTATATAAAGGCCTTAACAACTTGGGACAAGTTTACCTGTAGGATCCCCTAACCTCATATATGTCTTCTCAGCTGCTTCAATCTGCAGAACTGGCTGTGTTACGTGTATAACATAACTCCTGTTCTGCATTTGTAGGAAATTAATATTTTAGTTGGGATGCAGGTGGCGCTCTGGGTAAAAGCCTCAGCACCTAGGGCTTGCCGATCGAAAGGTCGGCGGTTCGATTCCCTACAGCGGGGTGCGCTCCCGTTGCTCGGTCCCAGCGCCTGCCAACCTAGCAGTTCGAAAGCACCCCCAGGTGCAAGTAGATAAATAGGGACCGCTTACTGGCGGGAAGGTAAACGGCGTTTCCGTGTGCTGCGCTGGCCACGTGACCCGGAAGTGTCTGCGGACAGCGCTGGCTCCCGGCCTCTAGAGTGAGATGAGCGCACAACCCCAGAGTCTGTCAAGACTGGCCCGTACGGGCAGGGGTACCTTTACTTTTACTTTACCTTAATATTTTAGTGTGACAGCACCTTCACTTTGGAACTCCCTGTCTGTTGACAACATAGGGGCTGTTCTGCTGCATGTTTATTAGAATCAAGGTTCAAGGTGTTCCGCAGATTTAATAATGACCCCCCACCATGAAAAAAATATCTCCCCGCATGTAGAAAACTAGAATGTCGGGGAAGGACATTTGCTGTGTTCACCATGAACAAACCAACTCACATTCTTCACTAACGGATTGGTGGGTTGCTCAGTGAAGAATATAAGCTGGTTTGTTCTGGTATTATGGGAGAGGAAGAAAAACATCTGCCTATACGCACCCTCCAACCATTGCATAAACTAACTCACCTCAGACACATGTCTCCAAAATGGCTCCCCACCACCACCACCGGGGAAGAAGGGGTCAGTGAAGATCGACATCAGGGACAAGGCAGGGATAAAGATGTACATTGGAACCTGCTGACCCTGTTGATTCTGCCGCCTGAGGCAGTCACCTCACTTTGCCTCGCGGGTGTGCCGGCACCAGCTGCATAGACCAGCGACCTGACTTGATACGAGGCACCTTCCCACAGTCCTAGGACTCCACCGCTCGATTGTGCTGCCTACGCAGAATGAGTGCCTCTAGGTTATAGCTCGCCCCACCTTATTCTTCCCTCCCCACGTTGTTTTTTTTTTGGGGGGGGGGGTTTGCAACTTAAGACATGCCAGGCCTTATATCACAGATTTAAAACAAACAGAAACCTTTTTAAAAATAATTTCTATTCTTTATTGCGAGGGAAAAAGAAAAGAAAGGACAACCGTCCCTGCCCAGCCCCCAAAATCAGCTTCACGGTTTCCCATCACAATTATATATTAGCAGAGGGATAGACCTGGGGGCAAACCGTTCTGGCAGCCGTTCAACACTTTCATGCCTGTAATTCTGCAGAGAAAAAGGACACTCAGGTGTCTGACCTGTTCTTCTGGACTCCACTAAATCAAACTCGAGCCTCAGGTAAAAATCCTCTGTTTATCTGAAAGTATTATTTTGGGGGGTGGGCAGGGTGAGGGAAGTGGTTTTCTCCTCCCTCGCTCCCCACCTCCTTTTCTCTGGCAAGTTCCAACCTTTTCTTAGCCTTGACATAAAAAACGCAGCTGAGAAAACACTGCAACTTAAAAAAGAAAAAAAAGAAAACCAGCTACTGTGCTAAAATATAAAAGTATATTGCAAAGTAATTATGGTGTCTTAATCCTTAACCCTCTTTGAAATAGCCACGGACCTGGGCAGTGGTGCCACCTGAGTAGGACTTTAGGGCTGAGGTTCTGCGTCCCACTTAGCAGAACGTGCAGGAAGACCCCCTAAATGCCACATGCCTGGCTCACCACATTTTGAAGCAAGTGGAGCATAACATATTGTCGTCAAAGGAATGGGTGGCATATAAGTACAGGTTCTTAACATTACTGGAAATAGGGGATAGGACGTCCTCTTCTATTGAGGCTAAATGGGGCTCGACCGAGTCAAACCATTGGTCCATCTTACTGGCTGTTCTGATTGGCTGTTGGTTCCCAGCCAGGGTCTCTGACATAGTGTCAGCTAGCAGCATGGACTTGGAGAGAACGTATGCTCTTTTTGTTTTTTTAATCATGGACTTGAATGAAATAAAGTCCTGTATTTTCCTTACAGTACTCACTGCAGCCAACTCTCTTGCGGTCAGAGATGGATGGCAATATCAGTTACTCTCTCTCTCTTTTAAGTTTAAGTTCAGTCCTTAAGTGCAAGTCTCTATAGGTGTGCATGCGTTTATGAAAATTATCCGGCCTTTTAGTGCAGATTTCTCCCAGTATATACATATTTGCACAGAAGTTTCATCTAATGCAGTTTTGTATGTTAATGTTCACCAACACATGCATTTTCTTGCATGCTTTCTCCTAGCGCATGCACGTTTCTACAGACTGGATAATTGCATTGCAAAATTCAGAGAAATGCAAATTTTGGAGGATGGCTGCGTTTTGGTTTGCACATGGTTTAAAAAAGTGTGAACTGGGTGAATTTCTATGATTCTATATGTAGAATTGCATTTAAATGCAAACGGAACCGAATCTGTCCCCTGTCTTTACTTGTAGTTGACATCCACTCTTGACCGCAGACATTGGGGTTGTTGGACACATTGAAGATCACTTGCAATTTACTCCAGCTTTTTCCTAGTAGACTGTATGCTTAGAAAGCTGAACTCAGCATACTGTGCATTCCAGGGCTCTTGAGACAGGATCCGACCTTCAACCTGCAGGCGCCCTGCCACGGCGTTTTCTACTTCCTTTGCAGTTTTGCACAAATTGCAGCATTTACATGGCCCTCCCTCCGGAGGCTCAGCTGGCACCATCGTCATCTATCTTCCGATGCCAGCTAAACACACACACACAAACTGAGGCTTTTGTGCAGAGCTGCCCTTGGTGTATCAGCTCCCAACTGGAGTTGTTCCCTGTTCAGAAGAAGGGCCAAAGCTCTGTGACAGAGCATGTGCTTTGCATGTCGAAACTGCTAGATTAAATCCCCAGCATCTTCAGGTAGGGATGGGAGACGTTCCCTGTCTGAAATCCTGGAGAGATGCTGCCAACCAGTGTTGACAATACTGTCCTAGAAAGGCTGCTGGTGTTGACTCAGCACAGCAGCTTCCTGTGGCTTTCTTAATGGGCCTGATAATGTCAACTTTTATATGCCTGTTGTCTCTGTCCATGGAGTTTTCCCCCAGTAGTGATGTATGGAAGTGAGAGCTGTACCATAAAGAAGCTGATCGCCGAAGAATTGATGCTTTTGAATTCTGGTGCTGGAGGAGACTCTTGAGAGTCCCATGGACTGCAAGAAGGTCAAACCTCTCCATTCTGAAGGAAATCAGCCCTGAGTGCTCACTGGAAGGACAGATCCTGGAGCTGAGGCTCCAATACTTTGGCCACCTCATGAGAAGAGAAGACTCCCTGGAAAAGACCCTGATGTTGGGAAAGATGGAGGGCACAAGGAGAAGGGGACGACAGAGGACGAGGTGGTTGGACGGTGTTCTCGAAGCTACCAGCATGAGTTTGACCAAACTGCGGGAGGCAGTGGAAGACAGAAGTGCCTGGCGTGCTCTGGTCCATGGGGTCACGAAGAGTCGGACATGACTAAACGACTAAACAACAACAACGATGTCTGGGAAATCCCGAATAGGTCCTCTTTTTTTGGGGGGGGGGGGCAACATGCTCACCTGTGGGGAATTTTACATTTTAAAGGAAATGTTTTTTTTTGGGGGGGGGGTTGTTTGTTTGTTTGTTTTTCTCAGGTTCAGTCTCAAGCGTGGGCTGCTCTGCATTGCCACCGCTGCTGCCAGCCTGAGCTGGAGAAAGAGGCACGATGCACCTCTTTTCCTGGGTCGGGCTGTCCTCTTCTTTTGCTCTTCAAGGTATGACAACCCTACACTAGATGCATTCCTCTCTGGCCTCCATTCAACCAAGGAAGAATCACGGAACCACAGAATTGTAGAGGCGGAAGGGACCCTGAGGATCATCTAGTCCAACCCCTGCAATGCAGGAATATGCAGTTGTCCCATGTGGGGATCGAACCTGAAACCTTGGCATTATCAGCACCACACTCTAACCAACTGAGCTATCCAGGCTCTTTAAGAAGCATGATCAGGGCTCAAGGTCATATTCCAGTGAAGCACAAATACTCAGGGTGGATGCAGAGCAGAGCGTTGGCTCAGGAGGGGGAGGTGGCCTGGGGAGCATCTTGAGGGCCAGATAGAGAGGCCTGGGGGGCCCACATATCACCTCCAGGCCTGAGGTTCCCTGCTCTACATCAGTGAGCAAACTCATTCAAAACTACAGGCCATTCTTCTGTGTAAACATGTGAGGGAAACACATATAATTGTAAATATATGTGAGGGAAACACCGCAATACCTCAAGGCCCGCCTCTTTCCATATGAACCTACCCGAACCCTGAAATCATCTTCTGAAGTCCTCCTTCGTGTGCCTCCTCCTCGAGAGGTCCGGAGTGGCAACACGAGAACGGGGCCTTCTCTGCAGTGGCTCCCCATTTGTGGAATGCTCTCCCCAGGGAAGTTCGCATGGCACCTTCATTATACACCTTTAGGTCAGGCAAAAATGTTCCTTTTTAACCAGGCCTTTGTTTGATTTGACTGACATCCTATGCCCTTTTAAAATGTGGTATTTTGTGTGTGTGTGTGTGGGGGGGGTTATTACGATACAATACGATAATACGATACGATAATCTTTATTGTCATTGTCCCATACAGAACAGCAAAATTGAAAAATCTACATCAGACATTTAAAAACCCAACAAGCCTGCTATCCCAACTATCCCAGCCTGGTTAGCCCCTGTTGGGTTGTTGCTTTTATTTTATACATATTTTGTGGTTTTATATCTTGGTTTTATTCTGTGAACCGCCCTGAGACCCCTGAGGTATAGGGCGGTGTATAAATTCAATTAACAACAACAACACCAACAACATAAAACAGCCTCAAACCTTTTTTAAAATTATAATATGAATGAATGAGGAGCGAAGGGGCTGCATTGTCCTCTCAATACGAGGCTTCGCTATGTTTAGGAGGCAGCCAAGAGGTCTAAACGGGGCTCGCTGACCCTTGCCTTCTCTCGGGGACGCGGCAGTTGCGTGACCTCCCGGTGATCAGAAGCTTCAGATGCCTCGTGTAACTGAATCACTGGCTTGGCTGAAGCGTTTTGCTGGACAAATGCGGTCTTCGGAGGCATCAGCCGCGCTGTAAAGGGGACAGCTGGCCCCAGGGGAAGCGGAAGGATGGAGGATGAGCAGTGACGGGTGACCTGCCTTGAGTTCAGCCAGCCAGCCCGTCAGTTCCTCTGCCCCGGGCATTCAAAGGGCAGCCTTGTCTGCAGCAGAGACCGCTCTGCCTCTTCTTTCCAAGGGGGCGGTGGAAGGCGAGCGGCGCAGCGCGATTATTATTGCTAATGCATTTCCACGGCGCTCTAGCACAGTGGCTTGTGATGGTTAGGAGCGGCCGGCTAGGACATGGGAGAGGCCAGGATTCGCACCCACAACCAGGTTGCTTGGTGAACCTGGGCCCAGTCACTTCATTTTGACCTACCTCACAGGGTTGTTACGAGGGATGAAATAGGAGAGGGCCCCAAACACCACCTCGAGGCCCTTGGAGGAAAAATGTGGCATATAGCTGTGATAGCATAGCTTAGTTGCTATAGCATGAGATTCTGAATCTCAGGGTTCAAGCCCCACGCTGGGCAAAAGATTTCTGCATTGCAGGGAATTGAACCTAGATGATCGTCATGGTCCCTTCCAACTCTACAGTTCCATGAATCTTATGTATTTTATGCTGAGATCTATGGATGAAGGGCAAATTTAATAAATGTATAAAACAAATAATATTTTATGCTTGCTTATGACGACCCAGCAAAGCAGGCCTTTAAGATTTTCCAGGAGGCAGGGTCAAAGTCTCCAGCTAGGCAGCTCCGTGATTCAGAAACACTTGCCCGGAGCAAGAACATAAAAATACGATATTTTCATTTAAAACATGGCGTAGACTATACTGGGTGTGTGTGAGATAGCAGCAGCGGCAGCAGCAGAATCCAAAATGATTGATCGATTAGGGCTCCTGGTATCAGAGAGCATCGTAGCTGCATTTAGCGGGAACGGCATAGGTGAAGATGCAATTCCAGGATCTTGAATAGGATTGCCAACATCTACAAACCTCAGCCTGTGAAACGATTGCAAATGCCAGACATTTAAGGAACATCAGCCATGTCCTCCAAGACAATGACCCCCCTCTTTTCCCTCCCCTCCCTCCTTTGCATATTTCCCACCCATCAGCTGTAGGCAGGTTGAAGAGGATGTCCCCAAGCGGTACTGGACAGAGGCTGCTCTCCCACGTTGTTTATCATCAGCGTTTGGTCAAACAGAAGCACTTTTTGTGTGTGCATCACACATAGTGTGGAGCTGGAGGGGCCATGCCTCCTTCTGCCCCCCCCCCCCCCGCCAGGTTGAACAGCCAGCAAACCCTGCCCTGACTTCCATGCATCGTCATCATCCATGCATCATCACATGCGAACCTCTGCAGAGGCAAGCATAGATATGCATATGGGATGTGGGTGGTGCTGCGGTCTAAACCACTGAGCCTCTTGGCCAGGCATAGGCAAACTCCGGCCCTCCAGATGTTTTGAGACTACAATCCCCATCATTCCTGACCACTGGTCCTGTTAGCTAGGGATGATGGGAATTGTAGTTCCAAAACATCTGGAGGGCCGGAGTTTGCCTATGCCTGCTCTTGGGCTTGCTGATCAGAAGATCGGCGGTTCGAATCCCGGCAATGGGGCGAGCTCCCGTTGCTCTGTCCCAGTTCCTGCCAACCTAGCAGTTCGAAAGCACGCCAGTGCAAGTAGATAAATAGGTACCACTGCAGCGGGAAGGTAAACAACGTTTCCGTGCACTCTGGTTTCTGTCACGGTGTTCTGTTGCGTGAGAAGCAGTTTAGTCATGCTGGCCACATGCCCCAGAAAGCTGTCTGTGGACAAACGCCGGCTCCCTCGACCTGAAAGCGAAATGAGCGCCGCAACCCCATAGTCGCCTTGGACTGGACTTAACCATCCAGGGGTACTTTACCTTTTACCTAGATATGCATACTATCTTGGCACTTAGGCTTTCCATGAGTTTTGGAACCCTGATTGGGCAAGCTTGACGAACATGTCAGAAAGCTTATGTGTTCGGGAAGCCTGTGTGTGTGTGAACCTGCCACAGGTGTAGGCCTGCCACGTTTGTGGTTCTCCTTCATGTGATGCATTGAGACAGAGGGACTTTGGATGTTTGCTTTCCCCCCAATACGTATAGATAGTTTGCAGCTCTACCAAAACATAAGCAGGAGTAGCAAAATTTAGGTAACTATGAAAGGTGTGTGTATATGGAAAGGTGGAATAGGTGCTGTCAGAGCTGCTCCCCGATCCCAGCTCACAGAGGATCACGCTAGCCAGCGTTCGCTTTATAAAAGTCTTTATTGAGTTACAGTTTCCATTTCCAAGCTGCTGCGTGCAACTCTACGTCTTATGGCTAGACCGGCGAAGCTCCGTCTGAATCTCCGCCCCTCGTACACCAACTTAATATCCTCGCTTTACTCCACCTTTTCCGCCTGACCGTCCTTCTCTGGGTCCCTCTGCCCCCCGTGGTCTCCTCCCTCCGGGACTCCTCTGACGCTGACCCCCCGGACCCTCCTGTCTCCTTGCGTCGGGCTTTAGGACCTGGCTCCCTTTCCGGGCTGCTTACTGCGCCGCCTTCCTGTGCATTTGAACTTGGCGCGCGCGCCCAGCCTTCCACTTTCTGCTTGACCGTTTCTTCGCTCCCCGATGGGGGCGTGGTCACTCCTGACTCATGCCCTCCTCCCTGCTGCGAGCTGCCAGGGCTCGATCCCTGACGTCCTTCCTCTCCACTGCGCTCTGGTGGGGACGCTGGCCCCGATTTCCAACTGCTGCCCTCTGAACCCCCGCTGGTCCCTTCCTCCTGGGGTGTCCCCCTAGGCCCCCCCTTTGCTCTGGCCACTGGCGCTCCTTTCTGTGAATCTTCCGATTCACTGGAAAGACTCGGAGATCTCGGGTCGTCGTCATCACTCATCCTTTCTTCGGACTCCTCCCCCTCTCTCTCTGTTTCCTCCCTTGCCCTCGCCTCTGCTCCTGAACCCCTGACAGGTGCTTTAAAAATTAAACAAACAAACAAAATATGATGAGTTTATGACTCCACCTGCATTCATTATCCTGGTTTCCCTCAGCGAGGGAGGGATTTATTTTTCTTAGGTGCCTACTGCTAGAAATCATCTTGAAATCAACTTACCTTATACAAGTACTGTACAATAATATAAAACGTACTTGTCAGGGGCTCAGGAGCAGAGGCGCAGGGGAGAGAGGAAATGGAGAGCGAAGGGGAAGAATCTGAGGGCAGCGGAGGGCAGAATGACAGTGACCCGAGAGATTCCATGAGCCTCTCCAGTGAATCAGAAGATTCCCAGAAGGGAGCGCCGATGGCCAGGGCAAGGGGGGTCCCAGGGAGGACACACCAGAAGCAGGGGGCCAGCGGAGACTCCCAGAGCAGTAGCTGGAAATCAGGGCCAGCTTCCCCACCGGAGCGTAGTGGGGGGGAAGAGTCTCATAGGTCAGAGTCAGCCTCTCCTCCGGCAAGCAGCGACAGAAGCAGTATAACGGTCAGAAGAAAGGTGGCAGGCTGGGCGCGCGCGCCAAGTTCAAATGTACAGGCGCGCGGGACAGCAGAAAGCCCGGATTGGGAACCAGGTCCTAAAGCCCGCCGGAGGGAGGGGGAAGACTCGGGGGAGTCAGCGTCAGAAGAGTCCAGAAAGGGGAAAACCCCGGCGGACAGGCGGACCCAGAGGAAAAGGGAGCAGAGGAAGAGGTGGAGCAAGGCTAGGGTCTTAAACTGGTGTCTGGGGGGAGGAGACTCAGATGGAGCTTCGACGGTCTAGAGTTTCAGACGTAGGGCTGAGCGCCACGGCTGTAAAACCAATAATGAACTTCAATAAAGACTTGTTTATAAAGAGATACTGGCGTTGGTCCTCTGTGAGCTAGGACCTGAGGCAGCTCTGACAGTACTAAATGTGCATTACTTATGTATTGCACTTTCCAGTGGAATATAAGTTGAGAACCTAAGAAAATCAGGCCCATCTGGTGCAGCATTGTGTTCTCACAGTGGCCAACCAGAGGCATTTTTGGGAAACCCGAAAGCAGGACATGAATACAACACTCTCCCCCACTTATAATCCCCAGTCACTGGTATTCAGAGGCATCCTACCTCTGAAATTTGGGGGGGTTTCTGTCAGGTGCAAAAAGCCCTTTTGCGAACTACAGTTCCCAAGGTTCTGTGTAGAAGAGCCAGGAAAATCAAAATGGCTGAACTTTGCACTTGAGTCTTCCTTTCATACTTGAACCACAGGCAGACTCTGGTCTTTCAGATGCGAGGGGCACCTTGTCCGCGGCCAAATTTCGGTGCCCCTGCGTCTCGCCTTCAAATCTGCTCAAATCGCTGTGGCATAGTTGTGGTGCCCTGTGGCGCCCCCAGGCTTGGTGCCAGTGGAACCAGTTGCACTGCCATAAATCTGTCTCTGCTCAGCACCCCCTCTTTGTCCCAAGAAATCACCATTCAATCCAGCGCAGTCCCCACATTTCCCCATTCGAGAGCCTCATGTTTGCTACAAACAGCAAAAAAATATGATTTCCTATATGTATATTTCATAAGACTGTTCCGTTGGTTCCCATGCCCTATACTAATAAAAAAAAGCAACTTTGTTATGGCCCTGCATCAAAAACTCAAAGTAGGTTTTCTCGTGACTATGGCCTGCGGGATACCTTCTGTAAAAATGAAAAATGAATGAATTACTTTATGTTATCGATAGAGAGCCGAGCATTGATCAGTGCGGGAGGCAGCAGTGCGATTCCTCGCACTCCCGAGCGCTGCGGCGAGGAGGAGGCAGGGACACGGGCCGCCTTGGCCTGGGCAGCGTTCGGCTTCATTTCCCCAACATCCAGATCCGTCCCAGCCCCCCAGTCACCCCCCCACCCCCATCTCGATTGCTGGGCTTCCAGAATGACTCTCTGACAGCCAGCCATTAATTACTATCATCCGAGTCTAATTCATTCATCCCTTTTTCTCTCATGCAGAGGGACAGCTAGGGCTGAGGGCACTCAGGAAATGTAGGCACGATTCCATATTCTTTATGCAGAGTGCACAGCCTGCTACTTTGTTGGGTCGCAGTGGCTTTAATTGAATTGGCTTGCCAATAAAGCCGATGTCATTCAGTAAGTGGAGTGTTGTACTAGCCGCACCACAGCTGCTGCATACAAGCAGGCGCGGCCTGAAGGCAAGCCAACCGTCCACTCTCCAGAGTTGCCCATTTCCTTCTTCTTCCTCCTCCTCCTCTTCCCTCCCCCCTCTCTACAGTCACACCATCCATGCAATGTACTCAATGTGGGGCTTCCCTTGTGCTTGATATGGAAGCTGCAGTTTGTGCAGAATGCTGCAGCACGATTGCAGCCAGGAGCGAGGCCTTCCCAGCGTGCAACTCCTGCGCTCGGAGATTTGCATGTGTTGCCAATCTGCTGTTGTTGTTTAGTCGTGTCCAACTCCTTGTGACCCCATGGACCAGAGCACGCCAGGCACTCCTGTCTTCCATTGCCTCCCGCAGTTTGGTCAAACTCATGCTGGTAGCTTCGAGAACACTGTCCAACCATCTCGTCCTCTGTCGTCCCCTTCTCCTTGTGGCCTCCATCTTTCCCAACATCAGGGTCTTTTCCAGGGAGTCTTCTCTTCTCATGAGGTGGCCAAAGTATTGGAGCCTCAGCTTCAGGATCTGTCCTTCCAGTGAGCACTCAGGGCTGATTTTCTTCAGAATGGATAGGTTTGATCTGCTTGCAGTCCATGGGACTCTCAAAAGTCTCCTCCAGCACCATAATTCAAAAGCATGAATTCTTTGGCGATCAGCCTTCTTTATGGTCCAGCTCTCAGTTCCATACATCACTACTGGGAAAACCATAGCTTTAACTATACGGACCTTTGTTGGCAATCTGCTACTGGGCCAAATACAAGGAGGTACTACTAGTATTTAAAGCAGCTGAACAACTTGGGACCGGTTCACCTATGAGTTCACCTTACCCTCATATATGCCCACTTAGCCACTTTGATCTGCAGAACTGGCGGCCACATAATACTTGCTCCATATTTGTGCGAACTTGGTTTTTTAGTGTGGCAGCACTTAAAATTTGCAACTCCCTGCCTATTGACAACAGGCAGGTGCCTTCACTGTACTTTTCCTGGTATGGTACCTGCTAAAAACATTTTTGTTCAGACAAGCCTATCCAGGCTGCATCTAGACACGTAAAAAAAACCCGTTTCAGGAAAACGTGTTGTACAGCTCATAATGGGAAATCACATTTCTGAAGGATCGAACTCTACAGCGCCACCTGTTGACACAGTGTTATAACACATTTAAAACACTTTTTGGAGTAATGTAGCTGAGTCCGCAAATGTTTCGAATGCTGACGTGAGTTATAATCTGTTTTTTGTCTATTGTTATTTTAACTTTTTAAAGGTCTTAAATTATTGCTGTTAATTTTTCTTACGGATAATTTTATCCTTTCATGCTTTTTGTAGGGTCTACTTTGAGTAAACCTTAATTGAATACCACACTTGGTTTCCTACAACTCTGAAGTTTTCTACCAAAGTAGGCATTCAGGGGCACTTAGTAAATAATAATAATAATAATAATAATAATAATAATAATAATAATAATAATATTGTAAGACCACAATGGAAGGAGACTTGGGCTCAAGTAATTTATCCTCTTTCTCCTTTCCTTCCCATCTTTTCTCACACACACAGCTTAAAAGGAGACTTCCTGGTTTCTTAAATCTGTTGACTTCCAATGTGGAAGAATCTCCCGGTTTATGCGCTGCTACAATTCTGGTTTGCAAAAACTATGGTTTGCAATCCTGGTTCATAGGTAGCATCATATTCAAGCCACTCCACTATCCCAATAAAAGGCTGCGTACAAGAATATCTGCATTGAAAAATTCAGGGGAGTGCGAATTTTGAAGGCTGACTGTGGTTTTTTTTTGGTGGTGTATGGTTTCAGAAAGTGCAGATCAGGTCGGTTTGCCTTTAAATCTGAACTGAGCCAAATCTCTCCCCCATTCCTACAATTATGGGAAACAAACAACTAAACAGTATCAATGGATATTTTTTTTAATGCTTATTATTGCCTACCTTATAATGAATTTAGAAGTTGTAAAGGTATTTATATTTTTTTTAACCATTAAATCGCTTCGAGATGCTTCCTGGGAAGCAATTCATAAATGGAACGAAGCAAACAAACAATATATCAGATGGTTTTGCGGTGCTTTGAAACGAATGGGGGCAGGAGCCGGGGTTGTCGTAATGAAGTATTGACATGTAATTTTTGTTACTGTGCTGCTGATCTTGAGCTGCCTGTGCCTTTGGGGCACATTCATGCAGAAACGTGGCCGGGAAAGCAGCACACACCACGGGCAGCGAGACTGCTCCATAGGCAAAACCACCTTCAGCTGGTTCGTGCCAGTGGAGAGGGAAGGGATGTGGCTCAGAGGTAGAGAATTCGCTTTACAAACAGAGGGTCTCAGGTTCAATTCTCAGTATCTCCAGGTAGGACTGAGGAAAGGACTCCGGTCTGAAACCCCTGTATGGGCAATCTATCCGGAAGATATTTGCATGCCAAGGAGTTAGTGATCTGACATGGTTATCCTTCCTGCCCCCTCTTCCTTCCCTTCTCCTATCTTTTGTTAAGCTCTTTGATGGCCAAGCACAGCCTTGAATGTCCTAATCTGTTGGAAGGAAGAGATAGTGATGTACACCTTCTTTGATGTTGGACATTGTCTGGAGAAAGTGAGGCATTGGGAGATAGTGGCTAATGAATAATCTGCACACAGTCAGTAAAAAAGGTAAAGGTAAAGGACCCTGGAGGGATGTGGGTGGTGCTGTGGGTTAAACCACAGAGCCTAGGACTTGCTGATCAGAAGGTCGGCGGTTCAAATCCCCGTGACACGGTGAGCTCCATTCGCTCAGTCCCTGCTCCTGCCAACCTAGCACTTCGAAAGCATGTCAAAGTGCAAGTGGATAAATAGGTACCGCTCCAACGGGAAGGTAAATGGCATTTCCGTGTGCTGCTCTGGTTCGCCAGAAGCGGCTTAGTCCTGCTGGCCACATGACGCCTGGCTCCCTCGGCCAGTAACGCGAGATGAGCGCCGCAACCCCAGAGTCGGTCATGACTGGATCTAATGGCCAGGGGTCCCTTTACCTTTATCTAAAGGACCCTGGGCGGTTAAGTCCAGTCAAAGGTGACTATGGGGTCCGGCGCTCATCTTTCTGGGTCATGTGGCCAGCAGGGCCATACCACTTCCATGATGGAAGCCAAAGCGCACAGAAACACCATTTACCTTCCCGCCCCAATGGTACCTATTGATCTACTTGCAGTGGCATGCTATCGAACTGCTAGTTTGGCAGGAGCTGGGACAGAGTAACGGGAGCTCACCCTGTCGTGGGGATTCAAACCGCCGACCTTCCGATGGGCAAGCCCAAGAGGCTCAGTGGTTTAGGCCACAGCGCCACCCGCGTCCCAACATAGTCAGTAATGTGTGGCTGCACGTAGCCAGTCAGGCAAACCACATAGGATAGCTATCTAGCTATCTATAAATTGGATGGTTTTGGGCAGGGTTTGAGAGAAGCTCCTGCACAGACTGATGGCTGCAGGGCCGTGCAACTTGAGGCTACCTGGGGGAGTCACTTCGCCACTTCTTGAGGGCTTCCAAGTGGCAGGTTGAAGTGCTTGCTTTGTGTGGATATATTGCTTGCTGTTTAGAATAAAATCTTTAATTGTCTCACACACTTGTGTTTTGCATGACTTCTGAATCTCATTTTAAAAGAGCCGCCTTGCATTTGGCAAAAGTTAGCTTGCCACCAGTGTAGACAATACTGAGTCCGGTAGACCCATGGTCTGATTCAATATATGGCAGCTTCTTATCTTCATGTGGAGTTCTTGTCTATATTTTTGTTATGTACTGAGTTGAATAGGATCCAAATTGCAGCAGTCTGATTGGTCCTAGAACAACAGGATAAAGACTGCAGCAGTCTGATGCCACCCAATCCAACTCCAGGTGGAAGTGAATCCACAACCTGATTGGCCTACAGGAAAATCCCAGAATTAGCCAATCACGTGGGGCCCATTGTGTAAATAATGTATATAAAGCAGACATTTCGGGGGAACTTCCATTCCTCACTACTATGAGCTGAATAAAGAGCATGAAATACACACTCGACTCCGAGTATATTTCAATTTTTAAGCAGTGGGAAGCAGCAGCGGAGGAAAGGGGTCATAGACACAGACTCCTAGGTTCCAAGGCACTTTGGGCCCCCCAATGTATTTTTTGAGGAGGCCGCCCCCATTGTTCAGAGGGCAAACGCAGAGCTGACTGCAGCGTGGCTCAGTGTCTGTTGGTTCCTGCTGCTGCTGCCATTGGCTGGGGGCAGCTTCTCCCCATCTTTCCCTTGTGTAGCGGGGGACGGGGGGCGGGGATGGCACCTTCTCATTTTGCCTCAGGCCCTGGCTGAATGAACCCATCGGAGATTGGATAGCCATCTGTCATGGCCCCACATAGAAGACTCCCTTACCTTGGTTGCATGGTGGCAGGTCCCCGCAAGATCCCAGTGGCAGCTGGGCAGGAGGGGTCCCCACAGGGGCACTGCCTCTTGGGCTTTGCCACCTGAGGCGCTTGCCTCAGCCTGCCTCATGGTTGGGCCAGGCCTGCGTCTAGCCATTTCTGCTGGCTGCTTGAGACATGAACGAGTCAAGTACGTGAACAAGCAAGCAAGGCTGCCCCATTATCTTGGAAGTGGCTCCTTCTCGCCAGAGGTGACCAAGAGAGTGGCTATTTTAAAGCCTGCCTTGACACAGAGTCTCGCCAATTAAAACAGCATCCACCCCCCACCCCCCAATTCACAGGAACAGGCTTGTAACAGTCAGATTGCCTTATCAAGGATCTCTAACCCTCCCGCCTCTAGTCCATTGTTACTAAAGCCTCTGCACCACCTTCTTTATACAGTCCTATTTGTTTGCTCTGCAGTCACCTGCCTTTCACCACTTTCAAAGCCTCTTTGTTTTCTTCAGATGATACCATGATCTGTCGTTGACATCAGTTGGGAACGAGCCTCACTGGAATATGAAATATGGCAGGTCTGCGCACCACAGTGGCGCTCAAACACTTTTGCATGTGCCTCCAGAAACGCGTACAGCGGTACCTCTAGATACGAATGGGATCCATTCCGGAGCCCCGTTTGCATCTAGAGGTAAACGTATCTAGCGACGGCACATCTGTGCACGCGCGCGTCGCATTTCCCCGCTTCTGCGCATGCGCGTGATGTAATTTTGAGCGTCTGCGCATGCGCAAGCGGCGAAACCCGGAAGTAACGCGCTCCGTTACTTCCGGGTTGCTGCGGAGCGCAACTCGAACTTGCTCAACTTGAAGCAAATTTAACCCGAGGTATGACTGTACAGTGGTACCTCTGGTTACAAACTTAAATCATTCCGGAGGTCCATTCTTAACCGGAAACTGTTCTTAACCTGAAGCACCACTTTAGCTAATGGGGCCTCCTGCTGCTGCCGTGCTGCTGCTGGAGCACGATTTCTGTTCTCATCCTGAAGCAAAGTTCTTAACCTGAGGTATTATTCCTGGGTTAGTGGAGTCTGTAACCTGAAGCGTATGTAACCTGAAGCATCTGTAACCCGAGGTACCACTGTATGCGCATTAGAAAGAAGATGCATTGACTTATCCACCTGGAGATTCAACATCTGGAGCAGACTTTGCCAAACTGGTGTCCTCCAGGTGTTTCGGACTGCAGCTTCCATCAGGTTGGCGAAGACTGGTCTAGAGAGGAATGGGGAGGAGCTTGAAAAATCCAGGGCCCCTGCAGCCCAGAGGCCCTCCAAATGACCACCCAGGGAGCAAGAGATGATGGAAGTTGCAACAAATAGGTCCTGTGCATGCACCTGGGCTGGCGTGGGCATGTTGGGGTGATGGACACACCAGCACCTCTTTTTTCTCTTTATTTTATAATAGATGGTGGCTGGCTGGGCAGATGTCATGTACAAAACAGCCTCCTGCACATGCTCGCAGATCCCCATTTTGCTATTTTTTACTTCATATTATTTTCAACAACAAAATGCTGCCTATTTCCAAATAAGTGTGGGGTTTTTTTTTTTTTTTGCATTGGGGCAGCGGGAGCAAATGCCATTTTGCAATGATTTAATTGCGGCGGGGTGCGCTCCCGTCGTTCGGTCCCAGCGCCTGCCAACCTAGCAGTTCGAAAGCACCCCCGGGTGCAAGTAGATAAATAGGGACCGCTTACCAGCGGGAAGGTAAACGGCGTTCCGTGTGCTGCGCTGGCTCGCCAGATGCAGCTTGTCACGCTGGCCACGTGACCCAGAAGTGTCTGCGGACAGCGCTGACTCCCGGCCTCTAGAGTGAGATGAGCGCACAACCCTAGAGTCTGGCAAGACTGGCCCGTACGGGCAGGGGTACCTTTACCTTTACCTTTAATTGAGGTTTAGAGTGCAAAGCCTCAATTAAAGGGGGAAGAAAAACCAGGACTGGCCAGTTGTTTTTGGATGTGTGTGTGTGTGTGTGTGTGTGTGTGTGTGTGTGTGTGTGTGTGTTTTGCTCTAGCATACTGGGAAGGTAGATACAGAGGCAAAACCTGGAATGGCGTTTGTCCGCAGACAGCTTCCGGGTCATGTGGCCAGCATGACTAAGCCGCTTCTGGCGAACCAGAGCAGGGCACGGAAACGCCGTTTACCTTCCCGCCGGAGTGGTACCTATTTATCTACTTGCACTTTGACGTGCTTTCGAACTGCTAGGTTGGCAGGAGCTGGGACCAAACAACGGGAGCTCACCCCACCACGGGGATTCGAACCCCCGACCTTTTGATCGGCAAGCCCTAGGCTCTGTGGTTTAGACCACAGTGCCACCCGCGTCCCTGCCCTGGGACCTTAGGGCCTGCAATAAATTAAAACCATCCTCCTCCTCCGCATAGGGATTCTTGCAACTGCATGAAATAGATCCCTTCCTGTTAATCGGTTATTAGTTCAGCCCTGTAAATAAGTTCACCAAAGTTTCTAGCTTTCCAGAAATTAATACTAGCCTGCTCTGCCCTGTCAGAGGAACACCATTACACTTGCAGTAGCCAGCTGCATTTAAGAACATTAGATAAGCACAGCTGGATTGGGCCAGATCAGCATCCTGCATCCTGTAGTGGCCAAACAGATGCCACTGCGAAGCCCACAGACAACAGACGTTTCCATTGTTGTTCTCCGGCCACTGGTATTTGGAGGCTTACTGGGATACTGGTACAAGCACACAGAGGCTTCAGTGCTCATAGCTACTGACAGCCTTCCCTTCCATGAATTTCTCCAACCCCACCTTGAAGCTATCGAAGTTCGCAGGCATCACCGCGGCTTGTGGTAGCAAATTGCACAGCGATGCTTTGCAAAGGCCTGCGACGGAATTTGCCGGAGAGCGGAGGGATTGGGTGTCCAGCCAGCCGGTGTGTTTTTTCAATTAAGAGACCGACTCTGACCCCTCTGCTACTCAGCCCTGGCTCTAATAGAATATCATTGTTTCTCACTGCATTTTTTTTTTTAAAAAAAAATACCGATGATGACAGTTAATACATTTCGTTAGCCTAGGAGCTTAAAGATCTCATTAAGAAGTCAAGCTGCGTTGACGAAGCAACATTAGAGGAGCGCATTTGTTATCCAGCCCACAAAGCTGTTTGGACGGCAAGACCCTAACTTTCTCGCTGCAGCTTTTGCGAAATGTTAAGGGTGGGGTGGGGGGGTTAGGCTTGCTTGATTTATGAGGGCTGTAAAGTGATAGCAAGAGTGGAGCGAAAAGATCTGAAGACGCTTTGCAGCCTTCTGCATTTTAATTCGCAAATAGGAGGAACTGGATAGGACGTCTGGCACACACAAAGAAGGAAATATGTTACAAGGCAGCCACTGTTGGGCCTTGCATGGCTCCTTGTGACCCACCAAAATGAACCTAACCCACAAGCCATATATTTTAGCCTGCAAGGCCCTTGTTTTTACAGTCCTCAGGATGCGGCCAAACAAAGAAATTTATTGAGCTGCTGTTGGACAGCACAGTTGAGTGACAAGCTGCTTTTGACGTGGTGGCTTCCCCAAGCAGGAACGGGCAAGTCGGTCAATTTCAGTTGCCTTCCCCGTCTTATTTTTTCCAATCTTAACTTCAGTTTGAGATTTCTTTGCTTATTAAAAAAGTCATGAAGATCCACCAGTGCATTAATGTGTATTTATCCTATTAAACCCGTTGTTGTTGTTTTTTTGGTATGCAGTTCTGTCTGATAAACACAACTTTGCAAAGAATTCCCCCCTAATTTATAGCACCTTTGGGTGTTATTTTCATGAACAGGTGCATTTTAGAAGCACATTTTACCCTAATATGAGGTGCATGGGGTTGTTAACAACTGGTGTGGGGAACGGCGTGCTCCTTCTGGGGTTGTCTTACCACCTTTGGTCCTCATCCTGCACTCAGCTCTCACCAGTAGTTCCTAGAAGCTGTCAGCATGCGACAGTGACCACACCCCGGGACATGGCTTCAACTGGCCAGCTAAAGACCAATGGTGGTTCCAATGGTAAAGAAGGCTGCTTCTGCATGTGCTGTAGAGGAAAGTAAGGAGTAGATGAGGCTCGTCAACCTTCAAAGGGAGCCCATCTAGAAGCAGGAAAACTCTGGTCCTAAACTTCTTCTGCCTTGTGGGTTATCTTTGGGAGAAGAAAAGGCTAAGGAGTGGAGTCCCTATGTTTTGTACGCCTCCTGGCAGCTAGTAAAGGCAAAAGGTAAAGGACCCCTGGACAGTAAAGTCCAGCCAAAGGCGACTATGGGGTTGTAGTGCTCATCTTGCTTTCAGGCCGAGGGAGCCAGCATTTGTCCACAGACAGCTTTCTGGGTCATGTGGCCAGCAGGACTAAACTGCTTCTGGCACAATGGAACACCCTGACGGAAACCAGAGTGCACAGAAACATCATTTACCTTCCTGCCACAGTGGTACCTATTTATCTTCTTGCACTGGTGTGATTTTGTACTGCTAGGTTGGCAGGAGCTGGGACAGAACAATGGGAGCTGACTCCATCGCAGGGTTTTGAACCGCCAAACTTCCAATCGGCAAGCCCAAGAGGCTCAGTGGTGCAGACCACAGCGCCACCCTAGTTCAGCCAAGCTGGTGCCAAACGTATTGCTCTGCTTTCCTTTGGACCGCATCAGCGAAGCCAAGAGGGAGGGTCTTGTTGTCTTTTTTTGAGCTCAGGTCCCTTCATAAACCACATTCCACTTCAGGAAGGAAATCGGCATCAGACTTTCCCAAAATACTTTCACCGTTGCACTTAGGCCGTCTTCAGCGAAGGCAAAGGATTTAGAAAGCATCTTTCCCCATACCATAGGGGACGCGGGTGGCGCTGTGGGTAAAAGCCTCAGCGCCTAGGGCTTGCCGATCAAAAGGTCGGTGGTTCGAATCCCCGCAGCGGGGTGCGCTCCCGTTGTTCGGTCCCAGCGCCTGCCAACCTAGCAGTTCGAAAGCACCCCCGGGTGCAAGTAGATAAATAGGGACCGCTTACTAGCGGGAAGGTAAATGGCGTTTCCGTGTGCGGCTCTGGCTCGCCAGAGCAGCGATGTCACGCTGGCCACGTGACCCGGAAGTGTCTCCGGACAGCGCTGGCCCCCGGCCTCTTGAGTGAGGCACAACCCTAGAGTCTGTCAAGACTGGCCTGTACGTGCAGGGGTACCTTTACCTTTACTTCCCCATACCATAAAGGAGTGGCCTTACTTGCACGATTCCTTCCTTGTGGAACTTCCCTGTTTACAGGAGGATTATGAAAGCCAAATGTTTCTGGTGCAGGAAAATGTACCATCATCTTTCCCATTAAGAATGTTAAAATTGACTTCTCACACCAAGGCACAGAGGACAAAGTGTTAAGGAAGCTACACTAGAACTTTATTGTCTCTCTCTAGAAAGAACAGAACAGGGATTGGGAAGAGTTCTGGTACCTACATTCTGCACAAGGACATTGTACAGAGGAAAAAGATGGCTTCCACCATAGGTACGTGAAGGGAGCCTTTCTCCCACCCCCAATTCCCCAGGAAGGAACTACAGGTTTTACCACATAGCCATGGAGTGGCTGGGGCCAGCCAGTCAGATGGGTGGGTTACAAATAATAAAATTATTCTTATTGCTGTGGAGCTACTCTGAGCACCTTAAACCATTAAAAGTGCTAAAAAGGAGACAGTCCTCAGACTACTTCGTAAGGACTTTTTGCTGCTGTAAAAAGTGGGTGGATTCTCCAGGCTGTTTTTCCTCAAAATCTGCACGGAAAAGGGACAAGAGAGAGCTGGTTTAAACACACACACACACACACACACACACACACACACACACACACACACACCACACACACACACACACACACACACACACACACACACGAAAACTACCCCTCCCTTAGAAAAGGACAGAAGTACTTCCTGTCTTCATCCAGGAATAATGAGGGCTGTGTACACACCATATATTTAAAGCACACTCACAAAGAGTTCTGGGAACTGTAGTTTGTTAATGTCAGGGGCGGGTGCCAGGTGCAGGTCAGCAATAACTCACATGGCTTCAGTGTTTATTCAGAGAAACAAGACAGCTCTGGAGGCCAGGCCTAGAGAGTACGGCAACTCTTCCTGGTAGAAGAGTTGTGGGGACCGAAGGTCCCTAAGTCTCCTCTGCCCCTGTTTCCTTCCCAAGCAACCTGAGATTTCATCACCTTGTCTGCTCTGCTCCACCCTCTTCTGGCAGGGAGCTGGTTGCTGCAGGGAAGGGAGACCCCTTGGCTTCCTCAGCAGCCTGCCTCATCTCTGTCTCCTGGCTCCGCTCCAGCCTCCGCTTCTGGACTGCTCTCTGTCACAGCCTCTCCCTGCTCACTAAAACCTGTTACCTCCTCAGCTTACGACACCTCCGCCTCGCAGTCTGCTCGCTCTTCTCTCTCTGACCACTCATCGTTGTCCCACCACCAATCCCCCCGGCTCAGAGCCTCCTTCCTTTGGGTTTTCCTTGGGGGGTTCCCTATCTGATGTCTCCTCTGCATCCAGCCAGACCATGACAGTTAATGGTGCTGGGAACTGCAGCTCTGTGAAGGGTAAGAGGCAGGATTTTTCGGGGAAAGCCATGTGCTTTAAATTCATGGTGTGTGCATGTCACCTAAGTGCCATGCTCCCAGGGAATAAAATATCTCGTGATATCACCCATATAATAATAATAATAATAATAATAATAATAATAATAATAATAATATATTATTTATACCCCGCCCATCTAGCTGGGTCTCCCCAGCCACTCTGGGTGGCTTCCAACAAAGATTAAAAATACATTAAAATGTCACACATTAAAAACTTCCCTGAACAGGGCTGCCTTCAGATGTCTTCTAAATGTCAGGTAGTTTCTCTCGTTGGCATCTGATGGGAGGGCGTTCCACAGGGTGGGCGCCACTACCGAGAAGGCCCTCTGCCTGGTTCTCTGTAGCTTTGCTTCTCACAGTGAGAGAACTGCCAGAAGGCCCTCGGCGCTGGACCTCAGTGTACAGGCTGAACGATGGGGGTGGAGACGCTCCTTCAGGTATACTGGGCTGAGGCCGTTTAGGGCTTTAAAGGTCAACACCAACACTTTGAGTTGTGCTTGGAAACGTACTGGGAGCCAATGTAGGTCTTTCAAGACTGGTGTTATGTGGTCTCGGTGGCCACCCCCAGTCACCAGTCTAGCTGCCACATTCTGGATTAGTTGTAGTTTCCAGGTCACCTTCCAAGGTAGCCCTACATAGAGCGCATTTCAGTAGTCCAAGCAGGAGATAACTAGAGCATGCACCACTCTGAAGAGACACTCTGTGGGCAGGTAGGGTCTCAGCCTGCGTACGAGATGGAGCTGGTAGACAGCTGGCCTGGATACAGAATTGACCTGCGCCTCCATGGACAGCTGTGAGTCCAAAATGACTCCCAGGCTGCACACCTGGTCCTTCAGGGGCACAGTTACTCCACTGAGGACCAGGGAGTCCTCCACACCCACCTGCCCCCTATTCCCCAAGAACAGTACTTGTGTCTTGTCAGGATTCAACCTCACCTACATGGCAACGTGCCGGGGGACGATGACAGGGGACGGGTATGCTAGTTCATACAATCGCCTTGGAATCCGCCTGGCTGTGAGATGTGCTGAACGAAGATGGTTATCTCTTTTGAGAAGCCAATCTCTCAGGCTCCCTCTGCTTCTCACACGGCCCCTGATAGGGAGCGCCGGCCAGCTTTGCCACACCTTGTTCTGTTTGATGTGTCAACTCTTCTGCCAGCTGGTCTACTTCAAGTCTCTGCTAGCCACCGGGAGGCTTGGATCCCAAACACCCAATCTAGGGGTAATTATCTGTGTAGGTGGTAGAAAAGCCCCGAGGCTCCTGGGATACTCAGCAGGTTTACGTTTTTTCACATCCTTCTTGTTTAAAGAGAGAGAGAGAACAAACCAAACCTTGAGAGCTGGAAGAGAAATGCCAGTGGAATGCTGATGTGCAGTTTTGAAATCTCATGAGAGAAGGTTTTTATCACTGCTGTCGGAGTTCCTGCCCTGCGATAGGAGGGTTACCTTGGAATAAGTGCCATCCCCCAGAAAATATCTAGAGTTAGGGGTGTGCAGGGAGGTGGCCTAGTCTGCTGATGGTACTAAACTGTTCAGGGCCACCGAAACAAAAAACAGCTTCAGAAGGACCTCTCCAAATGCGTGGCAAAGCGGCAAATGCCCCTTTAGTGTAGACGAGTGCGAAAAGCGATGCATGCCAGGGCACAAAATATTAATTTCCCGTTTGAGCTTATGGGGTCTGGCTGACCAGGAACGAGATCCTTGAATGTGTAGTGGATAGTTGGATGAAGATGGTGTCGACCTGTGTATGGCAGCTGTGGAAAAGGCAAATCCCATAGAATCCTAGAGTTGGAAGGGACCACAAGAGTCATCTAGTCCAACCCCCCACGGTGCCTGAACCCCAGCCAAAAAATCCATTGGCAGGTGGCAATCTAACCTCCAATGAAGGAGAGTTTTTATTATAGGAACAGTCAGGGCCTGAGATACCAGCTTGTGAGGGTGATTGGGGGGTGGGGGTGTCGCCTGTGTCTCTGTGATGGCCTTGGACTCAGGCTCAGACTCGGAACCAGAGGAGTCTCAGTCTGCACCGGATCCTTTGCCTCAGGCATCATCTGAACCAAGTCTGGGGCCTGATCCTGAAGAGTCCCAGTCTGCACAGGTGCCACTGCAACAAGCACCAGCTGGGCCGAGTCAGGGGCCTGAGCCTGCCCTGGCTCCAGATGCGGGGATTACCTCGTTGCCTTCAGCTGGGCCATCACTTACAGCTGCTCCACTACTGGTTAGGTCAGGCGAGGCTGAGGCGGCCCCTGGGTCTAGCAACCCACTGACATCTCCCGAGTTGCAGAGACTAAGGTCTGAGAGAAGGAGAGACCTGACTACTTGCAGGAGGAGTGCTCACCTTTGGGCGAAACAGGGAGGTGAGTCGCCAGGGGATCAGGACCGGCCATTACCCCAAAAAAGATAAAAGGCTGTTGGACCCCACCCCGGGTTGCGGGAGCAACATTGCTGTGTGCCAGATCCTGTCCTTGCCTGGTTTTCTGCCTCGATCCTGTCGGACTGACTCCTAGTGGAACCTTCAGGTTCTGGACCAGACCTGGATCACGGTTCTTGGGTTACCCCCGGGCCCAGCACAGTTTCCTTTCCTAAGTCGGGCAGAAACTTCCCAGGCTTTGAGAAGCAGGCACCAGGCCTCTGAGAGGATGCTGGAGCCTTCCGACCTCCTCCCCAAAGCCAGGCGGGCTTTGGGAAGGTGGCGGGAGGTCTCTTGGACCCGTTAGAGCATCATGCCCCCCTCCCTAAACTGGGAAGAAGCTTGCTGGGCTTTGGGGAGGAGGCACCAGGCTTTAATACATCAATACTCTTATTTTACTGGGAACATTTAAGGGACTAGTCTAGTCCCCCTAGTCCTCTGACCGCACACTGCTGGAAAGGCCAGTGCTCCTCCAACCTCTCTTGTACTACTGTCTCCCAGTACCAGGAGGGGACTGAAGAGGGATGAGCAGAGGACATGCAGGCACAGTCTCCAGCAGCATGTGTGCAACCCATTGGGGGAAGGTAGATAAGCTTGTGGAGAAGGAGTGGCCCTTTGTTTCTGCTAGTGCTCCATGGGGCACAGACCTGGGAATAGCTGCCTAGATGCTAAATTGGTGTGAGTAGGTCTCCTGAGCTGTAGAGGTGACTGTGGTATCTTTGATAGTGCATACCGTATTTTTCTGTGTATAAGACGATGGGTTTTTTTATTTAAAAAGATAGTTAAAAATTTGGGGCCGTCTTATACGCGGATAGTGCATAGGGGGTACGGGCGATTGTTGGTAGCTGCGAGTAGGAGATATACAGTGGCGATTTGGTGGGTGATTGGTGTATGTGGCAAGGGCTGTTAAGGATTGGTTGTTGTTGCGGCAATTGGGTGGGTGATTTGTGGCTGCTGGCCGCGATCGGGCAGACAATTGTTGACTTCTGCGAGGCATGAGATTGGCAGCTGCGGTCAGGCGGGTGATCGATTGTTGGCAATTCCCCCCCCAAAAAGCTCAACAACCCTGGGCAATTCTCCCCCCCACAAAGCTTAGCAACTCTGGGCAATCTCCCCCCCCCCCCCATTTTCTTAATTTGGAATTCCCAAAAATAGGGGTCATGTTATACAGGGGGGCGTGTTATACACGGAAAAATATAGTACTTAACTGTCTGCCGTCTGCACTGCTTGGCTGGGAAGCGCCCTTGAAACTTTTACCTTTTATTTTATTTTTACAAAAAACCCTTCCCTCTTGTGCTTTAACAATGAATAAATAAATGAGCCTAGAATCGCATTCCCCAAACTTACAACAATCGCGTACCCCTTTTGAGAGTTTAGTCTTACTGGCTTGCGGGTGAAGATAAATTGGGGGTAATTTTAATAATGCTATTTTATCTTTGCATCATTTTTTATTTTTATTTTTGCAGCTAAAAACCCTCTACGATAAAGTAAAATGAACAAATTCTGCCATGTACCCTTTGAAACTCTCTTGTGTACCTCTGGGGAAAACACTAACATAGGGAAACATTGAGATGTGTAAGAAAACATAGAGAAATAAGTTGCAGGAAAAAAAACAGAGTAGCCCAAAGCTTTGTGGGAGCAGTGATAGACTTGGGGTGGGTTATTGGCCATACACTTTGACTCAGAGGGGGAGAGAAAGACCCCTGAATCACTCCATTCTTCCTGGGCATCCCCACAGCCGATAAACACCCTTAACAGACATATTAAGAGATATCAAGAATGCCATCCTCGCTATGGATTCATTCTTATCCAAGGGGCTAAAGAGGTTAGAGGCACAATTCAGGACAACAGGAACAGACCAGGTCCCAATTCTTTCTTCGGTTGCCGCTGCTGTGTGCTTTAAAGGGAGACACAGCTATTTATACTTGCGTTTGCCCTTCACAGCTGATGGGCTGTGTGCCTTGTGCTCGGGTATCTGTGCCCGCAAACCGAGAGAAGCCGCTCGCTTTTAAAGTTTCTGCCAGCAGCCAGGCGCCCGGTTCTGGGCCGTGACCGAAGGCAAGGCCCTGGGAAAGGAGTGGTGTGAAAAACTGCCTTCACGCTGGGAGGCCTTTTGACTCAGAGACGCCTTCTGAGTCATACAGCTCCTTGCTCAAGGGGTTAAGAAAGGTATGGCTCTGCTAACTGTGGATCTAGCTAGCTTGTAGGCTGCAACGCAAAAAAGCCTCTGCCCATTTCTCTCCTGGTTTGTTTTGGGGAAGGGCTGTAGCTCAGGAGCAGAGCATTGGCTTTCCAGGTTCATTCCCAGGCATCTGCAGGCGGGGCTGGGAATGTCCCCTGCCTGAAGCCCTGGCATGCAGCTGCCAGCCAGTGTAGGAAATACTGAGCTAGGTGAGCCAATGGCCTGATGCATAAGGTAAAGGTAAAGGGACCCCTGATCATTAGGTCCAGTCTGGGGTTGCGGATCTCATCTCGCTTTATTGGCCAAGGGAGCCGGCGTACAGCTTCTGGGTCATGCGGCCAGCATGACTAAGCCGCTTCTGGCGAACCAGAGCAGTGCACGGAAACGCCGTTTACCTTCCCACTGGAGTGGTACCTATTTATCTACTTGCACTTTGACGTGCTTTTGAACTGCTAGGTTGGCAGGAGCAGGGACCGAGCAACAGGAGCTCACCCCGTTGCAGGGATTCGAACCGCCAACCTTCTGATTGGCAAGTCCTAGGCTCTGTGGTTTAACCCACAGCGCCACCCAGGCCTGATGCATAGAATCACACAATTGTAGAGGTAGAAGGGACACCGAGGGCTGTCTAGTCCAACCTTCTGCAATTCAAGATTTTCAGCTAAAGCATCCTTGGCAGCTGGCCACCCAACCTCTGCTTACAAACCTCCCATGTTTTAAGTGTAAAACGATGATTTCAGTGTCAGGCAGCTGCCAATGTTCCTGTGTTGAACTTCTCCAAGCATAACAAAGGCTGCAGTCCTGTGCATAGGACGCAGATGGCAAGCTCCATTGCAATCGGAGGGCTTGCTTCCGAGTAAGCTTACGTGGGATTGGGCTGCGTTATAAAATTGTGGGCAGAATTTAGCGTGCTACATGCATGTTGTTAAAGCTCTCCTGCCCATGTTTATGTCAACGCGTGAAAACCCGTTCATAAGCCAGGCGAGAAATTGCATTTGCAGCAAACCACCATTACTCTGGAAGCAAAGCTTTCTTTTCACAAGAGTCAATGGACTTCTTTCATCTGCATAGAGTTCCCTTCTTCTGCTACCTCTCTTTTTCAGATGAAGTGGAACATCATCACTTGCTGGTTATGCTAGTGATTTTTTTAAATCACCTGTCTTTGTCCAAGGACCGCTGAGCCCCTCTCTTGTTTAATCCACAGCAAAACATCTGTGCCAAGACGACAGATGGTAGCCAGTCCTACTCTGAGTAGGCCCACCGAAATTAAGGGGCACAACTAACTCTTAATTCCTGGGGGTCTACTCAAGAGTAGGACTCGGTTGACTACAATCCAGTGTCAGGGCTGGGCTATGGGCAGGAGTCTGGAGTAAAAGGTAAAAAGGTAAAGGACCCCTGGATGGTTAAGTGCAGACAAAGGCAACTATGGGGTTGCAGCGCTGATCTCGCTTTCAGGCCGAGGGAGCTGGCGTTTGTCCACAGACAGCTTTCCAGGTCATGTGGCCAGCACAATGAAACTGCTTCTGGCGCATGGAGCACCATGATGAGTGCCAGAGCACATGGAAACACTGTTTACCTTCCCACCACAGTGGTACCTATTTATCTACTTGCACTGGGGTGCTTTTGAACTGCTAGGTTGGCAGGAGCTGGGACACAGCAATGGGAGCTCATCCTGTTGCAGGGATTCGAACTGCCGATCTTCTGGTTGGCAAGCCCAAGAGCAGGTATAGGCAAACTCCGGACCTCCAGATGTTTTGGAACCACAATTGCCATCATCCCTAGCTAACAGGACCAGTGGTCAGGGATGATGGGAATTGTAGTCTCAAAACATCTGGAGGGCCAGAGTTTGCCTATGCCTGGCCAAGAGGCTCAGTGGTTTAGATCACAGTGCCACCCGTGTTCCCGAGGATCTAGAGTGCATCAGGGCCAAAGAACAATTAGGATCATAGAATAATAGAATTGTGGAGCTGGAAGGACCCAGGATCAAGGCCAGAAACACAAGATGCTCCAAAGTTCAGGGAGACCGTATTGCTCATCCATTGCTCAGTGGGGAAAGGAAGACTTTTTTTGGCCTCTCCTGCTTGGAAGGATCCAGTGGTCTGCCTGGGTGAGAGGAGTCAGTCCACAAAAATCTTCACTTCCAGCTGCAGTATGGCGGCTCACTACACAGGGCAGCGGCACAAAGATTTCAGCAGTTCCTGGGCCAAATTCTGTAACCTGTATAAGTTACAGCACCTGTGCAATGTGTCAGGATAGCTCTGAGTGTTGCATAACATTCCTGAATTAAACACCATTTTGCATAATTAATTCTGGCTGTGTTAATAATGAGGAGGGGCAGAGAAATATGGAGGGCTCTGGAGCAGAGCCCACAGTCGCTAGTCTTACTTGACTATTCCTCACCTGCCTTCTGTCTTTAGGCATATCTTTGCAGTCCTAAGGGCTTGAAACTGGGCCTTAGCAAGGGATACCTTAGTGAAGGATTGGCAGATGTTGCAGACCTGCCAACTCTCGTACTCTTAGGGATCAGGAGAATTTTAGGTTGACGCACCTCTGCACACAGAGACACGATCTCTCGGATTTGCTTTCCTCTGCGTCGGTTTTGCATTCTCCGACGTTTTCTGCGCAAAGCTGTTGACCAGTTTTGCAAGAACTGAGCTTGCTAGATCAAAGCAAACACTTTGCAAGGCAGCTCCTCTGTGAGCAGCTTCGAGTAACCCTTTGCAAAATAGGAGCTGCTAATTCAAAGCAGAACCAGATAGCTCTGGTCTAAAGTTTGGCAGGCAGACCTTGCAAGACTTGAGCTCTCAATTGAGATCAACCTTTTTTAATAAATTGGAACTGCTACATGTCTCAGATCTAGGATTTTGCAAGCAGACTTTGCAAAACCAGGCCCCTTTGATCAGCGAGCTAGCAGGACATGCCTAGAATTTTGCAAAGAATAAAGACTTGAAATCTAGTCTTCATCCTTCAACCATGGCAATATGGAGTATTGTAAATCTTTTGCATTTAGCATACGCTATTAGATTATAGGAATATCATCTGAATGGATTAAAGCAGATACCTTTGCTTTGTCGGGCTCTTCCTTTATGGTGGGCCAAGCAGAGAGGGACGGGTGACACAGCCATCAAGGGTAAAGAGGACCTTCCATCTCCCTTGGGATTTTTCTGAAGTTGGCAGGCACTGCTGCTGATGGACTAATTTTTACATAAGAACCAGCGGATTACCCAATCAGGGAGAAACTTGATAGCCCAAAGCTGCCGAAGGCAAAGAAAGAGAATGATGTAATCTTAATTTCTGCTGTCAGTCAAGCAATCTTGGTGTGAAGGAAAAATCCTCGCAAAGCACATTAAGAAACAAGCCAACATCTCTGAATTCAAATGGAAGCAGAAGATGTCAATTAAAACAGGCCTGGCTAACCCAGGGGCCCGTTCTGGGGATTAAACCATCCTCAGAGCATAGCAATTCAGCAGTGACCACAGGTTCAAACCTGACTCGAGTGCTGCGCGGCTGGCTATGGAAGAAAGAACTCGCTGGAAAAAGGAGTTCCCACACCTCTTGTGCAATAGAACTGCATCAGGGAAACTTTGAGGATAACAACTAGCAAGTAGATGAGAAATGGTAAGGCCAGGCATCTAGTTTTGGTACCTGGAGCCAGTGGCGTAGCATGTGGGAGGGGCACAGGGGAGGTTGTCCCGGGCCCAAAATTGCTAGGGGGCACAAAATTTCACCACCCAGTGATGCCCAATATAGCTGTGTTCCTGGGTTCTGCTGAAACAGCTTCTCCATGTGAACAAAGAAACTACCTCTCTAGACAACAACTCCATGCAGCCCCGGGTGCTGGCAACCCTTGTTATGCCACTGCCTGGATACCTTAGGCCTCCAATTTTGGTCTATAAGGCCCATACAGCCCCAAGGGTGGGAGTCATATAGGGAAAACCCCCGCTAGTCAGTGTAGACAGTATGGCGCTAGATGGACCTGTCATGGTATAAGGTAGCTTCGTATGTTGTGTGTGGGGCATTAGGGCCACCACCATAAAGGATCAGGGCTGGCCTGAGGCATTTTGTCTGCCTGAGAGCAAAGGGCAAGAGGATACCCACTGCCACTCTGTGTACAGACCCCAACAAGGCTGGCAGGTGAGTCTTACTTCAACAGGCCAGTATCTGCCAACGTACCTGAGGGTAGTGGGACAGTTTAGGGGGGCAGGCACAGCTCTGCCTGCCAGCATGCACTGCCCCCCAGCTTCTGCTTCAGGACAGAGGATACCTTCAGAACAGAGGATATCCCTTACATACCCAGTTGCAGTGCCGACCCATCCATTGGCCTCAATGAAGCAGTCGCCTTGGACGGCAGGTTAGGGGCAGCATGAAAAGAGAGGGGCTGCTGCTGCTGTCTGCTCCTCTGCAGCCTCTTTCAGCCTCTTTCAGCCTGCTGAGGTTTCCTTGGCTTGCGTCCAGCCACCTCAGGCAGTGGCGGAGGCAGCAGCAGCAGTGGGCAGGGGGCAGTGGCAGGGATGCTGCCATGTTCTGTTTTGCCTCAGGCGGCAAAATGTCCTGGGCTGGCCCTGCCAGTAGATTGCTGCGGTCTGCGGAAGAATCTTTCCTGCAAGCAGTTCCAAAGATCTCAGAAGCCCTCTCTGCTGTAACTCAAGGCAGGGCTTTTAGTTTGGCTGTCCTTGTTCTGTAGAATAGCATACCTGTTGAGATACAATGCTATCTATACTTTCTGGAAACAAGGGAATACATTTTTGTTTCAATGGGTTTTCCCAGTTGGTTAAATGGGTCTTTACCACGAATATCCACTTGTTAGCAATTTAGTCTTGTTTTAAATGTAAATGTAAGGGTAAAGGTAAAGGTACCCCTGCCCGTACGGGCCAGTCTTGCCAGACTCTAGGGTTGTGCACTCATCTCACTCTATAGGCCGGGAGCCAGCGCTATCCGCAGACACTTCCAGGTCACGTGGCCAGCGTGACAAGCTGCATCTGGCGAGCCAGCGCAGCACACGGAACGCCGTTTACCTTCCCGCTGGTAAGCGGTCCCTATTTATCTACTTGCACCCGGGGGTGCTTTCGAACTGCTAGGTTGGCAGGCGCTGGGACTGAACGACGGGAGCGCACCCCGCTGCGGGGATTTGAACCGCCGACCATGCGATTGGCAAGTCCTAGGCGCTGAGGTTTTACCCACAGCGCCACCCGCGTCCTTGTTTTAAATGTACCTGTTGCTAACTTTATTTTTTGAATTTTATTATATGCAAATTGCCTTGAAATGTTGTGAACCGCCCTGAAATCTCTGGATGCAGGGCAGTATACAAATTTAATAAATAATTATAAAGGTGGATTTAGAATGCTAATAAAAGGGACATGGGTGGTGCTGTGGGTTAAACCACAGAACCTAGGACTTGCTGATCAGAAGGTCGGTGGTTCAAATCCCTGCGAAGGGGTGAGCTCCTGTTGTTCAGTCCCTGCTCCTGCCAACCTAGCAGTTCGAAAGCACATCAAAGTGCAAGTAGATAAATAGGTACCACTCCAGCGGGAAGGTAAATTGTGTTTCCGTGCGCTGCTCTGGTTCACCAGAAGCGGCTTAGTCATGCTGGACACATGACCTGGAAGCTGTACGCTGGCTCCCTCAGCCAATAAAGCGAGATGAGCGCCGCAACCCCAGAGTCCGCCACGACTGGACCTAATGGTCAGGGGTCCCTTTACCTTTTCCTTTAGAAAGCTAATAATAAATAGTATGAAAGAAAGTAGTTCTTCACACAGTGCCCCCAGTCTGGATAGTGACAGAAGAAGATTCTTTCTTTTAATTCACCCTAAGGGCCCAGGGCAGGTTACAACAATCAAAACACAACATTAATATTAAAAACACTGTATTGCACAATATTAAAAACAGTTCAAAACAACTTAAAATTACCAAGGTAAGGTGGTGTCTTAAAAAAAATACGTATCCCTAGTGTCAAAAGCGAGGAGCTCCTTCAGCATTAGACAAAAGTCACGGGGGATAAAGGGTAGGACTCGAACCAGTGGCTTCAAGTTACAAGAATGAGATTCCGACTAAACAAGAGGAAGAACTTTCTGACAGCAGGAGCTGTTTGACAGTGGAACTGAGGACTCTCCATCACTGAGAGTTTCTTAGCAGAGGTTGGATAGCCCTCTGTCATGGATACTTGAGCTGAGATTCCTGCATTGCAGGGGTTTGGACTAGATGAGCCTTGATGTCCCTTTCAGCTCTACAATTCTATGATTGTACCTGCGGCCACCAGCCAGGATGTCTACACTCTCTCTCCATGGTCAGAGGCAGCTGTCCTCCAAATGCCAGTTGTTGGGGAAAGCGCTGTTGTACTCGAGTCTTGCTTGCGGGCTTCGCATGGGTGCATGGTTGACCCCTGTGACTACAGAGTGTTGGACTAGATGGGCCATAGCTATGATCCAGCAGGGGTTCCCCCCTGTTCTTACACCTCCTGTGGTAGCTGTCTAATGGTTGGGCTGGCCCTTTGGAAGGGATGGATGGTTCCCTAAAATTCCATGCCAAGGAACTGTAAGGAAACCATCTGAAAATGTTGCACAGGGAGCGGCCAATTGATGCATGATACAAATATACAGGGGACGCAGGTGGCACTGTGGTTTAAACCACTGTGCCGCTTGGACTTGCCGATCGGAAGGTTGGCGGTTTGAGGCCCCGTGACGGAGTGAGCTCCTGTTGCTCGGTCCCAGCTCCTGCCAACCTAGCAGTTGCAAGTAGATGAAGAGGTACCACTGCGATGGGAAGGTAAACTGCGTTTCCGTGTGCTGCTCTGGCTTCGCCGGAAGCGGCTTAGTAATGCTGGCCACATGACCCGGAAAAACTGTCTGTGGAAGTAGACAAACGTGGGCTCCCTCGGCCTGTAGAGTGAAATGAGCGCCTGACTTAACTTCCAGGGTACCTTTACCTTTTACACATATACAGTGCTGAACCTGGAAGTGACCCGAAAATGTCACTAAAATGTCATTAAAGGGCGGAATGGGAGTGGAATGGGGGGAGGCAGAATGTTTTACGTGGGCCCCCCAATACACACAGGGGTCCAGAACGTAACCCCCACGCAAAACGAGGAATGGCTATTTCCCTCTTCATTCATTTCAGTTCCAATTCCTCCTTCCCTTATCATTCAAGTACCTGATTAATGTCACTATTTTGCTTCCACTTAGACGGTGAGACCGGATGAGTTCTAGGTGGGTGGCTGGTGTGCAGATTTATTTATTTTTTTAAAATAGCCACCGCGAATCACCTGTCATCCTGGAGAGCCGGGGTTGAAAGGGGAAGCTATTTACATAAATTATTGGAGAGCAGTAAATATTATTTCATGATATCTCATCACGATTAAGTTAATGAAACTTGATATTAAGAGGCAGGAAGATTTGCTCTTACTCAAAGACAATTAAAGAAGGTGCTTGAGGGTATGGCAGAGAGCCTACTTAGCAATGTTCTTTCTTCCTAACACAGAGGGCTGGTGGACCTCTAGCAAAGGTCACTGCGATTTTACAATTTATACAGAAGATGCTAATTTAACCATGTTCAGTGTGTTTGCTCAGGTTTCCAACCGCTCATCCTCTGCCCCCGTCTCATTCTTTCGTTTCGTATTCCAGCTGTTCCAGCACAGGGCAAGCCATTTTAGGAAAGAAGTCCTTATGAGAGGGGTGGGGGCAGGGCCGTCTTAAGCATATGCGTCGCTGGGGTGCAAAGATCTGCCTGGTGCCCCCCCCTGTTTGCCCAGAGTTGTCGACCTTTTTTTAAGGGGGACCCCAAAGTTGTTGACCTTCTTTTAGGCCTGGCCGGCCATCTGAGCATCGACAGAGGAGCCCGAGGTGGCGGCGGCGACAGCAGAGCAAGGCACCTGGGCACATGGGAGTGGGCAAGCGGAGCCCAGTGCAACAACAGTTGAGCCCAAGGCGGTGGAGATGGCAACTGAGCGAAGCCGAGCACCTTGTGTGAGCAGTGTATGCTGGCCGGGCCTCTCCCAGGCGTGCGGGAGGGTAGAGCTGCCCCAGTGCCTCACTCGCCCGCAGCAGAAGAGCTGTGGTGCTTCGACGGGCTCTGCTCCGCTTGGCAGCGGCTGTCGGATCTTCCCAATCCCCAGACTCCAAATCTCCAAAGCTTGGTCCCCTGAGAGCCCAGTGCCCAGGTGCCCCGCACCCCTAGCACCTATGGGTAAGACGGCCCTGGATGGGGAGAGCAATTCTGGGCTGCATCAATAGGAGTATAGCATCTAGATCAAGGGAAGTAATAGTGCCACTGTATTCTGCTCTGGTCAGACCTCACCTGGAGTACTGTGTCCAGTTCTGGGCACCACAGTTCAAGAAGGACACTGACAAACTGGAACGTGTCCAGAGGAGGGCAACCAAAATGGTCAAAGGCCTGGAAACGATGCCTTATGAGGAACGGCTAAGGGAGCTGGGCATGTTTAGCCTGGAGAAGAGGAGGTTAAGGGGTGATATGATAGCCATGTTCAAATATATAAAAGGATGTCATATAGAGGAGGGAGAAAGGTTGTTTTCTGCTGCTCCAGAGAAGCGGACATGGAGCAATGGATCCAAACTACAAGAAAGAAGATTCCACCTAAACATTAAAAGAACTTCCTGACAGTAAGAGCTGTTCGACAGTGGAATTTGCTGCCAAGGAGTGTGGTGGAGTCTCTGTCTTTGGAGGTCTTTAAGCAGAGGCTTGACAACCATATGTCAGGAGTGCTCTGATGGTGTTTCCTGCTTGGCAGGGGGTTGGACTCGATGGCCCTTGTGGTCTCTTCCAACTCTATGATTCTATGATTCTATGAGTTAGAGACAGGGGCCAAATGCAGCCACCTGGGGCTGTCTGACTGGCCTCCAGGACCAACCCTGCTATTCCTGGTTCCTGATAAGACCTCTTCATTTCAGGGACATGGGTTCAACCCCCAGTTTGGGCAAAATATTCTTTCATTGCAGGGTGTTGGACTAGATCAGGGGGTTCCCTAACTTGGGCCTCCAGGCGTTGTTGGACTACAGTTCCCATAATCCCATAATCCCAGACACCTGGTCCTGCTAGCAAGGGATGATGGGAGTTGTAGTCAAAAAAACAGCTGGAGGCTCAAGTTTGGGAAACTCTGGACTAGATGATCCTTGTGGTCCCTTCCAACTTTGCAATTCTATGATTCTGTTCACTGTTACAACCACCTAGCATTGCCCCCCTTCTGGAACCCTATCCTTGGGTTGCAACCTGGCAAACTTCTGCATCCATGCAATTGCTAGTTATTCAGATTTTTGCATACTAATGTGCAAAAGCTTTGCCCCATCTCCCTTGCCCATACATGCTCCAAATCTCCATCTTGGAGGATTACATCATGAAATACTGTTATCGATTTAATCAGTGTAGCTGAGATGGCTACCAGGGTGATTTCTGTCTACCTCCAGTTCCACAGTGAAAATGTCTGCCATGGCTGCATTCGCAGGGCAGTTCGTTCCATTTCCCCAATTATTTCCCTAGCTGTTAATTTCTGTATTCTGTTTGGGTTTCCATACCACGTCAAAGCCACTTTGGGAATCAGCTTGCAAACCCCTTAACCCAGAAAATCGTGGCCGCAAAGGGACAATTTGAGGGGTGGGTGTTTATAACTGTCACACTACTCTGCTGTTCTCATGGGAACAGATGAAGGAACAGAATCATGCATGTGCGGATGGAAGTGGGGGTAGGGACGCTGTCCAGTGCCATTCAGTGTTGTGTGACACCATGCCCACTGGTGTGAGTGGAATTGAGTGTGGCATGTCACTCCTATTGGTCAAAAAGCCACAGGTCCTGCAGCATGTAAGGAGCGCTGGAGACCATTGGTCAGAAGCTCCAGCATTATAGCCAGGAAAGCTAACATGATATTCTTTTTTTTTTTTTTTTTTTTTTTAAATTTTAAAATAACTTTATTATATTCCAGCAGTTAAAAACATATATACATCATCCATAAAAGAAAAAAAGAAAAACATGAAAACCTAAAGGAAAACAGAATATACAAAAACACAATTGGATTCCTTGCTGGCTATACACTCAAACATTGTACAAATCTATAACATTGTTGACTTCCCACCACCTCGAGCGAGCGGTAACTCAATATTACGTTCAGCAGTGTCTTTATCTAATCATTGTTCTCACCTCGCGATTTTTATATTATGCCTACTGTGATTTTGTCATTTCCCAAGGTCCGTTCCATGTATGAGAGAAATTTATTCCAATCGTTAATAAATTTGGTATTCTTCTGTTGCCTGATCTTCTGTGTCATTATTGCTGTATCCATATATTCAATTAGTTTAGTTTGCCATTCACTAATCATTGGAACGTTGGCTGTTCTCCAATTCTGTGCTAACAGTATCCTTGCGGATACTGTTGCATATTGAAAGAGGGTTTGGTCGTCTTTTTTGATTTCTTCCCCCACCATTCCTAAGAGGAATGCCTCGGGCTTTTTGGGAAAGTTATACTTTAGGATCTTTTTCAACTCATCGTAGACCAACCCCCAAAATCTTTTAACTTCTTCGCAGGACCACCACATATGGAAGAAGTCTCCCTCCTTCCTCTTGCATTTCCAGCAAGTCTTCTCCTCGGTTTTATACATTTTAGCTAATTTCGTTGGTGTGATGTACCATCGGTACATCATCTTTTCCATGTTTTCCCGAAGTCTGACACAAGCTGAAAATTTCATATCTTTATTCCAGAGTTTTGTCCACCTTTCATATTCTATAGGGTGTCCTAGGTCTATGGCCCACTTAACCATTACTTCTTTGATTTCCTCATCCATTGTATCCCAGTCTAATAGTTGGTTATACATTTTAGTTAGCAGTTTAGATTTCCCCTCTATTATTTCTAGCTGGAACTTGGATTTATTCTTACTCATTCCGACTTTTTTGTGTTCCCTCCAAACGGCGTTAATTTGGTGGTATTGCATCCACCCCGTTAGTTTATCCTTTAATTCCTCATAAGGTCTGACTTCCCAACCTTTGTCTGTTCTTTTCAGGAGATCAGCATACGTCCACCTTTTGCCTTCCATATTTAATTTTTTAATTACTAGAATATCAATAGGTGACAGCCACCATGGGGTGTCCTTTTCTACTAAGTTTTTACATCTGTTCCACACCTCCAGTAGTGCTCCTCTTATGATATGGTTGGAAAAACCTTTATGGACTCTCCCTTTCTCCTGCCATAAGTACGCATGCCACCCGAACCTGGCGTCGAACCCCTCTAAATCCAATAGGTCGGTGTTATCTAAGACTATCCATTCCTTAATCCAACAGAGGCATGAAGCCTCATAGTATAGTTGCAGGTTCGGTACTGCGAAGCCTCCTCTCTCTCTTCTGTCGGTGAGTAACTTATATTTAATTCTAGCCCTTTTGCCTTGCCAGATAAATCTGGACAAGGTCCTCTGCCAATCTTTGAACATCGTTGTGCCCCTAATTACTGGGATATTTTGGAATAGGAATATCATTTTTGGCAAGATATTCATTTTAATGGCGGCCATTCTCCCTTCCCATGAGAGTTGTAGTCTACTCCAACTGTCTAGATCCCTTTTACATTCTCTCCAGATCTTATTGTAGTTATCCTCCACCAGGTTTATACTTTTTGGGGTAATCCAAATACCCAAATATTTAACCTTTTTCGATACTTTTATCCCGGAATCCAGTTCTATTTTGTTTCTTAGTTGTTCATCTAGATTTTTTATCAGGATCTTTGTTTTGATTTTGTTTAATTTGAACCCGGATAGCCTACCGAACGCCTCCATTACCTCAATGACTGTGTTTATCCCTTTTGTGGGGTCTTCTATTGAGACTACTAGGTCGTCGGCGTAAGCTTTTACTTTATATTCTTTTGTACCTATTTTAATCCCTCTAATTTCCGGCGTTCCTCTTATTCTATTTAGTATAACTTCCAAGACCATAATGAATAACAGGGGTGATAGAGGGCACCCCTGTCTTGTGCCTTTGGAGATCATGAATGAGTTTGTCAGATTACCGTTGACTATTAATTTCGCTCTTTGAGTTGAGTAGATCGATCTTATGCCTTCCAGAAATGGTCCTCTTATTCCTACATTCTCCATGCATCCTATAAGGAAGTGCCAGGATACGTTATCAAAAGCCTTCTCGGCGTCTATGAAGATTAGGGCGGCGGGGATATCGTTCCTGAATTCCAGGTATTCAATTATATTGATTATATGCCTTACGTTGTCTTTTATCTGCCTACCTGGCAGGAATCCGGCTTGGTCTTTATGGATCGCTCTATTCAAATATTTCTTTAATCTACATGCCATTATTCCCGCAAAAATTTTATAGTCATTATTAAGCAGCGATATTGGTCTATAATTTTTTATCTCAAGTATATCTGAGTCTGCTTTCGGTATTACCGTGATGTAGGCCTCCCTCCAAGAATCAGGTATTTCTCCCCCTTGTAAGATGTTATTAATTACATTGCACAGTACCGGGGCCAGATGTTCCTCTAAAGTTTTGTAGTATTTTTGAGACAGGCCGTCTGGGCCTGGAGCCTTCCCCGGTTTCATTTTCTTAATTGCATCCCTAACTTCTTCCACCGTTATTGGTTCATTTAGAAGTGCCTTTTCTTCTTCTGTTATTTCTTCTCCTCCACTCCTTTCTAAATATCTTCCAATCTCGTTTATATCTTCCTCTTCCCTCTTTTTATACAGAGTTTCGTAGTATTGGAGGAATTTATCTTTTATCTCATTAGGGTCTTCTATTATTTGCTCTTCCGATTTAATTTTATTAATTACTCTTTGCTTTTTCCTTTTTCTCAATTGCCATGCTAATAGCTTACCTGTTTTGTTCGCAGACTCAAAGTATTTTTGTTTCATCATTCTTATTCCCCATTCTATTTCCTGATTTAGCAGTGATGAATATTGAGTTTGTAGTAATTTACCCAATTGTTTGGTCTTCTCATCTCCCGGGTTTTTTGTTAATTTTATCTCTATCTCTTTTAATTGTTTAACTATTTCATCTTTCTTTGCCTCTCTTAAGTTTTTCCTGTATTTATTCTGTTGTATCAGAAAACCTCTGAGTACTGCTTTACTTGCATCCCAGACCACATCAATTTTGGTTTCTTTGTTCAGGTTTTGATCAAAATACTCTTTCAAAATATTCTTTGCCTTAGAGATGGTCTCCTCTTGTTCCAACAAGTAATCATTCATTCTCCATCTATAAGGTCCTGGTAGCTTACACTTTATTTCCAGATATATTGGATTGTGATCCGAGAGTGTTCTGGGCTCTATTTCACATTTCAGTGACCTTGTCGAAAGCTCTCTGGAGACCCAAATCTGGTCTATTCTCCCCCAGCTTTGATGAACTCCTGAAAAAAAAGTAAACTGTTTTTCTGTGGGGTTTTTAAACCTCCAGATGTCAATCAGATCTAAATTTTCTTGGAGGTCATCAAAGGTTTTGGGGAGTTTCCCCTGTTTCCCTTTCTTTCTTTTTTCACTTCTATCTATCTCGGGTTCCGGAACTCCATTCAGGTCACCTAATACAATTAGGTTGTGATTTTCCAATTCCAATAGCACTTTTTCCAATTTCCTGAAAAACTCGGTTTTGTTTGTATTGGGGGCATAGACTGTTACTACGTTAAATCTTTCCCCTTGGTGTGTGATTTGGACTCCCAGGATCCTCCCTTCCTCATCTTTGCAAATTAGTTTGGGTTCCAATTTCTCTTTCACATAGATTACCAACCCTCTCTTTTTATTCACCTCTGAATTTATAAATTCCGTTCCTAATTTTTTATTAACCAATATATGTTTATGTTTTTTCGCTACATGCGTCTCTTGGCAGCAAATCACGTCACATTTTTTATTTCTCAAAACTTTCTCTATTTTATTCCTTTTTGATTTTTCGTTTAGACCATTAACATTCCACGTTAGAAAAGTTAAAGACATTACTGAAATTAAATATCAAGTTTATTTCTAACTTTCAATTCCTTGCTTCTTCCTCTTCTTCTGTGTTCTCCTCCTCCTCTACCTCACCTTCCTCCTCCTCCACCCCTCCCCCCCCTCTCCCTCCCCCCCCCCGCGGCCCCGCTCCTCCCCCCTCTTCAGCTCCCCCGCCTCCTATGTCTCTTCTGTTTTTTACTCTATCCTCCTTTTTGTCAAGCTCTCTCTCGTATCTTCTTAGGAACTTCTCTACCTCTAATGGGTTGGTCAGTTTGAACTTCTTGTCCTTAAAAAAGAAGGCAATTCCTTCGGGGAATTCCCACCTGAATTGAATGTTGTTCCTTCTCAGAACCCCTGTTATGTGTCTATATCCCTCCCTCTTGCGTAATAGTCTAACTGGGATCTCTTTAAGGACAATTATTGGTCTTACGCCTATTATTAATTTTTTGTGGTAGCTCGTTTTAAGTATCAAATTCCTCATTCCTATTGAGTTAAACACTACTAAACAGTCCCCGAGGGGTTTCTTAGTCCTGTTCTGGTATGTTCTTGTTTTAATTCTATAGGCGTTGTCTATCGTGTATGCGACCTCCTCCTCCTTCATCTCTAACCACTTAGCTAATTCCTTAATTATTCTCTCCCTGATGTTCTCATTCATTTCCTCCTCTATACCTCTAAATTTTAAATGCATTTGCCTTTGTCGCATTTCCGTCATTGCAATACTGTCCCATATCTGTTCCTGTGTCTTATTCAGTTCTTGCATTCCCTCCTTCACCTTTTCCGTCTCCCTTTTCTGTTCTCTCATGTCTTTTTGAATTTTTTTGTTGGATTCCTCAAATGTCTTGGTTTTGGCTGTTAACTCTTGAACTTTATTCGAGAGTTCCCCTATTGCATCCTCTATTCTCCTATCTATCCTCTCTTGTAGTTCCTCTAGCTTATTTTCTATATGATTTTCATTCTGTTTAAGTTCCTCCTTGATTTTTAGCCACAAAAAATCCAAATCTTTAATTTCTTCCTGTCTAGATACTTTCCTTTCACCTGGGGTCCCTCCTCCCCTCCTCCCGTTCTTCCCCTGCATTTTTATCTTGGTAAACCACTGTGGTTTTGAAGTGGTTCTCTCCCCTTAAGGGCTCACAATCTGTTTGTTCTCACTCTAACGGTCGTTAATCCTTTCTGGGAGGTTTCTCTAACCACATTAAGTAATCCCTTAATCCACAAGTTCCTTTAGTTAGAGCGACGATAGGGGGTCAGGGTGGTTGTGATATATCACAGTCCTATCCAGGTGGGGTGAATAGTTCAACTCCAATTAAGGTAATTGTCCCAATTATAAATTCCGACTGCGTTGGGGGTCTTTTTCCGGCTGCATCAAAGTTTTCCAATTCCTCCCAATCCTTCAGGGGGGTCTTCAATCTCTCTCGATCTCACTCAGTCCTTCAGGGAGATCTCTGTCTTTTTTTTCGGTCTTTTTCCCTTTCTTTTCCCCCCAATTAGGGGCTTAATAAGATATTAGATAATCAATAACAAGTATCCAGAGTGTCCCAATCTCAGCTAAATATCTATCTACCCATACACTTATTCGGGAGATTGATAGGATCTATTAATAAGAAGGAGGGGCAGGAGCGGGGGGCTTGACAATACAGATTAAGTAGGAAAGACAGCGGGGGGGGGAGTGGGCGTCACTATAGAGCAATAAAAAAGAAAAAGCACACTTCAATTGGTCTGTGGGGGGGGGGGAAAGGGGGGGAAAGGAGGGGAAAGGAGGGGATAATCAGTACACAGAACACAAATCAATACAAAATACACACTGTGCAGTGGCCAATCTAGACCATCCAATCGACCAGAGCAAGTAGTTCGTCAAGTAGAAGTCTCAAATCAAATCCTCTGCAGCGTTTGTTGCTGCGTGTACTTAATAACGTGCAGTTGGGAATCCTCAAAGAGGAAAAGTAAGAGAACAAATCACAGTCTTAAGCGGATCGTAAGCCAATCCAGCTGAGCAAGTAACGAATTCAGGCAAACAGTTCTAAATCGTTCAAAGTCATTCAAAACGTTCTGCGTATAAAACTAGTCTATATATACAAGTTCCACTTCACTTATCCAAAAAGAAGGAAGCCTCTCATCGTTTCGTGCACGCACAGCACGGCTGTTATGAAGTATAAAGGGCTATTATAGGCTGCCCCCCTTCCTGACTACCGACGATTTCACAGCCTGCGCCATTTTCGCTCTCCTTCGGGTGGGGTCCATACACGAAATCTATAACAGCCCGGACTCACCCATCTTTAGTAGTCTTTGATGTTGTTCAGAACCAGCAACGATGGGGATTCCGTTTTTAAGCTTTGGAGGTCCGTCGTCTTACTCGGTGGGAGCTTGAGGCATCGTAGCTCGGAGACGGAGTTTCCCTATTTGCGCCCACGGCCCCTCCCTGTGCTTCTCCCCAAGCAGGGGAGCCACAGCAATGAGACGCCGCTCTCGCGCTGCCGGGAATCCTTCCCCCAGGGGTTCCCCTCCCTGGGTTTCTGTTTTTCTTTTTGGGGGGCGCAGTGCCCTTGCGGCACCCCCTGAATCTCCAAGTTACTCGGAAAGCTCTTAGCGTAGCTTTCCGCGCTCCCTCTCCGACCGCGACCGGAACCGGAAGCCCAGTTTTCAGGTTTCTTTAAGGGGAGCCATTTATAGCTATACTGCTTTAAATGTATCTAACATGATATTCTTCATATCTGGATGATGTTGGTGCGAGGTGAGGATATTTATAGCAAGAGTAATAAAAAGAAAATGTTATTTAGGGGAATTGAATTTAATTCTAAATTATATTCCGGAAATGTGGGAGATTTCAAGGGGTCAAAAAAAATATGGATGTACCGTGCTATATTAGAAGCAAAAAAAACCTTGTTTTGATGAATTGGAAGAGCCGCAAAAAGATTCAATTGAGCACATGGATTGATAATATGGACAGATTAGCTACATACGAACAAATTGCATGTCAACGCAAATTAAGAATGGATAAATATGAAGAAATCTGGAATGAATATTTAAGCCATAAGATGGATAATGGTGGGAGGTAGGGGGAGGAGAGAGAGGTGGGAAAATATTGTTTAAAAGGTGTAGTCATAGGTATATCAGTGTATTCAAATCTGAATTGTCAAATTGTGTTATTATTGTTATTATGGTTTTTGTTGTATGTGTCTTTTGCCGTTATTGTTTGTATCGAAAAAATGATTAAATAAATTTAAAAAAAATCTGGATGATGTTGTGGACGGAAGGCAAACAGGGAGGCAGATAAATGGCGTAGAGCATGGGTCAGCAAACTAAGGCCCGGGGGCTGGCTTCGACCCAATTGCCTTCTGAATCTGGCCTGTGGACGGTCCGGGAATCGCCGCATGGATTGGCGTGGGGATTGGGCTGTGCCATTTCCCCCCTCCCTCACACACCACGGTGACGTCTCCTCCCTCCCTCCTCCTGGCTTCTCCCTGCCCTGCCTACAGGAGGAAGAGGGCTGGGCTTTGCTGAGCCTCGGTTGGCTGTGCACCATTTTAAGCAGCACCTCTCCAGAGCCAGCCATTTCACGCTGCTCATCGTCCCTCCATGCCGCCAGCCCCCGCCGCTCGCAAGGCACAGGTAAGCAGCCACTGGGGCTCGTCTGGTCCTGTGGAGAAGGGAGGGGAGAGTTGGTGGGGGGATTCCCTCCAAATATAGTCCAGCCCCCCACAAGGTCTAAGGGGCAGTGGACAGGCCTCCTGCGGAAAAAGTTTGCAGACCCCTGGCATAGAGTTGAGAGGGATAGAAAGGAGTGGCTGGCACTCTCATGGAGGAGGCACACAAAGAAGGCCTCAGAAGATGATCTCAAGGCTCAGGTAGGTTCATATGGAGACAGGCGGTTCTTGAGGTATGGTGGTCCTGAGCCGTTTAAGCTTTATAGGTCAAAACCGGCACTTGAATTGGGCCTGAAAACTCATTGGCAGCCAGTGCAGTCAGGCCAGGAACATGATGGCACGGCGAGCACATGTGCTCCGGTGCCATGGCAACGACAGGGCCGGGGCCTGCGCCTCCGCTGTGGGGCCTCTGTTGGGGCCCGCTGCAGCCACAGACACACCCCAGAAGCACATCTGCAGCCGCAGTGGGCCCCAACACAGGCCCCACGGCGGAGGCGCAGGCCCCGGCCCGGTCGTTGCCATGGCGCTGGAGTGCCAGAGGTAAGGCGGCAGCTGGGGCCAGCAGCCAGCAGTATGTGGTGGTGGCGGGCAGAGGCCGGGCACCCACGGCAAAAAATTTGTGGGTGCCCAGAGCCCTCTGGAGTTGAAGCCAGTGCCAGGATCGGTGTAATATCCTCAAACCATCTTGCCCCAGTGAGCAACCTGGCTGCTGGGGGCACTGTTATACAGTGCTTCTGCTCCTTCCTCCTGGGCCGTGTCCAGGAAGTGGTGGTGGGGGATGAGTGTTCAGACCCCTGGGCTCTCACTTGCCTCAGGGTTCCGTCCTCTCCCCCATGCTTTTTAACATCTACATGCAGCCGCTGGGAGAGATCATCAGTGGGTTTGGACTGGGTGTCCATCAATATGCAGATGATACCCAGCTCTACCTCTTTTTCAAATCAGAACCAGTGAAGGCGGTGAACGTCCTGTGTGAGTGCCTGGAGGTGGTTGGAGGATGGATGGTGGCTAATGGATTGAGGTTGAATCCTGGCAAAACAGAAGTACTGTTTTGGGGGGCCAGGGGGCGGGCTGGTGTGGAGGACTCCCTGGTCCTCAATGGAGTAACTGTGCCCCTGAAGGACCAGGTGCGCAGCCTGGGAGTCATTTTGGACTCACAACTGTCCATGGAGGCGCAGGTCAATTCTGTATCCAGGGCAGCTGTCTACCAGCTCCACCTGGTACACAGGCTGAGACCCTACCTGCCCACAGACTGTCTCGCCAGAGTGGTGCATGCTCTAGTTATCTCCCGCTTGGTCTACTGCAATGCGCTCTACGTGGGGCTACCTTTGAAGGTGACCCGGAAACTACAACCTGAAGGAGCGGCTCCACCCCCATCGTTCTGCCCAGACACTGAGGTCCAGCGCCGAGGGCCTTCTGGCAAGCAGCAAAGCTACAGGGAACCAGGCAGAGGGCCTTCTTGGTAGTGGCGCCCACCCTGTGGAACACCCTCCCATCTGATGTCAAAGAGATAAATCTTGTTGGAAGCCACACAGAGTGGCTGGGGAAACCCAGCCAGATGGGCGGGATAACAAATTAATAATAACAATAACAACAACAACAACAACAACAACAACAACAACAACAACAACAACGATATAAGTTTCAGAACTGTCTTCAGAGGCAGCCCCAGGTATAATGCATTGCAGTAATCTAACCTTGCTCTACTGTTCATGCTGTACCTGGTTGCCTTCTGCAAGCTGGATCACGAACCTCGGAAGCAGGTTCTGGAAAAAACAGGGTTCCAAATTGCATGTGGAGCATTCACAGGTCTCTTCATGTCAGAGGTTTGCCCTCAAACTTGTGGAGGGCATCAGTGAAGCACCTATTCCATTTTGGGGTCCCCTCTTCACATTGAATTTCTTTTCTTCTCTTCTTTTTGCAGCTGTGCATGTCCTGGGGTTACCTCCTGGTATTTCTCTCTCCATGAATGGTGAGGCTTTGACTACACAAGGATGGGAAGACTTGGATCAGTATTAAAATACAGACGGTCGCTACCTGCTAAATCTGCTTACGAACCACAACACAACCCATATATCTCCCGCCTTCCTGACCTCAGCACTCGCTCTACCCATGTTAAACAAACAACTGGTTTTCGGGAGGGAGGAGGAAAGTGGGGGTGGGCACACACCAGTCAATTGTTTCCTTTAAATCTTAATGTTTTAGGCCTCGGGAACATCTGAGCAACTGTTTAATGAGAAGACGTCTGGTGGAATGTAGGTAAGATCTTAAGGAGTTTAATTGCTCCCAGGAGGCGTCTGTCAGGGTTAAATAACAGTGCTGAACTTGTATACAAAAGCACAAGAGCGCCAAAAGAACGGTTTGCTAAACGGGAGACCAAAGGCAGGAGCTGGAATGTCGGATCAGGCAACGTTTCGTCTGTTTTTTTGAAGAGCTCTTTGGTACAGAAAGCCGCAATGGAGGTGGTTTGCCGTCGCCGCCTGTGATGCCTCCCTTGGTAAGATGCCTGATCGGCTTCCGTTTTTCCCTAGGCCCCCAAAGCCATGATGACGGAGGTGCCTTGTCTGCAACACACACACACAACCTCCTGAGCGCTGAGGGTAAGCTGAGAGCATGGCTGGCGTTCCCACCAGCAGTGGCGAAGCGGGCCTCTCTCCCCTGTGGCGACCCAGCCACCAGAAACGGAAGGCAGGGGAGCTGGGAGATCTTAAATTTCAAAGGTTGCAGGACTGGTGGCGGTGGGGAGGGAAAGCAGCAGAGGTGCAAGCGCTGCGTTTCCAAGCAAGCAGCTCTCAGAAATGAGGCAAAGCCTCATTCGCGGGTAGGCATTTCATTGGGAGGTCAGCTGGTCAACTGGTCGGCTCCTAGTCTCAAGGGAGCATTCTACAATTGCTAGGGGGGTAAATAAAAGGTAAAGGGACCCCTGACCATTAAGTCCAGTTGTGGCCGACTCTGGGGTTGCCGCGCTCATCTCGCTTTATTGGCTGAGGGAACCGGCGTACAGCTTCCGGGTCACGTGGCCAGCACGACTAGGCCACTTCTGGCGAACCAGAGCAGCGCACGGAAAAGCCGTTTACCTTTCCGCCAGAGCAGTACCTATTTATCTACTTGCACTTTGACATGCTTTCGAACTGCTAGGTTGGCAGGAGCAAGGACCGAGCAATGGGAGCTCATCCTGTCGCAGGGATTCGAACCGCCGACCTTCTGATCGGCAAGTCCTAGGCTCTGTGGTTTAACCCACAGCGCCACCTGCGTCCCAAAGGGGGGGGGGGAATACTGTCTTTTTTAAAAAAGAGAAAGCTGGGAATCTGTGGGTCATGGTGGTGGGGTGGAACTGCCCTCTTTGCCCCATCCATGGCAGGCTCTTTTCTTCTTCCTTCCTGTTATGTACTGAGTTGAATAGGATCCAAAGGGCAGCAGTCTGATTGGTCCTAGAACAATAGGATTCAGAATGCAGCAGTCTGATGGGTCCACAGGAGCCACCCAATCCAGCTCCAGGTGGAAGGGAATCCGCAACCTGATTGGCCTACAGGAGAATCACGGAATTAGCCAATCACGTGGGGCCCATTGTGTAAATAATGTATATAAAGCAGACATTCTGGGGGAACTTCCATTCCTCCTCACCACTATGAGCTGAATAAAGAGCATGAAATCCACTCTCGACTCCGAGTATATTTCACTTCCTCTCTCTCTACTGTAGCCTGATGGAATAGCTGCTGCCAGGTGACAGTTGAGGGAGGCTGGACCCTTATGGAACCAGCTTTTCAGTGGAGCTGGGTAATTCTGTGCCGGTTAGTCATCATACGGTTCAACAACGGAGTTAACTCTTTATTTGCAAAGATGAGTTCTCCACAGACTTGGCTGAGAGTCAAGCCTAATGAGCGGAGCGGCTCATTCCAGGTGGCCTTCCCCTGTGAAAATCAGTTGCTGAGACTGAAAGTCCCCGCCTCTTCAACAGGGCTTTTTTCCTAGCGATCGGAGACCGTGCCAACCTCTCCTCCGCCCTTTTCATACCTCTTCTGGTTCTAGGAGACAAGGGGAGAGAAGAGCTTGTCGCAGTGAACTCACAGCTGTCCATGGAGGCGCAGGTCAATTCTGTGTCCAGGGCAGCTGTTTATCAGCTCCATCTGGTACGCAGGCTGAGACCCTACCTGACTGCGGACTGTCTTGCCAGAGTAGTGCATGCTCTAGTTATCTCCCGCTTGGACTACTGCAATGCGCTCTACGTGGGGCTACCTTTGAAGGTGACCCGGAAATTGCAATTAATCCAGAATGTGGCAGCTAGACTGGTGACTGGGAGTGGCCGCCGGGACCATATAACACCGGTCCTGAGAGATCTGCATTGGCTCCCAGTACGTTTCCGAGCACAATTCAAAGTGTTGGTGCTGACCTTTAAAGCCCTAAATGGCCTCAATCCTGTATACCTGAAAGAGCATCTCCAACCCCATCATTCAGCCCGGACACTGAGATCCAGCACTGAGGGCCTTCTGGCGGTTCCCTCATTGCGAGAAGTGAGGTTACAGGGAACCAGACAGAGGGCCTTCTTGGTAGTGGCGCCTGCCCTGTGGAATGCCCTCCCTTCAGATATGAAGGAAATAAGCAGCTATCTTATCTTAAAAAGACATCTGAAGGCAGACCTGTTTAGGGAAGTTTTTAATATTTAATGCTGTATTGTTTTTAACAGTTGATTGGAAGCCGCCCAGAGTGGCTGGGGAAACTCAGCCAGATGGGCGGGGTATAATAAATTGTTGTTGTTGTCGTTATCCCACCACCACTCCCCAGGCTCTGAGCCTTGTTCCCTTGGGTGTCCCCCCCAGCTAGGAGTCTGAACACTACACAAACATATGTTGTTGCTGTTGTGACCATCACCCCCACCCTCTGAACAACACTCTCAATTGTTGTAAACCACGCAGAGCCTTAATCATAGCATTCAGTGTCAGCTACACTGCAGGGCTGTCGCAAATAACTCTCTTCCGAAAATGAACTGCACTTGCTTTGGATTCTGCCCGATAAGGGTTGTTTCTTCTTTTTTTAAAAAAAATTGTCGTACTTAATAAGAACTGGGTTAAAGCAGGCACTGTTTTGTATGCTGCTATATATTTGGGTTTGGGGTTCTTTTTTGGTGATGGTGGTATTTGTGGTGGACAAACTTGCTCCCAATCCCAGCCGATGGGCCTCACTGGGCGAAGAATTCCCCCTCAAATACGGACGAGGCCACCACTCACACAAACGCATTCCAGATGTGTGTTGCTGCAGATTAGGGCAATTAATGCAAACTTGCCAAATTAACTCCAATGGCAAATTTGGGTTTTCCAGTTACAAAATTCCAGAGCTCCCAAAACGGTTGACGGTTCTTTCAGGCAGGGGCTGCCTTCGGAAATAAGGGACACCTGGCAGGCTTAATTCCCCTGGCAGTCATAAACTCTGTGGTCAGTGATACTGTATTTCTTTTATTTGGAGAGGACTGTGGGGTGGTGGTGGTGGGGAGAGATGTTTTTGGACTGCTTTAAATTAGCTTACGAGTCTCAGATTCAACAGGAATCTGAACCCGCCCCCCCCCCCGCCCCAGACAGGCACTATGCGTAGTCATGGGCCTGTGGACAAAGAAAGATAACACGAGAAAGTTGAGGTTGAAAACCCAGAGGTAAGCATACAAAGGGGAGATAACTAACAGTTGCTCTTTCTTTGAGTAATGCTGAAACCAGGAAGCGCTGGGTTGATGTTATGGACAGATGAACGTTGAAGACTTTGATGTAATCCTAGACCTCAGGCACGAATACTCGGCTTGACCTTTTTTCTGTTGGGTTCTCTTTATGCAACGCTACTGGACATTTAGTTGCAAAAAAAAATATGAAAGGAAACCAGGAAAGGATATCAGTTCAACCACATGTCAACCCCGAGATGTAAAACGACAGGGAAAGGAAAGCCTTAGCTGTGCAAGGAGGAACTGGTTAAAATGCAATCGCTGCTAGCAGAGGGATTCCCCATCTTCGCTGCAGGGCGGTTGTTGGTTCAGACCCAACTCTGGTCAACGGGAACTGAAAATGGGGCAGTTGCTCCAGTAGCTGGAAATAACTGGATAATGTGTGTCTGTGGCCATGCTGCCTTTTAGCTGACAGTTTGGACTCGAAGGATTTCCTGGGAGACTTAGTCCTTTCTGATGCAGCCAGTCGGTTTGCCCACAGAAACCAGTTGAAGATACTGACGTTGGTTGTGGTAATGTGGCAGCCCTGTGCTTGCACGCGAAGCAATTATCACGCTTATGTCTTTTTTCTTTTCCTTTTTACAGGCGTTTTGTGTATTCGTTCTGATTTACACCCTGCCCTACCTCAAGGACTCAGTCTAGGTTATGGATTCTGTATTTACCAGTGCAAAGGTGCCCGTGTTATTGCATTCAAATACAACATTTGCCTTCGAGTTAAAGCTATGGTTTTCCCAGCAGTGATGTATGGAAGTGAGAGCTGGACCACAAAGAAGGCTGATCGCCAAAGAATTGATGCTTTTGAATTATGGTGCTGGAGGAGACTCTTGAGAGTCCCATGGATTGCAAGAAGATCAAACCTATCCATTCTGAAGGAAATCAGCCCTGAGTGCTCACTGGAAGGACAGATTGTGAAGCTGAGGCTCCAATACTTTGGCCACCTCATGAGAAGAGAAGACTCCCTGGAAAAGACCCTGATGTTGGTAAGGATGGAGGGCACAAGGAGAAAGGGACGACAGAGGACGAGATGGTTGGACCGTGTTCTCGAAGATACCAGCATGAGTTTGACAAAACTGCGGGAGGCAGTAGAAGACAGGAGTGCCTGCCGTGCTCTGGTCCATGGGGTCACAAAGAGTCGGACACGACTAAACAACTAAACAACAACAACAACAAGGGATGGAAAAAAAGTGCCTGGCGTGCTCTGGTCCATGGGGTCACGACTAAACGACTAAACAAAAACAATAACAAAAATTTGCCTTCTACACAACTTAGCCTCTTGACCAGCCTTCCTCAATCTGGTGCCTGCCAGATGTTTTGCACCACAACAAGGAATGTTGGAGAACTCCTGTCCAAAATGGAGCAGAAATGGATGGAGTTCACTTATTTGTTTCGTGTCCGGAATTGAAATTGATGTGGCAAATATGACCGGTATTTATTGCTGGCGTTGTTTACAGTCTGCAAACAATATTAATAATTTGTAATTGGTGGTGTTTCCTCCCTCCCTGTTGGCATTGTGTTTCCTTTCGTGTGGAATAATGTAATGACAGCCTAATTAATTACGTAATTCATTATGTAATTCATTGCATAGGGTTTCACCATAGAGGACAATAAAATTGTTTTGTGTCAGGAGCTGAACGGCAGTGGAACAGAGACAGTGCTGCATGTGACGAATATGGGGCAAAATGGAAGGCGATGAATAGTTTGCATCTCTAAGCACAGCTCCCATCATCCCTGAGCTTTGGCTGTGTTGACTCAAGCTGATGAGAGTTGTAGTCCAAAACATCTGGACCACATCAGGTCGGGGAAGGCGGTTCTAGACTCACCACCTTCTCATGTCTTAGATTTAAGAGAAATCCCACTGCAGGCCTGTATTAAGAGCCCTTATCAGTGAGATGCAAAGCACCCTGTTAATAAACCTGTGTAGCTGCCAGTCCACTTCATGGGGTTGGAATTCGTGTGTTGCTCTTAGTGTTCGTGAGAAATCCTCCTGGCATGGCTTCTTCCATCAGCTGAATTGAGTCTGGCAGATGTAAGTACAGCTGGATGAATCTCTCAGTTTCTGTTTCTTCCAAGTATAAGTTCGGTTTGCCACATCCCTTACACCAGTTTGCAGAATGCAGAACCACACCACAAAATTTGGATAAGTGCAGATTCAGAAGGATAGCTCGAGTTTTGGTTCATGTATGGTTCTCGGAAGGATGAATCTTCTTGGCCACTTTGAGAGCAGGATGGTGGACTAGATATGCCTTTGGCCTCATTCAGCAGGGCTCTTTTTATGTGTCTTAGGGACACGGGTGGCACTGTGGGTTAAACCACAGGGCCTAGAACTTGCCAAGCAGAAGGTTGGTGGTTCGAATCCCCGCGACCGGGGTGAGCTCCCGCTGCTCGGTCCGAGCTCCTGCCAACCTAGCAGTTCCAAAATACCTCAAAGTGCAAGTAGATAAATAGGTACCACTCTGGTGGGAAGGTAAATGGCGTTTCCGTGCACTGCTCTGGTTCGCCAGAAGCGACTTAGTCATGCTGGCCACATGACCTGGAAGCTATACGCTGGCTTCCTCGGCCAGTAAAGCGAGATGAGCGCCGCAACCCCAGAGTCGGTCATGACTGGACCTAATGGTCAGGGGTCCCTTTACCTTTAGGAAGCATGCTTGAGAACTGAATGTGGAGGAGACCGGAGCGTCAGTTTTGGCATGCTCGCTTCTTTTTTTTTAAAAAAATAAATAAATAAAAATAAATGGAAAAAAACATCAGAGTCAAATCACAATGGAAGTCATGATTAGTTCCATTCGGTCTCATTTCTGATGATTTGAAATAATAGTAAGAAGAATCTTACCGGGCTCGTTTTGGTCAAAGTTTGAGAACAGACGAGGAACAGAAACACGGCCCCGCAACACACTCCCCTCCTGAGCACCCAGCACGTTTCCAGACTGTTGCTGTTTTTGGTTTTTGCTCTTTCCTCCTTTCCTTTCCTTTCCTGCCCCGCCTGCCCCCACTCCCCAGCACCCTGGGCAAGGCAGACATTACACAGAGAAGTCACGCACCAGATTGTATTCTGAACATTGGTTTCTTCCCCTTGGGCACTGAAAACAAAGAGCAGCGGCTGCTCCTGTTCTTTCGGCTTTCTGGATGATCTTTTATATTTTACTGACCCCGGGCAAGACCACAAACAGAGCATGGGCTGCAGACATTGAGCTGACCTCTTTATTTCCTTACTGGGTAGAAATTTGCAAGCCTCACCTAAACCTTTTTCTAAGAAGCAGCTTCATGCGTTTGTGCTGTGTTGTCACTTTCCCCTTTCACAGATGGACTGTGTGTGTGTGTGTGTGTGTGTGTGTGTGTGTGTGTGTAATTTCTGAATTCAGAATCCAAATGGCATTCATTCTCAGTTTATTCAATTGGTAGCCCACCCTTCCCCAGAGACTTGGGCTAGGTAACAATCAGGTTCAACATACTTGTATTAATTTACAAAGCCCTGAGCTTTGTAGGTCTAGGGTACCCCAGAGATCACCTGAACCCTTTGAATCCTCGTGAAAATTTGTCACCATTGCAGTGCAAATTTCTCCAAGTGAACATTTTTTTAAATATGCAATTGTACACCAAACACACATTTTTGCAAGTGAAATTTCCTAAAGTTATATATTTTTGAATGTCATTTTCATGAACCTAGGCATTTGGAAACACATCTCCCCCTGATCTGTGCATTTTCGAACCTCTTACCTGACGGGATAACAGCATCGCAAAATTGCAGAAATGCAAATTTCAAAGAATTTTTTTAAAATAAGGTCTTTATTGTATTAGAATCATAGAATCATAGAGTTGGAATAGACCACAAGGGCCATCGAGTCCAACCCCCTGCCAAGCAGGAAACACCATCAGAGCACTCCTGACATATGGTTGTCAAGCCTCTGCTTAAAGACCTCCAAAGAAGGAGACTCCACCACACTCCTTGGCAGCAAATTCCACTGTCGAACAGCTCTTACTGTCAGGAAGTTCTTCCTAATGTTTAGGTGGAATCTTCTTTCTTGTAGTTTGGATCCATTGCTCTGTGTCCGCTTCTCTGGAGCAGCAGAAAACAACCTTTCTCCCTCCTCTATATGACATCCTTTTATATATTTGAACATGGCTATCATATCACCCCTTAACCTCCTCTTCTCCAGGCTAAACATGCCCAGCTCCCTTAGCCGTTCCTCATAAGGCATCGTTTCCAGGCCTTTGACCATTTTGGTTGCCCTCCTCTGGACACGTTCCAGTTTGCCAGTTGTGCAACCGGTATTACACCCATCACTTACACTGTTACAATGAAATTAAATTCATGGGGTGAGCATCCCTTCCTTATAGCCCCTTACATACGTAAGCAGTAGAGATACACCTGGCTGCCACTCAGAAGTGCCACAAGCTGAGAGGGTAGACCATCTGCTTTTCATGTTGGAGAAACACCAGGTAGGGCTCAGATTGTCCCCAGTATGAAACACTGAAGGGTCAGTAACTCAGTATGAGACAGCAGATCCCCAGTGCCTATGCCCATCAACCATCACTTTGACTCTCAAGTCTTCTGTCGCAAGAGCCAGACACCTAGAGTTCCAGTCTGGCCCCTTTTATTTTCCATGGACATCATAACTTGCTGGACGTTCATTTGATTTTTGCCCATCGTTCTACTTAACTTCTTGAGATCTGGTGACGAGGACTGAATTCAGAAGAAATAAGAAGTTACTGTATAGAAACTTATTCATGTAAGTTTCTTACATGCGGCAAGAATGCTACTTGCCCCAAAATGGAAAGAAGCAGAAGTCCCAGCAAAGGAAGAATGGATACAAAAACTTATGGAGTACGAAGAAATGGCGAAACTTACCAGAAGAATAAGAAACCAAGATAACAAACTTTTTAAATAAAAGAATGGAAATGGTTTATTGAATATTTACAGATAAATTGTAAACAGATAAGAACTTCGGCAGGATTATTGCAAAAACCTGTAGTTTCATAAGCGTATATATTTAAAGTAGATGAATGCACGAGCAAATTAAGTTAATTTGGATATGCAGAAGATATTAAAAATAAATGTAAGGAAAAAGAGGGGGGAGGAAGTCAAGTTTTGAAATGTTAAAATTATTGTAAAATTAGTGAAATGTATGAACCTGAAAAGCATTAAAAAAAAAAAAAGGAAGGGAGCAAAAGTGAAAAAAAAGGTGGGACAAATCAGAAGAATGACAACCTCCTGCTAGCAAGATTTTGAATAGTCATTGCAACAAAGTTCACCCCCCCCACACTTTCCCCAGGACTGAATCACGCCTGCCAGTCCCCGCCTGAGCTTCTGAAGCCGTCATTGCAGTCTCTAGTTACCAGCAAGTGTCTCTTAGTTGCTGTTTGAAGATCCCTTCTGTCTGATCTTCCTTAATCCACACACGCACATGGTCTCTTCCTGTAAACTGCCGTAAGTAGTTTAAAGGGATACTTTAAAGATCGTAAGCAGGGGCGAGAACGCATTTCCAGCTCCAGAGCAGAGCGAGAGCAAATCATTCTCCCCACCTGTCTCCCTTTCTGCTTTGCTGCTGATATAGCCAGGCTTTGTTTTGTTTTTAAAAAAGAATCCCTGATATTGTTGTTGTTTAGTCGTTTAGTCGTGTCCGACTCTTTGTGACCCCATGGACCAGAGCACGCCAGGCACTCCTGTCTTCCACTGCCTCCCGCAGTTTGGTCAAGACCTACATTGGCTCCCAGTACATTTCCAAGCACAATTCAAAGTGTTGGTGCTGACCTTCAAAGCCCTATATGGCCTTGGCCCAGTATACCTGAAGGAGCGTTTCTACCCCCATTGTTCAATCTGGATACATGAGGTCCAACTCCGAGGACCTTCTGGCGGTTCCCTCCCTGCGAGAAGTGAGAATACAGGGAACCAGGCAGAAGAGGGCCTTCTCGGTAGTGGCACCTGCCCTGTGGAAAGCCGTCCCAGCAGATGTCAAGGAGATAAACAACTATCTGACATTTTGAAGACATCTGATGGCAGCCCTGTTTAGGGAAGTTTTTATTATTTGATCTTTTATTGTGTTTTTAATATTTCGTTGGGAGGCGCCCAGAGTGCCTGGGGAAACCCAGCCAGATGGGCGGGGTATAAATATATTATTATTATTATTATTATTATTATTATTATTATTAATTACCGCCTTTTACTGGATGGTGTGAGATAACCTGCAGCTTTCAGAGCAATCCTATATAGGATCCAAAACCTGTCCTCTGTTTCTGCCAAGTTTTCATCCTCTGCAAAAGGGGCTTTCAGTTTCCTACACCGTTCTTGGAGTGTTAGAATTTTAATCATTGTGGGGGTTTTGAGCTTACCTCATTGATATGAGGTATCTAAGGGTGGCACATGTGCGTTTTTCCTTCCAGGGAATATTTCTCCAGTCATCTGCAGCCTCCCTGGTTGCCTATGCTTCCTGGCTGGGGAAAAAAGCCTTAGGGGCTTTTAATTGATATGGGCAACCGTGGAGGCTGCAGAGTACTGACCACTAGTGAGATGATTTGTCGAAAGGAGACTCATAAACATCCCTCAGCCACCACAAAAGTAAGCCTGATAAAAAGACCCCATGCAACCTGTTCATACTCGATTTCTTTCTCTCTCCTTTGAAAATTTTCAAATGCATTTTCTTTTTTATTATTTATGATTTTTTTTTAAAAACGCACAAGAAAAATTTGGAACACCACCAACCCAATGCATATTTATTCAGAAGACTGTCTCACTCTTTTCAGCGAAACCTATTCACAGGAAGTGCATCTTACTTTCCTGTTAATTAAAAAAGCAGCCCACAACACACTCTACATTGCAACAGGAAAAGCCACCTCCAATAAATATATATTAATTCCTGTTTGCAGGAAGATGCCTTATCCAAAAGTTCATCTAGAAATAAACACATGTGCTCTTGACTCTTAGCCCTACTGATTGAAATTTGCCACCTCTGGTTAATTAATTTAACTTTTAGCTGATTAATTGGCCGATTAAACCAGTTAAAGTCCGCAGACCTAGATCTATTTATTTATATCGTTTATTTAGCAAGATTTATATATCGCTTAATAAGCACCATCTCTCAGCGGTTTATGTAAAATGGTACAAAATATTCATTAAAGTAGCAAGAAAAAACACATTAAAAACAGCAGATGTGGTAAAATTATCAACATACCGATAAGATCAGCGGTTTTAAATACAAGTGTACTTAATGAAATTGCATGCCTGGGTAGGGTTATCTAAACAAATTAGGTTTTAGCAGGTGTCTAAAACAGTACAGATACTGGCCTACGAGTAATAGGCAGGGAGATCCCAAGAAAAAGGTATTGCCACACTGGAAAATAGATAGATAGATGATTGACTGATTGATTGATTGATGAATCTAGCTATCTATAATTTTGGTACCCCTCTCTTCGCTGGTCCTTTTTAGCCAGCCTTTTTGAGACATGACAAAATTATGTCATTGCAGCCTAAGGATCTATTGATCGCTGCCATGAGAAATTTGTGCAGGAGGTTAGAGATCCGGTACTTTGCATAATGCCCTGCTCATCCCCTTTGTTAAGTCTCCCCTCCACCCTAAGTCCATATCAACATCTCGCCTTCCTTGTTGGAATCGATAATGGATCTCTGGACGTTTGCAAAACTGGACCCCCGACCACGGCAGCTGCGTGACCAGCTATGCTGATAAGGCTGTCAAAAACAATTGTAATTACTGCCAAGGCAAAGGCCAAGTGCGCGACCCAGACATTTTGCAATGCTGTGTGGGAGCCGTGAGAAATGTGCAGGCATTGGCTTGGCCACAGCAGAAGAACCCTCTTTCAAAAAAGTGGAAGAACTTCCCAGTTCCGCTTCTCAAGTTTTTTTACACCTGGAGATGATGATGTGAATGATTTGTACATATCGGCCGCTTTTGAAGTGTCTCTAAGTGGCTTACAAAATAAGGAATGGGAGTGACAAGGAAAGTTAAAACCAAAGGCAAAAACAGCAATAAAGTAGCTAAAAATGCTCACCCACAGATGTATAGGAAAAGGATGAAGGCTACCCACCCCCGTAAAAGGTCTACTTAATTAAATATGTTTTTAGCTGATTACCAAAGACAGACAATTATAGAACCAGGTGTAAATGGTTAAAAAAGTGTGCTTTTGAACTGCTAGGTTGGCAGGAGCTGGAACAGAGCAATGGGAGCTCACCCCGTCGCGGGGATTCGAACTGCTGACCTTCTGATCAGAATGCCCAAGAGGGTCAGTGGTTTAGACCACAGCGCCACCCACATCCCTATGGAACCAGGTGTATTTCTCTAGGGAAGGTATTCCATACCTGGGAAGCCACCACCGAAAAGGTCGTTCTCATATTGTCAGCCTTTGGAGGAGTCACATTAAATAAGCAAAGTATAAGAGAGAAACAAACTTCCTCCATCTTCCATGTGACAGCCCTTTAGATATTTGTGATGGCTATCATATCTCCTTACAGTCTCTTCTTTCCCAGCTCCTTCGACCATTCCTCATAAGGCTTGGTTTCCAGACCCTTGAACATCTTGGTTGCCCTCCTTTGCACCCATTCCAGCTTGTCAACATCCTTCTTAAATTATGCTGCCTGGAACTGGACACCGTATTCCAGATAAGGTCTTGACCAAGGCAGAATAGAGTGGAACTATTGTTGTTGTTGTTGTTTAGTCGTTTAGTCGTGTCCGACTCTTCGTGACCCCATGGACCAGAGCACGCCAGGCACCTCTGTCCTCCACTACTTCCCGCAGTTTGGTCAAACTCATGCTGCTAACCTCGAAAACACTATCCAACCATCTCGTCCTCTGTCGCCCCCTTCTCCTTGTGCCCTCCATCTTTCCCAGCATCAGTGTCTTCTCCAGGGAGTCTTCTCTTCTCATGAGGTGGCCAAAGTGCTGGAGCCTCAGCTTCACAATCTGTCCTTCCAGTGAGCACTCAGGGCTGATTTTGCTAAGAATGGATAGGTTTGATCTTCTTGCAGTCCATGGGACTCTCAAGAGTCTCCTTCAGCACCATAATTCAAAAGCATCAATTCTTCGGCGATCAGCCTTCTTTATGGTCCAGCTCTCACTTCCATACATCACTACTGGGAAAACCATGGCTTTTACTATACGGACCTTTGTTGGCAAAGTGACGTCTCTACTTCTCAAGATGCTGTCTAGGCCTGTCATTGCCCTTCTCCCAAGAAGCAGGCGTCTTTTAATTTCGTGGCTGCTGTCACCATCTGCAGTGATCATGGAGCCCAAGAAAGTAAAATCTCTCACTGCCTCCATTTCTTCCCCTTCTATTTGCCAGGAGGTGATGGGACCAGTGGCCATGATCTTCGTTTTTTGATGTTGAGCTTCAGACCAGTTGAACTATTACTTTCCTTTATTTGGACACTGTATTTCTGTGGATGCAGCTTAGAATAGCAGTTGGTTTTTTGTTGCTGCTGCATCACACTATTAAGCTTATGTTAAGCTTGTGTCCTACTAAGACCCCTAGACCTTTTTCACATGTACCTCTGGCAAACCAGGTGTCCCTCATTTTACATTTATGCAGCTGGTTCTTCCTGCCTAGAACATTTGTCCTTAATGCTTCGAGTTAAATTCATTTTGTTAGTTTTGGCCCAGTTCTCCAGTCTGTTCAGGTCATTCTGCATCCTGCTTCTGTCTTCAGCGGCATTAGCTACTCCTCCTGGCTTGCTGTCACCTGCGATTTTGATGAGCATCCTCTCAGGCGTCTGGTTGGTCGCTGTGAGAACGGGATACTGGACCAGACGGGTCATTGGCCTGATCTAAACAGGGCTCCTCTTCTTATATTCTCATGAAGAAGGGATGTGCCCAAAACAAAGCAGAGCAATGGAAAGTCAGACGAGAGAAAGAAAAACCGGCCCTTTTCCCGGTCACACAAATTCCCCAACCTCTTTCTCAGCCTCAGCTCTCCATTCTCAGCTGTCCTAAAAGCTTCATTTGTCGAGACAGATGAGCCTTCTCCGTTCCATTTGCAAGAGTCTCCCCTGCCTGTGCTCTGACTTTGAACGTGCGTTTGGGGGCTGTAAGTCTCCGTTCCGACAGGCATTTATGTTTACAGCTCAGCCCCAGCCTTTCTCTCTTGTAATGGCTGTGAGGGACACTTGTACTGGGTGTTTAAAGCAGACGGTTGCCTCAGGAGAGCGTGGAACCTGGATGCAGGCTGCGCCATGTAATGGGGAGCAGTTGCCTCTTTTACAATCCGACCCCTGGCCCCCAAATTCCCAGGCCTCCTATTTGAGATGAAAGCTGACTGGGGGGGTCACGGCAAGCTGACTCCCAATCCTAACTGTGTTTACTGCTGGGCTTGTAATGGCATCAGAGGATTCCTGAAGGAAATGAATTGTGTCTGGCGGTGTCCTCGTTTTTGGGCCACAGGCACTTCTGGAGATGCAAAAGGAAGGGGTGACACACACCCACACACCAGCTTTTTAATTGGCTCATCTTAGGCTATCATGGAAATACGCAAGCTTTTGAGTTTCACGGAGCGCTTCATCAGATTCTGGGCCACGATGGCAAAAGTGGAACGCTTTGCGAAATGCAAATGTTTTCAGCCGCTGGAAATCTTTCTTTGCAAAGAAAGCTCTGGCGCAGCACTGCAGATGCTTCTTGTGTGAGTGTGTGGCTTTCCTTAAGCACCCCATCTTTATCTCCAACAAAATCCATTAAATCTAAGTATGTGTGAGATGTAGACATGTGGGGAGCTCATCCAGTTGTGTGTGATGTAGACATGTGGGGAGCTCATCCAGTGTGTGGTCATTGGGACAGCTTGTGAGCCTTGGAAGACCTAGCCATGAGGTCAGCTGATTGGCAGAAGCCTCATGTGACCCGGCCGTAATGTGACCTGACCTGTGGAAGCACCATGTGAGTAGACTTTAGAAGAAGAAGAAGAAGAGTTTGGATTTGATATCCTGCTTTATCACTACCCTAAGGAGTCTCAAAGCGGCTAACAATCTCCTTTCCCTTCCTCCCCCACAACAAACACTCTGTGAGTTGAGTGGGGCTGAGAGACTTCAGAGAAGTGTGACTAGCCCAAGGTCACCCAGCAGCTGCATGTGGAGGAGCGGGGAAGCGAACCCAGTTCACCAGATTACGAGTCTACTACTCTTAACCACTATACCACACTGGCTCTCTCATCAGAGTTGTCTTGGGGCAGGACCTTAGTAGACCTCCAGCCCTTGGTCCTGGCCAGGGTAAGAGGGAGATGCCAAAGCAGTAACTGGACAACGGCAACTCTGCACTACAAAGATGTCTGCAAATGTGACACGAAGGCTGACGACATCAACCCTGGCATGTAGGAAACGCTTGCAGACGACTGCAGAGACAGACAGTCAGGCTGTGCGTCCATAGCAGTGACCAGAGGAGGACTCGCCGCAGGGAGGAGCATGGAGAGGAGAAACGCCATGGTGCATCTGCAGCAACAGAACCGGACACCTTCATCTGCCCCAGCTGCCACAAAACATGTCTTTCCCCGTCCACAGCGGGTGCTGTAACTCTCCAAAGGTTTGACATCACCCGGTTGATGCCAACATTATGAATAGAGTTTCCATTGATTATTAACCTATGCAGTCCTGCATGGTTGTAAGCTCCCCAGCTGTGTATTTTGTGGCTTTAGAAACCAGCGGAGGCACAACTCCAGAGAGCTGCTGAAAGTCAGTGTGGACAATAATGAGCCAGGTGGATTTTACAGGCAGTTTCTGATATTTGGATGCTCCCCTCTCTCACATACTTTTGGCAGCTGGAAGCTTCCAAGGAGCAGAAGTGGCAATACCTGGGGGCCAAAAAACTTGGATTTGTGATCTGTCAAGAGGCGAGTCCCTTCCTCTTCTATTTGTCACCAGGTGACAACCATATCCAGTGGTGGGTTTTTGGGGGTGGAAGGAAGAGGATACCCAGTGACAGCTTGTGGTCATATGAGCCATCCATAAGATAGAGAACTAATTCATCTCACTGTTTTAATTAATCATATTGAGTGAGCCAGGGATTGGGGAGAAATTTGATTCCGTTCAATGTGTTACTACTTGATTCACATTTCTTGAGCCAATATGTAGAGTTTGCATTTCTCTGCATTTTGCAACCCGGCTGAAAAATGCATTTATTAGGGGAAATGGGCATAAAAATGCAGATATTAGCGAAAACACATTGTATTAGGGGAGAGTGCTTGCAACAGTGTGCATATTAGTTAATACTGCATGGAGAGATGTGTATATATTAGGAGAAATTTGCACTAAAACGCGGACACATTTCCATGAGGAAATCAAGGATCCAGTCAAAAGCAACTATGGGGTTGTGGCACTCATCTCGCGGGTGGTGCTGTGGTCTAAACTACTGAGCCTTTTGGGCTTGCCGATCAGAAGGTTGACGGTTTGAATCCCTGTGACTGAGTGAGCTCCTGTTGCTCTGTCCCAGCTCCTGCCAACCTAGCAGTTCGAAAGCACACCAGTGCAAGTAGATAAATAGGTACTGCAGCGGGAAGGTAAACGGCATTTCAGTGCACTCTGGTTTCCGTCACGGTATTCTGTTGCGCCAGAAGTGATTTAGTCCTGCTGGCCACATGACCTGGAAGCATGTCTGTGTACAAATGCTGACTCCCTCGACCTGAAAGCGAGATGAGCGCCGCAACCCCATAGTCAACTTTGACTGGACTTAACCATCCAGGGGTCCTTTACCTTTACCTAGGTGGCTCTATCTACTTTTCTTGGCCCCTATTCATCAAATTAACACAGCAAACCAGTGGCTACCAAACCCGAGGGCATATCTGAATTGGTCCAGCAGAAATCCATTCCCACTAAGGGAAAAAAAATCTTGACACTCACAAGCCAAGGATGAAGAGATGAGATCACTGGCCAGCCCAGCTGTAACTCACCAAAGGTTGACATGTTTACCCAAGGAGGCCCATCTTAGCAGGGTTTTTTTTAATGCTGCCAGCGAAATAAAGGAAGTGATGCTATTCCCTGGCAAACAGCAGAGATGAGGCAGCTGCTGAAGAGGTCAGGAGGTATGCCCCCCTCCCGCTTAGTCTCCGAGAACCTGCAGAGATATGAAGAGGGCAGAGCAGAGATGGACCAAGTGGTGAAGTCTCAGGTTGAGAAGGAACTGGGGGAGGAGAGGCCTTAGAGAGCTGTGGGAAAAACAGGACCTTCAGTCCTCGCAGCTGCCTCATTGAGGCAAGATCTACTGGGAAGATGTTGCTGCGCTCACTAGGCCTGAGCTGTTTTGTTTCTTTGAGCAATAATAATTTATAATAATAATAGTTTCCCCAGCCACTCTGGGAAGCTTCCAACACAATATTAAAATACAGTAATGCCTCAAACATTAAAAGCTTCCCTAAACAGGGATGCCTTCAGATGTCGTCTAAAAGTCTGGTAGTTGTCGTTCTCTTTGACATCTGGTGGGAGGGCGTTCCACAGGGCGGGTGCCACTACTGAGAAGGCCCTCTGCCTGGTTCCCTGTAACTTGGCTTCTCGCAGTGAGGGAACTGCTAGAAGGCCCTCGGCGCTGGACCTCAGTGTCTGGGTAGAATGATGGGGGTGGAGACGCTCCTTCAGATATACAAAGAGTTAACTTCATTGACACCTTGTGAGCTTTTTGCTGACCCTGCTCCCGACCCCCACCGTGACACCATTTCATCCTCACAAGAACCCTGTGAGGTAGGTCCGGCCGAGAGAAACTGGCCCAAGGTCACCCAGTGAACTTTATGGGTCAAGTGGGGATTTGAACCCTGGCCTCCCAGGTCATAGGTCCAGCACTCCAACCATCACACCACACCAGCTCTTTAGGATATGCAAGGTGAATGCAGCTACAAACACCAGGTGCTTGATGCAGCCCCTCCCACCCTCTGGCCCCTTAGCCCAAACCGGTTTTGCAGTCCCCGGAGGAAAGCAAGGCAGGAGGTTTATCCGGCCCATGGCGGCCCGTCACGCATGGTTGGTGGGCCGTCACATTCCACTTCCTCTCGTGCAACTTACGCAGGACAGCCTTGTACCTTTTTGAACCACAATCCGCTGTGCTCTTACTGAGGCATAAGCCCCACTAACCCAATGGGCTTCACATCTGCGTCAATAGCTGTGTGCGTTTGACAATAAACTCAGGAACAAAAGGCTTCTGGAAAAAAAAAAGGAGTTTCACTTCTACCTTGTTATTTTCATTTCCCTTCTATCTTTGTGTGTGTGTCTGTGCGCACCTCCTTTTTTGGCAGATTACCTTTCTCTGCATGTGAAGAACTGTTCCTCTTGACTGGCCTCTGTCTCTCGTCTTTGGCTTTTTATTTATGGTCTCGCCGTTTTAATGAGAGCGCAATCAATATACGTCGAGAGGTGCGGAAGACATTGCAAAGGAGCAAAACCCTGCGCTGGGATCCAGATGAGGTGTGCTCTGAAGAACCAACGGAAGTGTTTTTTTCAGAGGAGTCCCACGCAGATCTTTTCAGTACAAGCTCAGCAGATTCTTACAGCATCAAAACAACTTTATTTTATACAAAAATGATAGATGATAGATAAATGATAGATAGATAGATGATAGATAGATGATGATAGATAGATAAATAGATAGATAAATAGATAGATAGACAGACAGACAGACAGACAGACAGGCTGGAAGAGAGCCAGTGTGCTGTGGAAGAGGGGCAGTGCAGTGGTTAGCGTGTCAGACCAGGGTTCAAATCCCTGCTCAGCCATGAAGCTCACTAGAGGACCTTTGGCCAGTCACTGCCTGTCAGTCTAACCTACCTCACAGGATTGTTGTGGAAATGAGGAGGAGACCATGTATGCCACTTTGATTCCCTTTTGGGGGAAAGTTAGGATATACATGCCTGTGTCCCAGCTCTGCTATCAGATCTCTTCCCTGTGCCAAACCCGAACCGCTCTGATTTGGCCTCTTGCCTGGCCCTTTGTTGCGGGCTCTGCTTGCTTGGACTCTGACCCCGGGCTGGCTCCGAATACTTCTCTGCTTGCTGCCCCATGGCTGCTAGCAGGTGTGGCGTGACGGTGAGATGGTTGGGCACCAATGATCTGATTCCGTATAAGGCAGCTTCCTAGGTTCTTATGTCCGAAAGCACAATTCACTCAGGCAAAAGCACTTCAGGTGGACCAAGAGCAGGGCCAGGGAGAGGTGTGGCCTGTGGAGAGTGGGCGTGGCCTGGACAGAATCCCGAGGGCCAGGTAGGGGAGACTGGGGGCCGCATTCGATTCCTCAGCTCCTCACCCCTTTTGTAGTAGACGTTATTCTGGTGGGTTTGGGCAGGAGAGAGGAGCAGCGAAAAACGTGGACCCTTAGGGAAGGAAAACAATCAAAAGGAACAAAACATGGTTTTGCTTCTCTTTGTGCGTGCAGCGAAGGAGGCCTGTGGATTACGGGGAAGTTGGATGTTGAAGAAATGGCACAACCCCACTCTTTCCCGACCTCTGCCTGCGTGCAAGGGTACAACGAGGAAGAAAAACAGCAATAATGACCTCTGATAAAAGGGACTGTACCGTGAGACCGTTTTCCCAGACACAGAGCGACCTTTCAAATCAGGCTGGGGCGAGGTGTGTCTGTGCGGAGTTTGGACTTTCAGCCGGCCACGTCCTGCTGGGCTGCTCTGTTTGCCAGGCCAGGTCCACCCCCCCTTCCCTGCCCCCCCTTTTTATATGATTATCGTGTCACAAGGGAGCGTTCTGTATGCAGAGCAGGCCTGGCTGGCAGGCCTGGACCTTTGCAAATCAATTTGTCTGTGGAGAAGGGGAAAAAAAGAAAGAAAAGCGAATCCGCCGGGGTGAAAGATGGCCGGGGGTGTGGGACAAAACTATGCCTCCCTTTGTGACGTCACGGTGTGGGGTGCTCCCGCTGCCAACGTAAAAGGGGCCATTTGCAGATCTTGCTATCTCTGTGCAGACTCAAAGCCCTCAAAGGGGAATATCGGAGGGCACCGGAAAGCTATTAGGGTTAGAGGAAGGATTAAGGTGATGCGTTTTAATTTTCTTATGCAATCTGTGTGGCGTTCCCCCAATCCCACTGTACCCCCACAACAAGATAGGCTTTGCTAGAAGACATTGACTGGCTCACGGTCACCCCAGTGATCTTCATGGCTGAGTTGGGTTGTGAATTCTGGTCTCCCGGGTCCTGGAACAACCACAACATCCCATTGTCTGTCCGAGTACTCAGAGGGGTTGCAGAAAAACAGTGGCTTTGGCAATGCTACCCGACATCAATATCAACAGCAAAAACAACACATCTGAAAGAAACACGGGCTGCAATTTTTAAAAAATGATCCTTAGAATTGATGCAGTGGTTCGGTGTTTTTAATGTTCTATGCCTTTCTACATGCTGGAGTGGCTGGGGCAACCCAGCCAGATGGGCAGGGTACCAATAATAAAACTATTATTATTATTATTATTATTATTATTATTATTATTATTATTATTATTATTATTATTATTATTATTATAGCATTCCATGCATTCACTTAGTCACCTGTACAACACCCCTGTTTGGTAGGTCACAGTCAGAGGCCCCATCTTCCGAAGAACATTGGGGAGTCTGACGTGCACCCAGCTCTGCATTCGGTCTCAACAAGGCCCCCCAGCCCCTTCAAAAAAAGATTGAGGGGGCCCAAAGAGCCTCCCCCCCCCGGAGCTGGTGCATATGGCCACAATTGTTTCCTCTGTATTTTTGGTCTAACAGAGAGTAGCTCTTGTGGATTTATGTGACGCTGTTTACATTTCCCACAAGGCCCCTGAGTGACACTTACCTCTAGGGCATTGTGGGTAGTTTAAATGGCCGTCATCTGACTCTGGCTCTGGGCAAAGGGAGAGTTCAGCGCTGCACAAGTGTGTGCCTCTTTAACTCTCCAAATCGGGACTCCAGATTGCTGGACTTCTGTTTTGCTTTACACTGAAACAAAACCCAAAAGCCTTTCTTGCATACAATGAAACCGCATTGAATCTTTCCTGCTTGGCAGGGGGTTGGACTCGATGGCCCTTGTGGTCTCTTCCAACTCTATGATTCTATGATTCTATGATTCTTCGCACGAGATCAGTACAGCAATAATGGTTTTGAAAAAAACCAAACCCAGACACCGGAGCCCAAATTGAGTAACTGTAACACAATATCATTAAAGCTGCCCATATGGTGTCAAAAGTGAAGGTGGTACCCATGATGCTCTCTATAGAGAGCATTTCGAAGATGCCCCGGAGGTGGTGGTCCTTTGGCTGGGACACAGAAAATGGTGTCAGATGATTATCACAGTGTCCAGGTGGCTCTTTAGGTGTTGGGGTCCTAAGCCATATAGAGCTTTAAAGATAAAAACTGTCACTTTGTATTGAACCCATAAATTTATTGGCAGCTAGTAGCACAGACGTGTGTGTGTGTGTGGGGTGTGTGTGTGTGTGTGTGTGTGTGTGTGTGTGAGAGAGAGAGAGAGAGAGAGAGAAAGAACTTGCCAGTTTCTTTTTCTCCTAATTTCTCATTTTCCCCAGTCGTGAGTTTGGTTCTTTACATCAGTCTACATTTGATTTTAATATCCGCCGGGGGAAAAAATCACCAGCATTTTAGTACGGTTATCTACTAACAGGCATGCAGTTTTTTGGCATGCGGTTTTACCTAAAACTGTATATACACATTTGCTGCATTTACATTTTATTAAACGGTCTGTATAGTTAAAGCGATGGTCGGACAGTGTTCTCGAAGCTACCAGCATGAGTCTGACCAAACTGCAGGAGGCAGTGGAAGACAGGAGTGCCTGGTGTGCTCTGGTCCATGGGGTCACAAAGAGTCGGACACGACTAAACGACTAAACAACGACAAATTCACAAATATATGCATTTTTATGGACGTCACCTTAGTACATGCACTTTTGTTACGCATTTCCTTACAGAATTCTGGGAAGTGTGGATTTCAAACGGTAGCTGTGCTTCAGTTTGCGTGGGGTTTTTTTGGTGGTTTTTTTTGCAAACTGCAAATTGGATCGTTTCACCTTTCAGTGCAATCTGCACCTACTTTCTCCCCAACCCTAGTCTAGACTGTGTTTAAAAAGATGGCTTAGCCAATGCCCCATCGAGCCCAGCACTTGTCGTCTGAATATGGAACAGGGATAAAATCAGAGCATTGCATTGTCAACTCTGGGCGGCAGAGTGGGAGATTTTGACGCTGCCGTTCCCGAATCCCCTGCGTCTCATTTTTACGGAAATGCATTTTGCTTTAAATTCTGCAAATTGCCGGGGCCCTCTGTGAAAGGAAGGACAGGATGAAAACCAACCACCACACCGAGATAAATAAAACAGGGAGATAGAAGGAGATAGAAAACACAAGCACGGTTTTCAACGGGTTCTGCTTTTGTATTTAAGGCTCCTTTCTAGCGCGGAACCACCTCATTTACATGAACAAAATAGTGCCTTTACATTGCTACAGTAGCCAAACCTTGAATTACAGCGTCGGGGGTCATTCTAAACCCGCACAGCATGGGGGCTTCTATCCGCCTGTGTATTTACGACTGGCGAAAACGTGGGGGTGGGAGGGAGGGAGGAAAAGAGCCCAGTTTTTCTCTGCGGAGGAAAGAAATGTATAATCGCGGTGCAAAAAAACATTGCCGCACAATGGTATTGATTTCTGACAGGCTGGGCTTAAGATTAATCAGTACTCCCCCCCCCCCCGCCAGACCCCAACACCACATCAGCCAAAAGCCAGAGAAATGCAATTATTTTGTTTCCCTAAGTTTCAAGTCTTTTCGTGACAAGGCCTTCCCAAAGCTATAGATATATTCTGTGTTTTCCATAGAGCAGTGAAGCAGATTAGTACTGATGTGAGCAATTAATCTTTTGAAATGAAGAACAGGGAGCAAAATTTGGTTGATGGAAGCTGCTCTGAGTGTAAGCTGGCCTGTGAAGGCAGCGAGAGAGTGCTGGACTTATCTTTCCGATATGCTAAGCATTTGTTGTTGTTGTTTAGTCGTTTAGTCGTGTCCGGCTCTTCGTGACCCCATGGACCAGAGCACGCCAGACACTCCTGTCTTCCACTGCCTCTCACAGTTTGGTCAAAGTCATGCTGGTAGCTTCAAGAACACTGTCCCACCAACTCGTCCTCTGTCTTCCCCTTCTCCTTGTGCCCCCCATCTTCCCCAACATCAGGGTCTTTTCCAGGGAGTCTTCTCTTCTCATGAGGTGGCCAAAGTATTGGAGCCTCAGCTTCAGGATCTGTCCTTCCAGTGAGCACTCAGGGCTGATTTCCTTCAGAATGGAGAGGTTTGATCTTCTTGCCGTCCATGGGACTCTCAAGAGTCTCCTCCAGCACCATAATTCAAAAGCATCAATTCTTCGGCGACCAGCCTTCTTGATGGTCCAGCTCTCACTTCCATACATCACTACTGGGAAAACCATGGCTTTAACTATACGGGCCTTTGTAACTATACTAAGCATTTGTAGGCTGCTTTAAATTCCCTGAGGCCTGATTCCAACATGGCGCCATGCAAGCTAAAGAACAAGAGAATGATGGGGACCTGGCCCCTTGAGTTTAAAGCTGCTCACCTTGCCTGTGTCTCCTCTGTCTGTGGGACTCTGTCTGAGTCCTATGGGGCTCAGGTGGGGGGGGGAACCTAGCAAATTTGGAGTGGGTTTTTGGAAAACCTGGGGGCCTCCCGGTTGTCACTATCTTGCAGGAGGTTTACCAGAAATGTTTGTGCGATCAAAATACACTAAAGCGCTATGCTGCCCTTCTCCGAATTTCACAGTGTAATTCTGCAGCCAGGTAATGTGTGCAAAAATGCAGTTACTGGGGTGAAGTTTACATAGAAATGCATATAATATCAAAGCACATTCTATTCGGGGAAACTGCTTTGCAAAAGTGTGTATATTAGAGAATATTGCATACAGGATATGTGTACATTGGGGGAAATTTTGCCCCTGCCATCTTGTTTCGTTGGCTCCTTGGCCGAGTCACACAACCCTGTAGAAACCTCTCCTGTTCTACTGAAGGCAGAATCGGTGTAAACTGGCGAGACAGCTTGCATTGATAGAAACTTAAATCTCCCAGCTATGTTTCTTTCCTGATGGCAAAACACGTTTACTTAGAGTGAGCAAAGTTCCCCAGGGCTTGGCCCCTTTGCGGATATATGTCAAATGGAGAATCTACTCTGGTTTTCCTTCCTTCCTTGAATAATTCATCTCGGTTGAAGCTTGAACAAAGAGATATGGAGTAGAAACTGGTCTTGTATGTGCCTGCCCAAAAACCAGTTTGAAAAGACCATGCAGATGGACAGGATTTTGGACATGTTGCATTGATGCTCATCTAACTAGCCAGGGAGTAATTAAAAAATGACAGCATTATCAAATGTTTTGATTAAAATGTGGTCCACAGAAGCAGTAAGAGAAGAGGCTGGACTGGACTGGGCTGTAGCATTCAACAAAACAGATGGTCTCTCTCTCTCTCTGTGTATATATATATATATACAATACAATAACCATTAAACACATGTCCAGCAGTACAGTGGTACCTCGGATTACATATGCTTCAGGTTTCAGACTCCGCTAACCCAAAAATAATACCTCGGGTTAAGAACTTTGCTTCAGGATGAGAAAAGAAATCATGCAGCAGTGGCGCGGCAGCAGCGGGAGGCCTCATTAGCTAAAGTGGTACCTCAGGTTAAGAACAGTTTCAGGTTAAGAACGGACCTCTGGAACGAATTAAGTACTTAATCCGAGGTACCACTGTACATCTAATGGTGTTTGTTTTCTCCATTGTCTCTAGACATATACTTACACATTCAACATTCAAACATATTACTTAGTTTAATCTCTCCACTGGGAATATTGAGCAAGGTCTTGATTTTGGACACTGACATAGTTAAAGAAAGGGGTCCACATTTATTGGAGGGTGCCTTTATTCACCTCTTCAGGATTCTCAAAAATCAGCAATTCATGTGATGGCTCTCCCCCGACCCACAGTGGAATGAACCACTGACTAAATAGCTGCATAAGAGGAAGCGTTGTTTAGGTCATTCAAGGAACACAACTAGACAGGAGGGGTGCCACCAACTTGGAAGGCTTCCAAAGAAGTTTCAACAAATTTGTGGAGTGGAGTTTTCCAAACTTTTCATGTCGGTGACACACTTTTTAGACACGTATCATTTCGTGACACAGCAGTTCAGTTTTACAGTGGTACCTCGGGTTACAGACGCTTCAGGTTACAGACTCCGCTAACCCAGAAATAGTAGCTCGGGTTAAGAACTTTGCTTCAGGATGAGAACAGAAATCGTTCTTTGGCAGCGCGGTGGCATCAGGAGGCCCCATTAGCTAAAGTGGTGCTTCAGGTTAAGAACAGTTTCAGGTTAAGAACAGACCTCCAGAAGCAATTAAGTTCTTAACCTGAGGTACCACTGTACTAGCAAACCGCAGGTTGGATTAGCCCCTTTCTAGCCCCGAGTGGCAAACCTACACACTGCAGATGACACACTAATGTGCTGCGATGCACAGTTTGGAAAGCTATGCCCTGGAGGTTCAGGCGATTAATGCCTACCAGCCATGATGGTTGTGTCCCACCTTCAGCATGCTTCTGAACACCGGTTGCTGGGAATCAAAGAATTGCAGAGTTGGGAGGGTTCCCGAGGGTCATCTACTCCAACCCCCTGCAATGCAGGAATCTCAGGTGGGGGAGAGGGCTCTTGTACTCAGGTCCTGCTTGCAGACTTCCAGGAGGCATCTGGTTGGCTGCTGTGAGATCAAGATGCTGGACCAGATGAGCCTTTGGCCAAACAGGGTGAAACCCCCCCCCTTGCTGGGTGTTAGAATTCCTGCTCCATGATTGCAGTCATGGGATTGTTGTCTTTCACATGACGGTACATGTTTTGACTCCACAGAGTGGGAAGTGACGGAGGCAGGATGTTTGTGTTACTGTGTTCCGTGAAGTGGGACTGTTGTCCTTTGTTTTTTCTCTTTGCTGTCTGATGCTAGGGAGAGAGGGAGCCATGTTGCAGTGCTCTGTGTGTGTTTATATGTAAATAAAGTAGATTAGCCAAAGTGCTGAGTTGCTGAGGTCTGTCACGCAAAATGCCCAAACTCTGCGGATCCCTAAGTGTGCCGGTGTCTGTTGGCATCGGTCGCTGTGATGTTCAGGGGGAAGAAAGCTTTTGAAGCTCCTGAATGATCAACCAGGAGGGAGAGAACATGCCAGTCGGGTATGTGTCTCTGCCAGGGTCCTACTCGAATGTAGGCTGAACTCCTAACACTGGGATCCCCTTCCTCTTCCCCATCAGCTTGGCTCACCCAACAGCGCTGGATAATAGACGAAGCCTGCTTTAGATCCGTATTTCCAAAATTTCCAATAGCCAACACGATTCTCCTCCTCCCTTGGTCGTGTTGGCTTTTGGAAGTTTGGGAAATATGGATTTAAAGCAGGCTTTGTCTATTATCCAGCGCTGTTGGGTGAGCAAAGCTGGTGTGTCATGAACTGGCAGGACAATGGGGAGGAGGAAGGGGACCCCAGCAAAGGCGGCAGCCGAGACTGAGACACACTGGGGCAGAGGAGAGGTTGGTGTAGGAAATACTCACAAGTTGACAAGGGGATGGGGTCAGTGCACAGGAACCGGAGCAGGAGGACCCATCACTAGAGCTAGAAGGGCCGCTGTCTCCATGAACATGGTGGGCATTGAGGCATGGGAGCAGTGGACAGGCTGTTCCTGGAGGCAGAGGCTGGCAAAGGCCCACAGCCTAGCTCCCTAGCTGGCTAGGTGGGGCTCACCAGCACTGGGATGAGGTGTGTGATTCCTTAGCTAGAGTATCTTGGAGCAGGTGAGGGTCACATGCCTCCACAGACCCAAGTGCTGCAATCAGCATGCAAAGTACTTGGTGTGGCCGGAAAGTTCGGTGAATGGTCACAGAAACTGGACAGCAATAAATATTCAAACATACATATCTCACGTTGGGACACGGGTGGCGCTGTGGGTTAAACCACAGAGCCTAGGACTTGCCGATCAGAAGGTCGGTGGTTCGAATCCCTGCGATGGGGTGAGCTCCCATTGCTCGGTCCCTGCTCCTGCCAACCTAGCAGTTCAAAAGCACATCAGAGTGCAAGTAGATAAATAGGTACCGCTCTGGCGGGAAGGTAAATGGCGTTTCTGTGCGCTGCTCTGGTTCGCCAGAAGTGGCTTAGTCATGCTGGCCACATGACCTGGTAGCTGTACGCCGGCTCCCTCGGCCAATAAAACGAGATGAGCGCCGCAACCCCAGAGTCGTCTGCGACTGGACCTAATAGTCAGGGGTCCCTTTACCTTTACCTTACATATCTTACAGGCCTTCAAAGTAGACCCATCTGATACAATGCACCATTGACAAAGTTCATAGAACTGTTGGAAACTTCTGGAGAAGTCCTCTTTTCATACTGCTATCAGTTCCCTCTTCTGAGCAGCTTGGACGTGTGAAATCTTGGAAAATCTGTACCTTTTCAGTGCAGATTTCAGTTTTGGAAAGAGAAAGAAATCTGGTGGGGCCAGATTGGGAGAATATGGAGGGTGGGACAACTCAGTAACCTCAGTAACGATTTCACATGGAATATGCAATTCTTCCGCCATCTTTCGGACGGACAAACGCTGATCCCGCATCAATAACTCATGAACTCTGTCGACATTTGCCGCCGTTCTGCTCATTGACAGTCTACCAGACCGGGGGTCATCTTCAATGGTTTCCCGCCCTTCACGGAAAAGCTCAAACCACTCATACACTGTCTTTGAAGTTATAGCTTCATCTCTCTACACAATTGTGAGCATTTTGTGGATTTCTGATGCTGATTGTAGGTTCAAATATTTCTCGCTGTCCGATTTCTGTGACCATTCACCGAACTTTCTGGTCACACCTTGTATAAAAAGGGCAGTGGAGCTGAGGTGCTGTGTCTGCTCAACTGCCCACGTTGATGGAGCTCAGTTTGGATGCTGCAGGATCTCTGAAGGACTGTGCTTGACCCTTGACTGGGGACTTGACATGCCAGCTTGCCGCCAGGTAGGCCAGGGGTTCAGGACCCTTGCTCTCCGTGATAAGGTCTCCGTTGCAATAACAGGGTCTCTCTTTGTCAGCCTTTGAAGGGATGAGCAGAGGAGAGAGATGGGGAGAAGGCCTAATGTTTTATGGGGACCGTGCTTGTCCCATCTGCGCAGGCGCCTAATTAGATCTGACACTGCGGAGGCATTTCCCTGACATTTATGCCACCGTCTTTCAATCTTGGGAAGCGTTTAAAGTCTTGTGGGAGGCACAACAAACAATGTCAGACATAACATAAAACCCTCCGGTGGTTGTGACCCACAGAAAGGAGAGAGAGGGGAGGGAAGGGGAGGGAAAGGAAGGACAAGGCAAGAGAGGGTCCGGGGCGCGTGCGAAGCGAAGGAGAGAGAAATCCCACACGTTTTACAAGGAGTGTTAGACATGAGAGAGGAAGGGTGGGGCCGTTTTATGTGTGCTTGTTGGAAGGCGTAAAAAGACTCATTTGGATTCTTCAAAAAATGCAGAGGGGAGCAGAAGGCGAAAATGAACATCTCCAGGAAAGAAGAAAGACAAGGACGAAAACATCAAAGGACCCCATGACACCCGAACAAACTAATCACATGGCAATGAAAGGGGAGTTAGGGGGGTGGCCCACAGAGAGGAAACTCTGGAAGAAGTTCCAGCAAAACACAGTAAAAGCACTATCAAGCGACACATTTACTGTACAGTACCTGGGGTTGCAGATGCTTCGGGTTACAAACGCTTCAGGTTACAGACTCCACTAACCCAGAAATAGTACCTTGGGTTAAGAACTTTGCTTCAGGATGAGAACAGAAATCGCACGGCAGCAGCAGGAGGCCCCATTAGCTAAAGTGGTACCTCAGGTTAAGAACAGTTTCAGGTTAAGAACAGACCTCCAGAACGAATTAAGTTCTTAATCCAAGGCACCACTGTATTATTTAAAAAGTGTAACACACAAGGAGGGCATCTTTCATAAAATGAGAGAGAGCATGGGGAAGGGGAAGGGTGAATGCCAAGATATCCCAAGTTCTGCATGCCCACAAAGTGTGTTGCCATATGTTTGCTTCCGATTGGTGTCTCCCCACCACAAAGTGAGAGTTCCATTGTTGGTAGTACCAATTCAAATAAATGGACCAAATTTATTTGTTCACTTCAGTTCAGTTTGTAAGCTTATTGCAGCTAAAGACCATGACAAACTTGTAGCCGCTGCCTCTCGACCACCCCCAAGAATTCAATGGGGTAATCCAACCATGAAGGGACGCGGGTGGCGCTTTGGTCTAAACCACAGAGCCTAGGGCTTGCTGATCAGAAGGTCGGCGGTTCGAATCCCCGCGATGGGGTGAGCTCCTGTTTTTCGGTCCCAGCTCCTGCCAACCTAGAAGTTCAAAAGCATGCCAGTGCAAGTAGATAAATGGTTAACGCTCCAGCGGGAAGGTAAATGGTGTTTCTGTGCGCTGCTATGGTTTGCTAGAAGCAGCTTAGTCATGCTGGCCACATGACCCGGAAGTTGTCTGCGGACAAACGCCAGCTCCCTTGGCCTATAGAGCGAGATGAGCGCCGCAACCCAAGAATAGTCTGCGACTGGACTTAACGGTCAGGGGTCCCTTTACCTTTAAGCCAACCATGAGGTTACCAATGGATAAGCTGTCCCAATCCAGGAACAGTGGTGGGCCTTGGGGGCCTCAAATTTCAGTGGTGCCTCCCCCCCCCCCGGCTCTCCATTGTAAATCATAGTTGCGGCATCCCGAGGCACTGGGCCTAGTGTGGCCAAACCAATCACAACCCACCTCTGCCAGAATAGCCATAGCTAACCCTTATCAATGGGAGTTTTTATGATGTATCTATGCCAACCTAGCAGTTCGAAAGCATAAATAGGTACCACTCCGGCGGGAAGGTAAACGGTGTTTCCGTGCGCTGCTCTGGTTCGCCAGAAGCGGCTTAGTCATGCTGGCCACATGACCTGGAAGCTGTACGCCGGCTCCCTTGGCCAATAAAGCGAGATGAGCGCTGCAACCCCAGAGTTGGCCACGACTGGACCTAATGGGCAGGGGTCCCTTTACCCTTTACCTATCTATCTATCAATGGATTCTATTTTTAACACAAGCGCCATATTATGAAAATCATGGGCTCCAAACCTGAGCTTTTTAATGGGTGCCTGATAAATCTGACCCTTGTTAAAACGGTCTCAACCTCGTTCATCAGAAAAATAATAATTCAGGCGCAGGTACAGATATTTACGAGTGTTCGGCAACCTTTCTGCCCATCACCTGAACGGTATTTGTGTACCGGCGGCGCTCAGGGGACCGCAGTTTGAGATGCTGTGCAGTACCGTATCGAGAAAGTTGCAGATTTCGCTATTTGCTTCTTTGTGTGAGGGCAGTATGGGAGGACACAAAACTCCAGAATTATACGAGTCACTTACACTGTCAGTCATAAAGATTTAATTACGGTCCTATCTTTGACTGGAGATTGTAAAAAAAGGAGTCTGGGTGGTTGTATTAATTGTACTTCCCCCTCATCTTGCTGTTTCCCTTGCCTCCATTAAAAGGACGACGGGCTTCGAATGATGAGGGGCAGCTTTTCTTGGAGGTTGGGGCCACCCCGCTGAAAATCTCCTCGAGCCCCCGCACTGGTTTTGCGGTTCCTCTGGCGGCAAGGCGGACCCGATGGCATTGGCCTTTCGGGCTGACAGCGCTGTAAAAAGTTTAAAGCCGCGACTGCTTTGAGAAGCCAAAGAGAGGAGAGGAGATGGGAAGTCTAAAAAGGTTAGCCTGAAATGCACTTTACTGTTATTTAGGAGAACAAATGAGTTAGGGGGAAAAAAAATTTCAAATACCAGAATACCCTACAGGGAGGAGATATAACTATTAAAGGGCTGTTACAGCGGCCATAAATGGAGGAACAATAAAAATAAATTGATGAAGTAAATGTCAGCTCCGGTCCCCTGAGCTGCCCCTCACACCTTTGTCCAAAAGTAGAACATCTCCAATTACGGAAGGTTGGGATCAGCCTTCAATGACAGCATGACAAGGACGCCACACATGGAACGCTGGCAGAAAGAATACAATTATGCGCAGCCTTGAAAAATTGTATCATAGTACAATGTGTGTGTGTGTGAAATCAATTAATGGCGCTCGGGTTCCCACTCCGGCCCAATAATCCTGTAAAAGAGGAGGAGGAGTGGAAAAACAACAAGCAGCGACAACACACGTGTGATCTTTCCTTTGCTCTCACCCCCCCTTCCATACCCCCGCCATGGGGAGAAGGGAATGTAAAATAGATGACCCATAAGTCAAAGTCAGCATTTTGCTGTGGGTCAACACCGGCGTGGTTTTTAGAGCACGTGCAATTTTCCTCATTATTCTTCTTATTTTGAAGAAACCTTGCTGTTGTGGTGGTGTTTTGTGTTTTTTTTTAGTTTTTTTTTTTAAAAAAAGGGTATTTAAGTGAAAATCACCTTCTTCTTCTTCTAGCTGGGATCCACGGCGAAGGAGCAGTTGTCTTTGTTGAGCGGGCGGCAAGGAGAACGGAGAATGCCTCTCCGTGGTATGAAAGGGAGAAGGTAGAAGTTGGTGGTAAACAGGGTAGAAGGTGGAAGACCATTTATCTTGTGCAATTTACAACAGGTGCTAAACATTACGAAAAGCAGAGCTATTAAGCAATCAAATTAGGCTATAATTAACAGAAGAAAACCATACAAGAATTCTAATTAACTCATATCGAAACATGTCCGTGGTCGCCTCCAATAGCCCCACTTAAAGCTGAAACTGAGGAAGAAAAAAAACACAAATCAGGGAAAAATATAACCCTAGAATAATGCTTTTTAAGTGGGTAAGAAATTGCAGCTATTGATGGCTTGGGTTTTATTTCTGATGTTGATTAAACTTTGTATTCTGCGGGATAGAATCTTTTATTTGAAAAGGCACTGGCTTGTATGGGTTGTTGATTGCACCTGTAAGGCTGAGATCCATAAATCACTTAAGCAGGCTTAATAAATTCAACGTATAACCCCATCGTATTCTATAAACGCAGGATGGCTTGGAGCGTTTAAAGACTACCTTGCCCACAACTCTAATTCAGAAGTCCGTGTACTGGGTCAGACGTTTACCAGAGACACACAGCATGCAATTTTAAAGCACATGCAACACATCTGAAGCGCTTTGCTTCTCCCAAAGAATCTTGGGAGCTGCGGTTTGTTAAAGGTGTTGGAAACTGTAGCTGTGTGAGAGTGAAAACTGTTGGGGATCATTCTGCAAATAAACAGTAAAGATATTTGTACCTTTAAGAACTGTTTCTGTGAGCTTTCGGCAGATTGGGTACAGCTGGTCATGGCTACAAAAGGAGGGAAAGTTGCAGTTTGAACTTTGCCTGCAAGGAAAAACACCCACAAGCTTTGTTGTTTGTTGTTATGTAATAAAACCTTCATTTGATTTGGTTTTACACTGGTCTCGTGGTGTCATAGTTTCTGTCATCTGCCACCAGAGGAAAAACCCCCTCTAACAAAAGCTTCCATTCCACCATGGAAGATGAAGGCCACATCTGCATTATAAATCTATACAGCGGTATCATACCACTTTAAATAGCTATTGCTTCTTCCCCCAGAGAATTCTGGGAGCTGTACAGTGGACGCTCGGGTTGTGAACGTGATCCGTGCGGGATGCAATCTGCAGCGTTTGCAACTCGCGTCTGCGCGGGTTGCAATTCGGCGCTTCTGCGCATGCACGACTGCCGAAACCCTGAGGTAACCCGTTCCGGTACTTCCGGGTTTCGGTGGTCCGTAACCCGAGAAAAACGCAACCTGAAGCAGCTGCAACCCGAGGTATGACCGTACTTCGTTAAGGGTGCTGAGAGCTTTGAGGAGCACCCCTAGTCCCCTACCCCAGCTCCTGTTGCAAGATGTTCCCTGGGAATAAAGGCTGGTTGTTAAAACGCTCGAGCCGTGGCAGTTGTTGGCCGCTGCCTGACACTATGCGAGAAAGCCACTTCCGTCCTACGGAGGAGGTGGGGTTGCGGACTTCACGGCCCCAACATGCGAACTGCGGCTGGAACCAGCCCTGGCGTGATTGGGGGGGATTCCTGGCCGCATCACCCCCTGGGGAGGTGAGGGCCTAAGGCATGCCCCCTATCGGTGACCCTGGGGGAGTTCCTAGTTGATGTGCATCAGCAGGACTCCCCCTACTGGTGGTTAAGCCTTCCTGGACTTCAAGCGGACGGGCTGAAGTCAGATATAGTCGGTTAGGACCAATGCCTAAGCCAATACCGCTCATCACCTGTAACCAATAAAGTTGTGGCCTTATTTATCCCATTGACCTTAATAATTGTGTCATGTGTCATTATTTCCACTGGTGGGGGCGGGAACTCGCCACGCAAAGGAGATTCTGACTAAATATCAGGAAGAACTTTCTGACGGTAAGAGCTGCTTGACAGTGGGATGGACTCCCTTGGAAGGTGGTGGACTCTCCTTCCTTGGAGGTTTCTAAGCAGAGGTTGGATGGCCATCTGTCATGGATGCTTTAGTTGAGATTCCTGCATTGCAGAGGGTTGGACTAGAAGAAGAGTTTGGACTTGATATCCCGCCTTTCACTCCCCTTAAGGAGTCTCAAAGCAGCTAACAATCTCCTTTCCCTTCCTCCCCCACAACAAACACTCTGTGAGGTGAGTGAGGCTTAGAGACTTCAGAGAAGTGTGACTAGGCCAAGGTGCACGTGGAGGAGCGGGGAAGCGAACCCAGTTCACCAGATTACAAGTCCACCACTCTTAACCACTACACCACGCTGGCTCTCTAATCTAATGAGACTAGATGACTTTTGGGTATCCCTTCCAACTCTGCAATTCTATGAACATCACTACCATAGCACTGAACTGGGAGGAGAGGTTTTATGGATTAATCTAATGAGTTGGGTCTGGGTCTGCATTCCAATGATGGGGCTGAGTTTGGCAGAGAGGTTGAGACTTTCATCAACCGCCACTGTCTTAAAACAGCAGCAGCAGCATATTAATCTTGCGTTTATTGTGTGCTACTCGTTCCCTTCTTTCCGTTAGCCTCATTGGAGGCATGTTGTCGGGCGGAAAAGTGGGCTACGGTATACAAAAGTATGTGAAGTCAATCATAAAATTAATACTCCCACAACACACAGTGGGAGCGACCGTTACGCGCTGTTTTAGACTCACGATGCGGTGTGATGGCTGGTCAAACACAAACATACAAAAAACATCTGGTAGCGTTCTCTCTTTTCTTTTAAAGGGAGGGGTTGAGTAGAAATCAAATAGAATCCATCTGGAGCCCAGTCGTTGCATAGTCCATGGGAAGGGGGAAAAAACCACTGGGAAGGGAAGTAAGACTAGCTAATTGGCTTTGTCAAAACTTTGCTGCTCTCCAGAGCTTTTGGGGTAGGTTGGTGGGAGCAGTTTTGCTGATTTCCACTACATGTGGGTGGCAACCATAGAGATCCTTTCTCAGCAGTTTGGGCCCCATTTTCTTTCCCCAGGAATGCCTTAAATGCAGCACATCTACTTCCACTGTCGGAGGCAGTATGCTGGGGATCACAAGTTGCTGGGAATTACAAATGGTAGAGCAGCAAGATCTGCTGGCAGGCTTCCCATGGGCCTCTGGTTGGCCGCTGTCAGAACAAAGCCTTGGTCTAGATCAGGGAGGTCCAACTTCTCAGACCAAGTGGGCCACAATTGTCCTTCGACTTAGAACCTGGGGGGCTACACACGGAATTTAATTTCCATATCGTCCATTAAAGAGTTCGCAATATGGTTAATATTATTGAATACACACAGTTAATAGATTTATGGGTAGGTACTCCTAAACATCCCTGATACTGGGAAAGATGGAGGGCGCAAGGAGAAGGGGACGACAGAGGACGAGATGGTTGGACAGTGCTCTCGAAGCTACCAGCATGAGTTTGACCAAACTGCGGGAGGCAGTGGAAGACAGGAGTGCCTGGCGTGCTCTGGTCCATGGGGTCACGAAGAGACGGACACGACTAAATGACTAAACAACAACAACAACAACACCCCTAAACATAATGGCACCTACTTCCGAGTAAGTATGAGCTAGATTGGGTTGCTAGGCTGCGATCTGTAGGACAGGATCACAACTCTGTGCACACTGACCTGGGATTAAGCCCTGCTCAGGTTAAAATGCAGTGCAAGCCTTATGTGTGCCTACTCTTAAGCAAACACCAATAAGTTCACTGAGAGTTACTTCCAGATAAATACAAACTGTACAGGGCTGCAGCCTTAAATATATACGTGCAGGTACTTAGTTGTCCATACCAGTGTGTGTGTGTGGGGGGGGGGGAATACCTCTCTTGCATATTATTGCTTTGATTATTATGTTGTTAATATATTTGCAGAGGGGAGGACAGGCCCTTTGGGCCTTTCAGAGGTTGAGGGAGACATGGCAAGTGCCTTTGCTGTTTGTTTTCGCACACACCTCACAGCAGCAGCAACAAACAAGCCGGCTACCTGAGAAGTCCTGAATGTTGCTGAGGGCCACCTAAAACAGCCTTGAGGGTTGCATGTGGCCCCTGGGTCACGTGTTGGACCTTGGTCTAAATGGACCTTTGGCCACTCCAGCAGGGCTCTTCTTGTGTGTGTGATTGTGTGTTTTGTATGTAAGACACTACAAAGCTCGCAGGCAGTGCAAACATTGGAGGGCCCAATTGTGGCAATGTTTTGTTTGTGTGGGTGCCATTTTTCTCCCACAATGCCCTGGAAAGCTACTGGAATGCAGCCCTGAAAGACGTGCATCCTGGTTTTCCACAGGGCTATGTTGGAGGGTATGGGTTGGTGGCCGGGACCCAGGTTTTATCATTCCCCCAATCCAGAGCACCAGTGAATCCTACTGCCAGACTTCTTTCTTGTCCCAGCACCTGGAACTGGGGACCAGTTGGCAGTCCTGGGGTGTGTGCGGGACGACGACAACACGCAGATTGGGTTCTGGGCCTTCACTCAATTCCTTATCCCCCTTCCCACATCCCAAAACAGCTTCTGCACTTCCGTAGGGTTTTATTTTTTTAAACTAAGAAGGCCATGCGAGCTAATTAGTTAACAATTGTTCCGAACTTTCAAGAGCTGAGCATTTAATAATACTACCATACCCTCAATCCGAGAGGATTTATTGTTTCTACAAGATTAATTGTAAATCCAATGGAAAATAATACCATATCTGAGGTTCCAGCGAGATAATTATTGCAAAGATGGTATTAGCAGAGGGCCATTCTGACAACTCACCATTTTAATTGGTGGTTTCTAATTCTTTATAAATATCCCTTTACCGAAAAGAAGAAGAACAACGCACACACAACCTATCCTTCATTTCATTGCCTCGTTAAACATTTCCCAAGCAAATCTGCAGATCTTTGGAGCTGAATGGATTACTGCTGCCATCATCCTTTGGCTTCCCCTACCCATGGTTGTAAGGTCGGCGGTTTGAATCCCCATGACGGGGTGAGCTCCTGTTGCTCAGTCCCTGCTCCTGCCAACCTAGCAATTCGAAAGCACGTCAAGTGCAAGTAGATAAATAGGTACCACTCTGGCGGGACGGTAAACGGCGTTTCCGTGCGCTGCTCTGGTTCACCGGAAGCGGCTTAGTCATGCAGCCACATGATCTGGAAGCTGTCTGTGAACAAACGCTGGCTCCCTTGGCCAATAAAGCAAGATGATTGCTGCAACCCCAGAGTCGTCCGCGACTGGACTTAACGGTTAGGGGTCCCTTTACCTTTTTTACCCATGGTTGTATACTGGCTGGATTAAAAATCAACAACCACATAAGCCCAACTTCTTTGCTATAACTGCCTGACTTCTGCCTGACAGTTAAACCAATTACTATAACCTGGAAAAAGTATGCACTCTCTAAACAAATGTGTACCTGTGCTAATTCTCTTCTCATAGTGTTGTACAAGCAAGTAAGCATTGCTGCGATTACAAAAGCCTCCAACTCTTGCTCACCCATCGCCAAGTTTCAGAAATTTTGCACAAAGTCATGAAAACTAGAAAGCTTCATTTTCAAGCTGGAGTCCCCTGAATGCTAAATGCCGAAACAGATACCACATTCCACACCTTTGTGGTGCATTTGTTGACCTGGGAATAATAAGTCCCTGTCTTAGTAACTGTACTGTGTTTATTATTGTTTTTAATTGAGTATTGTGGTCCAGTGTGGTTCAGCAGATTTTTCGATGGCTAAAGTATTTCATAGAATCACAGAATTGCAGAGTTGGAAGGGACCTTGAGGGTCATCTAATCCAACCCCCTGCAACGCAGAAATCTCCGCTAAAGCATCCTTGGAAAACCACCATCCACCCTCTCCTTAAAAACCTCCGAAGATGGAAAGTCAACCACCTCTCGTGGGAGACCGTTCCACTGTCCGCTCCACTGCCGAAAGCTCTTACTGTCAGAAAGTTCTTCCTGATGTTTAGTCAGAATCTCCCTTCTTGTAGCTTTATGCCATTGGTTCGGTTCCTACCCTCCAGAACAGGAGAAACCAAGCTTTTTCTCCATTTTCCACGTGACAGCCCTTGAGATATTGGAAGGTGGCTAAACATACCTCTTGATATCAGGAGGGATGAGGAAGAATTTCAGGCTCCAAGGTTTGGAAATGGGTCTTCTGCTTAGGAGCAGAACCGATTATGCAAAGCCAAGCGAGCCTACAAACATTTGTACCAATTGCTGAACTTAACATTCTGTTCTAGGCTAAGGATATGTCAGGTCACGGCTCCTGAATCCCATGTACTGGGCTGCTTGTCTTGGTCCTTGGTCGACGCAAGGTACAAGGCAGGAAAGCGAAAAAGGTCTTTTGTTACCAGGCAGTGATGTACCCACTCAGAAGGTTGAGGTTTAATTGCATTCTGAATCATTTTTTCAAGACTCGCCTCTGTCTGCCGTTGGCCTGCTGCCAAACTCATGCAGAAGCAGCCTTGAACACATGAGCTCCCAAGGTTGGTTTTTTCTCCCAACCATTCACCTAGCAGACCTGCTTTCTCCCATGAATCTGCCCACATTTCCCTCTTATGATCTTCTCTGGGCAAGGGGAGAGGCTTAGAGAATTGAAGGCAGCCCAGCGGATATTTAGAGGAGAGACCTGAGCCAATTTCACACCAGACATTCAAAACATTGTGATGCTGCTTTAAACAGTCATGGCTTCCCCCAAAGCATTCTGGGAGTTGTAGTTTGTTTAGAGTGCAGAGAGTTGCTAGGAGGCTCCTATAGGAGTGTCTCTATTTTCCAGAGACAGCCCTGGATTTACAGAAGCTGTCCCTGTGTCTGATTTGATCCCAGAATGCCCCTCTTTTCTTCAGGACGTCCCTGTTTTCATCGGAGAAATGTTGGAGAGTATGGAGTTATGTGACCCCTGAGCTATAAAATCAGAAACAGTCCCAGCTGATGGAATACGCAGAGATGGCAAAACTTACAGGAAGAATAAGAGATCACGATGAGAGACTATTTTTTTTAACAGAATGAGGAAAATTTGTTGTATAGATGAAGACAAACAGTAAACAATTAAAAACGTTAGCAGGATTGATATAAACCCGAGCAGTAAAAAAATAACTTATAGAGAGCAAAATGATTAAATTTATAAATAGGTTGGAACTGGTTATGCGGTAAGATTGTGATATAAAATAAGGAACCACAGAGAGGCGGGAATGGAATGGAAGTTGAATAAAATGTTTGGGTTTTTTTTTGCTTAGATGTAATTTTTGTTATAGAAACATTGTAAAATGAAAAACAGGAAAAATAAAATATTATGAAAAATGTTAAACTCTCTCTCTCTCTCTCTCTCTCTCTCTCTCACACACACACACACACACACACACACACACACTCTTTACAAGACATATGAAGGCAGCCCTGTATAGGGAAGTTTTTATGTTAATGTTTTTTAATGTTTTTATATATGCTGGAAGCTGCCCAGAGAGGCTGGGGCAACCCAGTCAGATGGGCAGAGTATAAATACTAAAATTATTATTATGGAATAAGTAAAGGTAAAGGGACCCCTGACGATTAGGTCCAGTCGTGGCCGACTCTGGGGTTGCGGCACTCATCTCGCTTTATTGGCCGAGGGAGCCGGCGTACAGCTTCTGGGTCATGTGGCCAGCATGACTAAGCTGCTTCTGGTGAACCAGAGAAGCACACGGAAATGCCGTTTACCTTCCTGCCTGAGCGGTACCTATTTATCTACTTGCACTTTGACGTGCTTTCGAACTGCTAGGTGGGCAGGAGCAGGGACCGAGAAATGGGAGCTCACCCCTTCGCGGGGATTCAAACTGCTGACCTTCTGATCGGTAAATCCTAGGCTCTGTGGTTTAACCCACAGCGCCACCCGCGTCCCTGCTGAGGTTGTATATATGTGTAAATAAAACCATATACCCTAAAGACACAAGAGTCTCCAGTGACCTTGGAATGAAGGAAACTGAACCCTGGGAGAGAGCTGGAACCTTGGGGTCTCTCGCAACCTAGAGATTGGTGTTTGTCTTTTCTCCAAAATGTATGATCTGTTACTAGAGTGGGAAACAAAAGACGAGCTTGTTAAATAGATATAGGAATTAGATATAGGTCACAATATAGATTTTAACCTCTGGGAAAATCTCTGGGAAAGTGATTTGAAGTTCACAGTATGTTATTCTTTGAAGGAGAACTACTTGAAAATGATTTACAGGTGGTATTTAACTCCAAGTAGACTTGCTAAGATGTATAGGACTGAATCAGATAAGTGCTGGGGTTGGGGGAATGTTCTTTCATATGTGGTGGGCTTGTAAAAGGGTAGAAGAGTATTGGGAAATGATCCATAATGAATTGAAAAAAATGTTTAAAAGTGATTCCCCCCAAAAAACCCCCCCAGAGTCTTTTCTGTTGGGGATAATTCAGACTGAAATTTCTAGGTGTCAAAAAAAGGTTATTTATGTACGCCACTCCTGCGGCCCGTGTTTTGTTAGCCCCAAAATGGACAACGAACGAGGTCCCAACCAAAGAAGAGTGGCAACCTAAGCTGACAGAATATGCACAGCCTGCAGACTTAACATTTAGAATAAGAGAACTGTTAAGTTGTGGGTGAACATATCAGACGACACAGTGATTCTTCAAACAGCTCTTGTTTATTCACAGGCCGGAACAGAACTGAACTGAAGGGTTCAGTCAGCCTGCTTATATAGAGCTCCAGTACAACGTAACTGTAACAATTTTCTAAAACTATCCAATCACTGAACGTCACTTTCGATCCCTTATTTGCATAACTATCTACAGTATCCCCCTGTTGGTCCAGGGTGAGAACTTCAGTATATAAAAAGAACAAGAAGAACATACATTTAGAGAAGATTGGAAAACATTTATTGAATATATGGGAAACAACTGAGTGCAGCTGAAAACGCTGGCAGCATTAAGATAAATTCAACAGTGTAAATAAGTTAGGATGGATGTAATAATGGAATACCGAATGGTATGGTTTCTGTAAAATATGCAGGGGTTTATGATATGCAAAATGAACCATGGAAAGAGAAGATGGGAAATCAGTGATATTTTAAGGATGTGAAAATGAGTGCTTTAAATTGTAAAACAGAAATTTTAATAAAAATTATATACAAAAAAGAGAGAGCGATTGGTGCACCACAGTATCTAAGAATAACTCTGTCTATGGGTATCACAAGATGGAAAGGGCTGTTGTGTCCAGGTCCTGCTTGTAGGCTTCACAGAAACATCTCGGTCGGTAGAGCAGGAGACTCTGAATCTCAGCGATGTGGGTTCAAGCCCCACGTTGGGCAAAAGATTCTTGCATTGCAGAGGGTGGGGTGGACTAGATGACTCTCAGGTCCCCTTCCAATTCTACAGTTCTATGGTTCTGTCTTCTTGGCCACCGTGAGAGCGGGATGCTAGACTAGATGGGCATTTGGGCTGATCCAACAACATCTCCTTATGTTCTTATGCGCCTCAGTGCTCTGCAAAACTATGCACACCATCAAAAACCACTGGCCCCCAACAACAGCGCATTCACCCACATTTATATTGTTCCACATAAAAAATGTTCTGTTGACTCTCGCAAGGCCATTTACATGCAATGCACTAATCCCAATCAGACACTCTGCAGGCTCCTGCTCTAAATTAATAATAATTAACAATTAATTAATATTCCCTTCCTGCACTAATGAATTCTAACCCTCTCTTTCATAGCTGGACACAACGGCATAAATGACTGAGGGGATGCCAGCTTTGAACCGGAATCTCTTGCCACTACTTGGTTAACATGCAGAGTCTGTATTAGGCTCTCTCCTTCCCCTCTAATATAATTGTCCCCGCACCCCTTTCCCGGTTTCTGTTTGCAAAAACCGCACTCTGTTCTCGGTGCTCGCCGGAAGGAAAGGTTAATAGCAGCGGCAAGGACAGAAGCCTTTGGAGAACCGTTGAAGTTCCCCCATCCTGCGCCACGCCAATCCCCGTCAGGGTTGACCCATCATTTCCCAAGACTCCCAGCCCAGAGATTCTCTTGAGCCAAGGCAGCTAATTGTGTTGGAGAGCATGGTGGGTCTTGCGGCATGGGCAAACGTCTGCAGGGGACTTCAGAGAGAGAGAGAGAGCACTTTGCTGCTTCTATTTTCAGCCCCTGCTAATTTGCTTGGGACAAAATTGAGCCAGCAATGATTAAGAAAGAAACGGAAGGTGTTGCAGGTTTTCCATGCCATCAAGTAATAATAATAATAATAATAATAATAATAATAATAATAATAATTTATTTATACCCCGCCCATCTGGCTGAGTTTCCCCAGCCACTCTGGGCAGCTCCCAATCGAGTGTTAAAAACAATACAATAATAATCATTTATTGCTTAAGTCAGTTGGGATGTTGAGTGCTGAGGTCTGTTTGAATGCATGCATGTTAAAAATGCCGCATCTAACCAGCCTTGCTCCAGTGAAAGGTCCTACAATATTTGCATCGTACACAGCAGCAGAGGAAGCCGCTTGGGTGCCTAGGGCGGTGCGCCCAGGGGTGGAGCGAGCTGCCCATAGGGGCGTGGTGAAGGCAGGGCGAGCTGCCCATAGGGGCAGGGCACACCGCTGGACCTCCGGAGTCTGCCTGCCTCCTTCCACTCAGCCGCCCTACAGCTGGGGGGGAGGCAGAGGGCGGACCGTTTGGGCAGCGTGGAGCCAGCTTGTGCCCAAGCCACCGTGTCTCTCCCAGGAGACATGCGTGGCTCGGAAGCGCTGCAGGCCCCGCGGTGAGTGCTGCCTGGCATTTTGTCACCCCCCTCAGTGGTGACACCCAGGGCGACCCGCAGCCACCCTCCTCCGCCCTGATTGTAGTTATAATATATTACAGCCATACCTCGGGTTACAGATGCTTCAGCTTGCGTTTTTTCAGGTTACGGACTGCCGAAACCTGGAAGTACCGAATCGCAACCCGTGCGTGCGCAGATGCGCAGCTGTGGGTTGCGAACTCTGTGGGTTACGAACGTGCATCCCACACAGATCACGTTCGCAACCCAAGCGTCCACTGTACAGTAATACCAATAGAAGTACTAGCATATGAGACCATTAATGTGCATGGAACTTTGCAGAGTAGCATAAACTTGTAAACCGCCCTGTGATCTTCAGACGAAGGGCGTTATACAAATTTAAGAAATAATAATAGACTTAGATAATATGTTCCTTCTCCTAGGAATTTGCAATCTAGATACTAGCAGTATAGGAGACAAAATCGGAAGGGGCAGGCAGATCACATTAAGGATTGCATGTGTGGTCTCTAACTCAGAGACTTCCACCCCACTTTACTCTCCCCCATGTGTACCCCGCACCTTCTCCAAATCTGCTCCAGAGAGCCAGGGTGTTATGTACTGAAGTTCTCACCCTGGGCCAGCAGGGGGATACTGTAGATAGTTCAGGTCCACATATGCAAATAAGGGATTGAAAGTGACGTTCAGTGATTGGATAGTTACAGAAAGTTGTTACAGTTACATTGTACTGGAGCTCTATATAAGCAGGCTGGCTGAACCCTTCAGTTCAGTTCTGTTCTGGCCTATGAATAAACAAGAGCTGTTTGAAGAATCGCTGTGTCATCTGATATGTTCACCCACAACTTAACACAGGGAATGCTCAGAACAGATTTAGAGACACACAGAATGAGAAGAGGGAGGAAAGTTCAGTTGTGTGAGCAAGCATCCTTGCACTGATGCAGCAAGTTACTCAGCGCTACATAGGATGCAACCCCACATAGTGACAGAGAGGGAGAACAATTTGATAAATCACCCTAAATAGAACTGGAGAAATGCCCCAGTCATTTCTTTCTTCCCCCTTCCCCCATAATACCTGGAAACACGTGAGAGTCATACCTCACTTAATCAGAATACACCCCCCCCATTTTATTAAACCCCACCCACCCACACTTCCATTTTCTTCACCCTCCCTCTCCTTTTTTCTCGCTGGACTTTGACAACATGCTTAAGTTAGTTTCACATCTGATTTGTCGCCTGAGCTTCCCAAAGTTCGGGAAATTAGTATTGTGTGTGCAGTTTGATTTAATTAGCAATTGGGGAAATAGGTCTGGCATGTTTCAGGGAGTCTTGGGGAAATTGTCAATTAGCATTCTGTTAATTGGTGTCTGCTGTCCTTGCTTTTAGTTTTTAACCCCTTTTACCTTGTTCCCACTTCCAGGGTGGAAAAAAATCTGGCTGCTTATTATTCTTTAAGTAAAGGATTAATTGCTTCAACTCCTGCCTGTGCATAATGTCCCTTTTTCCCTCTCCCAGCGTGGCGAGATTTGCAACCTTCGGTAGAACAGACACTCATTTCTTTCAAGTGGAAGCCTCCTGCCATTTATTTGAGATGTGTCAGGAGAGTTCCTCTATTCAGCCGGCAATGACCTCTTGCTTTAAGGCATATTCATTGGGGTTTTGCCTTCTTCGACTTTTAAGTACTCTCGGAGAACTTTCGATAGCGAGGTTTTGTTGTCTGTGCATAGTTGGCAACCTCATCAGGAATATTTTTGTTTTGCTGGTTTGTGAGCTCCGCGTAGGAAAGTGCAGTTCTCTCTGGATAAATCTCGCCGGTCTCGCAAAAATCCCTTAGATGTTTCTCCTGAAGTGGCATTACCCCGACTTCACGGTGAATGTTCTTTTGGGCGAAATCTGATGGTGGCAATGGCATGTGCAGAGTTTTCCAGAGAAATTTCACTGGGCTAGCAAAGTTATTTTAGCTCCCCCCCGCTCCAACCTCCCGCAAAAGAAAAAAAGACTCAGATGTTTCTCCTGAGAAGCCCCAACTCCAAATCATGCTAGATTCTGCTTTGGAATCTCTTCTGAAATTTTGCGCATTCCAAAATTCTAATTCTACTATTCGATGGCAATAGTTGGGATGTAAGTAAGCAGTGCTTTCCAGTTCACCCTGTTTTGGGTCACATGCAACACTGATTCCCTTCTCCTGCAGTTCGTCTTCTACCAAAAATCACTTTCTTTCCTCCCCCCCCCTTTATATACTGCCCTATATCCGGGGGTCTCAGGGTGGTTCACAGAATAAAATCAAGATATAAAACCACAAAATACCTAATAAAAATAAAACAGCAACCCAATACCACCCCCCCAAAAAAAACATTTTAAAAGGGCATAGGATGTAAGTCGACTAAAGAGAAACATTTTTGCCTGGCGCCTAAAGGTGTATAATGAAGGCGCCAGGTGAGCTTTCCTGGGGAGAGCATTCCACAGACGGGGAGCCACTGCAGAGAAGGCCCCGTTCTTGTGTTGCCACCCTCCGAACCTCTCTTGTCTCATTGCCTGCTGTGGTGAAATTACGTAACTTGCGTAATTAATTAATTAGGTAATTTGCGCTGCCATTGCGTTGTTCCACCCCGTTGATTTCAGAAGCCAAGGTGTGCTTCTTGTTGTCAAATGAACCTTGCATCTCAGTGATCAACAATGGGGTCACATGTTGTCAGCCAGATGCCCCCATCAGCGATCTGCACCAGGTCCAAGGGCAGCCCCACAAAGAGTTCAGTACAGTAATCCCGCCTCGTGGTACCAATGCATGGCCAGGCTATCGGTGATCAGATGTTGCCGTTGTTTAGTCGTGTCTGACTCTTCATGACCCCATGGACCAGAGCATGCCAGGCACTCTTGTCTTCCACTGCCTCCCGCAGTTGCGTCAAACTCATGCTGGTAGCTTCGAGAACACTGTCCAACCATCTCGTCCTCTGTCGTCCCCTTCTCCTTGCGCCCTCAACCCTTCCCAACATCAGGGTCTTTTCCAGGGAGTCTTCTCTTCTCATGAGGTGGCCAAAGTATTGGAGCCTCGGCTTCAGGATCTATCCTTCCAGTGAGTACTCAGGGCTGATTTCCTTCAAAATGGAGAGGTTTGATCTTCTTGCAGTCCATGGGACTCTCAAGAGTCTCCTCCAGCACCAGAATTCAAAAGCATCAAGCCTTACTGAAGTGGTGGAGGGGAAGTTGTGGGCCTGGTGGAGAGGCCTCCAGGGGCCACATCTGGATATGGGTTGGCCATTCACACACATGCCTGCCCTGCTTCTAAGCCTGGACTGGATCATCACCTTTTTGTGGTGAGTGGGCTTGCATGTCCCTATGACACTTGTGAGCGAAGCCGTCGGGAGTCTTGTTCTCCCAGCTGGCTCACCCAAGGCAGTAAGGTCAAAGGGGAGGAGCTAAACAAAGAATGACCCCAAAAGTCCTCAACAGCAGAACAGGCGTAAGATAACAAGCGGTATGTTACAACGGGTGTGAAGGCGGATGAAGGCTGCAGCTGATAAGAATCTACTGGTTCTCATGAATACTCATGCCATCGGAATAGAGCCTTACCGCAAAGACTGTGCGCTGGTCAGTGTGCACTGATCTACACACATAAAATGAATTTACACACAGGCATCTTCCAAACTTTACCAAAGGTGTCATGAGCCTTGAAGACGCTCAAACTCAGGACAAAAGGGAGAGATGTGCTAAGAGGAAGACATGCTTGGCAAACCCTCACAGTGATCAACTCCTGCCCAGAAACCCATGTCCTCACTGTGGAAGGGCGTGTGGATCCAGAATTGGCCTCCACAGTCACTTATGGACTCACGGTTAAAACCGTGTTTATGGAAGACGATCTTACTCGGCTACGAGTGATCGCCAAAGAAGAAGTCTGAACTATAACCCACTTACTTAGGAGACTGTTCTGCCCTAGTTGGAAGCAGCATACTCTTCAACATTTCACCGATGAAAATAGGGGTGTCCTATTCCATAATAATACTAATAATGATTTTATTATCTATACGCCAGCCCCTCTGAGCAGCTTCCAACATATATAAAAATAATAATAAAACATTAAACATTTTAAAACTTCCCTATACAGGGCTGCCTTCAGATGGCTCCTAAAGGTTGTATAGTTACTTGTCTCCTTGGCTCATTGGTTGGATAACTCCACACTCTCCAACATTTCTCCAATGAACTTAGGGATGTCCTAAGGAACAGGGACTTAGGTGGCGACAGGGACGCGGGTGCCACTGTGGGTTAAACCACAGAGCCTAGGGCTTGCCGATCAGAAGGTCGTGGTTCGAATCCCTGCTCCTGCCAACCTAGCAGTTCAAAAGCACGTCAAAGTGCAAGTAGATAAATAGGTACTGCTCCGGCAGGAAGGTAAATGGCGTTTCCGTGCGCTGCTCTGGTTTGCCAGAAGCGGCTTAGTCATGCTGGCCACATGACCTGGAAGCTGTACGCCGGCTCCCTCGGCCAATAAAGCAAGATGAGCGCTGCAACCCCAGAGTTGGCCATGACTGGACCTAGTGGTCAGGGGTCCCTTTACCTTTACCTTAAGGAAAAGCAGACATTCTGGGTTCAAATCAGGAATGGGGATGCCTTCTGTAAATGCGGGACTGTCCCTGGAAAATAGGGATACAGAGAGTTTGAAGTGGCGCCTGATCTGAATCAGATCATTTAGGGCTATCAGGCAAAGGAGAAAAAATTAAAAGAGGAAAATACAAAGCCTGGATCTAAAGAGATAATAAAGGTATGCTTTCACGTATTACAGGAACCAAACAGCGAAGGCAATCTCTCTCTTTCCTCCGACACTTGGGAAGTGTAAAGTGCCCAGTCTAACCAAGTAATAACCTCCAGAGGGATGGCAGAGAAAGAAAACCTTTGGGTTAAGATAGTTCATTTTAACTTCCAACCGTAATGGAGATATTAATGTCCAAATCAAAAAAAGCGACGCCAGAGAGAGGAAGCTCAGACAGGCTCTCCTAACAGCTGCAAAGTGCTAACGGGGCCCCCGGTATAATAAATCACAATCAGTTAGGTAAAATATGAAATTATCATTTTGAGAATCGCTCTCTTTGAATAATTCAATCATTGACTTTCACATCAAACAACCATTCCAGGCCCACCCCCACAACAGTTCAGTCCTGCGCACCAGCTTAAGCTCTCCTTAATTATCGGAATTAACCTATCCGATTATGATTTCATTCTTAGGGAATCGTGGGGGAGGGTTGGTGATGATGATAAATCGCAAGGAGCAGGAAGTCTTTCAGGTGCCCTTCGGGGGAATCCGCTTCCTGCTAGGGCCTCTGGGATGGGGCTTGCAGCTGGGAAACTGAACACAGGCTTGCCTTTGTCCTGAATGACAGCAAGGGCAGATAGGAAGCACCCTATTATTATTATTATTATTATTATTATTATTATTATTATTACAGTGGTACCTCGGGTTATAGATGCTTCATGTTACAGATGCCACTAACCCAGAAATAGTACCTCTCGTTAAGAACTTTGCTTCAGGATGAGAACAGAAATTGCGTGGCGGCAGCAGGAGGCTTAAGCCATTAGCTAAAGTGGTACCTCAGGTTAAGAACAGTTTCAGGTTAAGAACGGACCTCCAGAAGGAATTAAGTTCTTAACCCGAGGTACCACTGTATTTTTAAAAAATCCAAGCTCAAGTTGTTTGACTTGTGTGCATTTTAGCAACTGCCAGGAAATTTTATTTGGGCAGATGCCAAGAGAAGAGAAGAGAAGAGAAGATAAAATAAAATATTGGACATTGTGTCAGGTGTTTACCAATACAGGCCCTGCAGGTGCCCTGGTTCCACCTCTGGTGCCCGTCAAATGTCTCAGTGAATATCTTCTCAAAAGCCCATCGTTTATGAGAGACTATTTATTCACCTCAGTTCCTTTTTGCCCTGGCTCAGCCTCTCCTCCATTTCTGAATGGCAGCCATTTTGTGTTATGCTACAGCCCCACCCTAAGCTGGGGCCCACAACATTACCTCAAAACCCCAAATGAGTCCGCTGTCCCAAATGTTTGGCGACTCCTGTGTGTATATTGCCATATTTGAATGTGTGCCTGGAGGGAATGTTCTGCGAACAACATTAGGAGAAAACGAAATCTAACTTGGGACCAACAACACCCAACAACCACCTCACATTTCCAGATGTGGCAGCAAAAAACAAACAGAGGGTTTATCAAGGCTTCCATTTTTGTGTTCAGGTACCAAGGCCTACTTGAAGCCATTAAATCCATACGATGGATGTGTTGTGTCCCCACCGCTGCAACTAAATAAATTGCACACCTAAACAGGGACACACCTTTTCACCATAATCATAAAGCAAAGTAATCACATTACTGCCTTTCATGTCGCATTAGAGCAAATGGATACGAGCATGATGCATATTAATATAATCGGAAGGGAAATTGCTAATACAATTAGACTTTCACATTTTATTAGACCAGAGTGGCAACATACATGAGAGAGCGGCTCACTTTGGCAGCGCCTGAAGCAAGCGCATATATTTCTGTATTAATGAAATGGAAGTTCGTCGGCAGTGCTTCCCGGGGACGTCTCAGGGCAACGTCTACGGGGCATGATGCACAAGACGCCGGCCAGCCCCGCCTGCCAAAGTAGACGGCCTGCTCCTCCCTTGGCGGGAAAGAGGAAATGCATTCCCCCCAAAAAGAGAGGGCATAGATTTGCACAGCTATTATGCATATAATGAACATTTGGAAAGAAGGACCATCATTTAGGTCCTGTATACCTGAAGGAGCGTCTCCACCCCCATCGTTCAGCCCGGACACTGAGATCCAGCGCCGAGGGCCTTCTGGCGGTTCCCTCATTGCGAGAAGTGAGGCTACAGGGAACCAGACAGAGGGCCTTCTCGGTGGTGGCGCCCGCCCTGTGGAACGCCCTCCCATCAGATGTCAAAGAGATAAATAATTACCTGACATTCAGAAGACATCCCTGTTCAGGGAAGTTTTTAATATGTAACTCTGTACTGTTTTTAACACTGATTGGGAGCCGCCCAGAGTGGCTGGGGAAACTCAGCCAGATGGGCGGGGTATAAATAATAAATTATTATTATTATTATTATTATTATTATTATTATTATTATTATTATTATTTAAACAGAAATACAATCCACCCCACTGTGCTGGGGAACAAGACTGTGATCTGGTAACCTGTGTGCCTGCTCACTCTGCTGTCCAGGTACATGTCTCTGATGAAGATAGGGACGCCATTATTATTATTATTGTTGTTGTTGTTGTTGTTATTGTTATTGTTGTTGTTGTTGTTGTTGTGTGCCCCCCCAATGTGGACAGAAAGTTGACGCCCCTGCTTCCTACCTAGAAACAGGCCAGAGGGAGGCACTTTTTCTTTTTTTAAAAAATAATTTTTATTGAGTTTTCCATATTTATCGTAATCACATTTTGTTACTACTACTACTACTACTGGGACGCGGGTGGCGCTGTGGGTAAAAGCCTCAGCGCCTAGGGCTTGCCGATCGAAAGGTCGGCGGTTCGAATCCCCATGGCGGAGTGCGCTCCCATTGCTCGGTCCCAGCGCCTGCCAACCTAGCAGTTCGAAAGCACCCCCGGGTGCAAGTAGATAAATAGGGACCGCTTACTGGCGGGAAGGTAAACGGCGTTTCCGTGTGCTGCGCTGGCTTGCCAGAGCAGCGATGTCACGCTGGCCACGTGACCCGGAAGTGTCTTCGGACAGCGCTGGCCCCCGGCCTCTTAAGTGAGATGGGCGCACAACCCTAGAGTCTGTCAAGACTGGCCCGTACGGGCAGGGGTACCTTTACCTTACTACTACTACTACTACTACTACTACTACTACTACTATATTATTTATACCCCGCCCGTCTGGCTGAGTTTCCCCAGCCACTCTGGGCGGCTTCCAATCAAGTGTTAAAAACAATACAACATACAACAATACATACAACAATAACCTTAAACATTGCTTGACTGAGCACCGACTTCCTTCCCTCCCTCTTTCTGACTTCCGGACGTCTTTACTAAATTCTTAGCAACTCTATAACCCCCTTTTTACTTTCTGTCTTCCTATTAACATTTCACCTCATTATATGCAAATCATCTCCTTATATTCACATTACAAAACATTTCAGCTCAAACCTACAAACGTTTTCAAATGTTTACAATTTTCTTCCATATAAAATATAAATTTGCTCCAGACCTTTTGAAACAGTTCGTCGCGCCGATTCTGGATCTTCCCCGTCAGCTTTGCCAACTCTACATATTCCATCATCTTTATCCACCGTTCTTCCAATGTTGGAAGTTCCTGCTGTTTCCATTTCTGAGCCAAAAGTATCCTTCCAGCCGTTGTGGCATACATAAACAAATCTACATCTTTTAAAAAAAATTCCTCTCCAATTAGACCTAGCAAGAAAGCCTCTGGGTTTTTTTTACTGAAATTATATTTTAAAACCTTTTTAAATTCATTGTATATTAAACCCCAGAAGGCTTCCACCTTAATACAAGCCCACCACATATGGAGGAAATTCCCCTGAGGGAGGCACTGCTTCTTAGCTTCCTTATCACTCTTCTCCATGCTGCCCTCGCCAAACTCTGCAGAGGGGAGGTTGGGACAAAACTAGATTTTTAAGCAGAGTTTGCCTGGCCACCTGTCATGGATGCTTCAGCTGTTGCTGCTGCATTGTGGGCGGTTGGACTAGACAACCCTTGGGGTCTTTTCCAACTCTATGATTCTGTGAGTAGGCACTGCCTGCCATTGGCTCTGGCGCCACCTGCTGTTGGGCTCCTGCCTCACCAGTCCCAATGGGGAGTGGCCACGATTGAGTCCTAAAAACATGACTGGCCATAGACAGCTTCTCAAGCAGAGGAGTGTAAAGTAGGATCAAGAGGACAATCCTCTGCAAAATATATGACAAATGCTTTGGAAAAGCAACAAGGTAGTTTAATTAAGTGATATCTTGTGCCAACCTTTGGTCAAGGCACACCCCACAACAGGGGCCTTTACCAGGGAATCATGCAACTAGGGATGGCTGGCGGTTGAAATCTTCTTCTGTGAACTTTGTGAAAACTATGGAACTCGGTTCTACAGGAGGCAATGATTTGAAGTCCACCTAGATGGCTTTAAAGAAGGATTAGACAAGTTCATGGAGGAGAGGGCTATCGAAGGCTACTAACATTGACATCACCATGATAATGATGATGATGATGCCCATCTGACTGGGTTGCTTCCAACAAATTAAAAGAATTAAGCACAGTATAAAACATCAAACATTAAAAACGGCGGTTCAAATCCCTGCGATGGGGTGAGCTCCCGTTGCTCGGTCCCTGCTCCTGCCAACCTAGCAGTTTGAAAGCACGTCAAAGTGCAAGTAGATAAATAGGTACCACTCTGGCGGGAAGGTAAACGGCATTTCCGTGCGCTGCTCTGGTTCGCCAGAAGTGGCTTAGTCATGCTGGCCACATGACCCGGAAGCTGAACGCCGGCTCCCTCAGCCAGTAAAGCGAGATGAGCGCCGCAACCCCAGAGTCGGCCACGACTGGACCTAATGGTTAAGGGTCCCTTTACCTTTACCTTATGTAGCTAACAGCACCCCTGGTGTGTGGACTACATTTAACTGAAATTTCTGGTTTTTTGAATTGATGATGTATTTTACACCTTGGCTTCACTGCATTTCCCTCTCTATATATCACACCACCCTTTGCCTGAATTCCTGCATATGCAAATGCCCAGGATTGCCCCCCCCCTTTATAAAATGATATTTCATTAGACTGGCGCTCCCTTATTTACCCGTTTCGAAACTGACAGTGTATTTTTCCTTAGCACACATATTAAAACCACCATGCGGCTAGTTCTCAGGATTACATCTCGAGCCGGCTCTCACTGTTCCAATCCCCTATAACAAACAAGACTGATTATAAACCGGGGATATATTTTGTAATTATAATGTGCCTCAAACTTCGTTTTGACTGACATGCGGTGTATTTAAACAGGGAGGATGGAAAAAATTGTGTTCGAGGCACCGTCCTCGTCTTCATTTCAGTGCCACAAAAAATGGGTAGCAAAGTCAATCCAGCTTGAGAGATGGACAGAGATACGATTCTGCTTCGTCTAAAAAATCCTGCTTTTTGTGTGTGTCTCCCATTCCCCTTTCTTCTTCTTCTTCTTTTTTGTGTGTGGTCAAAATCAAAGATGATTCAGTTTGGAGAAAGATGTACCTTGTGGAAATAAATAACAGAGGGCACAGCGCTCTCCCGTCAGCTGGCCATGCTAAATCAATAACACAAGCAGTCCATCTTGTCTGTCCATTCAACTCCTTATTTATTCTCTTGTACGATGTAAGAACACCTGCCTCGCAGCCCAGTCCCGTAATAAGAGCTCTTGTTGTGAGGTGTCCTGGATAGCAAATAATCTCGCGCCGCTTTGCCCACTCTCTCCTGGCAATGCTCTGGCAGTGTGCCTGAGGAAGGTCTGAGGATGTTAATATCCTTTACCTCCAGATCATATCAATTTGCATCCATTATAGTGCCAAGCAGGAACACCTGGGCTGAGTCTTCTGTTGTCTTTCAATGGCCCAGAGCTTATAGAACAAAACCAGCAATGAGCACGGACGGCCGTTTTAGTATTCTTGTGGCGCTCCTAATGGCCGCGGGAGGGGGGTGGGACACGCAGCAGCCATGCAAGTGAACCGAGGCACTGTAAGAACACTCTAGGGAAAAGGAGAAAAAGAGAGGATGCCTTTTCAGAAATCACCGTCTTTGTTTACAAAGTAGGCGCCATTCATTCCAGCATCAGAAATCACCGTCAATTCGCTTTCCGCCTTGACTATCGATGACTTCCCTGAGTCTTACGAAGACGGCAAAAAGATAGAGCTGTGCATGGAGGCAGAGGAAGCTCTCCCCTGCCAAAATGTGGGGAAGGATTTAGGACTTTGTTACAGATTCATAGGAATCATATAATCAGAAAATTGCAGAGTTGCAAGGGATTCCGAGAACCATCTAGTCCAACCCGTAGGATCAGAACTGCAACCGTGGCATTACCAGATCCATGCTCTAAACAGGTGAGCTCTCTAGGAGGAGAAATATTCTCTCCCTATTTTCTTGTCGCCAATTGTGGCCTGCTGATGACACTGGCCCATTCAGATGATGGATGCCATTGCTCTCCTGCAACCGAGGAAGGAATGCCATTGCCATATCAAGCAGCCACAAGCTCTCTCGAATTTTGCAACCCAGCCACTGAGACACAATTCACATAGCGTAAGAGGAGGGCAGTTTCTTCGTGGTCTAGTCAACTGCTGCCATCTGTGGCTGGGGAGATAGTTTAGCACCAGCAGCTGCCCTGGCCTTTGGGAAGAAACGGGGAGCACATGGCCGTCTTTGGACGTCTGCACATTGATGTGAATGTCTAGAACAGTGAAGTCTACATGCACAGGCTTCCCTGCAATTGGCACACCTGCATGACTGTTGAATAACTGCTCAGGTGTAGGGTTCTCCGGTGCAGAAGTCTGCTCCGACATGGGGATGCCCTAATGAGGCCAGCACGCATGGCTCTGCTTCCTGGTAGTTGCGTGGATGAACACTTGACAGGGGATTTACACTGCTGAAGACCTCTGATGTTTCCTGGCATTGTCTGATTTCTGTGCATCCCATGCCAGCCACTGCCAAGATGTAACTGAGCAAGATTTATCTGGGCCAATGTGGGGAGAGGCGGAATCGGTCCAAAACCTGCCACAGTCAATTTTTGTTTGGCACTCGGAGTCATTACAAAAGAGTTCTGTTTTTGGAAAGGAAAGGAAAGTTGTAGACAGGGCATTTTTGCAGACAAGGCCTCAAGTGGCATTTGCTTAATTTGGGTTTGTAATGCAAATGTCAAAAGTACACTGGCCAAAATGCTAATCCGCCTTCACTCATAAGCGTCTGCTTCGCATTAGTGATGATAAACACTTCCATGTAAATACTTCGAGCCTCCTTGTGACCCCAGACTTCACCCACATGTCAGAGAGGGGAAAAGAGACAGTGTGGTGTAATGGTTGGAGCAGCCCTTTCTCAACCTTGGGTCCCCACTTGTTCTTGAACTACAACTCCCATCATTCCTAGCCAGCATGGCCCATGGTCCAGGATGATGGGAGTTCCAGTTCAAGAACAAGTGGGGATGCAAGGCTGAGAAATCCTGGGCTAGAATGTTAGATTAGGACCTGGGACACTTGAGTTTGAATCCCCACTTAGCCATGGAGCTCTAAGGCTGAACTTGGGACACTGGCTGCCTCTTGGCCTAACCTACTTCCCAGAGTCATAGCGAAGATAACATACCCCTCAACTGCCCCAAGAGTCCCATGGACTGCAAGAAGAACAAACCTACCCATTCTTAAGGAAATCAGCCCTGAGTGCTCACTGGAAGGACAGATCCTGAAGCTGAGGCTCCAAGACTTTGGTCACCTCCCGAGAAGAGAAGACTCCCTGGAAAAGACCCTGATGTTGGGAAAGATGGAGGGCACAAGGAGAAGGGGACGGCAGAGGACGAGATGGTTGGATAGTGTTCTCGAAGCTACCAGCATGAGTTTGACCAAACTGCGGGAGGCAGAGGAAGACAGAAGTGCCTGGCGTGCTCTGGTCCATGGGGTCACGAAGAGTCGGACACGACTAAACGACTAAACAACAACATCTCATTTTTGTGGGCTGTGGTCTCAAGGTCACAGCATCCATCCAAAAATGTGTGTTTCTTGGGTGCCTTGATCTCACACAGGTCATGCAACTCACAAGGGAGTGCATCCTGAAAGATGCAGCTCCTGGTTTTCTGCGGCGACATGTTTGGAAGGAATGAGATAAAATGGGGAGGGGGGGGGAACCATGCAAACCACCTTGAGCTCCTTGGAGGGACAGGTGGCATATAAATGGGATTAAATAAATAAAATAAATAAATGTCACTCATGAGACTACGTGAAGAAGATAGCCAGAGGTAATAACGCTGGGTTGTAGCTAACAAAGAAAGTGGCCTTAAGTCATCATAGCAATCTGCTCTAGAACGGATGGAGGGGGCGGAGGGGAGAGGGAAGAAAAAGAAAAGTTCCTTTGTGCTGGCGGAAGTCCTTGTGCCAAGGGAGAACTTTGCCAGATACCATCCACAGCATCCAGGTTGGCAAAAACTCTGAGGGGTAATAATAATAATAAGAAGAAGTGTTTGGATTTGATATCCCGCTTTATCACTACCCTAAGGAGTCTCAAAGCGGCTAACAATCTCCTTTTCCCTTCCTTCCCCACAACAAACACTCTGTAAGGTGAGTGGGGCTGAGAGACTTCAGAGAAGTGTGGCTAGCCCAAGGTCACCCAGCAGCTGCATGTGGAGGACCGGGGAAGCAAACCCGGTTCACCAGATTACAAGTCTACCACTCTTAACCACTAAACCAGGCTGGCCTTTACAGTTATACCCACTCAGCGTAAAACCAGAGGTGGGGATGTGAAAGGAGAGCTGAGTTTGTAATCCCTCCAATGACAAAAGCAAGGGATTCCTGTGTCCCAGGTGCTTCAGGTAACATCGGCTGCTAGAAAAAGAAGGACGCGTTGCAGAATTTTCTCAGAATATTCACCACCATTTTTTAAATTTAGAAAAGGCTTCTGCATTTTCCTCCCCACAGTATCCAGGAATGGCATTAATTGCGTGGATGCAAAATGGATGTCAATCTGTTGACATGCAGGATTGCGTGCGGAACGTCTCAGGTTCAATCCCCAATGGTAAGGCTCCAGGTAAGGCTGTGGGTGTCCCTTGCCTGAAAAACCCTGGAAATCTTCTGCCAGGAGTGAACTACATGGACAAATGGTCTGGCTCAGGATAAGGCAGCTTCCAATAGTCCTTCCTAACACAGTTGCTGCTGCCGCTGAGTCAGCAAACAAGCAACCAACCAGGGCCTTCTGGTGGTTCCCTCATTGCGAGAAATGAGGTTACAGGGAACCAGACAGAGGGCCTTCTTGGTAGTGGCGCCCACCCTGTGGAACGCCCTCCCTTCAGATGTGAAGGAAATAAGCAGCTATCTTCTTTTTAAAAGACATCTGAAAGCAGCCCTGTTTAGGGAAGTTTTTAATATTTCATAGAATCATAGAATCATAGAGTTGGAATAGACCACAAGGGCCATCGAGTCCAACCCCCTGCCAAGCAGGAAACACCATCAGAGCACTCCTGACATATGGTTGTCAAGCCTCTGCTTAAAGACCTCCAAAGAAGGAGACTCCACCACACTCCTTGGCAGCAAATTCCACTGTCGAACAGCTCTTACTGTCAGGAAGTTCTTCCTAATGTTTAGGTGGAATCTTCTTCCTTGTAGTTTGGATCCATTGCTCCATGTCCGCTTCTCTGGAGCAGCAGAAAACAACCTTTCTCCCTCCTCTATATGACATCCTTTTATATATTTGAACATGGCTATCATATCACCCCCTAACCTCCTCTTCTCCAGGCTAAACATGCCCAGCTCCCTTAGCCGTTCCTCATAAGGCATCATTTCCAGACCTTTGACCATTTTGGTTGCCCTCCTCTGGACAAATTCCAGTTTGTCAGTGTCCTTCTTGAACTGTGGTGCCCAGAACTGGACACATTTAATGCTTTATTGTTTTTAACACCTGATTGGAAGCCACCCAGAGTGGCTGAGGAAACTCAGCCAGATGGGCGGGGTATAAATAAATAAATAAATAAATAAATAAATAAATAAATAAATATTATATAACCACCCCGCTACCACTAAGAAAAACCCCTTAAGAAAAAAGAACGAACGAATGAATGAGTGAGTGAGTGAGTGAAAGAAGGTGTTCAAGCAAACTCCTGAAAAAATATTAATTGATTGATGGATTGATGGATTGATGGCATCTATATCCCCACCGTTCTTCCAAGGCACTAAATGTGGCCTGAGTGACTCTCTTCCTCTCCTTACTTCACCACACATCTCTTGGCTCCTTGTTTACTCCAGACTGCTGCCCGTAGCCTGGTCCAGACAGGCTCAGAGCCCCTGGCTATACCCCCGATGTGACCTGAAGCACCAGGGACACAGGAATCCCTTGGTTTTGGTCCCTCTCTCCTCCCGCCCCCTACACCAGCCCCCTCTGCAGTCCTCCCCCCCCCCCATTCTGTTTGCTAAACAGTAATTGCACCCCCTTTCCTGCCACTTTAATACTCCCGGCTAATTATCCTGAAATAAATCTCTTTCAAGTCTGCATGCCAGCAGTTGTGGGATATGAGCTGCTCTTTCAGCTCCCGGCTGCCTGTCAGTCAAATGGGTCTCAGCTGCAGTTCCGAATGATGAGTATTAGCCCCCCGCTGGGATGATTCTCCCAATCTCCCCACTTCCAACAGCATTTCCCAAGGCTTCACCACGCTTCTACCTGTTAGCCTAATCTGGGATTTTCTCTTGCTAACGCCGTTATTTTGAAAAGAGGAAGAGGATTCCTAGGAGAAAGACACTCTGTTAACCTTTTCCTAATTGCCATTCAAGTCTGAAAGAAGGGGGAAAGGAAGAAAAAACATGGCGGATGGATGTCACCAGAAAAGAATACTCGGGCCTCAGATTCAATCCCAGGCCTATTCTGAAGCTAGACAAAGCAAACACCACACACCTTCCCATATTCCTGCTCAGTTTGGTCCCTTTTCCAACATTTGGGAATCTGCAGGGGGGAAAATGGCACTTTCTAATATATTATCACTCTACTTTGCTTTTAACACCAAGAAACTTCCCTGTCTACGTTTGTAAATCCAAAGGAGAAAGCTATATTAGCTCTGTCACCTGATTTTTGCATCCTCGCTCGGTCTCCACTATCAAGGAAACTTGGGTGCACATAGTACAGTGGTACCTCGGGTTACATACGCTTCAGGTTACATACGCTTTAGATTACAGACTCCGCTAACCCAGAAATAGTGCTTCAGGTTAAGAACTTTGCTTCAGGATGAGAACAGAAATTGTGCTCCGGCAGCACAGCGGCAGCAGGAGGCCCCATTAGCTAAAGTGGTGCTTCAGGTTAAGAACAGTTTCTGGTTAAGAACAGACCTCCGGAACGAATTAAGTACGTAACCAAAGGTACCACTGTAATAGCTCCCAGTTGAGCTCCCAGTTTTCCCAGTTGAGAATTTCTAAGGCATTGTCGGCAAAAACACCGGGTAATTCGGAATGCTAAAATTCAAGGAGACGTTCCTAAGATAAAAAAATTGGGAATCATCCTTACTGATGCTTGCCAAACAGTTGCCAATCCATTTGGTGGCATGATACATGGTGAGAGAAGTGTTAATTAAGGTCTGCCGAGAAGAGAGGTGTGGATACTGTTAAGTGGCCACAATGCCTTTCCGCTCATATCTCTCCATTCTGCAATTTGCCTTGTAATCTTTTAAATAGTTTTTTTCCATGGGTGATGCCGGTGGATGGCGTGTGACAACCTGGGTCAATGTAGTCTCGCGTGTACGACTATGCACAAGAAATCCGAGAGCATGCACAATAGCAAGATGCTATGTGGCGCTGTGGGTTAAACCGCAGAACCTAGGACTTGCCAATCAGAAGGTCAGTGGTTCGAATCCCCGTGACAGGGTGAGCTCCCATTGCTCTGTCTCAGCTCCTACCAACCTAGCAGTTCGAAAGCACATCAAAGTGCAAGTAGATGAATAGGTACCGCTCCGGCGGGAAGGTAAACGGTGTTTCCGTGTGCTGCTCTAGTTCGCCAGAAGCGGCTTAGTCATGTTGGCCACATGACCCGGAAGCTGTACGCCGGCTCCCTCGGCCAGTAAAGCGAGATGAGCGCTGCAACCCCAGAGTCAGTCACAACTGGACCTAAAGGTCAGGGGTCTCTTTACGTTTACCTTATGTTGAACAAACGGACATGGGGAAAAGTAGGGTTTCCCTGGCTCATAAGATTCACCACATTGCTCTGCTTTATTCTTTATCCATATTTAATGTTTTATTGATGGGGGTCTGTGCTTTAACTTATGTATTTTGTTGCGACTTGGGTTATAAAGCTGAATATAGTTTTTCTTTTCTTTTAATTTTTTTTATTCATTTCTATTAGTTATTAAATTTGTATACTGCTCTATACCTGCAGGTTTCAGGTTGGTTATCCCAATATAAAATTACAATATAAAAACACAAAAAACCATAATAAAAACAAAAACAAGTTACAAACCCAAAACCACACATTAAGTAGTATGTAAATATTGACAACACAGTATTGGTCCTAAGCAGGGATGGAAGGATCTGTCAATTTTAGTTGCGTGGCGAGTTCCCGCCCCCCCCCCCCCAGGATAAATAAAGACACAAGACATCATAATTTAAGGTTAAATGGGCGAATTAGGCCACAACTTTATTGAATTCAGGAATGAGAGGCATTGGCTTAGGCATTGGTCCTATCGACTATCCGGCTCCAGCCCATTTGCGTGGGGGCTAGCCAGCGAAAAGAGGGTGAGCCCCCTCTGCGCCGGCCCTAAATAGGGCAGGCCACGCCCCCCCAGCCAGCCGATTGACTGGCTGGGGGGGAAGACGCAGCCAGGATTCCCCTGCTCTCGCGGGGGCTGAAACCAGCCCCCGCTCATGTGGGGGTGGGCGTGAAGCCCGCAACCCCACCTCCTGGGCAGGCTGGAAGTGGCTTTCTCTCTCCCATTTTTCCAACCTTAAATTCAGATCTACACATTTTGCAGCAATTGATGACTGTCCTTTAAAAAAAACCCACATGGAAATTCATCCATATTTTAGTGTGATTTTCTCCTTGTAAACACATTTTATATGCAGTTTTGACTAGCGTACACATATCACCATGCCGAAAGTAACATGAGAAGCAGACCTTTCAGGACAAGCCAATGACGATGACAAGAACGAAACCACGTTCCTCTCTGATTAGCATTATTCTGACCAGGAAAAACACTTTGCAACCTTGTTCATGTTTGCAAGAACCCTGTGTGTGCTGCTTGTCTTTTGCAGTCAGGAAACAAACAAAAAGAGAGAGGTTGGCCAAGGCTTCTAGTGCATCACTGGCCGAAAAGGGATTTGAAAATGGGGCTTTTCAGTCATAGGATGGTAGACAGGGTTGTTTGGGTAGTAGTAGTACTAGTAGTAGTAGTAGTAATAATAATAATAATAGTAATAGTAATAATAATAATAATTTATTATATATACCCCACCCATCTGGCCGGGTAATAATAATAATAATAATAATAATAATAATAATAATAATAATAATTTATTATAATATATAAGTAACATTATATATACCCCGCCCATCTGGCTGGGTCACCGCAGCCACTCTGGGTGGCTTCCAACCAAATATTAAAAACAATACAGTGTCAGGCATTAAAAAATTTCCCTAAACAGGGCCACCTTCAGTTGTCTTTTAAAAGTAAAATAGTTGTTTATTGCCTTGATGTTTATTGCAATATTAGCCATTTTGAGACTCCTTCCGGTAGTGATAAAGTGGGATATCAAATCCAATCTCTTCTTCTCTTCTTCTTCTTCTTCTTCTTCTTCTTCTTCTTCTTCTTCTTGACATCTGCTGGGAGGGAGTTCCACAGGGCAGGCGCCACTACCGAGAAGGCCTGTGGGATGTGGAACACAAGAGCAGTCAAGTACAACATTCCTAGAGTGAACATGTTTACACATGGGGAGGAATGTTTGTCCAGCCAGCAGGTAAAGTTCCTCTTTCCTTCTGGGCTGGGACAGACTTCCTCTGCATGTGACTAGAGGTGGGTGTGGCCTCACCTGTGCAGGTAATGACAAAAGCACAGGGCAGGGAAGCCATCTCTCTCTCTTTGACTACATGCATCGAAGAAGCAACATCTGCTTAGCCGAAGATGCTCTCTTGGCTTCTAGCCAAGAGAGGACAATGGAACTGTCTCCTTATGAGATAGTTTCCAGGTGTATGTTACTTTTCTAAGCTAAGTCTGCCTTCTGGGATCCGATTGTCAACAGAATGTGAGTAAACTTTTTAAATATTTTTATAGAAGACTGTGTCGTGTTTTATCTTTTGTGAGGGAATAAGGGGGAAATACCAGAACAGTTATTATAGAGGCTTTAGCGAGCCTGAGCAAACACATCCGCTACAAGTTTAAAAAGGGGAACGTTACTCTGCTAAATTGTGAACTTGTTAACACAAGTTGGAAAGGCTATAAGCAAACAATATATCATTTTCTGCATCCCTGAACATTCCCACACTGACTCCAGGCATGCCACTGTACTTCCAACAACTGGATCACGGTGGCAGATGGGATTTCTGTTGGTTAGAAAGAGTTGGGGAGCAGGTTCTATCTATCGCCTGCTTCTCCAGGAACGGCCTGGGAGTTCCCTGCCAGAAATCCTAGAAAGAGCTGTTGCTCATCAGCTCAGACAAGGCTCAGCTGGTTGGACAAATAATGCAACTCAGAGCAAGGCTGGTTTTTATGCGCCTGTGTTCTTGGAGGTGCACAGAATTCCTCTCCGCTGCTAAATCTAGTAACAATAATGTTATTATTAGGGCAGTTTCAACACTCAGCCAGCAAAGGGGACCCTGCGGACAGCGTGTGTATCCTGTGTAATTCCAAAATAAATTTCTCTGGCTGCATAATAGGTTTGGCGGCTGCCGGAGTGAGGTTTCGGATTAAGATTCCATCCCTGAAGCAAAGTGTTTCTGGTTAGCAGTTAAATGTTCACTCATCAAGCAACCCCGCGCTGCCCCTGGTTCTTTTCTAAGAGTTGGGAGTTTTCCCCTTTCCCCCCTCCCTACCCCTGTCTTTCTTTCATGTTCAGTCCTGAGTTATTGTTTTTTTATTTAAAAATATCCTGGGATGTGATGTGCTGAATTAATTCCATTAACCGTTGAAGGAATTTTCGTCCCTGCCAAATTATATTTCCTGCATCTGTAAATCATTTTACCGCCTCCGTCTGCAACAGTTTGGCAAGTGACCTTTCGGGGGTTTGATGGCAGTTTGTTTGTTTGCTGATGACACCCCCACTTAACCCCTCCAGAAAAAGGGCACCATAGGAAGATGGTGGCTGTGTGCAAATGACCAGCCCCGGTGTTTTCCCTCCACTGGTGTTTGAAGCCAAGTTCACGGAATGCCAGCCACCACCCTTATGGCTTCTGGAGAAATGCGGCTGTTTGATGCCTTCCCCTCAATCCAGCTTCCATATGATTTGGAAAAACAACAACAACATAACAAGCCACAGCAAAGCTGAGGTGTGTACATTTGAGGCAGCCATTGCACATGCTCAGATGATAGCATGTGAGTAGATGACAGCTTTATCAAGTGGAAGTTAGAAAGAGGGGGAGTTGCAGGTAAAGGAAAACAAATCAAGTTGTGTACATTGGGCAAAAACATCCCTATTCCTTCTCTGGTGCAAGTGACTTGAAATGGCAGTGGGGGGAGGGGAAGGATCTCATTGCGTTAGGAGCCACAAATGTGGACATGTTGTTGTTGTTTAGTCATTTAGTCGTGTCTGACTCTTCGTGACCCCATGGACCAGAGCACGCCAGGCACTCCTGTCTTCCACTGCCTCCTGCAGTTTGGTCAAACTCATGTTGGTAGCTTTGAGAACACTGTCCAACTATCTCGTCCTCTGTCGTCCCCTTCTCCTTGTGCCCTCCATCTTTCCCAACATCAGGGTCTTTTCCAGTGAGTCGTCTCTTCTCTTGAGATGTCCAAAGTGGACATAGGCTGTGAAATCATTGTGGAGCGAGGTGCAGGGGGATGAAAGAGATGAGCATCAATAAAAACAATACAGGGAGAGAAAGAGAAAGAGAAGAGGAGGAGGAGGAGGAGGAGGAGGAGTTTGGATTTGATATCCCACTTTATCACTACCCTAAGGAGTCTCAAAGTGGCTAACAATCTCCTTTCCCTTCCTCCCTCACAGCAAACACTCTGTAAGGTGAGTGAGGCTGAGAGACTTCAGAGAAGTGTGACTAGCCCAAGGTCACCCAGCAGCTGCATGTGGAGGAGCGGGGAAGCGAACCTGGTTCACCAGATTACAAGTCCACTGCTCTTAACCACTACACCACACTGGCTCTCAGAGAGAGAGAAAGACAGAGAGAGACAGAGAGAGACAGAGACAGAGACAGAGAGAGAGAGAGCTGGCAGGTGTGCACACTTATTTCTGGAAAGTTTTAGTGTAGCCGAGCAGAGACGTCTTAAATTACCCATTCCCAGCTCAAATTTGAGGATGGGGGTGATGGTAAAAGTTTCTGGACAGGCTGCTGGCCAGTAATTTCTGATTCATGTTATTTTAACGTTTTCTTGAAATCTGGCTTGATATGGTTGCATTGTGGTTTTTGCATTGCTATAAAAATATATATATTTTGTCACGCACTGCCCTGGGCAAAAATTCAGACTGAAAGTATTGTGATGAGGTGGCATTAAAAAAAAAATTGCAGTAGTGAAAGGATTAGCACTAGCAAATTTCCCATCCCCTGACAGGCATGTGTCCTGCACCATCCCCAAATTTGCTCTGGAGAGTTGGAGGAGCTTCGGAACAGATTTAGGGGCATGGAGGGTAGGGAAGGAGAGGTAGGAGAATGTTTTCTCGTCGAAGGAGGAATCCTTATGGTGATAGAAGGTTCTCCTTCAGTCTATGTTGAATACTGACAACAAGAGCAAGAAGATGATGGAGGGTGAATATGATGCTCTTCTGAGCCTCACAAAAATGACTTGTTGATTTACCTTCTCTCCAGGGCTCCAGCCTGATAAAGAAGAGGAGGAGGAGAGTTTTAATCTACTCCCTGTAACAGAGGTCCAGGATATGTGGCCCTCCAGGTGCTATTGGACTTCACCTTCCATGATCCAGGGGTGGTCATCAGTCACAGATGATGGGAGTTGTAGTCCATAGAATTAGAGACTTGGGAAGGACCATCTGGACCAAGCCCTTGCATTGCAACATCTCCCTTCCACACACACACATGTGAAGGGGAAAAACTGCGCCCCAAACCAGCAAAGTAGCAAATCTTAGCTAAGGGACTTTTTTAAAAAAAAAGTTCTAGAGGAGATAAACTGTGAAGTGGGAATACCTCGAAGTCACCCAGCCTAGACAGTCCTCCACCTTGAGAAAGCTGCGGCACACAGGTTAACCACTGAATGCCATAAATTGAGGGGTGTTTTTGTGTGCGTGCAAAACATCTGTTGGATGCAGAGCTTATCTTCCTCCGCAAGAGAGTGTGTGTGGTGGGAGAGAAAGCGAGAGGGCAAGAGGGGAAGGAAACAGCACATTAGCTGCTCTCGTTCAGCCCTATCATTAATAAAGCTGCCTATTTATATGGATGTGAGTTCTCAGTAATGACTCACGAGTCCAAGGACTATTCATGCAAAAGTCCAGGCAGGTTACTGATGGAGCGGGATGCAGGAGAGCCTTAAGTAAACACAACTTCAGTCAACATGCATGCAAAACCTTTGTGCATGTATGTGCTATGTATGTTGAGCTGCTTTTTCCTATATCTACCAAATCGGGCTCTGCGTCCTGTGGGGGAAGCCCTTCTTGGGTTTCCACCGATGAGCGTTGCCTGGGGTTGGGAGAGAAGTTTGGTTTGGAAACTCCCTCACTCTCACTTCCCGAAACTACGTGAACTGAAAATAGCTCTTCTTTGAAATCCGGACTTCTGAAACGCAGTTCTCCGACCAAACCATGTGAATGTTAGGAGACAGTGTGCATGAAAATGCCTAGGTCAGTGAAGGTGACATACAAAATGCATTAAATTAGGGAACTCTGCTTGCAAAATATATATATATGTGGCTATCTGGATAAATTAATACTGAAAGATGGAATTTTAGGAGGACTTCAAAACAAAAACAAAATTCACATAACCGTATCCAATACATAATAATTACAGTTGTTTCTTCTTCTTCTTCTTCTTCTTCTTCTTCTTCTTCTTCTTCTTCTTCTTCTTCTTCTTCTTCTTCTTCTTCTTCTTCTTCTTCTTCTTCTCTATTCCTCTCCCAGAGCTGCAGTTCTCAGAACTAGCCCCTCTTTCCATGGAACTCTGGGGATTATAGGTTTCTGACGGGAACAGGGCTCCCATATTGTTTGTGGCCATGGTTGGTGGTTGGGGGAGTGGCACAGACAGGCTTCCTGACATTGAGCATTGCTGCTGCTTATTGAACTGGAGAGGGTCTGGGATGAGGCAGGGAGAGCTTGGTGTCATGCAGGCACAGTGGTAGAGCCAGTCTAGTGTTCCTGTTCCTATGCCCACACTGCACTGAGCTCTTGTTCCTCATTCCAATCCCTTTCAGTAAAGCAATGCTTTGCGTTAGAAAGCCAAGTGTTCAGTGCCACCCTTCCTTTGCCACCTCAGCTGTAGCACCCCACTGCAGATAGCTGTACCTATAGTAGCATTTGGGCTGTGGGTGCGCTGTGGTCTAAACCACTGAACCTCTTGAGCTTGCTGATCAGAAGGTCAGCGGTTCGAATCCCTGTGATGGTATGAGCTACCGTTGCTCTGTCCCAGCTCCTGCCAACCTAGAAGTTCGAAAGCATGCCAGTGCAAGTAGATAAATAGGTACCACTGCAGCGGGAAGGTAAACAGTGTTTCCATGCGCTCTGGTTTATGTCATAGTGTCCCGTTGCACCAGAAGTGGTTTAGTTCTGCTGGCCACATGACCCAGAAAGCTGTCTGTGGACAAACGCCGGCTCCCTCGGCTTGAAAGTGAGATGAGCGCTGCAACCTCATAGTCGCCTTTGAGTGGACTTAACCTTCCGGGGGTCCTTTACCTTTACTTTACCTTTTTACCTATAGTACCATGTCTTTATTATTTGCTTTACTCTGCTTTGGGGGTCCTTTATGGCAAATAAGCAACCGATACACTTGAAAGGGAAACACCCGGAGGTAACTGGGCCTTGAGTAGCCTTTACAGCAGGGGTTGCGAACTAGTGGACCTGCAAATGTTACTCAGCTACAACTCTGACCCTTTCTAACCGGCTGGGACTGGCAGGAGCTAGAGTCCAAGAACTACTAGAAGGCCACAGGCTCCCCATCCCTGCATTAGAGGATTAGTGCCTCCGAGGCGAATCCTTTTTTTATAGCATTTATTATTAATTTTTAATAAATTTATTAAATGTTTTGATTTTAATACATTTTATCACATGTTTTATTAAATGTTTTTAGCATATTAAAGAATAAAATTCATTTTAAGTGTTTTCAATTAAATCAAATTTTATTAAATGTTTTATTGAATGTTTTTAACGTATTAAGCAAGAAAATCCAAACTCATTTATAAAAGCTAAACATGTCAAAAGAACAGAATAAAGAAAAAGCAAGCAAAAAGACAGAAGAAATAGAAGTAAAAGAAAGATACTTCCACAATGCTTTTTGACAATTGTTGGCACTGCCATTATTATATTATTATATTATATTATATTATATTATATTATATTATATTATATTATATTATATTATATTATATTATATTATATTGAAAAATTCTGGCTGTAATTAAAATTAGTGTTTTCGTGGTATTTTTTCACATTTCCTTTGCAGGCTCAGCCTTCCTCTTTTGCCGCTCAAAAAGTCCGCAATGGCTTTTCATCAATTAGCTTGACGTGTCTCCAGATTATATTGCTCCTGATCTTGTGACGAGCTTCTCTGCTTTATAGGATTTGCACCTCTGAGGTAAATCCTGACAGGATTAAGATTCTGGGGAAACCAAGGTGGGAACAAGGCTGAAATGCCCTGGGACCTGAAGGGCTGCCCACCTTTGTATGAATGGTTCTGGATTCTTCCGAGGCCCTGATCAGAGGGCTTCCACCTTCGGATGTGAGATGGGCAGCCACAACCGACAGGGCCTTTTTAGTTGTAGCCCTTCGATTCTGGACCACCGTCTGACTCTCAGTTTGCTCTGCTCCCTTCCAATTGGTTTTTAAATATCCCTTGAAAACACTGCTATCTAAGCAAGCTTTTAACAGCATTTAGGATCCTTTAAACACATTTTCCTCCCTGCTTCCAAAAACAAACTTCAAATGTTGTTGATTGCCAGCCTCTTTACCGTCAGTGCTTTTATAGTTTTTGCTGTCGTTAATGGTGTTTACTTCTTGTTTTACCGCTGGCTGTTAGTGTCGTTGGCCTATTTGTTTGTTTGTTGCTGTTGTGTTTTTTTGCAGGGAGTTTGCTGGCTTTAATTATGCTGTATCCTGCTTAGAAAACCTTAGTTGGGAGTTGGGATAAAATGTTTCCAACTAACACACTTGGTCGGGACGCGGGTGGCGCTGTGGGTTAAACCACAGAGCCTAGGACTTGCCGATCAGAAGGTCAGAAGGCTCTCCTAATATCTCAGCGCGGCGGTTCGAATCCCCGCGATGGGGTGAGCTCCCGTTGCTCGGTCCCTGCTCCTGCCAACCTAGCAGTTCAAAAGCATGTTAAAGTGCAAGTAGATAAATAGGTACCGCTTCGGCGGGAAGGTAAACGGCATTTCCGTGCGCTGCTCTGGTTCGCCAGAAGCAACTTAGTCATGCTGGCCACATGACCCGGAAGCTGTACGCCGGCTCCCTTGGCCAGTAAAGTGAGATGAGCGCCGCAACCCCAGAGTCGGCCACGACTGGACCTAATGGTCAGGGGTACCTTTACCTTTACCTTTAACACACTTGGTAATCAGGTTGATAGGGTGCAAAGGGAGAAAAGAGGGCAATGTATATTGGCTCCCACCCAAGCACCTTCAAATATTCACTTGATGCGGTAGTTATCTCACGCGGACAGTGTAAGTATGGACTCCTCCAAAGTTAGCTTCTCTGATGACTAGAATCTTGAAGCAGATAGATAAGGTTGTCTACCCTGATGGACAGTGACTCTCCTGGGTTTTAGGCAGGGGACAATCCCCCATACCAGGAGATACCAGGATTGAACCTGGGCTTCCTGCATGCAAAGCACATTTCCTATCACTCAGCCATGACTCTTCCCAGCCCAACTTCTCAATCCATCAGGCTTTCATTGGAAACCCCACCCTGCGCAAACCAAAATGAAACTTTGCATGCCACCTGGGTGTGTGCACCTGGGTTAGTGCCTCTCCAACTTGGGTCTCCAGTATTGTTGGACTACAACTCTCAGAGAGATTAGGCTGGCCTCGACCAGGGCCAGGGCCTTTTCAGCCTTGGCCCCGGCCTGCCGCAAGAGATCAGGGCCCTGCGGGATTTGACATCTTTCCACAGGGCCTGCAAGACGGAGTTGTTCCGCCAGGCCTTTGGTCGGGGCTCAGCCTGACTCCCCTTTTCTTTTTGTATAAGAACTAATATGAAAGAGGCCTAATATGAAAGAGAACTAATATGAAAGAGGTTTTTAGGAGGTAATTTAATTATTGTTTGATTTTGTACTAATGTTATATATTTGATGTTAGCTGCCCTGAAACCGACTTCGGCCAGGGCGGGTGGGATATAAATAAAAGTTGTTTATTATTATTATTATTATTAATCATCACCATCATCCCTGACCACTGGTCCTGCTAGCTATGGATGATGGGTGTTGTAGTCCAACAACAGCTGGAGACCCAAGTTTGAGAAACACTGACTTGCAGTCTCTTGCACTCAGGACACCTTGGTCCTGTTCATAGGTGGCAACTCCCTGGGACCCTGGGTGCCCGAAAACCCACAAAACTCCCCATGAAGGGACTGGGCACCCACAAATTTTGGTGCCAGGGCATGCATGGCACCCACGGCCCCAGGCACCCGCAGTTGTGGGGCCACATTGGCACTCCTGGCCCTGCTGGGTTGGGCAAATGGCAACATGACTATTGGGAGCTGCCTTATCCTGAAATAGACCACTGGTTCATTTAGCTCCATATTGTCTGCACCGATTGGCAGTAGGGTTTCAGGCAGGGGGCGTTCGAGGAGATGAACCTGGGACCTTCTGATTGCAAAACAAACTCTCTACCACTGGGCTATGACCAGCCTTATATAATCATCATCATCATCATCATCATCATCATCATCATCATCATATATTATTTATACCCTGCCCATCTGGCTGAGTTTCCCCAGCCACTCTGGGCGGCTCCCAATTGAGTGTTAAAAACAACACAGCATTAAATATTAAAAACTTCCCTAAACAGGGCTGCCTTCAGATGTCTTTTAAAGAGAAGATAGCTGCTTATTTCCTTCACATCTGAAGGGAGGATGTTCCACAGGGCGGGCACCACTACCGAGAAGGCCCTCTGTCTGGTACCCTGTAACCTCACTTCTCGCAATGAGGGAACTGCCAGAAGGCCCTCAGAGCTGGACCTCAGTGTCTGGGCTGAATGATGGAGGTGGAGACGCTCCTTCAGATATACTGGGCCAAGGCCATTTGGGGCTTTCAAAGTCAGCACCAACACTTTGAATTGTGCTTGGAAACGTACTGGGAGCCAATGCAGATCTCTCAGGACTGGTGTTATGTGGTCCCAGCGGCCACTCCAAGTCACCAGTCTAGCTGCCGCATTCTGGATTAATTGCAGTTTCCGGGTCTCCTTCAAAGGTAGCTCCACGTAGAGCGCGTTGCAGTAGTCCAAGCGGGAGATAACTAGAGCATGCACCACTCTGGTGAGATAGTCCGCAGGCAGGTAGGGTCTCAGTCTGTGTACCAGGTGGAGCTGGTAGACAGCCGCCCTGGACACAGAATTAACCTTCCGCCTTCCGCCAGCCTTGACAGATATGCCCTGTGAAACAGTGGGCTGCTTTGCCAAGCAACGGAAAAGAAGACGGAAAGCATGAGAAATTAAGGATGCTAAGAGCAGGTGTGGGGAAGCAGGGCAGGGAGCTGGGGAAGGAAGCAAGAGGTGTGCCTCTATATGCCTTTAAGGCCAGTGAGTAGGAAACTAAAGTCATCAACTCTGAAAGTAACAAATGGAAGCCCAGAGCTGTACAGCTAATGTGCAAACTTGTATCTGTCCTCTATGGCTCTATCATTTATTCAGGAGGTAGAAGCAGAAGACGGGGACTCGCATTTGCTTGATACTCAATTATACATTAGTGTACATCACTTGGCAATCTGTTCATATCAATTTAATTGGATTTTAATATTGCCTCTGATCTTGTTGTCCAATTAACAGCACTGGCTGGCAATAAAGCAGAACCACACACTATGTAACACCTTTGATCCTTGCCATATGGAGCTCTTCCATTGATTACCACATTTTCAAAAAAAACACCCAACAACCAAAAAAAAAAAAAAAAAGAATCCGCTCTCTCAATATGGACTGTGATAAATGGGAGAAAAGGCACATCCCCAATGTGATAAAAATTTCACTTCCACTCGCAACTTCATTTATTTTGTTGACATTCGGCTCTGATTAAGAACAATAAAAAAATCATGCCCTGAATATCATATGCAAATACAACCCCGGGTATGCATCTAATTATGCCAAGGGAGCATTACGGTGACTTGCTTGGCATCGCCGCGGTCTTTTCCTTCCCCTCCCCCCCCTCTTTTTTAAAGCGACAGCGTACACTTCTGGGCTCAACGTGTGAGGAAGAGTCACTGCGGCGACTGTCATTTAATAAACAGTGAATGTGGCGCTTGCCACCGAGGCATGAAAAATTAGCTGCTGTTCTGCTTGTTATTTTGCTACCGTTGGACCCAGGTGATGCTTTTGGCAATGGAACCCGTTCTCTTTCCCCCCTGGCCCTTCCCTGCACATTGCCTTCCACGTACGCAGGAAACAGAGAAATTGGATGGGAAATATTTTGCGAGTGCCAAGGCTGGCATCAAAGTTGGGGTGTTTTTCTGATGTTCTTGCAGACCGGGGGGAAATGAGAGTGTGCAGGGCAGGTCAATCTACTTGTTATGACCTCTGAGTAGCTTGTTGTTACCCAGGTAGTACAAAGGGCATTGCTCAGCAGCAGAATATCTGCTTTGCATGCAAAAGTTCCCAGGTTCAGTTCCCGTTATCTCCAGATAGGGACAAGAGTGTTTCTCTATCTGAGACGTTGGAGAGCCGTTGCCGGTCAGTGTAGACCAGGGGTCAGCGACCTTTTTCAGTCGTGGGCCGGTCCACTGTCCCTCAGACCATGTGGTGGGCTGGACTATATTGGGGGGCAGGGAGGGAAATGAACGAATTCCTATGCCCCACAGATAACCCAAAGATGCATTTTAAATAAAAGCACACACTCTTGTTGTTCTTTAGTCATTTAGTATGGGTCCGACTCTTCGTGACTCCATGGACCCGAGCATGCCAGGCACTCCTGTCTTCCACTGCCTCCCACAGTTTGGTCAAACTCATGCTGGTAGCTTCGAGAACACTGTCCCACCATCTCATCCTCTGTCGTCCCCTTCTCCTTGTGCCCTCCATCTTTCCCAACATCAGGGTCTTTTCCAGGGAGTCTTCTCTTCTCATGAGGTGGCCAAAGGATTGGAGCCTCAGCTTCAGGATCTGTCCTTCCAGTGAGCACCCAGGGCTGATTTCCTTAAGAATTGATAAGTTTGATCTTCTTGCAGTCCATGGGACTCTCAAGAGTCTACTCTAGCACCATAATTCAAAAGCATCAATTCTTCAGCGAACAGCTTTCTTTATGATCCAGCTTTCACTTCCATACATCACTACTGGGAAAACCATAGCTTTTACTATACGGGCCTTTGTCGGCAAGGTGATGTCTCGCTCATGTAAAAACATTAGGCAGGCTCCACAAATAACCCAGAGATGCATTTTAAATAAAAAGACACATTCTACGCATATAAAAACATGCTGATTCCCAGACCAACTGCGGGCTGGATTGAGAAGACGATTGGGCCGCATCCGGCCCACGGGTCTTAGGTTGCCTACTCCTGGTCTAGACCATGTAGAGATATATGGTCTGACTAAGGATGGGGCAGCAATGCAATTTGGTTTGCATTCAGTGGCGAACCTCTGCTATTAGCACTTTCTAAAACAACACACAAACTGAAACACAGCCAGCCTTTGAGATTTGCTGCTCTGAATCTTGCAATGCAGTTTGACAACCGAGCAATCAATGCAATAATGCACATACCCTGTATACTGAAGGAGCATCTCCATCCCCGTCATTCAGCCCGGACACTGAGATCCATCTCCGAGGGCCTTCTGGTGGTTCCCCTACTGCAAGAATTGAAGTTACAGGGAACCAGGCAGAAGGCCTTCTTGGTAGTGGCGCCTGCCCTGTGAAGCACCTTCCCATTAGATGTCAAGGAGATAAATAACTATAAAACTTTTAGAAGACATCTGAAGGCAGCCCTGTATTGGGAAATTTTAAATATTTGATGTTTCAATGTATTTTTAATATTTTGTTGGAAGCCGCCCAGAGTAGCTGGGGAAACCCAGCCAGATGGGCAGGGTATAAATAACAAATTATTATTATTATTATTATTATTGACAAACCTAGACAGCATCTTAAAAAGCAGAGACATCACCTTGCCAACAAAGGTCCATATAGTTAAAGCTATGGTTTTCCCAGTAGTGATGTATGGAAGTGAAAGCTGGTCAATAAAGAAGTCTGATCGCCAAATAATTGATGCTTTTGAATTATGGTGCTGGAGGAGACTCTTGAGAGTCCCATGGACTGCAAGAAGATCAAACCTCTCCATTCTGAAGGAAATCAGCCCTGAGTGCTCACTGGAAGGACAGATAGTGAAGCTGAGGCTCCAATACTTTGGCCACCTCATGAGAAGAGAAGACTCCCTGGAAAAGACCCTGATGTTGGGAAAGGAGAAGGGGACGACAGAGGACGAGATGGTGGGACAGTGTTCTCGAAGCTACCAGCGTGAGTTTGGCCAAACTGCGGGAGGCAGTGGAAGACAGGAGTGCCTGGCGTGCTTTGGTCCATGGGGTCACGAAGAGTCGGACATGACTAAACGACTGAACAACAGTAACAACATTATTATTATTATTATTATTATTATTATTATTATTATTATTATTGGGTGAATCATGCATTTTGTATATGATTTTCGTGAATATATGCACACTTTGGCCTAGCAAATGCATTTTTGTACACATTGCTTGGCTGGGGAAACTGCATCGAACAATTCAGAATGCCTGAATTTGCCATCTTGTCCTTCAACTCAGATCATCAAATTGCCTCGGACCATTCCTGAGTTCCTGAACTGTCCATTATGCTGCATTGTCTCAAACCTATGATGGCTGTGTGAATGTTCGGACACCCAGGAGACAATGGGAGCCAAACCTCCAAATGCCACAATGAGCAGCAAAGAAGGATTCAAGGGCAATATTCAAGGCTGGCTCTATCATGAGGGAGAGTGACGTGGCCATCTCAGGCAGCTGATTTTGGGTGCCATAAAAAGTCAGCAAATTCTTAATTATATAATGAGTTCTTGTGTTTAGCGCCAGGGAGGAGAATAGGGATTTTCTGCCACAACTGGCAAAGCAACTTGGCTGGCATTGGGTGCCATCCACTTTGACTTGTGGGTGGGGAAACACCATTTCTTGTTTTGCCCAAATGTCTTCAGCTGGCTGTGGAAGCCAGCTGGGAGACACACCATGTATTGATGACATTCATAGCTGAACAAGCTCAAAGCTGTACATATAGTTTTCTCCCTCCTCTATCGCTGGGTAATAGTGACTGCCCCAAGTAGCTAGTTAGAGTGTCACGAAAATGCAGCCAATGTTTAGTTATTGAAATTATTATTCTTGTGTTTTTACTGCTGGGGTGGTAGAGAAGGACTTGTGGGATTTTCCAACTCAGATTAGGGCATGTTGAATTTTTCAGCTTTCAAATTCCCCAAATGAGAGGTGCAAAAAAGTTGAGGCATGACTTGGGAATTCAAAAGATATTTTGGTTAAATTAAATAATTTAGTTTTGCTGGGTAAATAAGATGTGTTTCGAATTGCGCAGAACTCACTGAAAATGATTTCTGAGTACTTGCAGTTATATTATTATTATTATTATTATTATTATTATTATTATTATTATTATTATTATTTATTATTCAGCATTACCTGGCATTTTCCAAAGGTAAAATTAAAATTCCTTGGTTTTCCGAAAACAGTTTTTGTGCTTCTTCATCAAATGTAGACTTACCGAGCTAAGTGTTGTCCAATTAAAAAAAAATAAGATAGCAGATTTGAACTCCTCACAACAAAAGCATATTTTAAAGACCCCTCACTGAAGAAAATTACAAAAATTATGTTTCGCTCCCTAAAATGACATGTCCTACTCTCAGTTGCCAAAAGGGGAACAGAGGAAACATACCAAGTCAGACCAAGTATTCATCTTGCTCAGCGTTGCCTACAGTGACTGGAAGTGTCTCTGACTGAGACATGTACATGTTCTAGTTTGGAAGGGGACCCCAAGTGCAAAATATGTGGCCCTCAGCTAATCTGAAGCCTGGGCCGAAGCCAGTCAGGATTTGAGAAACTCCAGAAGAGAGGGAATGGTGGAATGCTTCCGGCGAATCCAGTCAGGATTTGATAAATCCATGGAGGGAGGGAAAGGTGGAGCATGTTTGGTGCTGCCCCAGCCTACGTTGTCATCTGCCCCCAACACTCGTGGACCCAAAAGACTCAGGGAGATGAGGCAGCTGGCTTCTGACGAGAGCCAGCAAATGTAGGTCACGGCATATCGGCAAGAAAGTTTCCAAGAAACAAAATGTGCATCTGTTGTTTGACCAAATTCCTTGTGGTTTTTTTGTGTGTGGTTTTTTTTTGGTATGCGCAAGGCAGCCGGGCCTATCCGTTACACATGTCATAAATTATTTCTTGACCATTAGCAGTTTTCCTGCATCATAACTGTTCTTCAGGCATATTAAATCAGCGAGAGGGAAGAACACGCCAGGACATCTGGGGCTGCCAGATAATTCAGTTAATTTCTATTCCCTTGAACCTGGAGGTGTTAATTTGGAAGCGCAACAGCCAAGTCTGAAGAATGCTAATACGTCATTTGAATGATTAATGCAATCAAGGGAATCGGGGGACCTTTGTTTACTCTTTAATTTTTGACATGGCGAAGCAAGGATGAGTTGGGCTAATTTCCTCCCTCTCGCTCTCCTCCCCAAAAGTTAAGGCCAAGTTTTTTGCTTTTTTGGGGGGGGGGGGGGTCACATGGCTTTACCACGGTGTTTTGGGCTGGGGAAGGAGGGGGAAGGCAACATCCTGGCACATTTCCCCCTCCCAAGATCATGGTTACAGCAAGGGGGGCAGGGAACGCACAACACAGGCGAATTTGTGATCTGCTGAGCAGTAGCCTCTTGGGTGAAATTTTCGGAAGCTAGTGTGGCAAACAGAGAAAAATGGATTAAAAGATTCTGCTGGTGATGGAATTTTCCACCTGAAAACAAACAAACAATTCGGAGAGATCATCTAACTATATATATATTTTTCTCATTTTAATAATGGGAGGAGGGGGAAGCCCCCCCCCCGGCTATTTAAAGAATCCATTTACGTTTCCCTTTGACCTGCTTCTGCAAAAGAAATTCTGGCAGACATACGCATTACCAGACTTTTCTAAAGGGTCCTTTCTCCTCTCCTCCAACAGCGTGCTAGGTTAGTTCCCTTTGTAAAACAAAGAAGGCTTTGTGTGAAATATTATTATTACTGTTGTTATTATTTTTTAAAAGGTGAGGGGGATTTGGCCCCAAGCGCTAAACAAATCGGGGAGTGCAGTCGCGACCCAGCAATTAGGCAAATGGTAAATGAACATTTATCCCAATTGCCTCTGAATAGGTGCTGATGACCAGTGGCGTAGCGTGGGTTGTCAGCACCCGGGGCAAGGCAAGTAATTTGCGCCCCCTAACCCGTGGATTTGCGCCCCCTAACCTGTGGATTTGCCCTAACCCCAGATGTTGCGCCCGGTGCGGCCGGCCCCCCCTGCACCCCCCACGCTACGCCACTGCTGATGACACATCTCCTTGTGAGTCTTTGTGGAGGCCCCAGCAAAGGAGTTTAAGGCAGGTGTTGAAGTTTGCAGTGTTCTTCTTAACAACAGTGGTTTTTGTTTTTTTATGGGATGGCTTTAAAAGATGGGCAGACAAATTCAAAGAGGATAAAGGTATCTCCAGCTGCCAGTCATGACTGTTGTGTTGCACCTTCATAACGCCCTGGGATCTTTTGATAAAGGGCAGTAGGTAAAGGTAAAGGGTAAAGGGACCCCTGACCATTAGGTCCAGTCGCGGACAACTCTGGGGTTGCGGCGCTCATCTCGCTTTACTGGCCAAGGGAGCCGGCGTACAGTTTCCAGTTCATGTGAAACCAGAGCAGCACCCGGAAACGCCGTTTACCTTCCCGCCAGAGTGGTACCTATTTATCTCCTTGTACTTTGACGTGCTTTCAAACTGCTAGGTTGGAGGAGCAGGGACCGAGAAATGGGAGCTCACCCCTTCACGGGGATTCGAACTGCCGACCTTCTGATCATCAAGCCCTATGCTCTGTGGTTTAGACCACAGCGCCACCCATGTCCCTAAAGGGCAGTATATAATTCAAATTAATAATAATGATACTACCTCTGAATTCCAGTTGCTGGAGAACACAAGTGCAGAGAGTGCTATAGTCTTCATCTCAAGTAGCCATGGTTGGCCTTCTCCGCCATGAATTCATCTCATCCTCTTTTAAAGCCGTCCAAGTTTGTAGCTGTCATTGTCTCTTTGGGAAATGAATTTTTTGCTGGGCAAATGTGTCTACATCAAAAGGTTTCTATAAATCAAGTTTTGGTAGTGTGGTGGTGGATTTAAAATGAATGGATTAATCAATAATGTAAGGTCAGGTGGACTGATAAACCAAAAATGGTGAATAGGTGATCTCCACTGGAGAGCTTTGTAACTGGGTTCGGAAAACCAAACTATCCCTTCCTCCCACCCACCCCCAACTCAATTTATTCTGAGCCCAACTACAAGCTAACATGGACCCATTGCACTACTGACTGTGTTAGTGATGGGGGATGCTGATATTAGTAGCCCTGGGAAAATTATGTTTCCCAGGGCTCCTGCTACCTAACTTGCAGGAACAGCATGCCAGGTGCCAGAAGGAGGAGAGGGAGAAAATATCTTCTCCTTTTTCTATATTCTGCAGACTCTGGAGCAGTAAGGATGGTAAATTGGACAGACTAGGAGGATTAGATTTCTTATCTAGCTCACTTTAAAATATGAGAAGGAGAGGACTTTGGTACACAGTTCTCCTCTCACATTGGACATGAGTGTTACGTATTGGCAAGATTCGCATTTCTAAACCAGAAAATATGAAACTAGGCAACGTCATTGCTAAATAATCCCGTTATTGGCTAAGAGCCCCAGATTATACTGAACGATTCATAATCTTAGTTTACAAAACATAAGGAGGAGGAAAAACTGTATTTTTGCCCAGATCTGGACTGGAAACAATGTCTTTATTGTAACAACTAGTTATGAGCTGTATTAAAAAAAGAAAGAAAGAAATGTTCTCTCGCTGGCATATGTGTACAATTAGCAATGACTTCCCATAATAATAGTGTGAGCTTTTCAGAGGCTCGTTGTATTTACAGAGCCTTGTAGATAAAAGAAGCAATATTCCCATTGCTCTTATTATTCAATTAAGATACAAATCAAGAGACTAATAGTAATAATACTACTCATACAAAAAAGAAGAAGATAACCAGCATATTTTCTGGTAACTTAAACCTGCAAGTCTGGATACAGTCATGAATTTAAACCTGCTTGAAATGAGAGGGAGTTGTGCTCCAAGAGGGACTGTAGCTGAAAAAAGTTCCAATCAGGGAAATGAAATGAAGTGGAGGTCATGCAACGGGTCAGACCAAATATGCACAAATTCTGACCCACCAAGCCCAATGCATTGTGGTCTGCCAGTTTCTTGACAGCTGCCCTGGTTTTGCTGCCCCAGTCGTACATCAGGAGTTTTATCAAGCCACTGAGAAGCCAAAATAAGTGGCTTCGGTTGGCTTGATCAGTCAGGCCACAAATTAAAAAGACTTAGCCAGGGATGTTCTCACATTGCATTCAATGAGTGCACACTGTGTTTATACAAACCTATGAGCTATGTCCTTGTACAGTTATTCATGGAATCATAGAATTGTAAAGGGAGCCAGGCAGAGGGCCTTCTCGGTAGTGGCACCCGCCCTGTGGAACGCCCTCCCATCAGATGTCAAAGAGATAAACAACTACCTGACTTTTAGAAGACATCTGAAGGTAGCCCTGTTTAGGGAAGTTTTTAATGTGTGACATTTTAATGTATTTTTAATGTTTGTTGGAAGCCACCCAGAGTGGCTGGGGAGACCCAGCCAGACGGGCGGGGTACAAATAAGAAATTATATTATATATTATAGAGCTGGGTCATCTAGACCAACCCCCCGCGATGCAGAGATCTCAGCTAAAGCATCCATGACAGATGGCCACCCAACCACTGCTTAAAAACCTCCAAGGAAGTAGAGTACCACCACCTCTCGTGAGAGGTGTTTTGTTCGCATACATTACAGCACCCGCCCCCCACCTGCAAAACAACCACTTATACGGCTGGGGAGCATGTGATCCTGATGAAGAGAATGGGTTAACTCTTTACTCTACGTGGGCCTACCTTTGAAGGTGACCCAGAAACCACAACTAATCCAGGCAGCTAGACTGGTGACTGGGAGTGGCCGCTGAGACGTCATAACACCAGTCTTGAAAGACCTGCACTGGCTCCCAGTATGTTTCCAAGCACAATTCAAAGTGTTGGTGCTGACCTTTAAAGCCCTAAATGGCCTCGGTCCAGTATATCTGAAGGAGCGTCTCCACCCCCATTGTTCATTCTGGACACTGAGGTCCAGAGCCGAGGGCCTTCTAGCAGTTCCCTTCCTGTGAGACGTGAGGGTACAGGGAACCAGGCAGAGGGCCTTCTCAGTAGTGGCGCCCACCCTGTGAAACTCCCTCCCACCAGATGTCAAAGAGAAAAACAACTACCAGACTTTTAGAAGACATCTGAAGGTAGCCCTGTTCAGGGAAGCTTTTAATGTTTAATAGGTTATTGTATTTTAATATTCTGTTGGAAGCTGCCCAGAGTTGCTGGGGAAACCCAGCCAGATGGGCAGGGTATAAATAAATAAATAAATAAATAAATTATTATTATTATTATTATTATTATTATTATTATTGTTGTTGTTGTTGGTTATTACTACTACTACTACTACTACTACTACTCTCTCATTACTTTGTTGGCAAGGTGATGTATGGAAGTGAGAGCTGGACCATCAAGAAGGCTGGTCACCAAAGAATTGATGCTTTTGAATTATGGTGTTGGAGGAGACTCTTGAGAGTCCGATGGACTGCAAGAAGATCAAACCTCTCCATTCTGAAGGAAATCAGCCCTGAGTGCTCACTGGAAGGACAGATCCTGAAGCTGAGACTCCAATACTTTGGCCACCTCATGAGAAGAGAAGACTCCCTGGAAAGGACCCTGATGCTGGGAAAGATGGAGGGCACAAGGAGAAGGGGACGACAGAGGACGAGATGGTTGGGCAGTGTTCTCGAAGCTACAAACATGAGTTTGACCAAACTGTGGGAGGCAGTGGAAGACAGGAGTGCCTGGTGTGCTCTGGTCCATGGGGTCACAAAGAGTCGGACACGACTAAATGACTAAACAACAACAACAGCCATGCACATCCCCATGACCTGCACATGTGCCACCTACCACCGGCCCATGCCCTGCCTTCGTTCCCCTCCTCTGCTTTCCGCTACTACGGCTTCCCACCCTCGCTTTGCAGGGCCAGAAAGGGATGCTCAGCTCCCGAACGTGGACTGCTGAGGCCGGGCCCTCTCCTTTTATGCTCTGAGCTTTGTTTATGAGGCTGGCTTTGCTCCTCGCAGCCCGGGGTCCATTCTAATGCCACGCACACGCTGCACTGCGAGGGAATTTGCAGAGCAGATGTTTATGTTTATTTCACCTCCCGGGAGGATGTTACATTTATATGGTTTCCTGCCCGTGGTAAAATGGGGCAAGCAAAACTGATTCAAATGGATGAGGTGAGGTGTGGGAAGATGGGGGGGGGGGAGGGAAGCATGCAACCAAGGGAGGAGGAGGGGGGGAACCCAAATAAGTGGAGGGTTCGGTGTGGGGAGGGGAGAGGAGAGGAAAGGAAGGGAGAATGGAAATGGGCAAGGAGAATGCATTTCACGTAGCTGCTCCTTAGAACAATATTGCCAGATGAAGAGATGAAGTTGAATGTTGGATAAAAAATGGATGGAGGGGAGGTTTTCTTTCTCTGTCCTGACATCCAGCGGAGACAAATGCCTGGAAATTCAGGAGAGATGTAGGAAAGTACAGTGGTACCTCGGGTTACATACGCTTCAGGTTACAGACTCCGCTAACCCAGAAATAGTGCTTCAGGTTAAGAACTTTGCTTCAGGATGAGAACAGAAATTGTGCTCCGGCAGCGTGGCAGCAGCAGGAGGCCCCATTAGCTAAAGTGGTGCTTCAGGTTAAGAACAGTTACAGGTTAAGTACAGACCTCCGGAACGAATTACGTACTTAACCCAAGGTACCACTGTACTTCTTCATACAGCAGATAATTGTTAATAATAATAATAATAATAATAATAATTTATTTATACCCCGCCCATCTGGCTGGGTTTCCCCAGCCACTCTTGGTGGCTCCCAACAGAATTAATAACACGATAAAACACCAAACATTGAAAACTTCCCTAAGCAGGGCTGCCTTCAGATGTTTTCTAAAAGTCAGGTACAGTGGTACACCTGGATGCGAACATGATCCGTTCCAGAGCCCTGTTCGCATCCAAATGCGAATGCAAGCCGCGTCCATGGGTCACAATTCGCCACTTCCGCGCATGCATGTGACATCATTTTGACCTTCTGTGCATGCGTGAGCGGCAAAACCCGGAATTAATGCACTCCATTACTTCAGGGTCTCCGCAGCGTGCAACCCGAAAATACTTATCCTGAAGCTATTTCAACCCAAGGTATGACTGTAGTTCCTTATTGTCTTGACATCTGATGGAAGGGCATTCCACAGGGCGGGTGCCACTGCTGAGAAGGCCCTCTGCCTCTTTCCCTGTACTCTCACTTCTCACAGGAAGGGAACTGCTGGAAGGCCCTTGGCGCTGGACCTCAGCGTCCGGACTGCATGATGGGGATGGAGACGCTACTTCAGGTATACTGGGCCGAGGCCGTTTATGGCTTTAAAGGTCAGCGGGCGGGAAGGTGACGTCGGGACGGTGCGTGACTAACGCACGCACCGCCCCCATGTGACGTCACAGCCAGTACGGCGCCCGCCACAGTGAGGAGTGTCGGGGCGCACAATGCGCCTCCTCCCCTCGCTAGTATATGCCCTGGAGCCGCGGCAAAGGTGTAAAAGAGCCACATGCGGCTCCGGAGCCATGGGTTGCAGACCCCTGATATAGTCCATCATCTTCATCTGCCATTCTTCGATAGTTGGTAAATCTTGTTTCTTCCAATTCTTTGCTAACAATGTTCTCGCAGCTGTTGTGGCATACAGAAAAAAGTAACATCCTTTTTGGGGAATTCACCCCCCCCCCTTCTGAAATTTCAAGCTGGCAGTGGTTTCTGAGCGCAGAGGAAACAGGATCTAAACGTTGCCATTCAAGCTCTGAGTGGAGCTGTGGGAAAACCTCGAGAACGAGAACCCAAATGCAGGTGAAAGTCATTACAGCTGCAAGCCATCTATAGCTGGTCCCTCCCTCGCCCGGCAAGTTTGCTGAGGCTTGCAAAAAGTTTGAAGGAGCTGGACAATGTCTGCAGGCAGCCCCGCGGCGTGTTATTGGGAGCGTTGGGTGGGAATGCTTTGGGTTTCACCGGACTGAACTCGGTTTGTGGTCACTCCCTGTCGGAGATGAAATTAAGACCGTCTTGCTCACATTCCAGGTTCTCAATTGCTTCTGTTGCTGCCGGAGGAAAAAGCTTTGAGGCACACAAAGCTTTTTTGACATTCGGAATCAAATTTGTATTAAACTTTACATATATATATCCCAGATTCCAAATTTGTTATACATTTCTCTTTAAACTTTGACTTCTAGCCGTTTCCTTCACGCTGTTCTTAATCCCAGCCCATGTACAAACATTTGCTTTTGAGGGCAGAGGACCTTCTCGGCACTGGTGCCCTCCCTGTGGAATGTCCTCCCATCAGATGTCGGGGAGATAAAGAATCATAGAATCATAGAATCATAGAATCATAGAATCATAGAGTTGGAAGAGACCACAAGGGCCATCGAGTCCAACCCCCTGCCAAGCAGGAAACACCATCAGAGCACTCCTGACATATGGTTGTCAAGCCTCTGCTTAAAGACCTCCAAAGAAGGAGACTCCACCACACTCCTTGGCAGCAAATTCCACTGTCGAACAGCTCTTACTGTCAGGAAGTTCTTCCTAATGTTTAGGTGGAATCTTCTTTCTTGTAGTTTGGATCCATTGCTCCGTGTCCGCTTCTCTGGAGCAGCAGAAAACAACCTTTCTCCCTCCTCTATGTGACATCCTTTTATATATTTGAACATGGCTATCATATCACCCCTTAACCTCCTCTTCTCCAGGCTAAACATGCCCAGCTCCCTTAGCCGTTCCTCATAAGGCATCATTTCCAGGCCTTTGACCATTTTGGTTGCCCTCCTCTGGACACGTTCCAGTTTGTCAGTGTCCTTCTTGAACTGTGGTGCCCAGAACTGGACACAGTACTCCAGGTGAGGTCTGACCAGAGCAGAATACAGTGGCACTATTACTTCCCTTGATCTAGATGCTATACTCCTATTGATGAGGCCCAGAATTGCATTGGCTTTTTTAGCTGCCGCGTCACACTGTTGGCTCATGTCAAGTTTGTGGTCAACCAAGACTCCTAGATCCTTTTCACATGTACTGCTCTCAAGCCAGGTGTCACCCATCTTGTATTTGTGCCTCTCATTTTTTTTGCCCAAGTGCAATACTTTACATTTCTCCCTGTTAAAATTCATCTTGTTTGTTTTGGCCCAGTTCTCTAATCTGTCAAGGTCGTTTTGAAGTGTGATCCTGTCCTCTGGGGTGTTAGCCACCCCTCCCAGTTTGGTGTCATCTGCAAATTTGATCAGGATGCCCTTGAGTCCATCATCCAAGTCGTTGATAAAGATGTTGAATAAGACCGGGCCCAAGACAGAACCCTGTGGCACCCCACTAGTCACTCTTCTCCAGGATGAATAGGAACCATTGATGAGCACCCTTTGGGTTCGGTCAGTCAGCCAGTTACAAATCCACTGAGTGGTAGCATAGTCAAGACCGCATTTTACCAGCTTCTTTACAAGAATATCATGGGGCACCTTGTCAAATGCCTTGCTGAAATCAAGGTAGACTACATCCACTGCGTTCCCTTCATCTACCAGGCTTGTAATTCTGTCAAAAAACGAGATCAGGTTAGTCTGACATGACTTATTTTTCAGAAATCCATGCTGACTATTGGTAATCACAGCATTCCTTTCTAGGTGCTCACAGACTGTTTGCTTAATGATCTGCTCCAGAATCTTCCCTGGTATTGATGTCAGACTGACTGGGCGGTAATTATTTGGGTCCTCTCTTTTCCCCTTTTTGAAAATAGGGACAACATTTGCCCTCCTCCAGTCTGCCGGGACTTCGCCTGTTCTCCAGGAATTCTCAAAGATGACTGCCAGTGGTTCTGAAATCACATCTGCCAGTTCTTTTAATACTCTTGGATGCAGTTCATCTGGCCCTGGAGACTTGAATACATCTAGACTAGCCAAGTATTCTTGTACTATCTCCTTAGTTATTCTGGGCTGTGTTTCCTCTGCTGAATCATTTGCTCCAAATTCTTCAGGTCGGGCATTGTTTTCTTTATCGGAGAAGACTGAGGCAAAGAAGGCATTGAGGAGTTCAGCCCTTTCTGTGTCCCCTGTTTGCATTTCACCATCTTCTCCTCTGAGTGACCCCACGGTTTCTTTGTTCTTCCTTTTGCTACGAACATACCCATAAAAGCCTTTTTTGTTGCTTTTAACCTCTCTAGCAAGCCTGAGTTCATTTTGTGCTTTAGCTTTTCTGACTTTGTGTCTACACGTGCTGGCTATTTGTTTGAATTCCTCTTTGGTGGTTTCCCCCCTTTTCCATTTTTTGTACACATCCTTTTTTAATCTTAACTCAGTTAAAAGTTCTTTAGATAGCCACCCTGGCTTCTTTAGGCACCTTCCATGTTTCCGTCTCATTGGTATTGCCTGAAGTTGTGCTTTTACTATCTCCCTCTTAACAAACTCCCAGCCATCTTGAACTCCCTTTCCTTTTAGTATTACTGTCCATGGGATCTCACCCAGCACTTCCCTAAGCTTTATGAAGTCGGCTTTCTTAAAGTCGAGAAATTGAGTCCTAGTATGCTTGGCTGCTCCTTTCCGCTGTATAGTAAACTTCAGAAGAGCATGATCACTCGCGCCTAATGATCCTTCCACTTCTACCCCACTAACCAGGTCATCAACATTGGTTAGGACCAGATCTAAAATGGCTGTTCCTCTTGTTGCTTCTCCCACTTTCTGGACAATGAAGTTGTCTGCAAGGGCAGTGAGGAATCTGTTTGACCTTATGCTCTTGGCTGAGTTTGACATCCAACAAATATCCGGGTAATTGAAGTCCCCCATTACTACTATCTCCCTTCCTTTTGCATGCTTGGCCATCTGTTCCAGGAAGGCATCATCTATGTCCTCCGTTTGGCTTGGGGATCTATAGTAAACTCCCACAATGAGGTCACTGTTATTCTTCTCTCCCTTAATTTTGACCCAAATGCTCTCACTTTGGCTTTGAGGTTCTAAATCTTGGATCTCTTCACAGGTATACACATCCCTGACATATAACGCCACTCCTCCTCCTTTCTTGTCTGGTCTGTTTCTTTGAAATAGATTGTATCCCTCCATTATTACATTCCAATCGTGGGATTTATCCCACCAGGTTTCAGTGATTCCTATTATGTCATATTTAGTTTGCTGTACCAGGAGCTCAAGCTCATCTTGTTTATTTCCCATGCTTTGCGCATTAGTGTACAGACATTGAAGTCCATTAATCATTCCCCCGTGTCTCTTATTTAAGGATTTTCTCCTCCCACCACTAGGTCTGCATGCTCTTTGCTCCATTCGGTCTATGACATTTGGATGATCATCTTCATCAATTGATAGACTCCTACCTTCAGGAGCACTGTCTCCCTCCCCCACATTAGTCAGTTTAAAGCCCTCCTGATGAGGTTTCTGAGATTTTTTGCAAAAACATTCCTCCCAACCGTTGTGAGATGCAGCCCATCGCTTGCCAGAAGTCCATCTTCAAGAAACTGCATTCCGTGATCTAAGAATCCAAACCGTTCCTGTTTGCACCATTTGCGAAGCCAGTTGTTCACTTCCACTATTTTTCCCTCTCTCCCTGGGCCACGTCGTTCAACTGGGAGGACAGATGAGATGACAATTTGTGCATTTAATTGCTTCAATTTCCTGCCCAGAGCCTCATAATCTCTTTTGATCTTCTGGAGGCTATTGCTTGCAGTGTCATTGGTTCCCACATGAACCAAGAGGAAGGGGTATTTGTCAGTGGGTTTTATGATTCCTTGCAGTCGTTCAGTTACATCTTGGATCTTAGCCCCGGGGAGACAGCACACTTCCCGAGACATCTTGTCAGGCCCACAGATCACTGCTTCTGTTCCCCTCAGTAGGGAATCCCCTATCACCACTACACGCCTCCTCTTAGGTCTGGTCGGGGTTCTTCTGTGAGCTGTCGGTTCCAAGGTCGCCTGGACATTCCCAGAGGACTGCCTTTGCTCCTCGTCTTCATATACCTGATCGACTGTAATGAGGGAGAGATCCTCAAATGGAGTCTGCTCTTCGTCTTCCATGCTAGGGGAAAGGACCTCAAAGCGATTGCGTATTTCTAAACAATCAGAGCGAACCCTGGGCCTCCTACTTCTTTGAGTCACGTTTCTCCATATATCTGGCTCCTGTGTTGGTGAACTAGCCACCTTCTCAGGGGAGTCCCCTGTCTCTTCCTTGGTGGAGACGGTGTGCTCTGTTGCTTCCAAGAAGAGTTCCAGCTCTCTAATTCTTTGGAGCGTAGCTACACATTCCTCCAGTTGCTGGACTTTGTCTTTTAAGAGGGCAATCAACATGCAATTGCTGCAGGTAAAGCTGCCTGCAACCTTTGGCAAGATGGCAAACATTGCGCAGGAACCACAGGCGACTGCAGCTGTTCCCTCACCCTCCATCTTGGGAACGTGTCGTTGGGGGTGACTACAGTGGTCCTCTATCATAAAAAGTGTGGAGACAGGACAAATAAATCCCTCCCAAAAAACCTAGGTCTCCCCCAACAAATGTTTGAGACTAGCTCCCCTAAATCTAAAATATGGATCAAACTGCGCGCGCCGCTAGGCGCGCGCCGCTACCCTGAAGCTCTGATAAGCTCCTCCCACAGCTAATCACCTACCTCAACAGAAGCCCTGCCCCCTCTGACCTTTGCCCAGAGAGAGCAGCTAAACAGCCACAAGAAACTCACAGAAGAAAACCCTTTTTGTTCCTTCTTCAGCTGCTGCCCTGAAGCTCTGATAAGCTCCTCCCACAGCTAATCACCTACCTCAACAGAAGCCCTGCCCCCTCTGACCTTTGCCCAGAGAGAGCAGCTAAACAGCCACAAGAAACTCACAGAAGAAAACCCTTTTTGTTCCTTCTTCAGCTGCTGCCCTGAAGCTCTGATAAGCTCCTCCCACAGCTAATCACCTACCTCAACAGAAGCCCTGCCCCCTCTGACCTTTGCCCAGAGAGAGCAGCTAAACAGCCACAAGAAACTCACAGAAGAAAACCCTTTTTGTTCCTTCTTCAGCTGCTGCCCTGAAGCTCTGATAAGCTCCTCCCACAGCTAATCACCTACCTCAACAGAAGCCCTGCCCCCTCTGACCTTTGCCCAGAGAGAGCAGCTAAACAGCCACAAGAAACTCACAGAAGAAAACCCTTTTTGTTCCTTCTTCAGCTGCTGCCCTGAAGCTCTGATAAGCTCCTCCCACAGCTAATCACCTACCTCAACAGAAGCCCTGCCCCCTCTGACCTTTGCCCAGAGAGAGCAGCTAAACAGCCACAAGAAACTCACACAAGAAAACCCTTTTTGTTCCTTCTTCAGCTGCTGCCCTGAAGCTCTGAATTTCACAACTTTGGGGAAACATCTGAAGACAGCCCTGTTTAATATCTGACATTTTATTATTTTTTATACTTTGTCAAAAGCCCCCCAGAGTGGCTGGGGAAACCCAGCCAGACGAGTGGGGTACAAACAATAAAATTATTATTAATAGTATAGATTGAGATGAGGAGCAGCATTCTCCTTAGCAGAGAGACTGGAAATAAAACTGAACAGTTTTAACAGAAACAGAGAAGCATAGAATTGGAGAGCTGAAAGGGACCGTGGCATTTGCCCTCCTAGATGTGTGACATCATACTGGGTTCATAAGGAAAGGGTTAACTTACTGTAAAATGACTAACCAATGGGAACCACAGGGGGCAGAGTTAACAGGTATAAGGTTTAAGCACAGGTTTTTTTTGGAGGAGTTAGAGTTAGGGTGGTTGAGAAGACAGTCTGGTGTTAGAAGAGACAGAGAAGATAAGTCTGTGGGTTGGGCTAGTCTGGTGTGAGAGAATTTGTTAAGAGGAGTCAGTCAAACAGTTGAGATAATCAGTCAGAAGGTATTAGGAAGGTATAGGCCGGTAAAGAAACTAAAGTTAAGATACTGCCAGGAATATTATCTGAGAAACCATAAACTTGTTAATGTTTATAACATAAACTTGTTTATTTGGTTCACTTTTAACAACTGTCTGGACTCAGTGTTTTACTTGTGAGTAACGGGTTGGTGGCAGCGGGGAATCGAGCACAGTGGTGGCACAGGGATCAATAGACCATTAAACGTCCGGGGACCTGTGTGATCGCCACAGGGACCTCAAGGGGAATCTAGTCCAACCCCTGCGGTAATCAGATATGGCACCCAAACTCTGTTTAATAACCTCCAAGCAGAAGAAGATTCCACCTAAACATTAGGAAGAACTTCCTGACAGTAAGAGCTGTTCGACAGTGGAATTTGCTGCCAAGGAGTGTGGTGGAGTCTCCTTCTTCGGAGGTCTTTAAGCAGAGGCTTGACAACCATATGTCAGGAGTGCTCTGATGGTGTTTCCTGCTTGGCAGGGGGTTGGACTCGATGGCCCTTGTGGTCTCTTCCAACTCTATGATTCTATGATTCTAAGCAAATAGAGTCCATCACCTTCTGAGGTATTCCATGGCCAAGCAGCTCTCACTGTCAGAAAGTTCTTCCTAATGCTGTTATTCAAGTCTATGGGGCAACCACACGTGAAATACTCATTGTTAGAAACTCAGATATATAAGCTAGGTGCCAAATGTCACCTTAAACTCAGTTGCGGTCGCCACAATGGAATGCCTATTTGCCCCGGGTTGGCCCAGATGACTCTCAAGATACCTTCCAATGCTACAATGCTACAGTTCTTTGATCTGAACAACATTGCTTGACTGTAGCTTGCACTTACGACAATTCACTTGTCCCAGTATGCAAGAAGAAGAAACATACATAGTGGAAATGGAAATGGAAATGGTATTAACTCTGGACTAAGGCGGAGGTTTTTTAAACTGTGGTCACCCACCTGGTGCCCAGAAATTTCCACGTAGTTGCAATTGGACCCATGTCAGTAACGAAAGGCACCTGGGGAATTTTGAACACTGGGAATACAGTGGTACCTCTGGTTGCGAACGGGATCCGTTCCGGAGGCCCATTCACAACATGAAAGGTACGCAACCCACAGCGGCGAGTCTTGCAATTTGCCGCTTCTGGGCATGCGCGTGGCATCATTTTGCATGTCTGTGCATGCGCGAGTGACAAAACCTGGAAGTAACCCTTTCCAGTACTTCCGGGTCGCTGCGGGACGTATCCTGAAAGAACGTAACATGAAGCAAACGTAACATGAGGTATGACTGTACTGTGTACAGTACTGGTTGCCTGACTTAAAAAAATGATAAATTAAAAAATTGTCCAGTAGCACCTTAGAGACCTATCCTACTTAAAAAATGATGTTGCAGAGCTAGAATCAGGTCAGCAAAGGGCAACCAAAATGATGAAATGGGTGGAAGTACTTTGGTGAGATGCATGGTGGAAATGTTGGATTGGCTCCACCGCCATGTGTTACACCAGACCAAGCTCCCTGCGTCTCACCTCTCCTGGTGAGTTGAGAAGCCAGGAGAGTGATGCTACCCCAACTGCTCCACCTTGCTGACCATGAATGATCTCAGTCTGGTTGGCTGTGAGTGGAATCTCAGTTTGGCAACTCTCTGAAGGACCTTCCCAGTCCTGCTCTTTGAAAGACCAGCAATCTCCTTCCTTGGAGGCTTTTAATCAGAGGTTGGAGGGCCATCTGCCATGGATGCTTCAGCTGAGATTCCTGCATTGCAGGCGATTGGACTTCTAGTCCCCCCTTGGGGTCCTTTCCAACTCTACAATCCTATGATTTTATGAATTGGACCTAGATCCTGCTGCATAGAATGAATTGGCTCTGCCACCAAATTCCTGGTCCTCTCAGTATGCAGTTGCCTTCACTGAAGATTGTCCAGAGGTTGGAAGGGCATCTGTCAGGGATTCTTGAGTTGTTGTTGTTGTTGTTGTTGTTGTTGTTGTTGTTGTTGTTGTTGTTGTTGTTAATTGAATTTCTATAGCACCCTATACCTGGAGGTCTCAGAGCGGTTCACAGAACAAAATCAAAATGTAAAACCTGCTCCTCCTCTCTTCTTTATAGTTCTTTAACTTTAAAACCAGGCAAGGATGAAATATCCCTTCAAATCGAGGACCCCTTCAAATGATACACAGGGGTATCTCGGGTTAAGAGCTTAATTTGTTCTAGAGGTCCGTTCTTAACCTGAAATTGTTCTTAACCTGAGGTACCACTTTAGCTAATGGGGCCTCCCACTGCTGCCGCACTGCCGCCACACAATTTCTGTTCTCATCCTGAAGCAAAGTTATTAACCCTAGGTACTATTTCTGGGTTAGCAGAGAGTCTGTAACCCGAAGCATCTGTAACCTGAAGCACCTGTAACCCGAAGCATCTGTACCACTGTACTGTCCTCTGAAAAGTAGAACACATGGACCTTATAGGCCTCTCACTCACCAAGCTACCTCCATTGCCCCAACCAATCACTCCCCACAAAGGTTGGATTATAGCGATGCAATTGGAGCAATCTCCCCAGCATGGTCCCGCCCCCACCTGCTTGCTTCCATTTCACCCACGGCACACCTCGTCTTCTCCCTCTACATGTGTGGTATACAAAACAAACAAAAGAGGTTCAAAAACTCTCTCCGGGCAAATCTAAAAAAATGTAGTATAAACATCGACAACTGGGAAACACTTGCCTGTGAGCGCTCCAGTTGGAGAACAGCCTTTATCAAAAGTGTCATGGGCTTTGAAGATGCTCAAACTCAGGACGAAAGGGAGAAATGAGCTAAGAGGAAGGCACGCTTGGCAAACTGCCACCATGATCAACTCCCTTCTTGAAAACCTATGTCCCCACTCAACGGCGGAGCAAACCGATTGGGCGCCTGGGGTGGCGTGCATGCCCTGCGCCCAGGGGCGGGGCCAGCCGCTCGTGGGGTGGGGCCAGCCGGGGCAGGACGTTCCGTGGAGCCTCCAAGAAGTCTTCTTGTCTCCTCCCACTCAGCTGGCCTACAGCTGAGGGGAAGACGGCGGGTGGACCGTTTGGGGCAGCGGGGGGGGGGGGGGCTGCAGGCACCCAAGATATTAGATTTCTGTTATGCTACTGTGCAGTTTTTGGAGTCACAAGACTCTGTTGACATTCCAGACTATTGGAAGTCTCACGGGAGATGGGAGACGGATGTTGATGTTACTGGTTTCCTGTTTCTTTGTTTCTGTTGTTCACTGTTTCTCACAGAGAGCAGATGCATATTCCTTCTGTCCTGAGTAGTTAGAAATAAACATAGCAATGTAGAAGAAGAAGAGTTTGTATTTGATATGTTTGAGCAGACAGAGCCTTCGTAATAGCATGAAGAAGAAGAAGAAGAGGAGGAGGAGTTTGGATTTGATATCCCGCTTTATCACTACCAGAAGGAGTCTCAAAGCGGCTAACATTCTCCTTTTCCCTTCCTCCCCCACAACAAACACTCTGTGAGGTGAGTGGGGCTGAGAGACTTCAGAGAAGTGTGACTGGCCCAAGGTCACCCAGCAGCTGCATGTGGAGGAGCAGAGACACAAACCCGGTTCCCCAGATTACGAGTCTACCGCTCTTAACCACTACACCACACTAGCACATATTTCGGCTCCCCCTGCTGCTGTTTGAATACTCTGCGTAATGGGGAGTGTGCCTGAGGCCTCATTAAAGGCTTAGGTCATTAATCACCGTCAGAGGTCGATGGATTCCGAAGATACGATGAGGAGAAGAGCCATTACAGCTCGGTCGTACGGAAGCTCCGACACTAGCCACTGCGTCACTCCCAGGAGAGACGCGTGGCTTGGGTGCGCTGCAGGCCCCACAGTGAGTGCCACCCGGCATTTTGTCACCCCGTCAGTGGTGACACCCGGGGCGACCCACCCTCACCGCACCCCCTTCCTCTGCCCCTGTCTCCACTGTGGAAGGACGTGTGGATCCAGAATTGGCCTCCACAGTCACTTACGAACTCACTTTTAAAACCGTGTTTATGGAAGACAATCTTATTTGGCTACGAGTGATTACCAAAGAAGAATAAGACAAAACAAAAAGACAAACAAGAATGCATGCACTCCTTTTGAAGGGATTGGGACCCCTTTTGGCCTTCCAGGGATAGTTGGCTTTTCATTCATCTCTAGAGCTGTTTTCTATCCATCTCTACTCAACTTAACTCTCTCTCTCTCTCTCTCTCCCCCCCATATCAAATTATTTAGGCAATTGCTTCATCCCAGAACATCCCTTTCGCTCCCTGAAAAGTTGAGAAGGAAATGAGAGATGGTTCAAACACAATGTTTTGTGAAAATAAGTGGCTGTCAGTTCTGGGAGTTATTAACAAAGCAGGATTTGGCAGCGAGAGGGTAACCTAAGCCCTCACGTAATGTGCGCCACATGGGCCAACACAGATGCGTGAGATAAGGCTGCCTCTCCGATAAGAAGCGGGTCTAAAAAAATAGATGGGGGGGGGGAGAAAGCCCACTGGTCATTTGCACATATTAGTTTGCGAATATGCCTAACAGGGCCAAGTAGGGAGAGGGGGGGGTATTACTATTATAATTATATTTATTAATGGCCCACCCTTTCCCTAGTCCAGGACTCGCAGCGGCTTACACAAATTAAAGCAACACAGATAAATAGCAGAAGGCTATCATTATTACAAGTGATATATTAATTGCCTTCTAAACTGCCGTCTCAAGGCAATTTACACGTAAAATAATCAAAAACAGGTAAAAATGCAAAAACCAACCAACCACCCAACAGTAGGGTTTCCATACGTCTGGGGAAACCTGGACATGTCCTCTTTATGGGGGCCAACATGCCCATTTTAAAGGAAATGTTCAGGTTTTTGGACAGCTCCATGAGGACTGATCCTGCTCAGTGTTTGTGGACTGTGGTGCTGGGGCAGAAAGCCAGGGAAGGGAGAGTGGCTGAAATCCTGACTGGCAACACCCCATGCTGCAACATTTTGTTGCTGGCTGCTCTTCTTGCTGTTGTTGCTATTCTATTGGGCTTTATATACAGGTGATGACCATTTTGTGCATTTTTTTGTACCGTTCCCGACCCCCGCACATAAGTGTGACCCACCCTGTTATTCCCCTGTTCCACTCCGCCCCTGTTCCTCCCCCTTTTGCTCCCCCTTTTCTTCCTTCTCCTGGGTCCAAAAGGACCCATGCATCGGTCATTGTGCATCATTTGGATGCAGCTAAAATGGTTGCTGCCTGTATATATAAAAATTGATGCTGCTCTCATATTTTGATGCTCCCACACGACAAAACCTGCTGCAAGATTCTTGGGGCGGGGGCTTCTGAGTTCTTTGGAACTTGTAGACCACAGTGATCTACTGAGTGTAAAATGGAGTCAGCAGTCTCTCAAGTAACTTGGTCCTGAGTCGTAAAGGGATCACCTCCTGGCAAATAGAAGGGGAAGAAATGGAGGCAGTGAGAGATTTTACTTTCTTGGGCTCCATGATCTCTGCAGATGGTGACAGCAGTCACAAAATTAAAAGACGTCTGCTTCTTGGGAGAAAAGCAATGACAAACCTAGACAGCATCTTAAAAAGCAGAGACATCACCTTGCCAACAAAGGTCCGTATAGTTAAAGCTATGGTTTTCCCAGTAGTGATGTATGGAAGTGAGAGCTGGACCATAAGGAAGGCTGATCGCCGAAGAATGGATGCTTTTGAATTCTGGTGCTGGAGGAGACTTTTGAGAGTTCCACGGACTGCAAGAAGATCAAACCTCTCCATTCTGAAGGAAATCAGCCCTGAGTGCTCACTGGAAGGACAGATCCTGAAGCTGAGGCTCCAATACTTTGGCCACCTCATGAGAAGAGAAGACTCCCTGGAAAAGACCCTGATGTTGGGAAAGATGGAGGGCCCAAGGAGAAGGGGACGACAGAGGACGAGATGGTTGGACAGTGTTCTCGAAGCTACCAGCATGAGTTTGACCAAACTGCGGGAGGCAGTGGAAGACAGGAATTCCTGGCGTGCTCTGGTCCACGGGGTCATGGAGAGTTGGACACGACTAAACAACTAAACAACCACAATGAACACCTTGAATTTGGCTTGGTAGAAAATTGGCAGCCAGTCAAAATCCTGCAAGCAAGGTGTTCTATGCTGGTGCTAATCTGTCTCCGCAAGCAGCCTCCAGATCATCTCCAAGGGTAGCCCCGCAAAGAACACATTGCAGTAATCCACCCACAATGCATGGACCACTGTGGTCAGGTGTTATGTACTGAGTTGAATGGGATCCAAAATGCAGCAGTCTGATTGGTCCTAGAACAATGCAGCAGTATGATTGGTCCACAGGAGCCACCCAATCCAGCTCCAGGTGGAAGTGAATCCACAACCTGATTGGCCTACAGGAGAATCCCAGAATTAGCCAATCATGTGCAGCCCATTGTGTAAATAATGTATATAAAGCAGATATTTTGGGGGAAATTTCATTCCTCCTCACCACTATGAGCTGAATAAAGAGCATGAAATCCACTCTCGACGCCGAGTATATTTCATCAAGCTATCATGATCATAGGAGCCAACTCCCAGGGGCTGAGGGGTCTTTGCCCCCCCCCCCCCGTAAAATATATGAGGGGGCTGCCCTCCCCAAAATTGATAGGTATTGCATGCACTGTGTCATGTGATTGATTATGCAGGGTGGGGCTTATCTGCCCCCCCCCAATATTTTATTTAAGTTGGCACCCCTGCTCCTGATCCAGGAATAGCCATAGCTGTCTCGCCAATCGAATGTCCTCCAAGCTGTGAAACTCTGCACCAGTTGAATTTCTTCCTGCCTTGTACATTATCTCTGTTTGTAGCAGGCTTAGCTGCCCAGAAAACACCTGCCATTTTTCATCATCAAAAATGATGGCCATTTTTCTATGGCCGTCTTTGACAACGTGTCAAAATCTGTTCTCTCATCAATACAGCGTTGCTCTTTCGTCTTCCGAGTATGATTTTACATATTTGACGATTTAGGAAAATCATTGCCAGTGAATGAAACGCTTCACTTCAGGGTGATATGTTGTGACTTACAAACATTTGAAATACCTGTTATAGTTCAGCTCCCGCTTAGCAATTCTTTATATTTATATTTATCACCTGGTGACTGAGCTTGTAACTGAATGGTTTCTGGTGTGGAATTTCACCCAGGAATGCAGAGACCGGCGAGTTTAGAGGGGGGAGGGGAGTGGAAATATGGAACTCCATCGGTTTCAAGAATAAAAATTAAAATGAACCTAGAAGAGAGATGGAACAAATCTGACAGCCAAATTTGGAGTTGCATGGTCTGCATTTCTCCCCCCGAGTCCTTCAAATTTTCTGACCACTGTAATTTCTTAGCAGTTTGGCACTGTTATCCTCAATGAACGTGGACTCTGATAGTTCTGTTGTCTAGTGAATATCTAGTGGACTAAGAGATTGCTTCAGGCACCTGAGTTTAAAAATAATGGGTGGAATCCAGACTTGGGCTGCACTTAGAGATCAGGGAGAAATTTGAATCAGTTCACATTTAAAGCAAATCTATCAAATTCACACTTCCTGAAACAATCTGAAAACCAAAACAGCCATCTGACAAAATTTGCACGTATCTGAATTTTGCCGCGTAGTTCTCCAACCAAAGGCATGCGGTAAGGGAAAGTGTGCTTAACAGTTAATGCTGTTGTTGTTGTTGTTTAGTCGTTTAGTCATGTCCGACTCTTCGTGACCAGAGCACGCCAGGCACTCCTGTCTTCCACTGCCTCCCGCAGCTTGGTCAAACTCATGCTGGTAGCTTTGAGAACACTATCCAACCATCTTGTCCTCTGTTGTCCCCTTCTCCTTGCACCCTCCATCTTTCCCAACATCAGGGTCTTTCCCAGGGAGTCTTCTCTTCTCATGAGGTGGCCAAAGTATTGGAGCCTCAGCTTCAGGATCTGTCCTTCCAGTGAGCACTCAGGGCTGATTTCCTTCAGAATGGAGAGGTTTGATCTTCTTGCAGTCCATGGGACTCTCAAGAGTCTCCTCCAGCACCAGAATTCAAAAGCATATAGGGGTGAAAATAACGTACAGGGGACATTCCTTTGCAAAAATTGCGCACGTCAGTCAACACTGCACGCAAAAATGTGTTTATTGGGAGGAAATCATACTAAAATGCTGCGTATTTCAAAAACTGTGCCGTGGAAGAACTGAATTTAGTACTGGGAAAGTGAGAAACTGCGATAACAAGAGGTGACAGATCTTTCCACCCCTAGCTCCAATCCAGAGTTCCCTTATGGTAGGCTGAGGGCAGTTTGGATTCAGCATAGAAATCCCTTTGCTCGCTTATACTGACTCTGCCAGCCTACTGCCATGTGTCAATGATGGACTGGTACTTCGTTTTACTCTGCCAGTTTAGACCTCCCCCATCTGCCTGCAAAGCATGTTGGTAGGCGGAATGCCCACTGGTGATGTCCCCATTGGCAGAGACCAGCACTTGTATAAAGGAACAGTCTTAGGGGAAATGAAGAGACTGTGGATCAGGCCCTGCACAATGTTCTCACTGTGGCTAAAGAAGTTCCTGTATATGGCTACTCTGAGCTGCAGAACTGGCACTCTTCCACATAACACCCGTTCCACAGTTGTAAGAAATCGATTGCTTACACCACAGGTAGGCAAACTAAAGGCTGGGGGCCGGATCCGGCCCAATCACCTTCTGAATCTGGCCTGCGGATGGTCCGTGAATCAGCCTGTTTTTACATGAGTAGAATGTGTCCTTTTATTTAAAATGCATCTCTGGGTTATTTGTGGGGCTTGCCTGGTGTTTATCCCCAAAAACGCTTTTGATTGAGTTTCTACCGAAATGAGGCTGCATTTTAATATTTTAATGTTGTATTTTAATCTTGTTTTTTAAGCTGTATTTCAGTCAATTGTTTTTATATTTGGTGTTAGCCGCCCTGAGTCCGGTCTTGGCTGGGGAGGGCGGGGTATAAATCAAATTTATTATTATTATTATTATTATTATTATTATTATTATTATTATTATGAGTAGAATGTGTCCTTTTATTTAAAACACATCTCTGGGTTATTTGTGGGGCCTGCCTGGTGTTTTTACATGAGTAGAATGTGTGCTTTTATTTTAAATTAATCTCTAGGTTATCTGTGGGGCATAGGAATTCGTTCATTCCCCCCCCCCCCAAAATATATATATATATATATATATAAAAAATAGTCCGGCCGCCCACAAGGTCTGACAGACAGTGGATATTTTTTTAAATATAATTTTTATTAGATTTTCTGTTTTACAATTTAGAATAGTCATTTGAACAATCTTAAAATATCAAAAACTTCCCTTCTTCTCTTTCCATGGTTGATTTTGCACAACAAAAATCCCTGCAGAAACCATACCATTCGGTATTCCATTATTACATCCATCCTAACTTATTTACACTGTTGAATTTATCTTAACGCTGCCAGCATTTTCAGCTGCACACAGTTGTTTCCCATATATTCAATTAACATTATCCAGTCTTCTCTAAACGTATGTTCTTCTTGTTCTCTTATTCTGCATGTTAAGTCTGTGTTTGGTGTGGAGAGAACAATCTGGCTCTTAATACGGCTAAGACCAAGGAATTGGTGGTGGATTACAGGAAAAAAAAGGCGGACATTCAGCCCTTGTATATCAACGGGGAACGGGTGGAGAGGGTGGCGGAATTCAGGTTTTTGGGAGTAACTATCGATCAGGGCATGACTTGGAGCGCAAATACCACTGCTCTGGTGAAGAAGGCCCAGCAGAGAATTTATTTCCTCAGACTTTTGAAGAAGAACAATCTGAGTGAGAGACTGCTGGTGTCCTTCTACCGAGGCTCCATAGAGAGCATTCTTACATACTGTATTTGTGCTTGGTTCTCCAGTTGTACAGCTAGGGAGAGGAAGGTGCTCCAGAAGGTCATAACCACAGCCCAAAGGATTATTGGTCATCCTCTCCCATCTTTGGAAGAACTGTACGGTTCCCGTTGTCTTAGGAAAGCAAACAACATCCTGCAGGATTCATCTCACCCGGGACACAGTCTGTTTGCACTACTGCCTTCTGGCAGGAGATATAGAAACATCAAGGACAAATAGACTGAAAAACAGTTTCTATCCAAGAGCTGTGGCCTTTTTGAATGCTGTAACTCGATAGTGTGACCTGGGAGTTTGATGGGTGTTGGTGTGGGTGTGGCTGGAATGTGGTTTGTTTGGTTGTTGTTGTTGTTTTGCTTTTGTTGTTTTTAAGGGATGGCATCCAATTTCGTTGCACTTGTGCAATGTTGCACTTGTGTAATGACAATAAAGAATCTATTCTATTCTATTCTATTCTATATTCCACCAGTTTAACTTGCCATTCTTCTTTGGTTGGGACCTCGCTCGTTGTCCATTTTGGGGCTAACAAAACACAGGCCGCAGTAGTGGCGTACATATATAACCTTTTTTGACACCTGGGAATTTCAGTCTGAATTATCCCCAACAGAAAAGACACTGGTGTTTTTTTGGGTGGGGGGAGCACTTTAAAACATTTTTTTCAATTCATTATGTTTCAATTCATTAGGTTCAGTTGCCACTCTTTTTCTGGTTGGGACCTCGTTTGTTTTCCGTTTTTGGGCTAACAAAACACAGGCCGCAGTAGTGGCATGAATAAATAACCTTTTAAAATAATTATTTTTAACTGGTTTTTTTAAAAAAACCGATAATGTTATTTTTTAAAATTAATCTTTGAGGTTTGGAGTTTTTCTTTTAGAAAATAATCAAGCGGTGTATAAATGTTATGAAAATAATAATAATAATAATAATAATAATAATAATAATAATAGAAGGCAGCAAGCAGGATGCAATCACGAGAGCATTTCCCCCTCCTGTGTCCTACCAGCTGGATTCCCATCTTGGCTTCCTCTGCTCAAGGAATTAGCAGGTTGATTCTCCCTTGCTCCCCTTTGCTACATGAATCAATAAGGCATAGTTTGGCATACGTTCTCCCCTGTATATTTCATCCCCAGCCAATGTCTGTGCAGTGCCCTTTTCTAATTAAAAACTGGACACCTTCCTTGCGCCTATTAATATTACCCTGCATAAATCTGTCCTCTGTCCACACAGCTGCCGTGCGAGATCTGCACTCTGCCTTGCAAATGGGTTTTTGGCTTCCGCTGGAAATCAACAGCCATGTGGAGCAAAATTGTTTTCCTCGACGTATGGCAAAGATTCTGCGTTTGGAACGTATATATGTCGAAAAAGCGAGAGGAGGAACGAATATGGGCTAAAGGTTCTTCTTTTTTTTCCAAATGGAGAAGAAGAAACAAAGATGAGAGTTGGATTTTATTTCATTTCTATTGAGGAGTTTTCCTTTCCTTTTAAAAAAAGGAATATTGAGTTATTTGAACTGAGTCCTAATATTGATTTATTTGAACCGAGTCCTAAAATAGCACCTTCCATTATTTTATTATTATTATTTTTAAAAGAAAAACATCTAGAAAAGAGAGGGATTTTGTATAGCCAAATGGACTTCACAGATCTTTGGAAGCAATTCTTGGCTTCAGCTGTGAAGTTTCTGGTAAATGTGAAAGCCCAGGTTTGCCAAAAGCCTTTCAATTGTTGGTTAGTGTATCAGGGCTGCTTGATGTTAATTTAAGCTATTTTGCTGTTTTTTGTTGCACCCCCACTTTATTAATGCAACCAAAGTTGGGGGGGGGGTAAGAAAGATGTTGAAGGGGGAACAGAATCATGATATTTTCAGAGGAAAATACTCTTTTGAGCTACAGTGGTGCCTCGCAAGACGAAAAGAATCCATTCCGCGAGTCTCTTCATCTTGCGGTTTTTTCGTCTTGCGAAGCAAGCCCATTAGCGGCTTAGCGGCTTAGCGCTATTAGCGGCTTAGCGGGCTTAGCGGATCAGCTGATAAGCGGCTTAGCGGCTTGGGAAAAGGGGGGGGGGGAGGAAAAAAACCCTGCAGGAACTCGCAAGACATTTTCGTCTTGCAAAGCAAGCCCATAGGAAATTCGTTTTGCGAAGCACCTCCAAAACGGAAAACCCTTTCGTCTAGCGGGTTTTCCGTCTTGCGAGGCATTCGTCTTGCGGGGCACCACTGTACATAGCTGCTATATGGAATCTGACAACTGGACAGCGTAAATGACTTCTTTGTGCCCTTACTATGGCTAAAAGACTAATACTGATTTACTGGAAAGATAAGTGTATGGCTCCATTGAATCAATGGATTGAAGATATGACTACACTTACGAACGGATTTCTTATAGATGTAGACTTTCCATGGATAAGTACAGTGACATTTGCGATGCATTTTTACAAAATATAGTAGGTAAAAAAATAAACATATATGTATTTGGACAATAATAACACATGCATATTAGTTAAACCACTGAGCCTCTTGGGCTTGCTGATCAGAATTTCGGCGGTTCAAATCCCCTTGATGGCGTGAGCTCCCATTGCTCTGTCCCAGCTCCTGCCAACCTAACAGTTTGAAAGCACACCAGTGCAAGGAGATAGACAGGTACTGCTGTGGCGGGAAGGTAAATGGCATTTCCGTGAGCTCTGGCTTCCGTCACAGTGTTCTGTTGCGCCAGAAGCGGTTTAGTCATGCTGGCCACATGACCCCGAAAGCTGTCTGTGGACAAATGCCAGCTCCCTTGGCCTGAAAGCTAGATAAGCACCACAACCCCATCGTCACCTTTGACTGCACTTAACCGTCCAGGGGTCCTTTAGGTAAAGGTAAAGGGACCCCTGACCATTAGGTCCAGTCGCAGATGACTCTGGGGTTGCAGCGCTCATCTCGCTTTATTGGCTGAGGGAGCTGGTGTACAGCTTCTGGGTCATGTGGCCAGCATGACTAAGCTGCTTCTGGCGAACCAGAGCAGCGCACGGAAACGCCGTTTACCTTCCCGTCAGAGCGGTACCTATTTATCTACTTGCACTTTTACGTGCTTTCGAACTGCTAGGTTGGCAGGAGCAGGGACCGAGCAACGGGAGCTCACCCCGTCGCAGGGATTTGAACCGCCGACCTTCTGATCGGCAAGCCCTAGGCTCTGTGGTTTAACCCACAGTGCCATCTGCGTCCTTTACTTTTACCTTTTTTTACCTACTGTAGATTGTGTCCTGCCAGCAGAGAAAGAGTACTGTCCATTTCCTACCCAAGTGTATGGCAGAGGTTTTGGACTACAATTCCCATCAGCCCTCATCTCGTATGGTCAACTGTCAGGGACAATGGGCGTTGTGGTCCAAACCAGATGGAGAGAAACATCAGGTTGGGAAAGCCCCGTCTATAGTGTCTCTGCCACGCTGACCTTTCAAGTCTTGACTTCCCAATCAGCATGGCTGACTCCCGCCCGGCGCAAGCAAGCTGACGCAGGTGTGCCAGGGCTTCCTCCTTAAAATGCTAGCTGAGATAACACCAAAGGAACAAATAAACACAGGTCTTGTTGTTGCAGATGGTAAAGCCAACATGTTAAAGACTGACCGGGGTCCTGGTGGGATGTGGACTGGGCTGCTCCTTGTTTGAAGGATGCCACTGCAACTTTGATGCAGGCACCCCCTTTGTAATCTTAATCTCTCCCTTGCTTTTATGTTACACAGGCCCCCCAAGGTTAAAGAAAGAGATTTAGACCTTAAACACAAAACCAACCCTTCAGGCTTGGGAATTATCTTTGCCTTTAAATGTGACTGATCAATGTCCATTTTCTTTTGAAAATAAAACCCTTTTGAACCTTGAAAGCCTTCCACTGTCGAGCGATGTCTAAGTGCCACATGGGGGAATGGGCTGAAAACAGCCCATTTTTCCCCTTAGCGCTTACATTAGAGGTCTTGAAGTTCAGTCCAACGCAATCAATTTAATTGGCGGTAGCTCCGGTGACGGATTATGCCGGTTTACACTCAAGTATAGCACAGATTTAAACGCTGGGAAAGAAAGTGAAAGATACACTCGTTGGTCTCTACTTAAAGAGGGCAGCGGTATTGGAAAAAGAGCACATTTAATTTATCACTGTCAGAGCAGGTGCAAAGTTTAATTCTAACTAAAAGCATTAAACAATTAACCCAGACAGTCAGACCCTTCTAAAAATGCTCGGTTGCAAGGAACACATGGTCCAGCTTGCCAACGGAATTAATAATAAAAAAGTCAGGGTTTTGCTTTGATACAAAAGACTATCTTCCATCATTTTTATTTTTATTTTAAAGAAATATCAAGTTGGCCAGAAAAGATATGGAACAAAGTTCTCAGCTCTTCGATCACCACTGAAATAAATTCCCACATGGCAAAGTCCACCCGACTGCCAACTAAATAACAGGATTGATACTCAACAAATTAGGGAATCTGTACTTCATATTGCCATGCGCTCTCTACTTTTGAGAGGTGAGAAGTTCCAAGGGCATTAGAACACAGGGGACTTTAGAATGTGCATAATATTTTTCAGCTTTCTTTTTTTAAAAAAAACAACAACTATACTGGCAGAGAATTGTGAAGGCAAATCAGCTTCTCTATAAGCGGACTGCACAACTGTGGACCCAGCCATAGATTTGAGGGAGAGAGCTCCTTCACCCAAAGGTTTATCTTGTCCCACTGTTTTCCACCAAGGAAAAATGATCTTTGGCACTCAATCAGAGCCAACAGCAATTGAGTTGTCCCCAGATCACCATTTCTTCCGATCTATCGCTAAAGAGTGGGTTTTTTTCCCTTGGAAAGGGCAAAGAGAAAACTACCCAGACCTGTGCTTAGAAAGTGCTGGACCATTGTCTTGCCTCGATAATGGGCTGGAGGAGAACCCACAAAATGAAGACCAACCCAGATGTTAGTGGGTGGTTCCCTAGAATGGATGGATGGGAGGTTGCCTGCTCTTGACAGAGTTACACTCCCACTGAAGGATCAGGTATAAAAGCTTGGGGGTATTTGGGGATCCATTGCTGTTGCTTGAGGCTCAGGTGGTCTCGGTGTGGGATGTGAAACACAGAGCAGTCAAGTACAACATTCCTAGAATGGACATGCTGGTGGATGCTTTGTACCAGCCAGGAGTCTAACTTCCTGTTTCCTCCTGAGCTGGGACAAACTTCCTCTGCAGGTGACTAGAGGCCTGTGTGTGTGTGTGTGTGTGTGTGTGTGGCCTAATCTGGGGAAGAAGAGCACACCATCTTCTTCTGTTCCTCTCTTCTCCATTTTGTTTTTCTCCATGTGTGAGCAGAAGTGACTGCCTGTCCACAGTCACTTAGGAACTAACTCCCTTATGGGATAGTTCCACGCGTGTATATAGTTTTGTAACCTAAGTCTGCCTTCAGGGATCCAACTGTGAACTGAATGAATGTGAGTAGACTACTTTTATACAGTGGTACCTTGGTTTGCAACCGTGTTGGATTACAACCATTTTGGATTACAACCACGTCAAACCCTGAAGCGTGTGTCCCTTTTTTTTTGGATTACAACCCATTTTTTTGGATTACAACCCAATTTTTTTTTTTGAGGCCCCATTGGCGAAAGCACGCCTCGGGTTACAACCTGTTTTGGTTTACAACCGGACCTCTGGAACGGATTATGGTTGTAAACCAAGATATCACTGTATTGACTTTAATAAGACTGCCGTGTCTATTCTTTTTAAGAGGGACAAGAAGGGATCCTACCAGGAATCCTATATTTAGAGGCTAAAACTAGCCTGCAACAAACAAACCGCTGTGTGTTTAAGGGGAATGTTTAAACTCTGCTAAGATATAGAACTTGCTAACGCAAGTTAGGAAGGATATAATTAAACAGGATATATCCTCTCCTGCATCCCTGAACATTCCCACACTTGGTGGCGTGGAGTGGAGCGCCTTTCATCAGCTTTGGCTGGTAGCCCAGCTATACCCCTATCTGGGCAGGGGTGGCCTAACTGCTGCTTTCTATACTCTGGTAACCTCTAGGTCCGATTACTGCAATGAGTTATACAACAGGCTGGCTCTGAAGACCATTTGGAAACTTCAGCTGGTGCAGAATTCGGCAACCAGGTTACTCACCAGGGCAAGACGGTTTGAACATATTGCACTGATCCTTGTCTGACTGCACTGGATGACGATTAGTTTCTTGGCCCAATTCAAAGTGCTGGTTTTGACCTATAAAGCCCTAAATGGCTCAGGACCGCAATACCTCAAGGGCTGCCTCTCCTCATATGAACCAACCCAGACTGCGACCATCATCTGAGGCCCTTCTTCATGCATATATATATATATGGGACTATCAAAATGTGTATAATTAAAATCAGTGATAGGATTTCCCTGGTGCTCATTTATCATTCCCAGTTGCAAAGGTATACCTGATCTCCCCTCTTCCCTGTATATATTTTTGTGCCTTGCTCTAGATTTATTTGCTATTTCACACTCGTCTCCATGAACTCTGTTTAAATTGGTGACATTAGCCAGGAGCCCAGTTGTGTGATTGAACATAATGATACTAACAAAACCTGCCCTGCACATTGGCTACCCTGCTAAAAGCCCTGGTCTTCCCTGAATTCTTGGCACACCACAAAACTCTTGTTTTGCTTTCTTTTATTTATTCGTTGTACTTGAAGGCTCTAGGTGGTTCACGCGGCGTGTTAAGAACTTTGTGCTAAGTTTACTAATAAAACCTTCATTAAAAATAGGAATGCCAGCACTACAAAAAGGTATAAAACCACACACTCTTCCACACTGTAGATGCCACTTGTGCTATTTATTGCAAGATACAAAAGAGGTGCAGTGGCAACCTTTTCCTGGGCGAACTTTTATTGGTGTAGGTGATTTGGCAGCCCTCTGGTGTTTTGTAGATGTTTCATCAGCCAGAACGCAGCGTAAACTGAAATTAAAGACTGTTCTACATGTTATACATTTGGGTGGATAGACTCCAAGTACCAGAGATCCGATTCAGGGTTCCCATGGCAGAAGGTTGCTCAAGTGATGTTCCTGCTGGAGGAAGAGTGGGTGGGTGACTTTTGCTGATTCTCCCTTCCCTCCCCAGCCCCTAGTATTCCCCTGAAAAGGAGCTTCAGATGGTGGTGGGCCTACAGAGCAGTGCAAGGGGTGGCCTGAGGCACAGAAAGTAGAGTTGGCAAAAATCTCTTTTTGTTGGAAGAGTTACAGTGGGTGGAATTCAACATCAGAGAGCCAGTGTGGTGTAGTGGTTAAGAGCGGTGGACTCGTAATCTGGGGAACCGGGTTCGCTTCCCCCGTCCTCCACATGCAGCTGCTGGGTGACCTTGGGCTAGTCACACTTCTCTGAAGTCTCTCAGCCCCACTCACCTCACAGAGTGTTTGTTGTGGGGGAGGAAGGGAAAGGAGAATGTTAGCCGCTTTGAGACTCCTTCGGGTAGTGATAAAGCGGGATATCAAATCCAAACTCCTCCCCTCCTCCTCCTCCTCCTCCTCCTTTTTCTTCATGCTATTACGAAGGCTCTGTCTGCTCAAACATATCAGCTTGTCAGATTGAATGACCTCCCTTCCTCTGTGTGCTGTTATGGGGGTTCTCCCAACCCTCTGAGTCAATTGTGGGGAGTACCCAGCTGGAGGAGAGGGGGAAAGGGCCCATTGGACAAGTGGAAACCAGGGGCGCCAAGTATGGGGGGCTCTGGGTGCCTGAGCACCCACAAAAAATCGTGGGTGCTCGGCACCCACACCACAGGACTCCCACACAACTTCTGAGGTCTTGCAAGGTGGCACCGGAAGTTGGGTTCAGAGGTCTCAGAAGGCCTCAGACACCATCTCTGAGGTCTCGCGAGGTCTCTGACACTGAGATATCATGACGTCACAAATGCTGGGCACCCATAACCTGGGGACCAAGTTGGCTCCCGTGGTGGAAGCCTTTGCAGAGAGTTTCCATTGATGGGGCTTATTAAGTGAATCCCACCCTCTGGATCCAACCCCTCTAGATGCAATTGGACCCATGAGGCAAATAGCTGATTGGAATGGTGGTGGTGGTAGAATTCAGGTTGAGTAAATGCCACTGTGTGAAAGGGTTAAATCCCCAATAGGAGTTGACCTCCCCTCTCCCTTGCCGAGGCTGCTATTATTGTTTTTTTTATAAAGTGGTGGTTGAGTTCTGAGGAGGTCAAATTCTGGCCTGTCCCACTTTTCAATACTCCCTATGGCAGTACTTCCTCCCTCCTGCCAGTAGCAAACTCACTTTATTAATCCTCCCTCCATTGCATTTCTTACATGCAAGGAGCTTTTGATGTGTGGGAGCATTCAAAAACATTGCAGGTCTCACAGTATTCAGACTTTTGACTTGCTTCCATGTAGCTTGCACAAGCGTTAGAACTTGTCCGCTCCTGACTGAGCATTTGTTGTGATTTATTTGTGTGGAGGTTCAACAACAATAAGCGTTCACCCTGATTTATTTATTTTTTTGGTGGGGTGTTGACATGCCTTCCCACAAACCATCCATCTATCTCACACTTTTCCCTGTCACTTTCCTGACAGCAAAAACCCCCGCTGCTGTTCTCCAAAGTGTTGCACCAGATCTGCTTCTATTGCACAAACTGGTATGAGATCGAACCCCTCTTGCAAAATACTGGCAGCGCAGAGGGGACCTGCCATTTCCAGGAATCGCTTTTCATTACATTTGCTTCCGTGATGAAAGATTTGCCCCAGGCCGTCTTGCACACCTCCAAATGAACCACTGGCCGGGGTGTCATTCTGCAAGCCTCCCAAAGGCAAAGAATAAAACAGAAGGAGCGAAATAAGCAGACCAGGATCAGAAGACTGAAGGACTGATGTCTTGAGAAGATGGTGAGGGTTGGAACTCCTAGCCCAGATCTCTTCCTATCCTTGACTAATGGAGCAAGAGGTCTTCTTCCATGCATGCCTTCAGTGTTGATATGGAATCACACCTGGATCCCAATGGATTAACAGAACTGGCTGGATGCATTACTTGATAAGGATGTTAAGACCCACTGAGGACCTATTACAGTTGAATATCTAAGATCCATATTAAAGCCTTGCCTGCAGACTGCAAAACAACCATGCACACACATAAGGGGCAATTCCTGGCCACTTCCCTTCCATTCCAAAGCATCCAGGTATCCCTTCCTACTCATCCCTCCTCCCTTAATGGGCTCTTTCCCTCACATACTAGCTCTACTTGTGTGTTGTGGAGTCCACAGTCCGGACAGTGTCCATAACACTTAATGAAACAACTGAAAATTTGCTACTTTTTATTGGAGTACCAAATTACTTGTCTGAAGGAGCCCTGCTTCACATTGGCTAATGGTTGGGCATTTCCTTAAATCTTTTGTATTTTGCTTGCTGCATCTTTTCAGCACAGGATTTAGGCTTCTTTTCTCCTTACGTTTCTTGTTTTGAAGAGGGTTAGGTGGCTGAGGTGTGTGAGAGAGAGAGAGAGAGAGAGGGAGAGAGAGAGAGAGGGAGAGGGAGAAGGCACCTATTCGATCCCCTGGAATACAAATGGGCTAATTTGTGGGGTGGATTAGACACTGGGTGCAATATAAGTTTGGTTTGCATTAGCATAATGGTGTCATAAAAATGTAGATTTGGAAGTGGGAATTCTGGGTGACATGGCTAATACTGTGCTGCTGTCTTCTTCTTCTTCTTTGGCGATTACCCGTAGCTGAGTAAGATTGTCTTCCATAAACATGGTTTTAACAATGAGTCCGTAAGTGACTGTGGAGGCCAATTCTGGACCCACACATCCTTCCACAGTGGGGACATTGGTTCCCGGGTGGGAGTTGATCATGATGCGGATTTGCCAAGCGTGCCTTCCTCTTAGCACGTTTCCCCCTTGCGTTCTGAGTTCGAGTGTCTTCAAAGCCCATGACACCTTTGGTACAGGCTGTTCTACAGCTGGAGTGCTTGCAGGCCAGTGTTTCCCACTTGTCATTGTTTATACTACATTTTTAAATATTTGCCTTGAGACAGTCTTTAAACCGTTTTTGTTGACCACCAGCATTACACTTTCCATATTTAAGTTTGGAATAGAGTAGTCGCTTTGGAAGATGATAATCAGGCATCTGCAGAACATGACCAGTCCAAGTTGATGTTGAAGAATCATTGCTTCAACACTGGTGATCTTTGCTTCTTCCAGTACACTGATATTAGTTTCCCTGTCTTCCCAAGTGATGTGTAAGATTTTTTGGAGACACTGTTGATGGAATATTTCAAGGAGTTGGAGATGATGTTTATAAGTGGTCCATGTTTCACAAGCATACAGTAAGGTTGGTAGTACAATAGCTTTGTAAACAAGTATTTTGGTTTCCCTGCGAATGTCCCAGTCCTCAAGCACTCTGCACTCTGCTGTAGCAGGAGTGGGGCACAATATTTACACTGCATTTGACCTAAACCATGTCACCCACAAACACATTTTTTCATTGCACATAAAAGAGAGAGAACTGGGAGGATCTACCTTGCCTGCAAGTGTGATCCATTTATCACAGTTGAGGAACGACACAAATAATAATAATAATAATGGTGACTTTTTGGGGGCCGGGTTTAAAAAGACAACCTTATTGTTACAGCCTAGTTGATATTTCACATCCTAACACGGCTGCCTCGAGGTAACAGGTTGAGTTGATTACTATTTGTTTGCGATGGTGGAGGAACCTGCAATCACAGAGAACATAAAAGGATTGCAATTAGATCTATTGGCTGAGAGCTGCACTTCCGTGACCCACTGTAAAGTTCTTAGCACTATCAAAGAGATAATGCGCAGCTTCAGTGAGCACATCTGGACATAATAATATGGACTAAACTGACGCAGCCACAAAAGGCTACCTATACCCTCTCTCTAATTGAAAGCAGAAAACAGGCCAGGGTTTTATCAGAGTTTATCAACAGAAACAACACATACGTGCTCACGGGAGCATATAAACACACACACACACAGAAGTCTTAACATATACATCTTTCCAGAAAGCCTTTCCAAGCTTCTGCTTATGGAACATACAAGTGGCATAGTGTGGGTTGCTAGTGCCCGGGGCCATGCGGTGGAGGGAAAAGGGAGGAAAACAGAGTTTGCAAGGACCTAACAGCGTCCAAGTCACCCAGGAGATCGCAGCTGCACAGATAAGAAGAGTTGTTCCATTGTCTGGAGAGGTCACTTCCTGGTTCGCATGGAGAAGCTCTTTTCAATGGAGTCCAGAAATGGAAGCGCACAGCTGTATCGAGGCAGCACCAGGTGTTGAAATTTTGCACCCCAGGGCAACCAGCCCTGTGTCCCTGCCCCCACGCCATGCCAATGGGATCATACACTCTTCCTCTGCTTTTAGGGATCTGTTTGGCCACTGTCGGAACACAACGCTGGGCTAGACGAGTCTTCTGCCTCACCCAACAAGGCTCTTCTCGATCACCGAGGTTTGCAAAACTCCCCACACAGCACTTTGCAAGTCCCAACAATGGGCTGATGATCTGTGTGGGAAATGCAGGTTGCCTGATGCCATCGCAATGTCAGGTGACGGGCAGGTGGGTGGCTCTGTGCATGTGATAAAGCCCTGTCCCCCTGACAGAACCCCAAGTAGCTACCAGGTAGGTTCAAGGTGCTGGTTTTGCCATATAAAGCTCTATGCAGGTTGGGGCCAGGATACCCGAAATAACGTCTCAGTCCTGTCAATCACTGCACTTTGTGGGTTGGGGTCTCATGCAGATACAGTCTTATCGGGAGATCCTTTCTGTATTGGATAGGAATTGGGTTCTTAGTGTGGGGGGACCTCCCCTGTGAAACTCCCTCCTGTGACATCAGACAGGCTCTGCCTCTGTTTTCTCTTTGGTGTGTGTTGAAAACCTTCCTGTTATGTACTGAGTGAATAGGATCCAAAATGCAGCAGTCTGATTGGTCCTAGAACAATGCAGCAGTATGAATGGTCTGCAGGAGCCACCCAATTCAGCTCCAGGTGGAAGTGAATCTACAACCTGATTGGCCTACAGGAGAATCCCAGAATCAGCCAATCACATGCGGCCCATTGTGTAAATAATGTATATAAAGCGGATATTGTGGGGGAACTTTCATTCCTCGCTACTATGAGCTGAATAAAGAGCATGAAATCCACACTCAACTCCGAGTATATTTCATCAAGCTATCAATGGAAACAAAACTGAGGTGGATGGACCTATGTTTTGACTCAGTATATGGCACCCTTCCTAACTTTCAAGAGAGAATCATGAAAAGCTTTGTTAAGTGGGTGCCACGGGAGCGTGGTTTAAAATAATAATAATAATATTAATATTAAACTCAAAGCAAAAATTTGCAGAAAAATTGGATGGTTATAAAAAATATGTTCAAAAATACAAAAATAGTTTTGACTCTGTGCTAGCATTAGAGTGATAAAGGAACTAAAAGGAGGTGGACAACAATTAAGGATGTATTATGTTTTCAGAATGTATTAGAAAAATTATATAGAAAGGTTTATTGTTTTGTGTACATTCAAATTTAAGATAAAATATATGCAAAGGGACTTGACAGGAAGTCAAAGTCGAAGAAAAGATTTTGGAAGATAAAAGTTGGAAAAATATTTACTTTCATTATTATAATTTTGTGTGTGGGTGTGGGTATGTGGGTGTCTGCACATATGAGTGTTTTTGTATGCAATGTTTGGGAGGAAATAAGATGGTCAATAACAAATAACAAACTAAATATTGATGTATGTAATTTTTATTTCTTAATTATATTTAGTGGTAGTATGGCTGCATTGTTTTCTGAAACATAAAATCATTCAACAAAAATTATTAAAATAAAATAAAATTTACAACCGTAATTTAAAACGTACAGAAGCTTAGAACCACAATAGAAATGAAAACTCATCCAAAATTTCCGAACGTCTGGGTTACCTTGTCTAATTAAGAATGTCTCGTGGCGGACAGGTTGATCCTGAAATACGGGTTGAAAGCCACTGACACAAACTGACTCGACGGATTGGTCGTAACAGTGCCACTTCCGCACTCTCTGCCCCCTTCTTGTTTTGGGAGGGAGAGCACCAGCCAGAAGCTGATAATTGAAATTTCTTTTAAACAAAAAAAGAGAGAGCTTTTGTCGTCAGCCAGCTGGCGACGAGATAAAGGACCGAGCTCAAAAGATGCAATCAAAATTTGACACTGTTTTATTAAACATGTAATAATATCACCAGCCAGGATCCCTTTGGTGGCCAGCAATAACAATGCGATACAATTATTGTTATTATTCATAGCATCGTTTGTGCAAAATCATCGCTGAGGACTCGGGGGCTTGCTACAGGATTTCCATAGAAAGAGCCGGCTGAGGCTGGAGGTTATAAGCTGCCATGTGCCTCCGCCAGAAGATAGAAAGGCTGCAGCTCAGAGGCAGAATCCCAGAAACATAGAGTAGTAGAATTGTAGAGTTGGAAGGGACCCCGGGGGTCATCTAGTCCAACCCCCTGCAATGCATGCGCAGAAGGTCCCATAGGGCTGGGAGAGAACCCTTTGGGGGATCCTGCTGCCAATCAATGGAAACAAAACTGAGGTGGATGGACCTATGTTTTGACTCAGTATATGGCACCCTTCCTAACTTTCAAGAGAGAATCATGAAAAGCTTTGTTAAGTGGGTGCCATGGGAGCGTGGTTTAAAACAACAACAACAACAACAACAATTAATTAATTAATTAATAATAAATTATTAATATTAATATTATTAATAATAAAATTTATTTATATCCCACCCTCCCCAGCCAAAGCTGGTCTCAGAACGGCTAACAACAACAAAAGCAACACAGCATTCTAAAACCAATTCACTCTAAAATCAATTCAAATCCAATTTAATGGCAACCATTGCGCTAGAGTTCTGTGAAGATTGCCAAAAGAGGGGGTCAGACTGTGCCCTAGCCAAAGACCTGGTGGAACAGCTCTGTCTTGCAGGCCCTGCAGAAAGATGTCAAGTCTTGTGACAGAGCATTCCGCCAGATCAGAGCCACGGCCGAAAAAGCCCTGGCTCTGGTTGAGGCCAGCCTAAACTCCCTGTGGCCTGGGACCCCCAAGATGTTTTTGTTTGAAAACCATAAGGTCCTCCGTGGGACATACCAGGAGAGGCGGTCCCGTAGGTACCAGGGTCCTAGGCTGTATAGGGCTTTAAAGGTTAAAACCAGCACCTTAAACCTGATCCTGTACTCCACCGGGAGCCAGTGCAGCTGATATAGCACCAGGTGAGTGTGATCCCGTGGCGAGGATCCCATAAGGAGTCTTGCTGCTGCATTCTGCACCCGCTGGAGTTTCTGGGTCAGTCTTAAGGGCAGCCCCACGTACAGTGCACATTTCACACTTGCATAAGAGCATTAGAACATCTTGGCTGTGCGTTCTAGAAGACCTGATCCCTGCCTTTTATGGTCTCCATATTTCCATAAAACTCCGCTCTTACCATAGTTCTTGTTACATTGCAAGTGTAACCCTGCCAATGTTTTTAATTGTTTACAGTGTTCTTCTAAGTAACTTATAAATTTCCCCCATTCTTTATTAAATTTATTATCTTCTTGGTTTCTGATCTTCCCGGTCATTTTCGCCATTTCGGCATAATCCATCATCTTTATTAACCATTCTTCTCTGGTAGGGACTTCCTTCCATCTCTGGGCCAGAAGTATCTGCGCATGACACCAGTAAAACTGGCAAAAATGTATAGAACAGAACAAAAGAATTGTTGGAGGCGTAAAGAAGGGGAAGGTACATTTTATCATATGTGGTGGGAGTGCAAGATTATTTTAAAAATTTGGGAAATGATATACAATGAATTAAAAAAATGTTTAAAATAACATTTGTCAAAAAACCAGAAGCTTTTTTCTTAGGAATTTTAGGACAAGAGTTGTCAAAAGAAAAAAAGGACATTATTCATGTATGCTACACCAGCGGCAAGAATCTTAATAGCTCAAAATTGGAAGACAGGAGAAGTACCATCAAAAGCACAATGGTAAGAAAAGTTGATGAACTACGCAGAGTTAGCAAAGTCAATGGACAAACTGCGTGAAAAGGACAATAGTGACTTTGAAAAAGAATGGGAACCCTTTACAATATATTTGCAGAAACAACAGAAAGAAATGGTCTCGCTGGCAGGATTTAAAGAAACATTTACAATTTTATTTACAGAGAACAAGAAGTATAACAATGTGATAACATAATATCGTATATAAACAGCAGAATGAATCATCTGAAGTAATAAACCAGAAATGGTAGTTGAGGGAAGTCAACAGGCAGGGGGAAAATGGAAAATGTATGTTTAAATATCAGATATTTGTTTTGAAAAAAGAAAATTAATAAAAATTATTTAAAAGAAGAAGAAGCTGCTGTTGTGTACACAGTCTTTTCTGCTCCTTTGGTATTTCTGGACCTAAAATTCCTAATAAAAACTCTTCTGGTTTTCCCCACAAAAGTTATTTTAAACATTTTTTTTCAACTCATTATAAATCATTTCCCAATATGCTTTTGTTATCTTGCACATCCATCACATATGGTAGAATCTTGGCTTCCACAGCCGCCAACAGCCCTGAACTCCCTTTGGCAGGGTTGACAGCAACAGATATTTTCTGTGCTTATGATAATATTTTATTCTCTATATTTGACCTTTTTTCAGTAATGCTTTCTTTCAAAACGTTTAAGATTTTGTGTGTGTTAACTTTGTTTTGTTAAATGCGCATTCTGTAGCTGACTTTCTTTGTAGTGTTTTATTTTGAAGCTTTAAGATTACCATTTTATTTCCCTGTTAATGATGTTGCTTTGAACGTTTACATTAGATCTGACTTTCTTCAGTAATGTTTTACTCCAGATTGTTTTATTTGATGTTTTCCTGTGTTGTGAACTGCTTTGAGATTTCTTCTTAAAAATACAAGGCGGTAGAGAAATGAAATGGAAAAATAAATAAATTAGGAGAATAAGACACGCTGACCACCATCCAGACCTAAGTAGGTACAACATATTGGGTGTGACAGTTGTTGTTGTTGTTTAGTCATTTGATCGTGTCCGACATCTTTGTGACCCCATGGACCAGAGCACGCCAGGCACTCCTGTCTTCCACTGGCTCCTGCAGTTTGGCCAAACTCATGTTGGTAGCTTCGAGAACAATATCCAACCATCTCGTCCTCCATCGTCCCCTTCTCCTTGTGCCCTCCATCTTTCCTAACATAAGGGTCTTTTCCAGGGAGTCTTCTCTTTTCACGAGGTGGCCAAAGTATTGGAGTCTCAGCTTCAAGATCTGTCCTTCCAGTGAGCACTCAGGGCTGATTTCCTTAAGAATGGAGAGGTTTGATCTTCTTGCAGTCCATGGGACTCTCAAGAGTCTCCTCCAGCACCATAATTCAAAAGCATCAATTCTTCGGCAATCAGCCTTCTTTATGGTCCAGCTCTCATTTCCATACATCTCTACTGGGAAAACCATAGCTTTAACTATACGGACCTTTGCCAGTAATGCTTCAGAATATCACTTGCTGGAAACCATAGGAGGTGAGTGTGTTCTTGCGTTTGAATCCTGCTTGCTGGATTCTCACAGGCATCTGGGTGGTGCTGTCAGAACAGGGTGATGGACTAGATAGGCCATTGGCCTGATCGGGCAGGACTCTTATTTTGTTATTATGTGTGCATAATGACCTGCCTGACCATGAGGCAGGCTGAGGTAGCTGCCTCAGGCGGCAGAACCTCAAGAGATGGCAGCTGGCCACCATCTCTGCTGTCTCTGCTGTCGGTAGAGAAGCAGCAACGGCGGTAGTTCCCATGAGATCTTTAATTAAATCTCACGAGATCTCACCGGAACATGTCACTGTTGCATGACCACTCTATTCTGCCTTAGACCACACTTGTAATATGGTGTCCAGTTCTGGGCACCGCAATTTAAGAAGGATGTTGACAAGTTGGAATGGGTGAGCAACCAAGATGATCAAGAGTCTGGAAACCAAGCCTGATGAGGAACAGTCGAAGGAGCTAGGTAAATTTAGCCTGGAAAAGAGGAGACTGAGAAGAGATGTGATAGCCATCTTCACATATCTCAAGCGCTGTCACATGGAAGAGGTGTTAGAATTCCTGCTCCGCGATTGCAGTCATTTGATTTTTGTCTATCACATGACGGTATATGTTTTGACTCCACAGAGTGGGAAGTGACAGAAACAGGATGTTTGTGTTACTGTGTTCCGTGAAGTGGGATTATTGTCCTTTGTTCTTTTTCTCTTCACTGTCTGATGCTAGAGAGAGGGGGAGCCATGTTGCAGTGCTCCATGTGTGTTTATATGTAAATAAAGTAGATTAGCCAAAATGCTAAGTTGCTGAGGTCTGTCACACGCAAGTTGCGCAAACTCTGAGGATCCCTAAGTGTACTGGTGTCAGTTGGCATCGGTTGCTGTGATGTTCGGGCTGAAGAAAGCTTATGAAGCTCCCAAACAATCAACCAGGAGGGAGGGAACATGCCAGTCGGGTATGTGTCTCTGCCAGGGTCCTACTCGAGTGTAGGCTGAACTCCTGACAAGAGGGAGCAAGCTTGTTTTCTCCTGCTCTAGAGGGCAGGACTCGAACCAATGGCTTCAAGTTATGTGGAAGGAGATTCTGACTAAACATACGGAAAAACTATGATAGTGAGAGTTGTTTGACAGTGGAATAGTCTCCCTCAGGAGGTTGTGGACTCTCCTTCCTTGGAGGTCTTTAAGCAAAGGTTGGGTGGCCATCTCTCAGGGATGCTTTAGCTGTAATTCCTGCATTGCAGGGGTTGTACTAGATGACCTTTGGGGTCCCTTCCAACTCTACATTTCTATGATTCTATGACCCAGGCAAGGGAGTCTTCGGCCGCAGGGTGGCCCCTTCCTATATCACCCCAGGTGGCGAAATGGGACAGGCCATCCATGTGTCTAGACATCTGAATTTGTGTAGTCTCCTGTCCAAAGTCACATGTTTTGCCTGTGGATGTTGCTTAGAAGGGAATGTGGCTCTCAAGTGGAAGAAGGTTCCCTGCTCCTGAGTGAAGCTAAAGGTTTTGTGAAAGTGGGAGGGAGGTTGTCCCCATTTAGGTCATTTGAGAAGTAGTAGCAGGCTTGAGGGGTAGCTAGGGAGAGCGATTGGTGATTTCTGAGGGAACAGGAGTCCCCCGGGACAGAGAAAGGAGGAATGGCATTCACCAAAAGGGAAAGTGGGAGCATGAATTGTCCTCCCCTCTGCAACTTTCTGAGGGACTAGAAACTTGAGAGATGTGGTCCTCAGGAAAGTGCTGAATTCTCCTTGCTGTGGTCTATTCACCTCTCCCGCAGCTTCGCTGTGGACCTCAGAGAATGACACAGGGTCCGGGCGAAGAAAGGGAAATCACTACCAAGTCCTAACCTCGTAACAGAGAGTTTTTGCTAAAAATATACATTCATAATAATATTATTGAGCGGGCATAGATGAAGAAGGCCAGGGAAAATGTAAGCAATAAGAGAGTGAGCAAGGTCAGTGTACTTTGCCCGGGGCTGAGCAATCAATAAGAGCTGGTCAATAACTGCTTTATTACTACACCACCACTTGGAGCAAAATCATTTTTTAAATTAAGAATATATTTTGCAAAACTGAATTAACAATATTGAATATTTTGCTCTTTGATACGACTTGCGTTCTGAATCAAATTATTAAATATGGGAAGGTCCTGGTGATTTAGGTAAGGCATGCATATATAAACACTCACACACAAACACTTTGTTACAAGGATTTCTTTGAAACTGGTAGAAAAGGGAAAACACACACAAAGGAAATGGCATTTACTTTTGGACTGCAGAAACTGATATATGGAAATGGCCTTTGTTGCATATAATATGGCCACTGGGAGTGGCGTCACAAGGGGGGGCGGTGCGTCCCGGGTGCCATGTCTGGAGGGGGTGACAAGAAGTCACCCTGCAGGGTGCTCACCCCGTCTCCCCCGCGCTTCCCTCTACACACGTGCAGAAACCACCTTCTTGACCGTTGGACCCACTATTGGTCTCATTTGCTCAGTGGGCTGGAGCATGTCTTCTTAGGCAGTGGGAGTCCCTAACTAGTCAACGGTTTGCAACCCATCGGCTACCCTCACCTGGTTTAGCAGGCCACCCGAAGCCGTTTCCCGGGGTGTGGTCACTGTTGCATGCTGACAGCTTGTAGGAGACACAGGTGAGAGCTGAGTGCAGGGTGGAGACCAAAGGTGGACAAACCTCACATGTCCCCTGCCAGAGGTACTGTTGTTGTTGTTTAGTCGTTTAGTCGTGTCCGACTCTTCATGACCCCATGGACCAGAGCACGCCAGGCACCTGTGTCCTCCACTACCTCCCGCAGAGGTACTACCCCTCCCCTAATACCCCATACCCCTTTATCCCTAACACACTAGAAAAAGACTATTAAAATGTGGACAAAATGCAATTCACACGCCCCTCATCTCTTCCCTTAAGGAACGGGTAGGGAAACTGGGGTGCATTTAGACCATCCACTGAGAATGGGCTTCTAAGGAATAACCTGTGGCATTAATAATAATAATAATAATAATAATAATAATAATAATATTTATTTCCCGCCCTCCCCAGCCGAAGCTGGGTTCAGAGTGGCTAACAACAATAAAAGTAACACGGTTTGCATAAAATCACAATCAATTAATTGAAATACATTCTAAAATCAATTCAGAATCAAATTCATGGCAACCATTGGGCTAGAGTTCTGTGAGGATTGACAAAGGAGGGGGTCAGACTGTGCCTTGGCCAAAGGCCTGGTGGAACAGCTCTGTCTTGCAGGCCCTGCGGAAAGATGTCAAATTCTGCAGGGCCATAGTCTCTTGTGACAGAGCGTTCCACCAGATCGGAACCACAGCCGAAAAAGCCCTGGCTTTGGTTGAGGCCAGCCTAACCTCCCTGTGGCCCGGGACCTTCAAGATGTTTTTGTTTGAAGACCGTAAGTTTCTCTGTGGGGCATACCAGGAGAGGCGGTCCCGTAGGTACGAGGGTCCTAGGCCATATAGGGCTTTAAAGGTTAAAACCAGCACCTTGAACCTGATCCTGTACTCCACTGGGAGCCAGTGCAGCTGGTATAGCACTGGGTGAATTTACATAGAACTTAACAAATACAGTACAATACATTACATTACATTACATTACATCCATTACATATAATACCTAGCCTACATACCTACATGTCCGACATATACACCACAGATATTTGACTTCCAAGTCTTCTCTTTATGCTTTGTTTCCAAATTTAACTCTATAAGCATTGTCCATATAATTTTTAAGATATTCTTTGAAGATTGACCATTCTTTATTAACTTTTTGAATAGTATTTCCTCTTATTCTCCCTGCCTCCTCCTTGCTATTGCAACCACCCAACAGGCAGATTTTAGATCCTGGCAAATTTTCAAACAGAATTCATTGCCGACACATAGATGACTATTTATTATATTAGTTTTTTATTTTTATTTTTTAAAAAAACCACACTGTTTTCCCTTGAAATTGCACACAGTTTTGTTACCTTGTGATTTTTAACGTTTTTTTGTTTGCTGCCATGGAAGCCTCTAGGCTGGATAGGTGCAAACAATATATTTTGATAAAATTAAGTTAAGTGTACACAACAAAATAGGAAGGGAAATGGTGGCTGGGATCCAGCGAAGGAAGAAGCGCTGGGGGGTGAGTGAGGTAGCACGTGGGCAGGATAATCGGAAGGGCTGTAGCTCACAGCCAGCAGAAGTGGATTTCGGTGAGTGGGACCAGTTCGCCTGCACTGGGCACAGAGCCGGGCGGGCACCACAGGGGGCGCCACAACAATGACAAACAATGGAAGGTGAGAGACGGGGGAGCATGCCAAATTTTGGCATTGCACAGGGTGCTGCTGAAATTTCAAAGCCCAAAGTCTGCCACTGCTGCCAGAGCCCAGTAGGGTTGGGAGAACCCTCAGTCTGAAATGCTGGACAGCTGCTGCCAGTCAGAATAGGTGATACTGACCTAAATGGGCCAATGGTCTGCCTGGGTATAAGGCAGCTGCCTATACAGTGGTACCTCGGGTTACATACGCTTCAGGTTACAGACTCTGCTAACCCAGAAATAGTACCTCGGGTTAAGAACTTTGCTTCAGGATGAGAACAGAAATCGTGCTCCGGCGGCGCGGCAGCAGCAGGAGGCCCCGTTAGCTAAAGTGGAGCTTCAGGTTAAGAACAGTTTCAGGTTAAGAACAGACCTCCGGAACGAATTAAGTACTTAACCCGAGGTACCACTGTATTCCTATGCTTTTGGGGAAGAGTTGTAACCAGTGGCCGGGCGTCTCTTTTGCATGAAGAAGGCCCCATGTTTAATACGAACCTCCCTGAGATATGAACCACCCTGAGGTATTTAGATGAAGGGTGGTATATACATTTAAAATAGAATTATAGACTTGGAAGGGACCCTGAGGATCATCTAATCCAACCCCCTGAAATGCAGGAACCTCAACCAAAGCATCCATGACAGACGGTCATCCAATCTCCACTTAAAAACCTCCATGGAAGGAGAGTCCACAATTTTCCGAGGAGACCATTTCTCCGTCGAGCAGCTCCTACTGTCAGAAAGTTCTTCCTGATGTTGAGAGGAAATCATCTTTCTTGCAACTTGAAAGCATTGGTTCAAGTCCTGCCCTCCTGAGCAGGAGAAAACAAGCTTGTTTCATTGGCCGGATGTTTCAGATCCTTTGGACTACAACTCCTATCATCCTTGGCCTTGTTCACTGGGGACGATGGGAGTTGTAGTCCAACTATACTTGGAGGTTAGCGCCAGGCTGGGGGAATCTGACGTCAACAGTATTTATGATAATAATAATAATTTATTATTTGTACCCCGCCCATCTGGCCGGGTTTCCCCAGCCACTTTGGGTGGCTCCCAACAGAATACTAAAAACATAATAAAATATCAAACATTAAACATTCCCTAAACAGGGCTGCTTTCAGATGTTTTCTAAATGTCAGATAGTTGCTTATCTCTTTGACATCAGATGGAAGGGCGTTCCACAGGGCTGGCGCCACTACCAAGAAGGCCCTCTGCCTGGTTCTCTGTAGCTTGGTTTCTCGCAGTGAGGGAACCGCCAGAAGGCCCTCAGCGCTGGACCTCAGCATCCGGGCAGAACGATGGGGGTGGAGACGCTTCTTCAGGTATACTATTTACCTAGTTGCAGCCATCTGCCTTGGCCTAAGGCAGCCTCCTCTTTTAGAATTGCTGGGCCTCGGCACTCATTGCATTTAAGGAATTGGATTCTGCCGTATCGGAAACTCAGCACAGTCGGACTGGAAGCGTCCTGGACAAAGAAAACCCACAGCGGGCTAAGAGCATTCTGGGCAGGGCTGGGAAGGAAAGACAAGAAGGGGAAGGGAAAAAAAAAATCCCTTTGTTAATTGATCGGCATGTCTGGCGAGGCAGGGCCAGCTGAGACATGTCAGGGGAGACTTGATCTGCAAGCCTGAGTAAAATGGAGACACCTGGGAGAGGCTGGAGTGGTGTCTATAGAAAGCCGGCTCTGCATACTTTCCAGTGTGAAAGGGCATGGCTGGGAGCAGGAGGGCGATTCCTCCGCCCCGCCGCCTCTCCTGAACTCACCATTGTTAATGTGAGCCAGCTGCTTGCGTGAGCGTCGCTGGCGATCGGGACAGGGTTGCCCTCTGTTGGCTCAGTCAACTCAGAGCCCAGCAGGGACAACACCCAGCAGCACGGAGCGGCGCAGGATTGGATCTCTGCAATCACCTGGCTGCTAGGCTTTCTCAGCCGGTCAAGGATCTCCACCCATTCACGCTGATTCCATGGTTGGAAGCAGCAAATGTTCCAGAATAGCAGTTTGTGAGTCGAGGACCTGCCACCCACTTGAGGATAAGAAAGACACAAAGACGCAGTATATTAGGTTAATGGGCTAAAAAAAGGCCACAACTTTATTGATTACAGCGTGGGAGTGGTATTGGCTTAGGCACTGGATAAAACAACAGAGCGTGACTCCACCCCGTCAGGGAGGGGTGAGTCTATCAAGGGTTAACCACCAGTAGGAGGAGCTTGTTGATGCAAATACAGCTGGAAGCTCCCCCTGATGTCGCTGGGGCCCTAGCCACCAGCAAGGGCGTCGGACAGGATCCACGGCCGCCGGATTCCTATAATGGAATACCCAAAAGTGGAGGGGTGGGTGATGGCCACACCCTGCCCTCCAATACACAAACATATTCCAATGCCTAACTGCCAATACCCAAAAAGTTGTGACGATTTGATACAAGGTAGGTGAAAAACCAGGATGCAGGTGGCGCTGTGGGTTAAACCACAGAGCCAAGGACTTGCCGATCAGAAGGTTGGCGGTTCGAATCTCCGCAATGGGGTGAGCTCCCTGCTCCTGCCAACCTAGCAGTTCGAAAGCATGTCAAAGTGTAAGTATATAAATAGGTACCACCATTAGGTCCAGTTGCGGACGACTTTGGGGTTGCGGCACTCATCTCACTTTACTGGCCGAGGGAGCCGGCGTACAGCTTCTGGGTCATGTGGCCAGCATGACTAAGCCGCTTCTGGCGAACCAGAGCAGCGCACGGAAACGCCGTTTACCTTGCCGCCGGAGCGGTACCTATTTATCTACTTACACTTTGACGTGCTTTCGAACTGCTAGGTTGGCAGGAGCAGGGAGCTCACCCCATTGCGGAGATTCGAACCGCCGACCTTCTGATCGGCAAGTCCTAGGCTCTGTGGTTTAACCCACAGCACCACCTGCGTCCCCTCCTGTAAAAACGCAGAAGTAATCACAATTGCCACTCCCAATATTTTTAGTTCTGGGCGGAGTGATATTTGAGCCCTGCTATCAGCAAACAGGAACTTCCTCCCCTTTTCCAATGCGCAAGCAATGCTGGGTTGCCACATCTCAGGTTGTGCTGAAATCAGGCTGTCACTCCCAATTTTAGGCGGCCTTAAATCTCCCTCTGCAAGCGGCAGTTAGCGCCGCATTATGCAAACTGTTGATCTGCCTCAAACATAACCAGGTAGGACAGGACTGAGTGGCAGGCAAGACTCGCCGCTTACAGTGGGCGAGACACAGAGGTCAACCAGCGCTTCGCATTGCGACTGGAGGCGTCCTCTAAGTGTCTCCAGAAATATTATGACCTCCCGTGCAACTTAATCAAGTGGAAAGGCAGAGGCAATCGGCCCTTGGCTAATGCTGAAATGGTTAGAGGCCCCACATTAAAGGCAACGTTTGTTAACTAGCAAAATTATGGTGGTTGGTCAGCTAGTTCCAGCTGCTGGTAGGCTTTCCAGAAGCTTCTGTGGGAATCCAGATGCTGGCTAGATGGACCTGGGAAGAATATCCTCATGGACTTACTTTGCCCCCTAGAGATTCTTGAGGCAAAGTGTCAGCAAAAGGAAGTTATAGCCCAAGAGACAGTTCAGTAGCCTCAGCTTTTGTAGTTGGAGTCACTCCAGGCTGTGCTCTCCCAGGCCAGGTGGGAAAAGACCTGCAAGGCAGGGAGCAGGTCTTCCAGGACTCACCGCCAAGATGGCCTAAATAAATCTGCCTTTTATTGTGTCAAACCATTGGCCCACCTGGCCCAGTGTTGGCAGCAGCTCTCCAGGTTCTCAAGCAAGATAACTTTTCTGCCGTCTGCCAGAGGAGATGCTGGGAGTCACAGGTGGGATCTTCTGCATGCAACGCATGTGCTCTGCCATTGAGCTATGGTCCTCCCTGACTCCAATAATGATGACGAACACCAACTCAATTCTAAGCAAATCTACGTTTTGAGCCACAGAGCCTTAGGCTTTGAAGTCAACAAGCAGTGGAGCCCTGGAAAAAACCAAGAATGGCTAAAACATAGAAGGATAATTAGAATACAATTAAACACTGATAGAATTAAAACTGTATGCGTATATAAAACCTGTTTATTCACAATTTCTGTTTGTAAAATGTTTACACTTTTGCATAAAGTGGGCTGCATTTTCTGGTAACTGTTTAACTCCTTTGCACAACGCCATCTCCAGTGAATGCAAGAAGTCTTCATTCATACATTTACCCCTGCGATGCAATTGCCATTTCTGTATCATTTACATTTCACTGATTGCCTTTCTCTCCCACCTTTTATTTCTGAATTCCTGCTTCCACCTGTTCCCAGTTTCGTCTGCTTTCAAATCACCCCCTGCCACGATTCTGTTTTATTTGCCCATGTTATTTTTGCGTACCTCGCTGGGACTCTCTCTCTCTTAAATCGAAATGCTTTAAAATATCATAACAGATAAACAAACAAACCTGGAACCGAAGCCACATTGGTCTGATAGGGTTACATTTTTTCAGGTCACCGTAAATATCTCCTGGTCAGTTATTCGCCTTGCTGGGAGAAGATGCCATACGTTTAAATGGGGACGTCGCATGCTCTGAAAACTGTATCCCAAAGAAAATTAACAACTTTTCCATGTGTGTGTGCAGCTGAGAGAGAGAGAGAGAGAAGGAACATCTATTGATCTATAGATTATTTCATTCCATTCCTTTGGCCGAAAGGGACACAATGGGAGAGAGAGAAAGACGGGGGAAAAGGAGGCAGAGGAAGAAAAGGGATTGGCTTCTTCTATGAGGACCAACTTCACTTTAGGCATCATTTCCTTGGCTTTCAATTAGTGCCAGAGTGAATGGACACCTGGGATTCTTGAAGGCCCCAATTAGTATTTTCAGAAGTACAATGCTGGGAGGGGGGAGGGGAGGAAACTTGACCTTTGGGGGCCTCTTGGAGGCGGGAGGGGGGAGAGCCTCCCTTTCATTTCCTTTCGTTAAAATCGTGAATGAGGTTGCGACTCTCGTCGGGTCAAAAAAGCCCTACCTGTTTTGTTGTTCCCGTGAGCAGGTGTTGTGTGAGAACAAGCAGGTGTTTGTAGGCTCCTAACCTTGATGAAGGGCCATTGACCCTGCTCTTTTCCTCGTGACTCATCTTTCCTCGAAAAGGGCTGGGCTGGGCTTTCTTTCTTTTTGTGTGCGCATGGAAGAGTCCCAAGACAATTATCCTCAACACGCAAAAGCAACGCTCTTTATGGCCCGCTATTCAGGCTCACTCTGGCAATGGGAGTGTGATCTCTCTCTCTCTCTCTTTTGCTGACAGATGTCTGTCTCATCTTGAGCTCGGCTGAGATGGCCCAGAGTTATTCACGAACATTTTTAGCCTCGTCAAAAAGCAAAACAAAGCCTCGCTGTTTCAGTTTTATTTAGGCACACCTTGCAAACATGTTTGCTTATTCCTTCTCACTTGGGGGCGGGGAAGAATTCTCATTCAGTTTGCATCGAAAGGCAAACTTGCCTAATTTGTGCTTTTCCCAAATTGAAGATCCTCCAAAATGTGTACTTCTTTGAATTTTGCAGTGCAGTTCTTCAGCCAAGCAATATGTAGAAAATTGCATATTCCGGGGGGAAATGTGCATGTAAGTGGCACACAATAATGCACTCTATTAGGGAGAATTGCTTTGCAGAAATGTTCACAGGGTAATTTGTACGCAAAAAAGTGCATATTTGTAGAAATTTCGCACTCGAACACTGATGAATTTTCAGGAGGACTGAATAAAAAAGCAAACTGAAGTGGAAATGCGGAAAACATTACTTCCAAGTTCTCAAACATGCTTTATAATGTTATCACAGAGATTGGTTGCACGGAGTTGCATTTAATGCAACGAGACTCGCTTCTGAGTAAACATAATTAGGACGGTTTTGTTTTTTACTATTCGCAGTGCAATCCTAACCATGGCTGAATCTACACATATATAAAAAAACGCATATAAAAAAACGTTTTTAAATGTATATGGACTTTGCCATTAGCTCACCACCGTCATCTCGTGTCACATTTGTATAATGCACTTAAAACACATGTTATATTTGCAGCTGTATAGTTGAGTCCCTTGTCTACTCAGAACAGGGCTAGCCCACGCATGAGGCAGACTGAGACAGCTGCCTCGAGTATCATAATCCCGTTGCGCAGTGCCCCTGCTGAAGAAATAAGGGGAAGCAGAAATAAGGGGAAGCAGCTATATTTGGTGAAGATATGTGTGGTGAAGATGGCTGCATGGTGGGGTTCAATGATGCTGTGCTACTTTACTCATTTGGACTCAAAGGGGCTTAGACATGTTGCTATGGACAGTCAGCGGGCTATAGCGGTTATAGTGTTCTACTAAGTAGCAGGAGTCTGGGGTTGGGAGTCCCCACCCAGGTCTGAAGCTCACTTGGCGACCTTGGGTCAGTCACTGTCTCTCAGCCTTACCTACCTCACAGGGCTGCTTTTGAGACCCACGTTCTCCTTGGGGGACAGCATGATATAAATCAATAGAAATAAATAGAAACCTAAATATAGATATTGAAGGCAGGAGTGCCTGGCATGCTCCGGTCATGGGGTCACGAAGAGTCAGACACGACTAAACAACTAGGTAAAGGTAAAGGTACCCCTGCCCGTACGGGCCAGTCTTGACAGACTCTGGGGTTGTGTGCCCATCTCACTCAAGAGGCCGGGGGCCAGCGCTGTCCGGAGACACTTCCGGGTCACGTGGCCAGCGTGACAAAGCTGCATCTGGCGAGCCAGCGCAGCACACGGAAACGCCGTTTACCTTCCCGCCAGTAAGCGGTCCCTATTTATCTACTTGCACCCAGGGGTGCTTTCGAACTGCTAGGTTGGCAGGCGCTGGGACCGAGCAGCGGGAGCGCACCCCGCCGAGGGGATTCGAACCGCCGACCTTTCGATCGGCAAGCCCTAGGCGCTGAGGCTTTTACCCACAGCGCCACCCGCGTCCCCTATGACTAAACAACTAAACAACAACAAAAAAATAGATATAATTATTATTATTGTTGTTATTATTATTATTATTAATCTTAGTTGTTTGTTGCATGTTACACGAAGGATTTAACAACAACAATGAAAACCCGGAAGTAAATGCTTCCATTTTTGAATGTGCCTCGGAAGCCGAACGGCTTCCACTGTGTGTTTCTCAATTTTCTCCATTGAATTTGCAGACAGCCCTTTGCGCCTCAGTTTCCGAACATTTCAGAACTCGAACGGTCTTCCGAAATGGAGCCGAGGTACCACTGTATTTATTAATGTGAGATCCTAGAATCATAGAATTGTAGCATTCGAAGGGACCCCCCCCCCGCCACATGGGTCATCTAGTCCAACCCCTGCACAGGGTACTGTATTGAGCACAGCTAAAGTGTCATGTTTGAAAACCTCCAATGAAAGAGATTTTTAAAATAATAGTCTATTGTTCAAAGCTATTTTTGGTTTTGTTATAGCTTGTGATTTATGGTTACCAGATTTTTTTTCAATGAATCCGGGGACACTATTTATTTATTTATTTATTTATTTATTTATTTATTAGCTGAGTCGCAACAGGGAGTCAGTAATGGGGATAGTGAGGCAAAAGACCCTGGGCCCAAGCACACATGCATATTGTATAAAGGTGCAAAGCCCTTCTTTCGCACCCTGTGAAACATAAATGCGCAGAGTTTTTAAAAACTGGGCAACAGGGTGTGAAAACTGGGCAACAGGGTGTGAAAGAAGGGCTTTGCACTTTGCCTGGCAGAGAAACTGCACGCTTTGCACCCCTCCTGGGCAACGGCCAGCCGCCTGCGACTCCTGAGCCTTCCCCGATCTGTCAAAACAAAAGGAGAAGGGGGCAGGAGATCTGTACCGCAGGACATTCCTGGTTCCCCTTCGGCAGTGGTGGCGGCAGCGAGCAGCTCCTGATGCCAGCCAGAGCCAACTGCTCTACCAGGTTGGCTCCGGGCTGCTGAGGCTGCCCCTGTCACATTTCCAGGGGACAGATTTGCAAATCTGGGGACATCCCAGGGACGGAATTTGTCCAGGGACAGATTTGCAAATCCGGGGACTGTCCCCAGGAACTGGTGACATCTGGTAACCCTATTATAATTGCCAGTGTTTAATATCAACTTTTTGGTGTGAGATGCCCGGAGCATGGATTGCTAGAAGAAGAAGAAGAAGAAGAGGAGGAGGAGGAGGAGGAGGAGGAGGAGGAGGAGGAGGAGGAGGAGGAGTTTGGATTTGATATCCTGCTTTATCACTACCCGAAGGAGTCTCAAAGCGGCTAGCATTCTCCTTTCCCTTCCTCTCCCACAACAAACACTCTGTGAGGTGAGTGGGGCTGAGAGACTTCAGAGAAGTATGACTAGCCCAAGGTCACCCAGCAGCTGCATGTGGAGGAGCGGAGACACGAACCCGATTCCCCAGATTACTAGACTACCGCTCTTAATCACTACACCACACTATGGCAAGATGGTGATGTTCTTGATGTAGTTACTGCTTTTCCTGACATATGGACTCTTCACCTGGTGTCCATGGGGCCTCTGAGCTCCCCGATTCACCCCCCCACCCAGGGCCCCCTTGACCATGAGGTGGGGGCGGTTGGGTTGCCTTTATCTTCCTTGGAAAGCACATAGAGCTGGAGGAGGAAGTTAGAAGAGTGCCTTTCTTTCCCACTTCCTCTTTCACGTCTATGTGCTTCTCAAAGCTCGGATTAATTCTCATGGATAGGACTTTTCTCCAGGTCCCTTGAAAAGGTATGGCATGTGTGACAGCACTTTCTTTGTGTCTTTTAATGAAGAGAAGCCTGTTCCTGGGGAGGGAGGACAGAAGGGACCACAACCTGCTGCAACAGGTGCCATTTTGAAAGGTGCCTCAAACAGGAAAGGAGCTGTCATGGTTAGCATCCTTTCCCTACCCAATCAATTTGCATTTCAGGAGCTTTGCCCCAAAACCCTTTCATGAAATGCTACCCCTGATCTCCCACCTTCAAACAGGTATGGCAAATTGGGGCTCCCGTTTCTGGTCATTCCGGAAGGTGAGCCGGCCCTAACGTTTGACCGTAGCATTTGATGCCTGCCGGAATCGAAGCCATTTGAGGGAGACTTTGTAAGGTCGCGTGTCACCTGGGTCACGTGACTGTGGATCCCAAATCCAGAGCTGCACCCCCCAAATGGGAAACGTTCCCTCAGATTTCAAATCTCCCGCAAATATCTTTCTGAGCAGCCAGCACGTGCAAGCAGAACGCACAAGCACGACGATCCCAGGGCGCGTGGTGTGAACTGAGAATCAGGCTAAACATGAGAGAGGCCAAGTCAACAATGGAAGCCGATATTAGTTATTTCTTTCTTTGTTTATTTTCCCCCAAAAGAGAATTGCTATTCCTCTCCTCGTCCCCCCGCCCAATGCGCATCTCTCTCTCTCCTGGAAGCAAGAGACTTTGTGTCTGGAATAATTTCCCATGGAAGCAGGTTTTTCAAAGCCAGGTTGCTCCAGCGTAAAGAATCCGAGTTCTATTTCTGAATATATTAGCCTAATATGAAACAATTTGGAGGAGTCGAAAGGCATGCTGTGGAAACCGCTGAGCTTTCTTAAGCAACGCTGCTTGGGAAATTTAAGTGCGCGGTCTGTTTTCTATTAGTGCTAATAAGCTCTTAATCCCGTCAGAGATGCGAGGGCCCATACATATATGCGCGCAACCGTCAAGGTAGGCCCGCACAGATGCATGTGCGACTGCACAATGCCCAGGCCTCCCAGTGGTCGCTCTAATTGTCCTTAATTGGCTAAGCAGTCCCGTGATGTAGACAGGTATTATTATCCCCATTTTACAGCTGAGTGAGCTGACACTCAGTCAACAGAGCTGGCCTGCCAAAGGTCAGCGTACAAGGGGAACTGTTCCCCTGAGAGGAGACCCAAGAGGGGGAAGGTGAATGATTTGGGGCGAAAATATCAGTGGACAGCTAAGGTGAACACACCTGGTTTGTGGGAAGGTCCATTCACAGAAATGTTTGATGCTATTATCATCTATTATTATTATTATACCGCCTTTCATCAAAAGCTCTCAGAGTGGTTCACAAAATAAAACCCCAAACAAAGCACAAGTCAATAATAAAACCCAAACAACAAAATGATAGAACGGTTGGCACTGGAGATGGTAACAAGGGGAACTTCAAGCTCTGTGGGAAAAATTGAATTCTCCAAACAGATTTTTGGGAATAATAATAATAATAATAATAATAATAATAATAATAATAATTTATTATTTATGCCCCACCCATCTGGCTGGGTTTCCCCAGCCACTCTGGGCGGTTTCCAACAAAATATTAAAACACAATAGTTCTTCAGATATTAAAAGCTTCACTAAACAGGGCTGCCTTCAGATGTCTTCTAAAAGTCTGGTAGTTGTTTATTTCCTTGACATCTGATGGGAGGGCATTCCACAGGGCGGGCATGGGGGGTGCCACTACCGAGAAGGCCCTCTGCCTGGTTCCCTGCAACCTCACTTCTCGCAGGGAGGGAACTGCCAGAAGGCCTTCTTGGTAGTGGCACCCGCCCTGTGGAACGGCCTCCCATCACATGTCAAAGAGATAAACAACTACCTGACATTTTAATGTATTTTTATTCTTTGTTGGAAGCCGCCCAGAGTGGCTGGGGAGACCCAGCCAGATGGGTGGGTTACAAATAAATAATAATAATAATAATAATAATAATAATAATAATAATAATAAGACTAAGTGACCCTTAGACTAAGTGACCCCAACTCTACAATTCTATGTTTCTATGAATGAACTTTATCAAATTTGGTCTCTCACGGCATAAAAACTAATCACAGTCCCATTATGGTACATGGAAGATGGAAGGTGGAGAGGTTGTGTATTGTCAACAGGCCATCTGTCATGGATGCTTTAGCTGAGATTCCTGCATTGCAGGGGGGTTGGACTAGATGACCCTCGGGTCCCTTCCGACTCTACAATTCTATGAACTAACCGAAACTGATGATGTAAAGATGTCAGCAAACCTATTTCATATACTTACACCCATCAGTTCAAGTCAAAGCTTCCATCTCTCGCTTTTCTCTTCGGGTATTTAGGCCCAATTTCACACTCTTGTTGAAAGAGCGATCAGGAGGCAGCCTCCCCCCCCCCTTCCCGCCCTCCCTGCTTAAATTTTAATTACTTGGAGCGCTTTCCGCATCAGGTAGAAAATGGCACAGAGAGAGTGTGTGGGCGCCAACACGAGCGCCATCCCGAAACTTTTATTTTGATTTCTTTTTAATTCTGAAAGTGTGAGTTATTTCCTGCAGGCAGACGGACAGACGCAGCCTCCAGCACCTCATTTGCTGGAGAGAGAACTGTGAGCATTTGGTTTGATCAGCCGCTGGCATGGTAATGAGCCGGTTTCTATTGAAACTGGCTCATGACTATTCATTTTTTGCTGGCTCCCGACTCACTCGTGACCTACTATTTTTGGTCTTCGGGGTGGGTGAGGGCGGGGGAAGAAAGCCATGGGGAGTCAGTCCCAATCCCTGGAAAACCAGATAGGACACAGGGAGGGTAAGCCTGGCGTGTGGGTCTGTGAAAAATGTTTGTGTGCCGAAGCTACGGATTCAATCTTTCGTCTGAATGGAGTCCAGCCATCAGCTCTTATGCTAAGCATCAAGTTTCATCCTTTCTGATTTGAAGATGCTGGTAATATTGCCTCAGACAATATTCAGTTCAAGAAGGACACTGACAAACTGGAACGTGTCCAGAGGAGGGCAACCAAAATGGTCAAAGGCCTGGAAACGATGCCTTATGAGGAACGGCTAAGGGAGCTGGGCATGTTTAGCCTGGAGAAGAGGAGGTTAAGGGGTGATATGATAGCCATGTTCAAATATATAAAAGGATGTCATATAGAGGAGGGAGAAAGGTTGTTTTCTGCTGCTCCAGAGAAGCGGACACGGAGCAATGGATCCAAACTACAAGAAAGAAGATTCCACCTAAACATTAGGAAGAAGTTCCTGACAGTAAGAGCTGTTCGACAGTGGAATTTGCTGCCAAGGAGTGTGGTGGAGTCTCCTTCTTTGGAGGTCTTTAAGCAGAGGCTTGACAACCATATGTCAGGAGTGCTCTGATGGTGTTTCCTGCTTGGCAGGGGGTTGGACTCGATGGCCCTTGTGGTCTATTCCAACTCTATGATTCTATGATTCTAAGACAGAGAAACAGTGGTAGAACACCTGCTCTGCTTGCAGAAGGTTCCAGATTCAATCCCTGTCATCTTCATTGGTATAAGGCAGCTTCCTGTGTGAGGAGTGTCCCTCTTGTTGGCTTAATGGAGGTGGGCGGATGTTGTCCACATCTTCAAACAGGCCCTTCTTTCGCCTCTCAAATTCTGAGCAGAAAGTTCTCAGCTCAGTGCTTTGAGTTCAGCACTGCCCCCAGAAGGCCCCTCTCTTCCTTTTTAAGGACTAGAGCACCAGCTATATTTTAAAAAAGCAAAGCAGGCAATCCATTCAAAAGCCAGATAAATAGTAGAACAGAGGCACTTACACAAGGTTCCATCACTGAAGACTTAAATTGAAATAGCACCCGAGTTTCTTCCAGTGTAGTGTGTATCTTTTAAAAATATATATGAATCTGTTCTGCTCCAAAAACATGCCATCTCTACTTACAGCTTGGGACAACCAACCGCCCAGCACCGTTTAAACGATTTCCAGAGCCTTAAATCCCACATTCCTTGACCTGAGATTGTGGAACAGCTCTTCGGACTCACGGCCTGTCCTAGACGCAGCCATAGACAAGAAGACCTTTTAATGGAATCTTGTAAAACCTTTCATTAGCTTTTATTGGGTCATAATGTAATTAAGGTGACCTGACCTGACCTCTCTGAGGAGTGCCTTGGGTCAAGTGTATTTACTTCTGTCTTCGTGGATTTAAGACTTTAAATACTCCGCTGTCTACTCATCCCAATAAAAAATGGCCAGAAGTGAACTGTTATCTTAGACACACGTTGGGCCGTGTCTGCCAGCTGGTTTCCTTTATACGTTAAATCGCTGGGGCTTATTTAAAAGTCGAAGCTATAAAACTCTTGGATTAAGAGCAGAAGACTGTCCAAAACCTCAACCCAACCTCTCCCATGTTTGGTTGACTTTGGACAACCTATCATGTTCTCTTACCCCTGTAGCTGCACTATTAAATCACTGCCGGAACATAAACAGTCTGACAGTTTGGCTACATCTAGAGAAGGAAGAGGCCAAGCTTTCTACTCAGAGGCAGATTCCAAAGGAACCAGAGAACCTTTCTTTTATTACAGCCATCTCACTTGGCTTTGACCAGGTCCCTGAAGACAGATTCTAAAACAACACCACAGCCATAGAATCAGATGATACCAATGCAAAAGGAGGGTGTGATGAGGACTGGGAATGCGTAGGTTTTGAGGCTCCTTATGGAAGGAAGCCAAACCAAGGAAGTAATTTGCTGCCTTTGGCTAGTGTCCATGCAAAGGGCTGGATTTGACCTTGGGCCTATGGAATCACCCCAAAGCACAGGATGGACCAACTTTACTGAATCTAAGCTCATCTGGGGTTAGTTAGGAGCTGAAGAGGAGCTTGCCTGGGAACCATATCTGCACCACCTTCAGTTCCCTGGAAGGAAGGTGGGATACGACCAGAATGAATGAATGAATGAATGAGGTAGCACCATGGCTCAGTAAGAGAGCATCTGCCTTACCTGTTGGTTCAATTCCCAGAAACTTCAGGTAGAGATGAGAGAGACTCCCTGTTGGAAATTATGATGAGCCATCACCAGTCAACGCCGAAAGGAATACAGAGCTAGATGGACCAATGGCAGCTTCCTATGTTCCTATGCTTGAGCAATTTGCATCCCAGACCCAGTCATTCTGTCAAGGCCCTCAAATGCTTGGCCGATGTCTATCAGGAGCAGGGCCTTTTTAGTTGAGGCACCGACCCTCTGGCATGCCTTCCCCAGTGAGGCCCACCAGGTCCAAATGTTATATGAGTCCTGCTGTGCTCTGTGTTGACGTGAAGCTGAACTCAGGTAGGTACACGGCCCTAAAATTCACCACTTTTGCTCCTGTGATTTCCTGGGTCAATGGATTCCTACCCCGGAGTCGAATAACACAGATACGAGTGCGAAAAATGCACTCTAGCCCTCTAGATTTCAGGAAGTGACTTTTAGGTTGTGTGCAAGCTCAAATATAACGCAGAAATCAACAGTTAGGGAAATGGAACAAAGTACCGTGTGAATGTACACTCCATGGACCATTGGCCGGATCCAGTAGACACTTTTTAAGTTCTCAGATTCTTCTGTTGAATCCCACTGTAATCTCCCCTCCCTTGGGAGGCAGTGATAACTCAACCACATGGAGAATGCATAATTAAACAAGACAAAGCAGTAGAATATATATATATATATATATATATATATATATATATATATATATGGAGGGGGGGGACTTGTCATAGAAGCAGGCTGGACAAGATGACCCCCGTGGGTCTTTTCGCTTTCTAATTCCAATGATTCTCTGATGATTAGGCAATTTGCAGATAAATGAAACATCCTTACTTCTGGGGCTTCTCTGGCTCTCCTCTCACCTACGGACCTTTTCGAATTTGCCAATTAATAGTTAATTAGTTAATGTTTGTAAAGTGCTTTGAAGATGAAAACTGCTAAGTGCTAAGTATTATTAGAGAAACAGCGATGGCTAAACTCATTTTACTTAATTTTGAACCCACTCAAATTGGCTGAAATTCCGATTCACCCTGGGGTTTGCTGTCCTCATAGAGGGGAAAGCCGCACTGTTGTTACACTATAATTAGAGTCTGGATGAATATCCCCCCCCCCTCCCTCGCCCCCCCCCCCCTACATGGCACTTATCACAAAAATGATGTACGTTATGTACACGGTACGGTGGTTATAATGCAGAGGAGGAAATATTGTTGTCATTGAGGTTGTATAAGCTACACGGTGGAGACAAGTGCGGTGCCGACTGCGGGGGACAATCCTTTAATATTTCCCTCCGTAATTCATAAAGGTCCCCTAATTCAACACACACACACACACACAGACAAAGAGAGTGAATTAATGAGAGCCAACCATAATACATAACAAAAGAACTGAAGGGGCTAAATTAAAACAAGCAAACCTACATTTCAGCGGCAGTCTCAAGCTGCAGATTAGTACATTCAATACGCATTAATTCTTGTCATTTTTAGAGGCTGCCTGTACAAGGGAGAGAGAGAGAGAGAGTGTGTGTGTGTGTGTGAACACCGTTCAGCTCAGACTCAGGTCCCTAAAGTCCTGTGTAGCTGCAATGTGTGCTATGGAAGCTCCATCCACTTCAGCTGAGGCCCATGGCTTCAGTGGCAGAGCAACTGCTTGGCATGCAGAAGGTGCCAGGTTCAATCGCTGGCACCTCTAGGAAGGGCTGGGAAACCTGAAACCCCAGAGAGCTGCTGCCAGTCAACGTGGGCAGTATTAAGCTAGATGGGTCATCACCCTGACTTTGTCAGCTTCCTATGCTTCTAATTCTGGGTGGAGCCATTGTTGTTGCTTAGTTGTTTAGTCCCCTGGGAGTCGGCTCCTATGATCATGATAGCTTGACCACAGTGGTCCATGCATTGTGGATGGATTACTGCAATGTGTTCTTTGTGGGGCTACCCTTGGAGTTGATCTGGAGGCTGCTTGCGGAGACAAATTAGCACCAGCATAGAACACCCTGCTTTCAGGATTCGACTGGCTGCCAATTTGCTACCAAGCCAAATTGAAGGTGTTCATTGTTGTTGTTGTTTAGCCCTTTAGTCGTGTCCAACTCTTCGTGACCCCATGGACCAGAGCATGCCAGGCACTCCTGTCTTCCACTGCCTTCCGCAGTTTGGTCAAACTCATGCTGGTAGCTTTGAGAACACTGTCCCACCATCTCGTCCTCTGTCGTCCCCTTCTCCTTGTGCCCTCCATCTTTCCCAACATCAGGGTCTTTTCCAGGGAGTCTTCTCTTCTCATGAGGTAGCCAAAGTATTGGAGCCTCAGCTTCAGGATCTGTCCTTCCAGTGAGCACTCAGGGCTGATTTCCTTCAGAATGGATACGTTTGATCTTCTTGCAGTCCATGGGACTCTCAAGAGTCTCCTCCAGCACCATAATTCAAAAGCATCATAGCTGAAGGCAATGGCTGTAGCTCCATCAGGGCTGGCCCTACTGTTGGCCAGAGTGACATGGGAGCCTCAGGCAACAGATGTTGTGGATTAGGAAGCAGCAGTGAAGGGTTGGAGGACGGGGCTTTGTGTGCTGTGCAACCTGCTCTGCACCCTCTAAGCTTGCCTGCTGCCACCAGACGTGGTGGAGGACCTGGCAACCTCTGAAGGAAGAGACAACTATCAGTTGCCTTCTGGAAGGGAGAGAGGCAACTCGTCTTTTGCTTTGAGAAGCAGGATGTCATGGGCTGGACCTGACCTCACAGATAGGTCACATGGTGTGCCTGCAGAAAGCTCCAGGCGGAATCCCCAGAGAACATCTTTTAAGATGAACCTCTGCCAGTTCTGGGGTGACTTCTAATACTTCCTTAGTTATTTTGCATATTTCTCGTATGATTGTTGTGCAGAGTAGTTGGATTTTGGGGCATTCCCACCATGTGTGGAGGAATGTACTTGTGGAGGTGCATCCTCTCCAGCATTTTGGTGAGGTTCCTGGGCGCATTAGCACTAGTTTCCTGGGTGTTACCCCACTCACACTTGAAAACAAAGTTCTCCACAGCCAATCACAAACGAACAACCACACCCTAGGTCAGGGGTCAGCAAACCTTTTCAGCAGGGGGCCAGTTCACTGTCCCTCAGACCTTGTGGGGGGCCAGACTATATTTGGGGGGAAAATGAACGAATTCTTATGCCCCACTAATAACCCAGAGATACATTTTAAATAAAACCACACATTCTACTCATGCTGATTCCTGGACCGTCTGAGGGCTGGATTGAGAAGGTGATTGGGCCGGATCTGGGCCCCGGGTCTTAGTTTGCCTACCCATGTCCTAGGCCAACCCCAACCTCTCTCACCACCAAAGGAACACAAGCGAATAGTAAAGAGAACCCGCACAAGCGACGCTGACACAAAACCCCACACATACATTAAGTAAAATGGAAACATTGCCACCCGACCCCACCCCAACTCACCATTCCCCCCTCCACCTCTTCCCCCCTTTCCTTCCTAATGTAACACTAATGCCTCAACAAATGAAACTGATCTGTAGAAAATGTAACTTGAAAAAAGAGACATCGCATCTACTTTTGTAAACCAAGAAATATTTAATAAAAAAATACGGGGGGGGGGGGGGAGAGATGAGCCTCTGTCTGAGGCAACCTCTGCTTCTAAAAAGTTACCCTTGTGGAAACAGAATGCAAGGTCCCCAAGTCTCACTTTCAGTGTCCCCAGACACCTGAGGGTATAGACACCTAGCCTGACATTTAGATGCCCCACAAAGATATTCTAAACTGTTTTCTGGATACATTGAGGCAGGGATAGCCAAGGCAGCAGCCTCCATAATATAAGAAAGCCCTATCTGGATCAGATGAAAAGCCCATATAGTCCAGCATTCTGTTCTCACAGTGGTCAACCAAATGTTCTAGAGGAGCCCACAAACAGGACCTGGGTGCAACAGCACTCTCCCTACAACTGATATTAACAGATGCAATTTCTCATAGCTAGAAAGCATGGTTAGCCTGATCCTCCACAAACATGTCTGTTTCTTATTTAAAGCCATCCATGTTACATGACTACATCTCATGGCAACAAATTCCACACATCTGCAGTGGCTACTTTTACTCAGATTTCCTCAGAACTAAGAAGGTGTTTGGGGATGCGGGTGGCACTGTGGGTTAAACCACAGAGCCTAGGACTTGCCGAACAGAAGGTCAGCGGTTCGAATCCCCACGGTTCGAATAGGTACCACTCCGGTGGGAAGGTAAATGGTGTTTCTGTGCGCTGCTCTGGTTCGCCAGAAGCAGCTTTGTCATGCTGGCCACATGACTGGAAGCTGTACGCCAGCTCCCTCGGCCAATAAAGCGAGATGAGCACCGCAACCCCAGAGTCGGTCACGACTGGACCTAATGCTCAGGGGTCCCTTTACCTTTAAGAAGGTGTTCTAACCAGCCCCAACCAGCAGGGCGGACAGCCAGGAATAATGGAAGTCCACCACATCTGAAGGGCACCATGCTGGCTATTCCTGTATCAGAGTCTTTGCAAGCATTGGCAAACTGTCGTGCTGGTGCGGTGGGTGGGTTTTGACAATGTAGAAAGGATGCATGTCAGGGTGTGTGTGTGTGTGTGTGAGAGAGAGAGAGAGAGAGAGAGCATGAATTAGCTCCCACTGACCTTCCACTTCTGGACACTGTCTTGTTGCTTTTTAACCATCCATCCCAAACTCTCTCTGCTTGTGTTTTGACAAGTCCCAGTTGAATGAGGAAGGCTGTGTGAGCTGTGACTTGATGTATTAGCTACAGTCTCCCCTGGACAAACCTTAGTAATCTGTCATATTATCTAGCACTTGGATTGGAGATCAATAAACGAAAAGCCCGCTGTGACTCCTTCCAAGCTTCTAGCATTTTTGGATGCTTTTGAGGGCATGACCACAACCTCTCCTTGAAGAGGTAAGGCTGAGGAGCTAACATAAGAGGTGCTGTCATAACTAGTTCCTTTCTCTGCTGGTTCAGTGCTGCCCCCTCCCCAATGAATGGATGAAAAGCGGCTTCCTCTAGAACAGGGTTCACTGAAATTTTAGGACCAGTGGGCATTAGGGGGGGTAAGAAGGCATTTCCTCCTTCTGCCCTGTGTTCGCTGCACACAGCTGTGCTTCTGTTCCACTACAGTTCATCTTCTGCCAAAAACGATATCATCTGTCTCGCCGTTTGCTGTCGCAAAATTACATACCTTATGTAATTAACTGCAAGACTTATGTAACTAGGTTGCAACATAGACATGGACTCCAAGGGGCGAAGGCAGTTTCTGATCCCTGAAAACACACACACACACACACACACACACACACACACACACACACATATACATACAGTGGGACCTCGGGTTAAGAACTTAATTCGTTCCAGAAGTCCGTTCTTAACCTGAAACTGTTCTTAACCTGAAGCACCACTTTAGCTAATGGGGCCTCCTGCTACTGCCCTGCCACCACCTCATGATTTCTGTTCTCATCCTGAAGCAAAGTTCTTAACCCGAGGTATTATTTCTGGGTTAGCGGAGTCTGTAACCTGAAGCGTCTGTAACCTGAAGCGTCTGTAACCCGAGGTACCACTGTACCTCCAACCATGGAGGCAGAACATAGCTCTCATGGCTGGTAGCCACCAGCAGCCTTGCCTCCAGAACCCTCCGAGTTGACATATTGGCCGCTGCCACCAATTGACTGCTTGGCCACTGCCATTTTTCTTGACCAGTTCCTGCTCTCCCTGAATTAGATTAGCAGTTCGTTTAAAAAGAAAAGAAAGAAACCCACATACAACCCCCCCCTCTAAACCCATCAATACCCTTGGCAGTTGCAAGCTCCAGCATGAATAGGAGCATCATGTAACATCCGGCATATCATATTTCTAAAATATAAATGTGGTAGAGGAGAAGCTTTGCTTTTTATTCAACGTGTTCTGTGTTTCTGAGTGCAGAGAGGAGGGGTGGAAAACATCAACCTATAATTCTGTGATATTGCTTACCAACCCAAAAGAGAGGGCTGTTGTTGTTGTTTTTCATTAAGAAAACACATGCACGCATCTAAGCGCATAGAAGAACATGTTCTGCATATCCCGCATACCAACACATCCATAAATTGCTTGTGGATCAAAGATCGGAGGGGAGGGGGCTTAAATCTGAGCGAGGCGGTGGGATAGAGCAAAATAAGAGACAGAAGCATCTTGTAACTGCCTGTTTCATTTAAAGATGATAAGGAAATATTATCACATTATTTTAAGGTAAATCCAGCATTTCCAGAGCTGATTGAGGCAAGAATTAGACAGTGTTTAGGAGATTATGAAAAACAGTTTCCTCTACAGGTCAACAGCTAATCAGAATTCTCAGGAGATTTGCCAAAGATCCCCCCCTCCTCTTTCGCCTTATGAATAATTTTACCAAAGGCACAAAATGGGCACATTATTTAGAGAGAGCCTTTTGATGTATTTTTCTCCGAATAAGCACAGGGTATTCGAGGATTTCTTCCCCGTTCCGAGCAACGGGGACCAACTTATTAAGTGTTCCAGCCACAATGCCTGCAAGCTAGCTGAGATTAATATCAGCATAACCTGTTACTTAATTCATTATGGGGATACAGGCTAATTTGATTTGATATTATTTTAATAAAGTTCTGTGATATATAAGATTGTTTCAGGCTATCAAAATAATTTTCCAGTTATTACAGTTATTCAAGCAGGTCCTTTGATAGCAGCAGTTGGTCTGCGTCTGTTGTGAATATATTAGCAATGATGATTCATAGCAACTGAGCAGCGCTAAGCTCGTCAAGGCATTGTGCCGATGCAAAAATGTATTCTGCAGGCCATTAAAAAAAAAAAAAAAGGGAAAGGGGGAAAACATATTTTGCATGCGCCAGGCTTACACGTGTCATTAACATAGCTCATTTTTTAAAACCAGTCTTTCATAGACGACAAGTTAAAAAAAAAGAGGAAAAGGTGGGGGGAGGAATCAGCGGCTCACTTTGAAATCTATTGAAGCCACTTCGCTTTTTTTTTTTTAATATACAGTTTGCTTCAGCTTGTATATATTAAGTGAATCGAATACTTCTAAAAAAAACCCACACACACCAAAAAAACCCTGGCGCATTCTCTCCTCACAGGGGGGCATTGTAAGCCATTACAATATAACTGTTCCCCGTCTACGATGCTATATGTTCATTTGGCTGTCACACAGACAAAAGCTTTTAATGTCGTTAATATGCCAGGGTGGCACTGGTCCCACCCCCCCCACCCCCGTTCCCTAAATGCTGTTTCAGCTTTTATGCCATTTTATTTTAATTTCAGATAGTGCATTTTTTTTTTAATTTTGTTATTTTGGTTTCCTCTTCTTGGAGTTCTAAATAAATAAAAGAGTGCCGAAGGAGTCGACCGCGCTCGCTGGGGAAGGCTGTGATGGGGGCGGCGGGGGGGCTGAGGCCTAGGCATGAGAAAAATCCTGCTGGATCCTACCAAATGCCCATCTCATCCAACGCCCTGAAAGTGCCTGCAACTCTCCCTGCTCGCGATCCCCAGCATCTGATAATCAGAAGCGCAGACCCTCCAAATGTCCCTATTTTCCATTGACAGTTCCGCATTTACAGAAGGCACCCCAATTTCTTTTATATATATATATATATATATATATATATAATTTTTTTATTAGTTTTTTAACATACCATTTCCAACAGCAATTAAGCATACTTTTACATCTTACTCAATTTTTTTTTTACTTCCTTCAGTCCTGTCTGAAAATTTTCCAATCTAATCTCTTAGTCTGCATTTCTTTCCCCCCCTATTACATTTCAAACTCATACCCAATATCTCTATCTTTTTCTACTTCGTAACACTTCGTATATTTCTCCTTACAAAACTTCTTGTAGTCCTACTAGCGTAATTTGTTGATTACAGTTGCTCTTCAAATAATTCATATACTTCTTCCAATCTTCTGTAAATCTCTGGTCACGCAGGTTTCGAATCCTTCCTGTCATTTTGTCCAATTTTGCATAGTCCATTAATTCCGTCTGCCATTCTTCTTTCATCGGAATTTCTTCTTGTTTCCATTTCTGGGCTAACAATACTCTTGCCGCTGTTGTTGCATATGATAACAATTTAACATCTTGTCTATTAATGTCTTGGCCTATAATACCAAGTAAAAATGCTTCTGGTTTTTTTTTTTAAGAATGTATATTTCATATATGAAATATGAAATAGGTACCCCAGTTTCTAATTTGATCCCGAAATGTCCCGCTTTTCCTTAGGACATCCCTATTTTCATGGGAGAAATCTTGGAGGGTATGGATTTATCCGAACCCCCAAACCAAGGAAATAAGTAGCTTATGCAACTGTTAGAAAACATGTGAAGGCAGCCCTGCATAGGGAAGTTTTCCAATGTTTAATGTTTACTTATGTTTTTATTGATGTTGGAAGCTGCCCAGAGTGGCTGGGGCAACTCAGTCAGTTGGGCAGGGTATAATGATGATGGTGAGGGGTGTTTTTTCCATTAAGAAAACACACACATCTAAGCACATAGAATAACATGTTCTGCATAGCCCGCATACCAAACACATCCACAAATTGCCTGTGGATCAAAGATTGGAGGGGAAGAAGCTTAAATTTCATTGGAGAAGTGTTGGAGGGTATGGAAGTATACTGCCTTTAACAATAAAGGTCGACGATAGCCATTGTGGCTTGGTAGATTTATCCTCCATGAATACTATTTTATAACTATCCAAGTCGGTCACCATCATTACATATTGTGGGATAACATCTGTATGTATACCTAATGTTACAGCTTTGCATTCACACAATGAGAACATTGTGGGAAAAGAGATGATGACTGGCAATGGATTATGGGACAATTCGCCTCACTTGAGTCAGTCACACCTTCAAAAATGAGATGCTTTTGAGGGAAAGTGGGAAAGTTGCACGAGTTAACTGAGGGGTCGCCGAGTGTTTTTTTGTCCTGTTGTGACATTTGGAGTTTTCACCCTCTCTGGTCACTTCTCATCTCCCTACCTCAGATCAGGGTGAGAATAAAAGGGAGAGAAAGTATGTGCGTGTAAACTTCGTATTTTAAAGGGATCTGGGTGAAAGTCATGCCCTGCAGAATTAATCTGAGCTCTGAAAAGCACATAGAGCTGAAAGAGGAAGTGGGAAAGAATGCCACTCTTTTCACTTCCTTTTTCAACTCTATGTACTTCTCAAGAGAGACAGAGGCAGCCATCCACACCACCTTATGGCCGAGGGAACACTGAACTGGGATGAGGGAGCACAATTTGTCTGATATTTTTGACATTTCCCTAAGCGTTGATTTCTGCATATGTTTGAGCTTTGACATGCTCATGAAAATATTGCAGAATGTATTGCATTCTTTCTGTGTTGTTTGCTTCCAGGGGGAAAAAAATCTGTTTGCAAACAACACAGAAATGAGTGCTCAAGTTTCTCTATATTCTGCTGTATTTCTTGAAGTGCTTATGTCACGGGAAAGCCAACAGCTAGGAGAACATCGGGAAAATGGAATAAGCTGCTGTGTGAATGCAGCATGAGTGGTAGTGGTTCTTCAGGGTTTCCGGCAAGTAAATATTGCCCATTCCTACTTGCAGATTTCGGGCAGCATGACCAGTTTCCCCACACTGGGGGCACCACAGAGCATCACAACTATTGGATTCCAGGCTAAGACCATCCAGACCCTATGGAAGGAAAAAGCCTTGGCCAAAGAACATAAAGAGGAAGATTGGCAAAACAAATTATAGAAGTATGCAGGACAAATTATTACAAAAAGAGCAATTGTTTAAAGCATATTTTTCAGACTTTGTGTACAGATTTTTTACATTAGTACAGTGGTACCTCGGGTTAAGGGACGCGGGTTAAGGGATGTGGGTGGCACTGTGGGTTAAACCACAGAGCCTAGGACTTGCTGATCAGAAGGTCGGCGGTTTGAATCCCCACAACAGGGTGAGCTCCTGTTGCTCGGTCCCTGCTCCTGCCCACCTAGCAGTTTGAAAGCACGTCAAAGTGCAAGTAGATCAATAGGTACCGCTCCGGCAGGAAGGTCCATGACCCGGAAGCTGTACGCCGGCTCCCTCGGCCAATAAAGCGAGATGAGCGCTGCAACCCCAGAGTTGGTCACGACTGGACCTAATGGTCAGGCGTTCCTTTACCTTTACCTTACATCAGGTTAAGAACTTAATTCATTCTGGAGGTCAATTCTTAACCTGAAACTGTTCTTAACCTGAGGTACCACTTTAGCTAATGTGGCCTCCTGCTGCTGCCGCCATACGATTTCTGTTCTCATCCTGAAGCAAAGTTCTTAACCCGAGGTACTGTTTCTGGGTTAGTGGAGTCTGTAACCTGAAGCGTCTGTAACCTGAGGTACCACTGTATAACTTTTAAAAGTCACTTGTAATAAGATGGAGAAGGTTTTAAAATTGGATTGTTAAGTATATAAGGTTTTATGAATGTGAATGAACAAGTATATTATAATGGAACCAGGAGGGGGAGTGGAGGGAAGTTGACAAAAAAAATGGGTTAATTTGGTTATGATTTTTTTCCTGTTGTTTTTTTTTTTGTATTGTTATTTTGGGGAAATCAATAAATTGTTATAACACCCTCCCCCCAAAAAACTATCATGCTGTGAATTGAACAGAACGGAAGGAGAAGCAGTGTGTGTGTGTGTGTGTGTGTGTGTGTGTGTGTGTGTGCGTGCTGAATATTGGCCTCGCATGGGGCTCTGCTGAAATTTGAAAGACAAAAGTCATCCTCTGCTACCTGGAGATGCTGAGGATTGAACCTGCGACCTTCTGCATGCCAAGCACCTGCTCTACCACTGCGCCAAGGCCCTCCCCTAACACATTTCAAAGTGAAATAGGTAAAGGTAAAGGGACCCCTGACCATTAGGTCCAGTTGTGACTGACTCTGGGGTTGCGGCGCTCATCTCGCTTTACTGGCCGAGGGAGCCGGTGTACAGCTTCCAGGTCATGTGGCCAGCATGACTAAGCCGCTTCTGGCAAACCAGAGCAGCGCACGGAAACGCCTTTACCTTCCTGCCGGAGAGGTACCTATTTATTTACTTGCACTTTGACGTGCTTTCGAACTGCTAGGTTGGCAGGAGCAGGGACTGAGCAACAGGAGCTCACCCCGTCGCGGGGATTCGAACCACTGACCTTCTGAGCGGCAAGTCCTAGGCTCTGTGGGTTAACCCACAGCGCCACCCGCGTCCCTGTCAAAGTGAAATAACGCACATCTAAAGAAAGGGGCAGGGGCAGAGAAGACGATTAAGTCCGGAGTCTAAAATTACCTAACTGCGTTCCTAGTGCCATATGTCCTGAACAGACACCGAAGGATAGTTGAGGAGGAAAGTGAAAACTGTTCATCTCCCCCCTTTTTATGTCATAGTTACCATGGCCACTGTTTTTAGATTATTCAGGAGATATGATTGCTACATATCTGCTTCTGGCTGCTCATCCTTGGAAGATGGAAAAAGGCAGAGTACCTAAAGTAACTGAACTTTTAACTGTGCTAATTATTTATAGCTGCCCTCCAGAGCTCGCCTTCCCAGGGCGAGGCTTGCAAAGGCTTGACAACTTTAGATATTCAGCAAGTGGCAACGATGTGTGATAGTCTAAACAGATTGTGTGACCTTCAGAGATTAATCAGTTAAAACAGCCCTTATGAAGCTGTTTTAGATTATTCTTGACAGTAGCTGTTTTTGACAGCAGAAGGTCAGAATCAAAGTCCTTACTTTTTTGAACTAGTCGAAGATTTATGTCGGCATCAAACCAGGCAAACATGCAGAAACCGCTTATGAGCGCCAGGGCTACTGGGCTGAGCATGAGAGGTGCCTTTCATCTTGCGCAGAGCAATTTCAAAAAGGTGCTTCTGGGTTGCCGCCAACGCATATCTACTCAAAGTAGACCCACCGGAGCTAATGGAGCTAAGCCAGTCGTGCCCTTTATTATCAACCGGTCTGCTCTGTCTAATTATTCATCTCGTTTATTCCATTCCGTTCATAAGCGGCTTCCGATGATACATTTGGAAGTGATTTAACAATAACAAAACATGTAAACGCAAGGACATCCAAAATAATTCCACACGTAAAAACAAAATTTGACGTCTAAAAACAATTAAAATGATTTACTTTATAAAAAAAAGTCCAGCTCTGAGGGCCTTCTGCCGGTTCCCTCACTGTGAGATATGTATGGTGGATTGTCATGTAAGTTAATGTTGTTTGTCAAATAAAGTATTCTTTAAAAAAAAAAAAAGAGAGAGAGAGAAGTGAAAGTTACAGGGAACCAGGCAGAGGGCCTTCTCAGTAGTGGTGCCCGCCCTGTAGAACGCCCTCCCATCAGAGACATCTGAAGGCAGCCCTGTTTAGGGAAGCTTTTAATGACTGATGCTATAATGTATTTTTAATATTTTGTTGGAAGCCGCCCATAGTGGCTGGGGAAACCTAGCCAGATGGGCGGAATATAATTAACAAATTATTATTATTATTATTATTATTATTATTATTATTATTATTATTATGGCTATCTTACTGAATTGCTTTAGGGGTGGGGTAGCGGGGCTCACCATTTGGAGCAACAGCTACCTTCATTCCCCCCCAAGTCTTCTTTTCCCTGCTTTCCTCTTTCTCAGGGCCTTCTGAGAAATTTCAGCTCAGCTGTAGTTTCAATTAAACAACAACAACAACAACAACTCCCCCTTTCAAACTAATCTCTCACACCTTTGGCATTTGGGGCCTTTTCAGACATCCTTTTTATTACACATCCATGATGACTGGTGTGTGGATGATCGTATCAGGGTAGCCAGATATTAATCCACTTTCCCTACGGTTTGAGCCTGCAAAAGTTTCTGATGTGGATATATCACTTTGTTTCCATTTGGTGAATGTCCCATCGCTTCCTGCCGAAATCCTGCAACTTTACATACCACCGACGTTCAAGGTGTTGTTGCAGTGTTTGTTTCGTGTGGCAATAACGCAGCGACCTTGGGGAAGCATTGCGGAACAAGAAATAAAGTGGAATGTTGTGTCCAGGATAAACCCAACGTGCCCACACGGTCTGGATTAAATGCACAACAAACGCACTACGATTGTGTCAACGACTAGTTGCAAAATACAGCTCCTCCCCCCCCAGTCTGCAAGAGTCCGTCTCCTTTCACCTCCTCCATTTGCTCCACAGCAAAAATGGCCACATCCAGGCTAGTTTCCCTATGAATGATCAAGGCCTCGTATCTTCCATCTCTCATCTCCACAAGCTCCTGGGTCTGTAGAGAGAGAGAGAGAGAGAGAGAGAGAGAGAGAGAGTCGCTCAGAGAAGATCATCTTTCTGGCGTCTCAATCCAAGGAAACGAGAGATGTCCCGGCTAACCATTTTTAAAACAGCACCACCGTAATGCGGGGCTTGGGAATTTTCTCGGAGGAAGGCGGGGGAGCTGACTTTGTCTGCTAGTCCTTCACTTTATTCCACTTGCTTTAAGCAAGAATAATTTCCCTTCTCTCTCTCCCCCCATCACAACCCTGCTCATTTCCCCTCCTTCTTTCCTCCATCCCTCTTTCTCTCTCCTGCTTTTCTCCTCCTTTCTCCCTCTCTCTCTCTCCTTCTCTCCCCCTCTCTCTCTGCCTCTCATCTTTCTTCCTTGTTGTTTTGCCCCTGAAAACTGTGCAGCGAAAGCAACCTCCAGGGTGGACACTAAATCTTCTGATGCAGGCAGAACAGTGATAACATCTGAACTGAAGGTGCTTTTCCAGGGCATGCTTGACAGATGTAGCAGGGGCCTTTTAGGATTTAGTATTGGAGCGTATCTATTACCCGCGCCGCAGCACAGCTTGGCAGGAGCTGTATGGTAATCTCCTGTGAATTCTGTCTGACTTATCAGAGCATCTTGAACAGGTTCTTGCAGGATGGCGAATTGCCGCATCAACTTTGGAGGAGACAGTTCTGTGCCCTTTGAACTCCCTTAACTCCTCGCATCCCGGTACCTTTTAAATATATATATATATAGCAAGCACTGTGTCGCCTCCATCCTCCTCCATCCGCCTGTACCCTGCTCTCGTCCTCTCTCTGGATAGAGCTGTTATATTCTGATCCCCCGAGGTATGCCATTCCAAGGGACAGAATCTAATGCTTTCATATCGGAGAGAGTAGGAATAATTGCTTTAATGGCATGGCAGCTTGCCCATTTCTCCCGCGGTACACAGCAAATGTGATCCGCGTGGTAGATCTGTCGCTCCCACTGGGACGCCGCTGCAGCTGAGGCTCTGGGGGGCAGCGAGGAGGGGATTCTCAAGTGTGCATGTGCCAAGGCTGCCTCGGAGACTGGCGTTTTCGGATTTGCAAATGGATTCCTGCAAACAACTCGAAGGGCGACTTTCTACTTACAGAGTATTATTAGTATTTTCGGATGCGTGTGATTTACAACAATTGCATGGGTGCCTTCACAGTGTATGAGGGTTCGTTTGCATCTTGGGTCACAAGCACCTCATACATTTCAAGTACACTTATACCACTCTAACAGTCATGACTTTGCCCCCAAAGAATTCTGGGAACTGTAGTTTGTTGATGGTGCTGGGGACTGTAGCGCCTGAACATTCTCAATACCCTTGACAAACTGCATTTCCCAGAATTCTTGGCGGGGGGAAGCACACAAGGTGTGTTTCTATTGCGTGACCAGGCGGCAACAGCAGCCCCAGCCCCCAGGGATCATAAGAAAGGAATAAAGACTCTGACAACGTTATGTGGAATTAAATTAGGCCACAACCTTATTAAACTTCCAAATGTAGGAAGACCTTGGCTTAGGCCTTAGGCGTGTACCCCTCCCAGCCCCCCAGCTGGGGGGAAATGGGGAACATCAGGGTAAATGGGATGTGGGGGTGCTCTGCGAGACGTAAGTTCTGAAATTTAAACTGCCATCCCAAAATCCATAATTCAAAAGCATCAATTCTTCGGCAACCAGCCTTCTTTATGGTCCAGCTCTTACTTCTATACATCACTAACTCCCATTACAGTGGTACCTCGCAAGACGAATGCCTCGCAAGACAAAAAACTCGCAAGACGAAAGGGTTTTTGGTTTTTTGAGTTGCTTCGCAAGACGATTTTCCCTATGGGCTTGCTTCGCAAGACGGAAACGTCTTGCAAGTTTGTTTCCTTTTTCTTAACACCGTTAATACAATTGCAACTTGACTTCGAGGAGCAACTCATAGCACGCGGTGTGGTAGCCTTTTTTGAGGTTTTTGAAGACTTTGGTGATTTTTGAAGCTTTTCCAAAACTTTCCCGAAACCGTGCTTCGCAAGACGAAAAAAATCGCAAGGCGAAAAAACTCACGGAACGAATTAATTTCGTCTTGCGAGGCACCACTGTATATAACCCCTTTAAGAGGGGGACCCTGGAATCGCCGCCACAGGGGGGTGAGTCACCACTTCACACACCCACCCCATATAGGGAAGAAAAAACTAAGGATTCCACCCAAGGCCATAACTGCCAAAGTTGTGACGAATTGCTACGGGGAAGACAAAACCTGCCAATGCAGGAAAATTTCTTGCTGGTCCTTCAACAGCAGCCCGTCAAAGACAGTAGCAGTGCCCACTAAACAGGAAGAAAAAGTTAACCTGCAAACAAGAAAACATTAAATAAAGGGAGGGTAAGGAGGGTGAATCTCCAGAGCTGACTGACTGGCTCTTGTCAGCTCCACCCCTTATTTATATTGGGGCTGGCCCCACCTCCCAGCAAGAAACCTGATTACTGAGGCTGGGCACAAACCTCCGAATAATAACACTGAGAGGCAAGCCAGTCCTTGTTGGCCATTAGGTTCCCTGGGAACTGTAGCACCACGCGGGATCCTGCAAAGGGCACCCACAATGTAAAGTTTGAGTGCTCATTATTTACAAGCGTTCCTGCTCAGCTCAGTGGTGAGGGAAACGCTCTCTGCACATTCTCAGGCGCTCTATAATTTCCCTCTTCCTCCCTTTGTTCCAACATCAAGCCCTGGCACAAATTAAACCTGCCTTCCCTCCGCTGGTTTTGTATTTGGAGGAAAGGGGGGGGGGGAAGAAAGCACTTTCACAACACAGAAAAGAAATCTCTCACTGAAACCGATCGCAAGCACAAAATTGTTTATATCCTAGATTAAAGTTTAATTTTAGAGTTTAGCTGTAGGGTTAGAATTAGCTTTTGAGTGTGAGTTGCATAGAAGTCGCTGTAATTTGTTTTAAGGAGAAAGTCTTCAGGCAGCTGCGCATAAAATGAGTAGCATTCCTTATTCCCACAGTTGATTTCTGAATGGAAGTGCAATTATTTTCCCCCACCTTCTACCCAGAAGCGAAAACTGAGCCAAAGATAATACCTTACATGCATATCAGCTTAGGGAACCTCTCTTGGAAATATCTATTTATTGTTCACAGAGCCCTGATACAAAACCAGAGAAAAGAACCACGCAACATGGAGCATTAATGCTCTCTTTCATGTGAGTACATTTTACCAATTTATTCTATTAATTTGGGAACGTTTCTAATCCTCGCATGATGCAATCAAATGAGCAAAACGAGTTCACGAGATAGCGGATGAAACGCTCCGTTTAAAATATATTTGCTGGATTTTACCTCCAGAATATGGGTGAAATTGGGCATTGGGTGAGTTCTGAGGCGAGCAAGGAACCCCCAATTTGCTGCTGTTCTCAGTTGGCGTGGGGTGGGGGGGTGCCAGTTCCAGGTTTTGAGGTGCCCTCAGCCATAATGCTTGCACCGACCCTCTAACCCCAGTGGTGCAGTGGGAAAAAACTGAATTGCGGGGACTCACAATGACTGCTCTGTAGCCACACCCCTAAAGGCAGCCACCGCCATGCCTCCAAGGAGAGTCCAGAAATGCAGATATTACTCACTCCTAGCCTTAGGCTGCAATCCTTCTCACGCACCTCAGAGTAAGTCTCGCTGAACTCACTGGGATTATTTATTTATTTAGGGAAGATTTAAATGTTTTATTGTTTTATTGTATTTTTAATATTATGTTGGGAGCCACCTAGAGTGACTGGGGAAACCCAGCCAGATGGGTGGGGTATAAATATATTACTATTATTATTATTAAGGTAAAGGTAAAGGGACCCCTGACCATTAGGTCCAGGCGTGGCCGACTCTGGGGTTGCGGCGCTCATCTCGCTTTATTGGCCGAGGGAGCCGGCATACAGCTTCCGGGTCACGTGGCCAGCATGACTAAGCCGCTTCTGGCGAACCAGAGCCCTTTACCTTCCCGCCAGAGTGGTATCTATTTATCTACTTGCACTTTGACGTGCTTTTGAACTGCTAGGTTGGCAGGAGCAGGAACCGAGCAACGGGAGCTCCCTCCATTGCGGGGATTCGAACCACGACCTTCTGATCAGCAAGTCACAGGCTCTGTGGTTTAACCCACAGTGCCACCCACGTCCCTATTATTATTATTATTAATATCATCATTATTATTATTAGGTGGGGCACATGGTTCTCTTCCTTCCTATTTTATCTTCACAACAACTCGGTGAGGTAGGCTAGGCTGAGAGACTATGACTGGCCCAACGTCACCCAGTGAGCTTTGCCATTTATGCTGTATTGTTTTTAACACTCGACTGGAAGCCGCCCAGAGTGGCTGGGGAAACTCAGCCAGATGGGTGGGGTATAAATAAATTATTATTATTATTATTATTATTATTATTATTATTATTATTATTCTGTAAATGACATTGAGTCCTGTCGGGGGGGGGGGGAATGACAGGTTATAAACAAACAAACAAAGAAACAAATGCCAAGGAGGTATTTGAACCCTGGTCTCCCAGGTTCTAGTCCAGCTTTGACCACTTCACCACACTAGTTTTGGGACGGCAGTTTAAATTTCAGAACCATTATGTTATATTAACCTTAATGTGCTTTAGTAACAGACACCACCCAAAAAAGCCTGCCTCCCCCACTTCCACAAATTACATGAGCATGTGAGTTTCCAGTACCCAATTTTGGAGGCAAAATATGCATATATTCATATACTGATATGCATAGATAGATATAGAAATGCAATCACTGGGTTGCTATTAAGCTTCAATTCCAGATATTTTCTTGTCAAGCCAGGAAATGACATGAGGGTGCAAAAAAAAAGCAAAAAAAAAAGCGACATATTTATATCAGATGTGGTTGGTTGATTTCACACACACACACACACACACACACACACACACACACCACACACCCTCTGATTATTGATGCCAATCACATCTTTCCAGCTGCTAGAAGAATTTAACAATCAATACTCTCAGAATATTCATTTAACCTATGAAGCAGAGGTGAACGCCTGCATCCCGTTGTGGGATGTCATGGTCACTAAAAAGAAAGGGGGAAAAGAAGAAGCTCTGCCATTTCCCAAGGCCTGTTCCATATATAAAGAAGCAACGCTCAGAGTGGAGAGCGCCAGAAATAGATTGCGCTGTGTCTCCACTAGCTATGCCCGAAGAAGCGCTTTGGAGATCTGCAGCCTTTCTGGCACGTCCTTCAATACTGGCAGGCGCGAGTGTGATGGGCAAAATGTCTTGGCCAATTTGGGAAGGAGACTTCTTCTGCCAGGACCAGCTCTGTGGTCAGATGCTTGCGTGGCGATTCCCGCCTCCCACCAGTTGGAATAATAAAGACACAGGACACCATAATTTTAGGTTAATGGGCGAAAAATGGCCACAACTTTATTGGTTACAGGTAAGAGTGGTATTGGCTTTGGGCATTGGTCCTATCAGACTATCCGGCATGAGAACCGGAAAGGGTTAACACCAGCAGGGGGAGCCCCTGAGATGCACATCCCTAGGCACTCCCCGAGGGGTCACAGCTCGGGTGCACACTTTAGGCCCTAGCCTCCATAGGTTTCGGACGAGGCAACGCCCCCTGGAATCCTTTACCAGACTACCCTTAAATATGGCGCTCCTCCCCCACAACTCATCTGCATAATAATGCCCCTACGCAGCTGGGGTGAAGACAGAAAGGGGAGTTTCTGGGCCGCGCCGACCTTAAATGACCCAGGCCCCACCCCTGCGGCCAGCCAGTTGGCTGGCCCTGGGGCTGACGCGGCCCCCAGGCTGAAGCCAGCTCCGCGCGGATGTTGGGGGCGTGAGCCCACAACTCCACCCCCTCCTTATGTCAGGAGTGGCTTTCTGGCCAGGCCTGGGAAGACTTTGGGCTCTACTTTGGATGTTGGTGTTGTTCATATTACTTTTATTAGGACCTTGAGACCCACCAGCCAAAGCGAGGTGTAAAGGAGTGGCAAAGGATGGTGGCCCAATGGGCAGAAGTAATTCCATAGGAATATGGGCTTTATTCAGCCATTTAGTCAGCCATTTGGTCCATCTAGCGCAATACTGTCGGCACTGACTGGCAGTGGCTCTCCAGGGTTTCAGGCTGGAGTTGTTCTACCCCCTTCACAGAGCTACAGTTCACTGGGAAGAGAAATGGTTTTCAAATCCACTCCTTGAAAATCATAGCCCTGGGAGGGGAATATAGGAGACTCCTAAGAACTCTCAGCTTAACTCTCGGTTAAACTCTCAGTTAAAGCTATGGTTTTCCCAGTAGTGATGTGTGGAAGTGAGAGCTGGACCATAAAGAAGGCTGATCACCAAAGAATTGATGCTTTTGAATGATGGTGCTGGAGGAGACTCTTGAGAGTCCCATGGACTCCAAGAAGATCAAACCCATCCATTCTGAAGGAAATCAGCCCTGAGTGCTCACTGGAAGGACAGATCCTGAAGCTGAGGCTCCAATACTTTAGCCACCTCATGAGAAGAGAAGACTCCCTGGGAAAGACTCTGATGTTGAGAAAGATGGAGGGCACAAGGAGAAGGGGACGACAGAGGACGAGATTGTTGGACAATGTTCTTGAAGCTACCAACATGAGTTTGACCAAACTGCGGGAGGCAGTGGAAGACAGGAGTGCCTGGCGTGCTCTGGTCCATTGGGTCACAAAGAGTCAGACATGACTAAACAACACGAACTCTCAGCACCCTAACAGACTGATGTGGTCCAAAAGAAAGCAGAGCAATATGGTGGGCACCAACCTGGCTGCAGGAGTTGCCAGAAGGAAGCGTACAAGACGCAATCCAACCATCTCAAGGACTCCACTCTAGATTTGTGTGGTGTTTACTCCTTTGCCTTCTCTCCTTCCCAAAGATATCTTGCAAAGCAGTGGAGGTTTAGGGCCAGAGTTTTCCTTCTCCTAGATGGGCTCCTTCCCAGGATGATGAGCCCCACCTGCCCCTCACGTCCCCCTGCATCACATGCAGAAACCGCCTTCTTGATTGTTGGACCCACTATTGGTCTTGTCTTCTCAATCTGCTGGAAGCCTGTCTTCGTATGCAGAGGAAGTCCCTAACTCACTGAGCGTTTGAGACCCTTTGGCTACTCTCACCTGGTTTAGCCGGCCAGTCAAAGCCATTTCCCAAAGTGTGGCCACTGTCACACACTGACAGCTTCTATATTATTATTATTATTATTGTTGTTGTTGTTGTTGTTGTTGTTGTTGTTGTTATTTTATACCCTGCCCATCTGGCTGGGTTTCCCCAGCCACTTCTGGGTGGCTTCTAACAGAACACTAAAATACAATAACCTATTAAACATTAAAAGCTTCCCTAAACAGGGCTGCTTTCAGATGTCTTCTAAAAGTCTGTTAGTTGTTGTTCCCTTTGACATCTGGTGGGAGGGCGTTCCACAGGGCAGGTGCCACTACCGATAAGGCCCTCTGCCTGGTTCCCTGTAACTTGGCTTCTCACAGTGAGGGAACCACCAAAAGGCCCTCGGCGCTGGCAGAACGATGGGGGTGGAGACGCTCCTTCAGGTGAGAGCTAAGTGCAAGGTGGGGAACAAAGGTGGCCACACTAACCCAGAAGGAGCATGATGTGTCCCCCACCAGAGATACTACCAAGACCCCGTCATTCTCTGGGGGGAGAAGCAATGACCTGGTATGATAGCTTCTTTGGGATGCAGATGCAGCCATTGAGAACTTTCAGGGCAGCTAGAAACATATGAAGTTGCCTTAGAACAATACAGACCTCAGTCCATCTGCCTTTGCATTGTCTGCATGGACTGCCAGTGCCCTTCAGACAGGCTTCCCCAGTCCTACCAGGAGATGCCAGGGCCATTCCCCAAACTGAGAATTCTGTTTGCTGCATAGCTCCAAGGCTTCACTGCTGCTTCTCTGTGGCGACGTGTACACTCTTGATTGCTCACTGAGTTTGTTTCCCCTGTTTGCGATGTACTATTATTAACGTTGCGGTGAATCCTCGCAGGTGGGAGGGCGGGATCCGAATGTGCCAAACGACAATAAAATACTGCCTATTTTTAGAGTTCCCCCAGGTTGAAAGGTCGGCTCTTCCCACAGCTGGGACGACACGCCAAAACGGAGTACCTGTCCTCCCTCAGGAATTTTTGCATGTCTTCTGGAAGCTGTTTTAAGCTTTCCTCAAAAAGAGCCCTGTCTACATTTCACCTGAGTGGGATCCTTTGGGGCCCTTTTGACGCTCAGGCGAAATTCAGCAACAACTTCTGAACATCTTGCTTCTCCACTCCCTGGCACCTGAGACAGACTCGTCGCTGCTCTGCATTGGCTCTCCACCCTGCCGCCCCCTCTCCAAGTACGTTCCCTTCATGTCACTCATGTGAGCAAGATGCTTCGCTGGTTGGTCGCAGGCCAAGGCTTGTTGCTGTATTCATTGGCAGCCTGGTGGGTGTAGCTGAGGCCAGGTGGTGTTTGAGAAAGATGGAAGAGTCAGCTCTCGTGTTTTGACTTGCAGATCTTGTGCAGGTTCTTCTGAGCGGAGGCCCAACTGTGAAACCCTGGCGATGGCCCGGATGAAAAGCTTAAAATAGCGAATCCCGGACTGGGATTTGTGACCTGCCAAGGTTTTCGGGAGCTGAGCCCTCGTGTTTCGTGCTGAGAGGGATGCTCTCGACTCAGCACACCTCCACCTGTTTTCTAAATGGCGGGAAGCGTGAACTTTGTCCTTGTCTTTGCAAAATCTTTTTAAGCAGCTTTGAGAAACGGAAATGAAAGAAAGCCGGCAAGTGGAGACACTGGCTGGAGTGTCAAGCTTGTCTCTGGGAAGTCGCAGTTCAAATTCCTCATGTGGCCACAAAGATTACACAGTGGCCTTGCAATACAGAAGGCCAGAAAGCCTGAAAGAAACATCTCCCATTGTATCAAAACTCTTCCAGATTCCTCAGGGCATTTCATGGAGACCAGAGACCTCGAAATGCATAGCCAACTTTTAATTTTTTAAAATTTTATTGATTTGTTAACGGCAAAGAAGTGCAAACGTGGCAGAAAGAAAGAAAATAAAGAATCAAAAATTTAAACCATAGAGCAGCTCCAAAGGGCTAATAACATATTATTTAAAGTGTGGCTAACTTTAAAAGAAAGCAAAACCACCAGGTGTGTCATTCTTGGTCTTGTTGTTGTCGTTAAATGTATTACTCACCCTTCACCAGGAGGTCTCAGGACGGGTTGCAATCATTTAAAATTCAGAATTGAAAACAGTTTAAACATATTAAGCTAGCAAGAATAGCATGGCTTCTGAAAGCACACATCTCAGGTGTTAAACGCCAGGGTAAAGAGGTCTGTCTTTAGCATTTACTGGAAGCTGGGTAGTGAAGAAGTCAGGTGGGCCTCTATAGGTTGACTATGGAATCAGGCATCTGTTGGCAGGGGGTGATGACACACCACTGGGAGTATCTCACCAGTAGCAGTTGGTGGAGTAGTTAAACAGAATAGCTAAACTATGGAACATGGTTCCCCAACAAGCAGTGAGGACTGGTCATCTGTCATGGATGCTTTAGTTGAGTTTCCACTTCCCAAGGAATACAGAAAAGCAAATCACAAACTAAATAACTCTCTATGTGGTTTGCAAAAATCCGTTAACAGTTGTAGTGATTCAGAGCGGTGGACTCGTAATCTGGTGAACCGGGTTCGCTTCCCTGCTCCTCCACATGCAGCTGCTGGGTGACCTTGGGCCAGTCACACTTCTCTGAAGTCTCTCAGCCTCACTCACCTCACAGAGTGTTTGTTGTGGGGGAGGAAGGGAAAAGAAACTGTGAGCCCCTTTGAGATTCCTTAGTGATAAAGCGGGGAATCAAAATCCAAACTCAAAGAGTCCGGCAGAACTTGGACAATGAGATAACCGGATTTCAATCTCTGTTTTGCAAGTCTTCTTCTGGTTGGCCCGCAAAGGAGCTACGCAATGGCAATGCAATGGTTCAACCAAATAGATCAGCTCCAAGCTCGAAAAGGCACTTTTCGAAAAGGCTTGTTGTCGGAATTCCGTCGGAATTGTACCAGGAGGAGTTTGGATTTGATATCCCGCTTTATCACTACCCGAAGGAGTCTCAAAGCGGCTAACATTCTCCTTTCCCTTCCTCCCCCACAACAAACATTCTGTGAGGTGAGTGGGGCTGAGAGACTTCAGAGAAGTGTGACTGGCCCAAGGTCACCCAGCAGCTGCATGTGGAGGAGCGGAGACGCGAACCCGGTTCCCCAGATTACGAGACTACCGCTCTTAACCACCACACCACACTGGCTCACCAGCAACAAGTATACACATCAAGAGTTATTCTCTTGGACGTATGCAGTTATATTTGGCCTGTTTGGCTTTGAGATGTTGAGTTGTGTATGCCATTATTATTTTGGCATTGTAAATATGGTTTAAGACTCTTTAGAAGGTGTTGTTGATGAATTTGACTGTTAATGAATTTTTGTTGAGATTCCTGCATTGCCGGGAGTTGGACTAGATGACCCTTGGGGTCCCTTTCAACTCTACAATTCTATATGATCGCGGAGGACAAGGCAACCAATGGCAACCAGCCTGGATGGCTATGCTCTGCCTCCACGTTTCTGAATACCACTGCTGGAAAGGGCAAGACAGGAGAGTGCTCTTGTGCTCAAATCCTGCTTGCAGGTTTTCCTTGCTGGCAGCTGGTTGGCCACTGTGAGAATGAGATGCTGGACTTGACAGGACCCTGGTCTGATCCAGCAGTTTCCTAATAGGCTTTTGCCAAGAGCGGGAGGGATAAGACAGAGGGAAGCTTGGCAGGTGCGGGTGCGGGAGCAGAGACAACCCAATCTTGCTCCTGCTGCTGTGTCTGCACCATACTGAGCTCCCTGCTGCCCCACCTGCCTCCCTCTCCCCCTCAGTACCCCACAGTGATGTACACTTCGGGGAAGCCAGGTGTCAGGGAACTGACATCGGAGCAAAATAGAGAGGCGAGGCTCTCCAATGATGCCGGAGAAGGAACCAGTACAGGAGGAGGGAGGGCTCCCGCGGGGGAAGGAAAATCAGGTGACACCAGGAAGAAAGGAGGGTTGGAGAGCGTCTCGGAGGGGAGGCTCCGAGACTCTTCAAGTGAGGTCAGTGAGGAGAGTGGAGGACCACCGATAGGCACGCCCACTCTGCGCAGAAGGCTGCCGCGCAGAGAGGCGAGAAGGAGACTGTCCGTTAAGGAATTTTTATGTTGGAAGAAGTTTAGGAAACGCCCACTGACGGATTCTGCCAGCGACCGAAGCAGTCATGCCCAAGGGGGGCTGCTCAGCCGGGGGAAACGCAACCGCCTCATGCAGTTTGGAGCAGGTGGAGGTTACACACAAGCAACCCCAATTCCCATGATACCAGGTGAGCCACACACATCAGTGCTGTGCTATTGAACACGGGTGGGTCCCTCTGCTGCCCTGCTGTCTGGGGCCTCTGATATCACAATTGGGTGCTGCAAGGTTCTTAGAGGTCAGAGCAGCGGTCGGCGCAGAGTCTATTTTATTTTATTATAAAGCTGGGCTGAAAATTTACATAAATTATTATTATTATTAACTATGCATTAGGTGGGTGTTCTCGAAATCGCCTCCCTCCCTGAGCATTGGGAGGGGAAATGAATTCCTCTGAAATGCGGCTGTGTGTTTATTTAGCTGCCTGCCCTACATCAAGGCACCTGAGAGTTCCAATATTTATTTCTACGCATTCAAAATATTTTTTTCGAAACCCTGCATTGCTCATACTATTGTTGTTGTTGTTGGATGTGGGTGGTGCTGTAGTCTAAAACCACAGAGCCTAGGGCTTGTTGATTGGAAGGTTGGCAGTTCGAATCCCCGCAACGGGGTGAGCTCCCATTGTTCAGTCCCAGCGACTGCCCACCTAGCAGTTCGAAAGCACGTCAAGTTCAAGTAGATAAATAGGTACCGCTCTGGCGCGAAGGTAAATGGCGTTTCTGTGTGCTGCTCTGGTTCGCCAGAAGCGGCTTAGTCATGCTGGCCACATGACCCGGAAGCTGCACGCCGGCTCCCTCAGAGCGAAATGAGCGCGCAACCCCAGAGTCATCTGCACCTGGACATAACGGTCAGGGGTACCTTTACCTCCTCCTCCTCCTTTGTATGCCACCCAGCCACTCTGGGTGGCTCCCAACAGAATATTGAAAACACGATGAAACACCAAAGATTGAAAACTTCCCTAAACAGGGCTGCCTTCAGATATTTTCTAAAAGTGAGCTGGTTGGATTTTTCCTTAACATCTGATCGGAGGGCCTTCCACAGGGCAGGTGCGGCTACTGAGAAGGCCCTCTGCCTGGTGGTGCAAGGCTCTCTCCACAGCATCCCACTTGTTCTACTTCTGGGAATGTCTTGGCAGTGACATCACATTGCATCACACATGCGACACCCAAGATTTTCTGGGCAATGCAACTGGCACAGAAGAGTGAAAGGCTTTCTCCATAGTTCCTGGAACGCCTTAGAAGTGATTCCATGAACTTTGCATCACATTGCTCCTAAGGCAGGGATGGAAGAACGATTTTGGCTGCTGGGCCTGTTCTTTATCGCCACCCCACCCTCCAGGCCAACTCTGATGGGTGGGTGGAGCCACCCACCTGTTAGTCACCTGACATTGTGATGACATCAGATGAGGTGGACAGTCCCGCTCACCTGTCAAGTGACAAACAGGCTGCAGGAGGTGGGTCTCAGTGCCCTTAGCAAACTACAGCTCCCAGCATTCTCTGGGGGAAGCCATGATTGTGGTATCATAGTGCTTCAAACGCATGGTCTGGATGTGGCCAGTAAGTGAAGGTCACCCAATGAATCAGGCTGGCAGAAGATTTAGGAAAGACCAAAGGCAAGGCATTTCTGAGCACAATTCAAAGGGTTGGTGCTGACCTTGAAAGCCCTAAATGACCTTGGTCCTGTATTCTTGAAGGAGCGTCTCCACCCCCATCATTCAGCCCGGACACTGAGGTCCAGTGCCGAGGGCCTTCTGGTGGTTCCCTCACTGCAAGAAGTGAGGTTACAAGGAACCAGGCAGAGGGCCTTCTCGGTAGTGGTGCCTGCCCTATGGAACGCCCTCCCATCAAATGTCAAGGCAATAAGCAACTATTTTACTTTTAAAAGACATCTGAAGGCAGCCCTGTTTAGGGAAGTTTTTAATGTTTAATGCTGTATTGTGTTTTTAATATTCGATTGGGAGCCGCCCAGATGGGCGGGGTATAAATAAGAAATAATAATAATAATTATATAAGGAGTAGTTAACTCATCAAATTCACTGCCATTCATTTCAGAGCTATCCATCAAGAAGAAGCCTATCAATGGCTATGAGTCCTGAGATGGTTGGCCATGCAGGACTGACCTCCTTTAGATGGTCCACTGCTGCCTGCAGCATCGTTGAAGGACAGCCGTCTTTTCAAAGAAGTCCTTTGTAGGCGGCACCATTTTAGGCATGTCCAATTGATGTGTGATCACCAAGTGTGGGGGGAACAGGGGCGGGGCCTAACAGGACAGGCCACTCATATACATGCTCTGCTGAATGGAACCTCACATGAAATGGTCACTACCTGTGCTTGAAAGACCACACCATCTAAGCCTGGTTTAAGGATAAAGGATCTTGAGAAGGCCTGGAAGTTACTAATCCACAGTTATCTCTATGACAGTAGACTGAGCAGGCAAACAGGTCACCTGGTCACACTCTTCTTCACTCACCTCTCTATTTAAATGACAGCCATTATTTCTAAGTATTCACCGCACACCGTATTCGGACATGCAAAGGTTATTTTAACATGCACCCCCTTTCTCCCTCTTTTCTGGCAATTCACCTCCTATTTCTCAGCCCATGTATATGAGGCCGTGAGAGGGCGATGGAGCCTCCATGTTCAGGCATAGCATGCTGGAGGATAAATGCTAAACTATGTTGTAATCAGATTGCTGGTCTTTGGTGACAGATCTAGCAGGGCTGATCCAATCTAGCAGGGCTGATCCGATCTAGTAGGGCTCTCCATTAGGAATTGGGAATTCCATTAGGAATTTGATTCTGCTAGTATTTAAAGGCAAATCTGCGTAATTTGCACAACCATCTTTTGAAATTCACATTTCTCTGAATTTTGCAATGCAAAATGCAGTTCCCCAGCCAAAGGAAAAGAAAGGAAGAAAGAGAGAGAGTGAGAGAGTGAGAGAGAGAAAGCATCCACTAAGATAATGTGACCCTAAAAATGAACACATTAGTGAAAATAACATGCACAAATGAATCATTTTAGGGGGAATGGCTTTGCAAAAATATGTATATTAGGCAAAATTACATGCAAATGTGAATACCTGGGGAAATTTGCAGTCAAATGCCAATGAACTTTCCCGAGGACTTTTAAACAAACAAACAAATCACTAACTGACATGGAAATGTGGCAAGCTGCACTCGAGACTGAAAAACTGAAAGAAACTGAAATTGACAGATTTGCCCATTCTCCTTCTCCTTCCGAGCCAATTCTTCACCTTCGGTCTAGCTGAGACCCTTTGCTGTTGCTTTGAAACACTGTTGTCACCTGTTTGCAGAGCTCCTTCAAAAGGGAACGTCTGTATTAGGCTACCACAGCTAGTCAAAATGTTTACTAGAACTGCTTAATAGAAAAATCAATTGCAAGGGCTGATTGGATGGTTTCAGCAAAGGAGATGAGGGGCTGGTTTCCCCCCCCAGCTTTACAAGAAAGAAAGAGAAAGAAAGAAAGGATTTCGAACAAACTCTACCTTACAAAAGTGAATGGAATGGAATAAAGGTTACGGCTCTGCTGGTTTTTGAGAGTTGTGGGGTGTTAGATGTCTGTTGTCACGAGGGCAGTGTATCCCTGTAAAGCAGCTGTGACTGGGTCCTTGTTTAGTGGTATATTCTTAGGTCTTGAACCTGATTTATGGCTGTCAGCTTCTCCCTCACTGTGTTCTGACAAGCTCTGCAGCCAGTAGAATAAACTTGTTCAAGCTTGAAGTGACATTTCTGTGCTGTTAGGGTCCCCCCCCCTCCTCTCCCACATTCCTCAAGGAAGAAACTGTTCCAGGCTTGTGCCCAGTGCTTCCACTGGATGGAATGAACACTCATTTGGGACCCCCTGCTGCAAGGAATGCTGAGTCTCCAGCTTCTGGGAGGGAGCTGGCATTTTGCGGGGTGGATAATTTAACCCCCACCCTGCCACTTATTCATAGAAATCTATATGTGCTCCTATTTACCTGAGAAAGTCCCTTTTCCCAAGGTCTTGGTCTCTTGGTCCCTGACACCAGCATCCTAACCATAGCTGTCAACTTTTCCCTTTTCTTGCGAGGAATCCTATTCGGAATAATAATAATAATAATAATAATAATAATAATAATAATAATTTTTATTTATACCCCGCCCTCCCCAGCCAAGGCCGGGCTCAGGGCGTCTAACAAGCAATAATAAAAACAAGTTGAATGAATTCAACTTAAAAACAAGATTAAAATACATCATTAAAATATTGAAACATTAAAATATTAAAATGCAGCCTCATCACAGGAGAGGAAAGTAAAAGAAAGAGGGGGAGGCAGTCAAATTGGCTCCAAGCCAAAGGCCAGGCAGAACAACTCTGTCTTACTTGCCCTTCGGAAAGAAATCAGATCCTGCAGGGCCCTGGTCTCATGAGGCAGAGTGTTCCACCAGGCCAGAGCCAGTGTTGAAAAGACCCTGGCTCTGGTTGAGGCTAATCTAACTTCCTTAGGGCTCGGGACCACTAGGGTGTTGCTATTTATGGACCTTAAGGTTCTCTGTGGGGCATTTTAAGGGAATTTCCCTTAAAAAAAGGGAAACGTTGACAGCTATGATCCTAACCACAATGGCAAATTACTCTGGCAGCCTAACTCATTGCCATGAGCCCTGAAACATTGGAGGGACAGTACTTGGGTTGTCAAGCCCTGATATAGGAGAAAGACGAGAAGGAAGAACCAGAGGAGGAGGCTGGACAGGAAGAACTTGGGTTAGGAAGAAGAAGAAGAAGAAGAAGAAGAAGAAGAAGAAGAAGAAGAAGAAGAAGAAGAAGAAGAAGAAGAAGAGGAGGAGGAGTTTGGATTTGATATCCCGCTTTATCACTACCTGAAGGAGTCTCAAAGTGGCTAACATTCTCCTTTCCCTTTCTCCCCCACAACAAACACTCTGTGAGGTGAGTGGGGCTGAGAGACTTCAGAGAAGTGTGACTAGCCCAAGGTCACCCAGCAGCTGCATGTGGAGGAGCGGGGAAGCGAATCCGGTTCACCAGATTACGAGTTCACCGCTCTTAACCACTACTCCACACTGGCAGGATCTTGTCTTTTCACCAACTTTGGAACAGGGAGCCGGAATAACACCTCTCCCCTTTGGCGTTCCTGCAGAGGAGAGAGCCTCAGTGAAGACTGGCAGGTGGAAGGGGTGGCAACTTGAATAAATTATTTGGGGGCAGGTAAGCCCCACGCTACATAACCGATCACATGACAGGGTGTACCCACATGATTTGAATGGCAATGCCCATCAACTTTGGGTGTGTGTGTCAGGCCTCCTCCCTAGTCACCCACTTCACTACCACTTCTTGACACCTGGTCCCACAACCACTGTACTTTCTGTGTTGCCACCTTATCTGCTCTCCTTGACCTTGGGATGAGTGGATGAATGCTATCCAACAACACTGAGTCTGTTAACACACTCTCTCTCTCCCAGTTCTCCTCCTCCTAGCTGTTCCCTACCCAGTTCTCCTCAGCTTCTGCATTCTGAACTATGCCCCTCTGCAAACCGCCGTTCCAAATCTATACTGTTCTCCTGCTCCTGGGAAGATTCAGGATCTTGATCAGGAGCAGGGGGAGGCTCCCACCATTCCTCCTCTGTGCAGCCCTCCTTAGCACGGTCCCTGACAAGGAGCCGTCAACTTATGGGGGGAATGAGATGCCCTTGGCCCCTAGGAGTTGGCTTCTATGGTGGGTGGGCTATGGTCAGTTGGGTAGGAGAGTCTGAACAGGAAGGTGCAACCTTGTCGCCTAGAGCCAGGCACTGTGGATGGGAGCAGAGGCCCCCACCGCCTGGATGGAGCGCCCATTTGCAATCTTGACATCCTTGCAAGTTGAGAGAGTCTCCTTGCATTGCAGGGGTTTGGACCAGATGACCCTTTGCGTTTCCTCCAGCTCCACAATTCTATCCAGCTCAACAATTCTAGCATTCCAAGTGAGTGTACCATGCCCTATCTTTCAAAGCTGGTGGGAGGGTTGAGAAACTTTGGGACATCTCCACAGTTTCCATCACTTGTGAGTCCAGCCCTGAACTTTTTGCCCTGCTCTAGAATGCCTGAACTTTGACTCCTGAGCCCTGGGTCTGTTGCTAAGCCCATGCCTTTATGTGCCCGAATAAATAGATCTCTAATTAATTAAATACTTATTATATTTATAGACCACCCTTCATCTGAAGATCTTAGGGCGGTTCACAAGTAAGAACCTCTGTCTGCATATGTCGGGTGAGACCCTAGACATCCACCCCTACTGAATCCACATGTTGTGCTACAGCAGTGGTTCTCAACTTATGGGTCCCCAGATGTTGTTGGACTACAACTCCCATCATCCCTAGCTAGTAAAGCCAGAGCTCAGGGATGATGGGAGTTGTAGTCCAACAACATCTGGGGACCCACAGGTTGAGAACCGCTATGCTACAGGATCTGTCCATGACAATGTTGGCATGACTCTAGGACCGTTTCTCTGACGAGAGAAAAGCCTACGACGATTCTGTGCCTATAAATTCCCAGTGACTCTTCTGATGCATAACCATGGGCAAGGATTTGGCACACCGGTAGTCATGGAACAGTTCAGACATATAAAGACATGACACCTGCCCCATAAAACTGATATCATAGGAGGAGGAGTTTTTACAAAGGCCATATTAAACTATGTACAGCGGAGAGAAACGATGTTGACATCCTCCTCCTCAGGCTTGTAAAACTGAGACTGCTTGCTGCAAGCGGCAGTAAGTTTGCATTTTAATAACAGTAATTAGAATCACCTTCAAGGGAATCGGGAGCTCTGCTGGTTCAGCAGTTTACGTCTGGACAGGCAGCAGTCGAACCATGGGAGAGAGTGAGGTCTACCACGCGATGTGCTTTGCGCAAGGAAAGGGCAACCAGAATGATCAAACCCCAGCCATTATAACTATGTCTGCCCTGGTCGGAGGCTGTATTTCTTCTGAATGCCAATGGTTGGAAACTGCAGGAGGGGAGAGGGCTCTTCTGTTTGGGTTCCGCTTTCCAGTTTCCTCACAGGGATCTGCTTGGCTACTGTGAGAACAGGATGCTAGATGTTCCCCTGGTCTGATCCAGCAGCCTTTTCTTATGTGCTTATTGCTGAATTGCGGAAGTTGCTCTCAGTAGTTTGAATAATGGTCCTTAGATAGCCTTGGGGTCTGGCGGGCTTCTGGGCTAGACGTCTCAGGAAACCCGATTTTGCACCTGTATTTGGTTGCTAAGTGGGACACAGGTGGCACTGTGGGTTAAAGCACAGAGCCTAGGACTTGCCGATCAGAAAGTCGGCGGTTCGAATCCCCGCGACGGGGTGAGCTCCCGTTGCTCGGTCCCTGCAAACGGCATTTCCGTGACCGACTCTGGGGTTGCGGCGCTCATCTCGCTTTACTGGCCGAGGGAGCCGGCGTACAGCTTCCAGGTCATGTGGCCAGTATGATTAAGCCGCTTCTGGCAAACCAGAGCAGCACACGGAAATGCTGTTTACCTTCCCGCCACAGTGGTACCTATTTATCTACTTGCACTTTGACGTGCTTTCGAATTGCTAGGTTGGCAGGAGCAGGGACCGAGCAACGGGAGCTCATCCCATTGCGGGGATTCGAACCGCCGACCTTCTGATCGACAAATCCTAGGCTCTGTGGTTTAACCCACAGTGCCACCCGCGTCCCAGGAATATGTGTAGATTGAGATAAACCCACTGTATCTGTATTTCAATCTTCCGCCTGAATGACATCTAGAGATCCTAGGTAATCCGCAAAAGATTGAGCCATTCTTGCTCTCGGTAGATGTAGCAAGGGCCAAGAAGGTGGGTGGCTTTCAAATAGGATCAGACAGATTCACGGAGGACAAGGCTTTCAACATCTAATAGCCACCATGGCTATTTTGCTTCCTCCACTGTAAGAAGCAATGCACACCTGTTGTTGTGAATCACAAGCGAGGAGTTGCACTTGGGTCTCGTGTGTGGGCTTCTGTGCAGGCATTTGATTGGTCACTGCAAGAACAGAATGCTGGTCTACATGGCTTAATCCACCAGAATCTTCTTATGTCTTGAGTGAATTTGAAATAGAGTAGTACCTTGGATCTCGAATGTCTTGTGTCTCAAACGTTTTTGCTCCCAAACGCTGCAAACCTAGAAGTGACACAGCTTCCGTGGCTTCTGATTGAGTGCAGGAAGCTCCTGCAGGCAATCAGAAGCCATGCTTTGGTTGTTGAACATTTTTGGAAGTCGAACGGACTTCCAGAATGGATTCCGTTTGACAACCAAGGTATGACTGTATGCAGAATCAAATGCTCTCTGATTCTAAAATGGAGAAAACAAAATGAAAGCTCACTGTATTATGAATGAAAGTAGGGTAGGCAAATCTGTCCATTTTGGATATTCTCAGTTTCCATTTCCATTGACTCTGAGTTTCCATATTAGTTACCCTATTTCTGGATCTTTTTGTCATATTTTCCCCCCAAAAAGGAAAAAAAAAAGTGCGGATTAAAATTTGTATGAATTTTCATATTCAAATTTCCCAATGTGAAATTTTGCCTAATCACACATTTTTGCAACCACGTTCCCCTAATGTTTTTAGTATGTTTTAGCATGTTACTTTCACTTGTCTACATATTTCGCCCCCTGTGCATTTTTCTTAGCTGCAGAACTACACCACAACATTCAGATAAGTGTGGATTGCAAAAGATATAATTGCATTTTGGTTCATGCATTGGTTTGGGAGAACTGTGAATTGGACAGGTTTGCTTTAAGATGCAAACGGAATAAATTCCCCCTCGTTCTCCATCTCCTCTGTCCCTATGTGAGTACATGCAGATAAAATCAACGGGTTTTAAAAACAGGCAGGCATAACAAAATAATCCTCAATACAATGCTGACCAATTGGCTGGTCAGGTGTTGTCGGCGAATCCAAGCATGGCCTTCTCAAATTCAAATATGTCCCACAGCTCCTGAGCACCTAGGTGAGAACAGGAACTTTGTGTGCTTCTAGAAACCCTCCTTCTGGTTTTCATCCATCTCCATTTTTTTTATTACCATACTTTTCTGTGTATAAGACTATTTTTTTTTTACTCAAAAATAAGCTTCAAAAACTGGGGGTGTCTTATACACTGGTAGAGGGTAGGGGTGACAGGTGATTGGTTGCAGCTGCGAGCTGCAGATTGTAACAACAACAACAACAACAACAACAACAACAACAACAACAACAATTTATTATTTATACCCCGCCCATCTGGCTGGGTTTCCCCAGCTACTCTGGGCAGCTCCCAACAGAATATTAAAAACAGAACACAGCATTAAACATTAAAAACTTCCCTAAACAGGGCTGTCTTCTCATGTCTTTTAAAAGTTAGATAGTTGCTTATTTCCTTCTCATCTGATGAGAGGGCGTTCCACAGGGCGGGCGCCACTACCGAGAAGGCCCTCTGCCTGGTTCCCTGTAATTTTGCTTCTTGCAGTGAGGGAACCGCCAGAAGGCCTTCGGAGCTGGACCTCAGTGTCTGGGCAGAACAATGGGGGTGGAGATGCTTCCTCAGGTATACTGGGCTGAGACCGTTTAGGGCTTTAAAGTTCAGCATCAACAGAAGCCCGGGAAGCTTCTGCTCAGCTTAGTGAGAAAGGCACGATGCTCTGGTGGGTTCAAAAGCCCTCATGCCACCTTCCCAAAGCACTCCCAGGTTTGGGATGGAGGCAGGAGGGCTTCAGCATCCTGCCAGAGCCAAAAGGGAGGTGGCCTTTGGACTGAAAAACATTCCCCACCATTGGGCTGGGGTGACAGAGGGCAAGTTCTGATAAGCGACAGACCCATTGCTTCTTCTTGACCCCCCTTCCATTCTCTCATACATACAATGCAGTCAGGACGAAACTGGTTGCCATGAAGGGAACTTGGAGAAATTATTCCTCAATGCAAGATCCCACTCCTTGGTTTGTTTTGCTTTCCTTTCGTTCCCTTCTCTCTTGTCATGCTAGTGTTGTAGGCTCTGTCTGGGCGCAGTCTGCTGCCGGCCGAGGACGGGCTGTTCAGAGAAATCTGTATCGCTGCATCCGACTGAGCCATGGGGAGGCCTTTTGTTTGCAACTCTGGCTGGTAGCCAAGCCGGGGAAATCTGCACTCTTGACCCCTTGATTAGTCAGATGTACATTAGCGGCAGCAAAAAAAGAAAAAAAGAAAAGAAAAGAAGAATCCCAGATAATTTTAAGCTTAATCATGTGGAAAGTTTCACATTTGTTTTAAAAATCAGGTTTAACCTCTAATGAAATTTGGATCCAGATGGTTGACCTTAAGAAAATAAGTGGATCTAGGAGACGCATTCACATCTTTTTGTGTGTGTTTGAAGTGTGAGACTAAAGACACAGATACGGAAAGCTGCTTTTTGCTTAAGATGCTGCTGAGTTTTTCTGGCGGTGATTTGAGGCCCCTCCCTCCCGAAAAATCTTCTCCGGTCCGGATTAAAATCCGAGCCGCAGAAGACTTCCAGACATACCCTTAATTTGGAAAGTAGTTCCTATGCAAATGGAACGGTGGTTGTCATTCATTTCCACGTTATCTGCTTTCAAAGGATGCATGCGGGAAAAGTAAGCAAATTCTGGTTGATTTGGAAATGGGAGCTGAGCTGTTTCATTTTTTTTTTTTGTGGTGGTGGGGGGTATATCTTAGCTCAAGCCAATGCCAAACCAATGCTGGAAGAAGAACACTTACCTCTGCTTTGCACTTGACTGGACCAGCCGACTGGTTCAGCTCATGCAAAGATGGCAACATTGTTCTTGGACAGCAACACTACAGGCAGCAAGGCGGACGGTGTGGTTGAACATTCCTTGCACAAATACATAAAAAGCTGGTGTATAAGGGAGGTGAGCCTGGAATTCCTGTTTCTTGCACCTAGTTTTCTATGATCAGGGAGGTTTATCCTTTCAGTATGGAGGAGCTTCCAATTATGAAGTCCCACACCTGCGAGGTCCAATCTCCAAGCTCACCTGGGTCTTCATTTAGCCTGGTACTACCTCTCGTGTAAAGGGACGCGGGTGGCGCTGTGGGTTAAACCACAGAGCCTAGGACTTGCTGATCAGAAGGTTGGCGGTTCAAATCCCCGCGACGGGGTGAGCTCCCTTTGCTCAGTCCCTGCTCCTGCCAACCTAGCAGTTCGAAAGCACGTCAAAGTGCAAGTAGATAAATAGGTACCGCTCCGGCGAGAAGGTAAACGGCTTTTCCGTGCGCTGCTCTGGTTCACCAGAAGTGGCTTAGTCATGCTGGCCACATGACCCAGAAGCTGTACACCGGCCAGTAAAGCGAGATGAGCGCCGCAACCCCAGAGTTAGTCACGACTGGACCTAATGGTCAGGGGTCCCTTTACCTACCTCTCATGCAACTTTTTAATATTAAAAACCACTAGGATGTCAGTTGCAAGGGGTATTCTGAATGGACATTTAATTGGGCAAAGGATGAAGGAAGGAAGAAGAAACACGGTTGCCATTTTGCAGTGACACCCATACGACACCTTCATTTCTGGGGCAATGCAATTGATGGCTCCCCACAACTCCTTAAATTAACAAAGGAAAACATGGAAATTGGGGGGGGGAGAGGAGGAGGAGCTGAAATTCCCCACCTGCAGGAGGCCAACCGTACGTCCTGTCAAGTTTGCGATTCGGCCCTGTGATGTGCCATGAAATGTGGGCCAGGGGGATTTGACAACCTCCCACCCCCCACTCTTCCTCTGCCTCTTTTAAAAAGTGGCTTTGAGGGGGAATTTAGCGACGAGAAGCAGCGAGCGCCGAAACCAAGTGAGCCTGAAACAAGGGAATAACAAGAAAACAGAGAGCCCAGCACGCGTCCATTGCCTGGGGCAAGCTACAGCTGATGGATAAAGTGACAGACGAAAGCCTCTCCTCATTTCCATTTTAATCTCTGCCGACTAATTGTCATCAATATCATCAGGGTCAGCGGACCAGTAGTGCGGCTCCTGCAACCTTCACAAGGAGCAGAAGCTCTCTGCCTGCCCAGCCTCCCCTGAGAGTTTGCCCGCTGGTCCAGGATGGCTCAGATTGAGGGAGGGAGGGATGCAATGGCTGCCTGCGAGGGGTGAGGGCACTCAACAATGGGCCTGGCTGCTGTTTCTGCACTCTGTTTACTGCTTCCACCTGCCTTGTTTTGCAGATCGAGCGCCGCTTGCCTCTAGCTTCCTGGGATAGAGGAAGCTGCCCTGTACTGAGTCACCGCACTGTTGGCATCTGGCTGTCTCGAGAGACAATGGAGTGTGCCTCCAGGGGTGAAGTCAAACCTCTGCGTGACCTCAGTGGGGTGTGAACCTGGACAGTGTGCGTGGAAGTCCTGGGCTGCCCAGACGACAAGACCCACCAAACCCCAGCCTTGCTGATGTGGTCCAAAGGAAAGCAGAGTGAGACGTTTGGCACCAGCTTGGCTGCAGGAAGGAACCATTTTAGGGACTCCACTTTGAATTTGTGTACGGTCTACTCCTTAGTCTTTTCCTCTCATGAAGATATCTTGCAAGGCAGTGAAGCTTTAAGATCAGAGTCTTCCTTCTACTAGATGATGATGAAGAAGAAGAGTTTGGATTTGATATTCTGCTTTATCACTACCCGAAGGAGTCTCAAAGCGGCTAACATTCTCCTTTCCCTTCCTCCCCCACAATAAACACTCTGTGAGGTGAGTGGGGCTGAGGGACTTCAAAGAAGTGTGACTAGCCCAAGGTCACCCAGCAGCTGCATGTGGAGGAGCGGAGACACAAACGCAGTTCACCAGATTACGAGTCTATCGCTCTTAACCACTACTCCACACTGGCAGGATCTCGTCTTTTCACCAACTTTGGAACAGGGAGCCGGAATAAAACCTCTCCCCTTGGGCCTTCTAGCAGAGGAGAGAGCCTCAGTAAAGACTGTCAGGTGGAAGGGGTGGCTGAGAGACTTCAAAGAAGTGTGACTAGCCCAATGTCACCCAGCAGCTGCATGTGGAGGAGCGGAGACACGAACCCTGTTCACCAGATTACGAATCTACCGCTCTTAACCACCACACCACACTGGTAGATAGGCCACCTTCCCACCTTCCCATCTTCTCCTTACTTCTCTCTACAACACATGAAGAAACTGCTTCCTTTACCGCTGGACCCACTATTGGTCTTATTCACTCAATCCACCAGACCTTGTCTTTGCATGCAGGGGATAGACAAGTCCCTAACTCACGGAGGGTTTAAGTCCCATCAGCTACCCTCACTTGGTTTAGCTGGCCAGTCAAAGCCGTTTCCTGAGGTGTGGCTGCTGTCACAGAATCCTAGAATTCTGGTGTCGGAAGGGACCCCAAGACTCATCTATTCCAACCTCCTGCAATGCAGCAATGAATATGCAGCTGTCCCATATGGCAATCGAACCTGCAACCTTGGCGTTCTCAGCACTAGGCTCTAACCAACTGAGCTGTTGCATGCTAGCAACTTCTCGGACCCACAGGTGAGAGCTAAGTGTGGTTTGTCCCAAGGTGAACAAACTACCACAGAAGGAGCACAACATGTGTCGTCGTCCCCCCGCAGGGACTCTTCAGGATTTGGGGCGGGGGACATTGCCCAGTCCTAAACCTGAGATGTTGAGATATTTGAACCCGGAGCCTTTTGCACACAAAGGAGATGCTCTGCCCCTGAGCTACAATGCTATTGTATGGACTGGAGAAGGAAAACAAATTATCCAGGGGGGGGGGCATTAGAGAGGTGTTTACAGTTATGAATGGGATGGCAACCGCACTTCCTGAAACAATGTGCAAACCGAAACACAGCCCCCCTTTGAAATCCACCCTTTCCTGAAGTTTGCAATGCCATTATCCAGCAAAGTGATGCGTCAAAAACTGCCTGAGCTAGTGTTAAGTATGCTTAGATATGTGAATATTAATGAAAATAGTGTACAAAATCCTAATATGTGTACTCTCAGGGGGTAAAATTGCACATAGCGATGTGTGTTTTTGGAGAGATTTGCACTCAAATGCTGATGTGTTTCCCTGAGGATTTTCTTCTTCTTTTTTCCCTTTTTAAATCAAGAAACTCTTTTGGAAACATGGATAACTTAATTTAAGGTACAGCGAGACATTGGAATGGGTGGATTCACCCAGCCCTGGCAGGGAGCTGCTAATCATGCAGGGTCCTCGATTGTGTGGAGGAATTTAAGGTAAAGGTAAAGGGACCCCTGACTGTTAGGTCCAGTCGTGGACGACTCTGGGGTTGCAGCACTCATCTCGCTTTACTGGCCGAGGGAGCCGGCGTACAGCTTCCGGGTCATGTGGCCAGCATGACTAAGCCGCTTCTGGCGAACCAGAGCAGCGCACGGAAACGCAGTTTACCTTTCCGCCAGAGTGGTACCTATTCATCTTCTTGCACTTTGACGTGCTTTCGAACTGCTAGCTTGGCAGGAGCAGGGACTGAGCAACGGGAGCTCACCCCGTCGTCGGGATTTGAACCACTGACCTTCTGATCGGCAAGCCCTACGCTCTGTGGTTTAACCCACAGCGCCACCCGTGCTCAAAAACAACAAGCTGAAGGCCTTCCTTGCACATGTAAGATTGTTGCGGTTAGGACTTCTGTTCATTTTCCTGCTCCTTACTATGAGCCTTTGCGTGTTCGTGCTTGAACTTGCCATTGTGAGCTACTGACCTGCAGCTTTGGCAGTTGCCTTCTTCCAGAGAGCACAGCTTCTTCCTTCTGTCAGAATGTCCCGAAACTGTGTCTTAAGAAAGGAACAGAAGGAATAATCCCTATTATCCAATACTAGGCTCTGGGTGAAGGAGGACCAGTCAGACCTTGAAACTAGCTTGTTGAAGACCTATAGGCCAGGCCAGGGTCTGTGACAAAAGTATCCAATCCAGGCTTATGCTACCATCTGAGCATCCAGGAGCATCCATGTTCAATCAATCAATCAATCAATCAATCAATCAATCAATCAATCAATCAATTTATTTGTATGCCGCCTTTCCAAAATTAAAACCAGGCTCTAGGCAGATTACAACATATTAAAAATTGCAGTCGTACCTTGGAAGTCAAATGGAATCCATTCCGGAAGTCCGTTCGACTTCCAAAGCGTTCAAAAACCAAAGCACAGCTTTGGGTTGGCTGTTTTTTAACATATCATTTCCAACAATCGTTTAACATATTTTCTTATCTTATACAATGTTTTAGACTTTGTAAAAGACTTTGTAAAAACTCGGCCACATCTGAAGATTTTCCAATCTTTATCACTTTGTCTACATTTCTTAATTTCTCTATTACTTTTAATCATCCTTAACTAATAACTCTCTTCGTAGTCTTCACTGCAATATTTCACACAGTCCTCCTTACAAAACTTCTTGCAGTCCTACTAGCGTAATCTGTTTATTACAATTGCTTTCCAAATACTTCAGATATTTACTCCAGTCCTCTAAGAATCTCTGGTCCTGCAGGTTTCGGATCCTTCCTGTCATCTTATCTAATTCTGCCTAGTCCATTAATTTCATTTGCCACTCTTTGTCTTTCGTTGGTAGTTCTTCCAAACCGAAGCCATTCTTAAACTGAGGTGCACTTTCCCTAATGAGGCCTCCTGCTGCCAGTGCCCTTCCAACGTTCAGTTTCCGTTCTTAGACCGAGGTAAAGTTCTCAAACCAGGACACTATTTCCAGTTTTGCGGAGTTTGTAGACCGAATCGTTCTTAAACAGGACTGTTCTTAAACAGAGGTACCACTGTATAGAGTGCCCTGAGGCCCTTGGAGAAGGGACTATGCAATATTTTTTGTGTAAGAGAGAGGGAGGGAGAAGGGGTTAAGTTCTGCTCTGTTTTGCACACTTCCCCATTCCCAGTGGCGTAGCGTGGGGGGTGCAGGGGGGGCCGGCCGCACCGGGCGCAACATCTGGGGTTAGGGCAAATCCACAGGTTAGGGGGTGCAAATCCACGGGTTAGGGGGTGCAAATTACTTGCCTTGCCCCGGGTGCTGACAACCCATGCTACGCCACTGCCCATTCCTGCTTAAATATTGCATTAACGGATCTGCAGCTTTGTGGGGGGATTTGAATATTTTGCATTTTGTTGTTGTTTAGTCGTTTATCATGGAACTTTGGAGTGTCAGGCATAGCCCTACTGGCTTTAGCCCAAACGTAGCAGAGTTTTCCTGCACAGCGAAGAAGCTAGTTGCGGCAGTAATGACTAGTCAGCTAGACTCAGAATAACTATTTACAGGATTTATTAAAAGGAAAAAATAAAACCAGCAGAGTTTCTGCATACAAATCAAAACAAAATAAATCCTCTCTTTCTCTCTCTCAAAACCATACACAGCACTTCTACTCCTAACAACACCTCACCTCAAACTGAGCTAGCAAACCCTTGATAACAGAGTAGAGTGCTGGTCGTTAACCAATCAGAGTGAGTAGTTTCTAGGTCAAGCAGACCTGGGCTTTCTGCCAAGAGTAAATTGACACCAGCCTGAGTTAATTGTGAGAAGCCAGAATCTGCAAGTTTCCCACGAGAACCAATTAACAGAAACTGAAACAGAAACTGAACACCCCCTCACAGATTCTGCTGAACAATTAACACTAAATACACCTATGTAGGAGATCATTTTTCCAGCAAACCTAAACCCTTGCACATTCGCTTGTTCTTTACCTTTGCCAATGGTTTAGTTAACACATCTGCTACATTTTCTTCACTTGATACATAAGTACAGGTGATTACATTGTCTTGTACACAGCAACGTACATTTTGGTATTTTACAGAGATATGTTTGGAACGCGATTTGAAACCCTCTGTTTTACTTAAGGTTATACAAGCTTGATTATCAATGTAAACTTGTACTGGTTCTCCACAATTTACATTTAAATCTGTTAACAAATGCTTGAAATAAATCACCTCGTTGCACAATTCACTCAATGCGGCGTACTCTGATTCCGTTGATGACACACTTACAACGTCTTGCTTGCGTGACCGCCAGCTGATTAAAGCTCCACCGACCATTATGACTAGTCCTGTGACAGATTTTCTATCCGGCAAATTTCCCCAGTCACTATCACAGTAGCAACTCAACATTTCATCCTCTGAAGAATTTAATTGTAACATATAGCCAATTGTCTGTTTCAGATACCTCAGAACTTGTTTTACCCCTTTCCAGGCATTTAGTGTGGGTTTTGAGACCAATCTACTTAATATGCCTACTGCATAACTAATATCAGGTCTGGACCACTGTGCTAGATACAATAAACTTCCAATTACAGAGTGATATACATCAGGATGTTCAAATTCAGGACTCTCATCTACATGAAGTGTTTTTTATGAAACCTGGATCCATAGGCACCACTGCCCCTTTGCAATCCTGCATCCTGTATGTAGTCAGTAGTTGTTTAACTTTGTTCTGCTGACTAATTAGGCAGCTGCCATCTTGGGCCCAGCACACTTCCAACCCTAGATATGTCCTAACCGGGCCTAAGTCTTTCACTTTGAACTTACTGGACAATTGCTTGGCAAACCTTTTAGTTTGTTTATCTGTTTTGCAGGCATACAAAACATCATCTACATAAATCAGACAAAACTCTTGATCACTGCCTGTACCACGTACATAAACACAATTGTCAGCTGTACTCTGCTTGAAACCAAATGACACTAAGGCCTCATGGAAACATTTGTTCCAAGATCTTGCAGCCTGTTTGAGACCGTATAGAGCTTTGTTTAATTTCAACACTCTATTGGAACCTGTCTCATAACCAGGCGGTTCGGCTAGATACAGGTCTTCTGATATTGACGCATGTAAATATGCAGTCTGAATGTCAAAATGGTTTAACAGGAGTTTTCTCTTTGCTCCAAGCGTTAAAATCAGCCTTACACTGTCTCCCTTAGCAGTAGGGGAAAAAGTCTCGTCATAATCTTTTCCAGGCCTCTGAGAGTATCCTTGAGCCACTAAACGAGCTTTGTATTTGTACTCTCCTGTCACCAGAGGTTTAAGTTTGTACACCCACCTGCAGCCTACAATCTTTGCCCCCTCAGGCGCTGCTACTGGTGTAAAAACCTTGTGCTCATTCAGAGAGGACATCTCTTCCTCCATTGCCTGTTTCCAGAGCTCTGCCTCCTCTTTTGGTAACTTTAATGCCTCCTGAAAACTCTTGGGTTCTGCACTTACACTAAACACATTTGCAGTATCTGGAGAAAAACGCACCGGAGGCACTCCTTTGTTTTGTCTTTTAGATCTTCTGGGAGAAAATTTTTCTTCTGACCCACTTTCCTCCTCAGAACTACGACCTCTCTTTTGTTGCTTAGCAACTGGTCTTTGGCTAACTCCACTTTCTTGAGAGCTCTTATCTGAAGTTTCCTCCCCCTCAGACTCTGATTCTCTGTGTTTACCTTCAGAGTCATGAAGCTCCTGGGAAGGTTCAAACCAAACCTCAGTATTGGCATGTAGTCTCTCCCAGCCACTATGTTCACAAAAACTGGCATTCCTGGAGATCACAATGCCATTTGTCCCTTCAGCAAAGCGGAAACCTTTTCCCAGCTCCTGGTAACCCACAAACACTAACTGTTTGGTCTTAGGATCTCCCTTCTTCCTCATTTGTTTCGGAATTAATACCCAGGCTTTTGATCCAAACACATGCAAATGGTCAATTTTGGGTTTTTTCTGAAACAATTTAAAGTACGGAGTTGTACCTATTGTTTGATGAAAGAGCCTATTTTGGAGATAACACGCGGTGAGCATGCTCTCCCCCCAATAAGACATGGGCAAATCAGCATCGTCAAGCATGGCAAACATCATATCTTGTAAAGATCTATTTTTTCGCTCTGCCACGCCATTCTCCTCTGGGGAAAAAGCGTTCGTTTTTCTATGCCCAATGCCATGCTTTTGTAACCAATCTCTAAAGGCATTTGACATAAATTCGCCACCTCTGTCCGTCTGAATCCTTTTGAGTTTAATGGACAGAAATCTTTCCACAGATGCCACCCAGCCTTTAAACTTAGTGAACACGTCACCCTTATTCTTCATGGGAAAAACCCAGGAGTAACGCGTGGCGTCATCCACAATTGTTAATGAAAAACGTGATCCACCCCTGCTTACAGCAAATGGACCAATTACGTCCATGTGAACCAGCTGTAGCGGTGCCTCACTAACTCTGTCGCTTCTGGGGTAAGAGACTCTGTGGGTTTTAACCTTTTTACACACATTACAATCAAGGTACTTGTTACAACTCTTTAAATTACCCCCATCAGCCAATTCAGACATTTTTAGTACACTTTTCCAGCAAGCATGCCCCATTTTCCTATGCAATAAGTGCACACAGTTGTCATGTATAGCTTTGTTATTCACTGCAGGCTGAGATTTACTGACTACTGCTGCAACTTGAGATCCTGCTTTAAGCCAAAACAAGCCTCCCTCTGACTTAGCAGTGCCTAAAATCTCACCAGCCTTCTTAATAATGCAACTGTCTCCTTCAAAATACACTTTAAACCCAGCTTTTAGCAAACAATCTACAGACATCAGATTGCTCCTTAATGACGGCACACAAAGTACATTTTGCAGGCATTCACGAAGACAAGGAACAAAAACTGCACCCCCCGAAATCACTTCGGAAGTACTTCCGTCTGCTAGAGCCACCTGGCTGCGCTGTGCTGAGTTCTTGGAAACAAACAATTCATCTGAATTCACGATGTGGCGAGATGCTCCCGAATCGACCACCCAGACCGCTTGTTTCTCATCAGCAATCTTGACCTCGCCGGTCACCAGCTGAGCCGACTGTTTTCGTTTGAAGAACTTCTTTTCACGCTGCTGCTGCTGCTGATCTCGTCTCTGCTCCTGCACCGGCAACTGAGACTTGACCAACTTCGGACATTGTCGTTTTAGATGCGCTGAAGACCCACATCGGAAACAACGCCTAACAGCAAACGCTGACTCCTCACCGGTACGCTGCTCTTGCTTCACCTCTGGCACGGCATGAGAACTCCTTCCAAACCGCCCGCCTGTAGAAGCCTCTGCAGCCAACGACCTTTCTTGCCTCTTCTGCCATTCTTCAATCAAACGCCCAGTAACGTAACTGACTGATAAATCATGCTCCTGCATGCCTTCTAGAGACAAAACTAAATTATCCCAGCTTTCCGGGAGAGAACTCAAAATAATAGCCACCTTCTCCTGCTGGTCTAACGCACAGTCTCTTTCCTGTAGCGCAGTAAACTTTAACTGTAAACTGTGTAGGTGTTCCTGCATTGTAACCCCAGGCTGTAACATTGCCTTGTACAATGCCTTGCGAATGAACAGCTTGGAAACCGCTGTCTCACGCACATGGAGTTCTTTAAGTGCTTGCCACACACCTCTAGCTGTCTTGATTCCCCTCACATACGGCAACTGGGAATCTTCCAGCCCCAAGACAATTGTGGCCCTTGCTCTTTGGTCTTTATCGAGGTCTTCATCATCAGGCTTCGCAGGAAACTTACTCACCACTTGCCAGAGACGATCCCTCTGCAGCACTGCCTGCATGCGTTCCGACCACAGCAAGTAATTGGAGTCATTCAGACGCTCAAAAGCCATCTGAACTGGTTGTGAGGCCATCTTGAGAGCGATGTCCCTGGAACCCGGAACCAGCTACTCACGACCACCGAGAGAGAAAACAGGAACCACAGCACCCAGCACTCACACGCTGCAGCTGTTGTCCTTGTGTCCGCTGAGTCACCAGCTCACCACGGTCAGGAACCAGCCAGAGTCCATCTGCTGCACCAGCAGGAACAACAACTTCTGGAACTACTGGAACCAACGCCGTTGATGCTGACACCACCGCAACTCAGGCTGGCAGCACAATGCCCATAACCTCATGGAACTTTGGAGTGTCAGGCATAGCCCTACTGGCTTTAGCCCAAACGTAGCAGAGTTTTCCTGCACAGCGAAGAAGCTAGTTGCGGCAGTAATGACTAGTCAGCTAGACTCAGAATAACTATTTACAGGATTTATTAAAAGGAAAAAATAAAACCAGCAGAGTTTCTGCATACAAATCAAAACAAAATAAATCCTCTCTTTCTCTCTCTCTCAAAACCATACACAGCACTTCTACTCCTAACAACACCTCACCTCAAACTGAGCTAGCAAACCCTTGATAACAGAGTAGAGTGCTGGTCGTTAACCAATCAGAGTGAGTAGTTTCTAGGTCAAGCAGACCTGGGCTTTCTGCCAAGAGTAAATTGACACCAGCCTGAGTTAATTGTGAGAAGCCAGAATCTGCAAGTTTCCCACGAGAACCAATTAACAGAAACTGAAACAGAAACTGAACAGTTTAGTCGTGTCTGACTCTTCGTGACCCCATGGACCAGAGCACACCAGGCACTCCTGTCTTCCACTCCCTCCCGCAGTTTGGTCAAACTCATGTTTGTAGCTTCGAGAACACTGTCCCACCATCTCGTCCTCTGCTGTCCCCTTCTCCTTGTGCCCTCCATCTTTCCCAACATCAGGGTCTTTTCCAGGGAGTCTTCTCTTCTCATGAGGTGGCCAAAGTATTGGAGCCTCAGCTTCAGGATCTGTCCTTCCAGTGAGCACTCAGGGCTGATTTCCTGCAGAATGGAAAGGTTTGATCTTCTTGCAGTCCATGGGACTCTCAAGAGTCTCCTCCAGCACCATAATTCAAAAGCATCAATTCTTCGGCGATCAGCCTTCTTTATGATCCAGCTCTCACTTCCATACATCACTACTGGGAAAACCATAGCTTTAACTATACGGACCTTTGTTGGCAAGGTGATGTCTCTGCTTTTTAAGATGCTGCCTAGGTTTGTCATTGCTTTTCTCCCAAGAAGCAGGCGTCTTTTAATTTCATGACTCTGGTCACCATCTGCAGTGATCATGGAGCCCAAGAAAGTAAAATCTCTCAGTGCCTCCATTTCTTCCCCTTCTATTTACCAGGAGGTGATGGGACCAGTGGCCATGATCTTCGTTGTTGTTTTTTTTATGTTGAGCTTCAGACCATATTTTGCGCTCTCCTCTTTCACCCTCAATAAAAGGTTCTTTAATTCCTCCTCACTTTCTGCCGTCAAGGTTGTGTCATCTGCATATCTAAGGTTGTTGATATTTCTTCCGGCAATCTTAATTCCGGCTTGGGATTCATCCAGCCCAGTCTTTCGCATGATGAAAAATGAAAGGGATCTGGTGCCGGTAGGGTGGGCGGTTTGGAGAGTAGCGTAGAATGCAGCATGTGAACTAAAAGTGCTACTTGGGGAAACTTGCAACAAGCAGTTTATAATGAAAATGCTTCTTCAAGCAGAACTGTAGCATTGCAGCTGCAAAGCCATATAATACAATAAACTATCCTATTAAATCTAAAGAGTTTGATTTAATAAGACAGGGCTTGTATATCAAATAAATGCCAAGCGATTATTAAGAATCGTTTTATGCTGAGGATTAACAACTATTTCATGTGCTTGTTGCCACCTTATTACACCTGAATAAAAAATGCGCAGAAGCAAGCAGGGTGGAGAGGGCGGGGGGCAAGGATGCCCAAACATGTGGATGTTACGAATGATCCGTTAAAAGCCGCAAGCGTCTTTATAGCGATCCTTCCAAATATTGCATTAGAAAGGGAGCGAGGGACAAAGGGAATTTAGCAGCTTGCGTAACTGAAGCAGGAATCTTTCCTCAAAACACAGTCTCAACAGATTGTGGCAGGAAGAGAAGAACAATAGTCCGCTAAAATCCCCCGCACCTTGCTAACTCTTTGATGAATTTGCTTGCTCCGGGTTTGGGGATGATTCATAAAGTCTGTCGCACATCAGGAGGGGCGGGCAAACTAAGCTGTAGCAAGGAGGCGGGAATTGTATCCCCCAAAAAAGAGGGCAAAAGAGGGTGCTTATTTGCATATGCTGGTGATGTAATGCTGATGATGCCCATTTGAGGCATATGATGTGGGCATGTCCTAGGGTTTCTTTTTGGTAGTCAGAAATAGTCGTTCGCCATTAACTCCGTTTTTTTGGGGGGGGGGGACCCTTGATATTTGCAGATGTTCACGCAGTGTTAAATTATATTCTTGTGATGTGGGGACAAAGAGATGGGCCATGGAAGTGAATCCCATGAACCCATCTGATTTGCAAAGAGACTTATACCACAAGGCTGGAAGGCTAAAGACCCATAATCCATTACTCAATGGTCTGAAGCTCTTACTGCCATTTTCAGATTTGAAAATCAATCTTATAACCATCACTCTTATTTCATTATCTGTTTGGACACAAAGTCTGCCTGCCTGCCTGTCTGTCTATCTGTCTATCATCTATCTATCTATCTATCTATCTATCTATCTATCTATCTATCTATCTATCATCTATCATCTATCTATCATCTATCTATCATCTATCTATCTATCTATCTATCTATCTATCTATCTATCTATCTATCTATCATCTATCTATCTATCTATCTATCTATCATCTATCTATCTATCTATCTATCTATCATCTATCTATCTATCTATCTATCTATCATCTATCTATCTATCTATCTATCTATCTATCTCTATCTGTCTATCTATCTATCTATCTATCTATCTATCTATCATCTATCTATCTATCATCATCTATCTCTATCTATCTATCTATCTATCTATCTATCTATCATCTATCTATCTATCATCTATCTATCTATCTATCTATCTATCTATCTATCTATCTATCTATCATCTATCTATCTATCATCTATCTATCTATCTATCTATCTATCTATCATCTATCATCTATCTATATCTATCTATCTATCATCTATCTATCTATCTATCTATCTATCTATCTATCTATCTATCATCTATCTATCTATCTATCTATCATCTATCTATCTATCATCATCTATCTCTATCTATCTATCTATCTATCTGTCTATCTGTCTATCTGTCTATCTGTCTATCTGTCTGTCTGTCTGTCTGTCTATCTATCTATCATCTATCCATTAAGGTAATGGGCTTAGGCTCCCTCTGTACAAGGAGAGAGCAGAAAAAGTTCTATTCTGCAAAGCAGGGGTGGCTAATTGGATTTGACCAAAAGGTTGGCCCCGTGGACCAATTCTGAGCTACCCACATGCCAACCAGCTGCCATTCTTATGACAAGAGGCAACAACTTCAAAGGGGTTTACTGGAAGCTCAAATCAGAGTTGTTGGCCAAGGTTTGCTTGCAGGCTTCCAATGGGCTTCCAGTGGGCATCCTCTTATGAGAAGAGGATTCTGGACTGATGGAGCCTTGGCCTGATCCAGAAGGCTCTTCTGATGTTCAGAATGGAACCATTCCACTTTGCTAAAACATCAGGGTTGCCAAAGTGCCCTAGCTAACTGTGGGCCCAATCCAGGCTACATTAAGCACTTTCCAGGTCTGTTGACTTCAGTGGAACATATGGCACAATCTTGTGCATGCTCCCTCGAAGGCAAGACCCCCTGACTGCATGAGAACTTACTCCCAAGTAAACGAATTGAGGACTGCAGTTCCATTGCTTTAAGCCACCAGCCATTCTTGAACTGACCCTCCTTCCGCCTTCAGCTTGCAAATGCTTCGCTGTGCCGCGTTGTTCCATCAAATGTTCCTAAGGTCGTCTGAGGCAAGAATGTACATGTATGAAATGCAGCTGTGTTGAAAATAAAATAAAATACAAAATAAGCCCCAACAGAAATTAACCTTAAACTCTATTTCTGGCCTGTGAGAGGTGGAAGAAATCTTGCAAGCAGCAAGCAAAAAATGCGGGGTTGACAAATGAGTCCATTTACAGTCCAGATTTCGGACACCTTGTCCTTAGTCACCAATGACATCCAATTTGTCCCTTCTCTCTCTCTCTCTCTCTCTCTCTCTCTCTCTCTCTCTCTCTCTCTCTCCCCCTTTGCATTTTTGTTACCTTAGGCCTGAGGTTCAGACTTGTGGCTGTCCCTCCTAAAATCTGATCCCCTATCTATTCCCGGAAGCTTCCTATTTAGAAGAAAAACAACCCAAAATTATTGTTACTATGACTATTTTTTTAAAAAAGCAAAACAGAAAGGACCCTGAATTTAGGAATGAGCCACCATGCATTTGTGTGAAATATTAGCGGCTTGGAGAAAGAGAGAGAGAGAAAGAGAGAGTTTGGAAAGGGAGACAGGAAGAGAAAAAGCAGCAAAGAGATATAAAAAGCAAATGAACACACACACACAGAAACTCTCTCTCTCACACACACAAAAAACCCACTGCTTTTTACCGGCCACTGAACTATCTCTGTGGGTATACACTATACAGGGACATCTGTCAGTGTTAATCAATACATGGTGTGTTAGTCATGGATGATAAATTTGAAAGGGATTATAACAGTAAACAGTGATCAATAGAGACTTTGCTGGAGGAGACAGGGAGGAAGAAACTACGTTAAAAATGTTACAAGGTTAATAAAATAGGGTGGTCAGTCTTAAAGGAAAAACTCCAGCGAGACCCACTTATTTTTCCCTTCCTCCTCCAAGCTTGTGGGGGTTTGGGGGATGAGAAAGGAGGCGAAGGGCGTTAGGAGGAGAAAGGTGTGGGGCGAGGGAAGCAAAAAAAGGAGGAATAAATGGAAAGCTAAGCACACGCACACACACACACACACACACACACAGCAATTTTCACAAGGCAATTGCTACTAAAATGGCACATTATTAATTTAGAGCATATTTGCTGATCCCTCTGTTTGGAAGTCAGGTTCTCCATTAGCAGTGAGTGGGAGATGCTTTGCTGGCTATGAGCTTGCATCTCTGAAGCCCCAGAGAATCGCATTTGCCTCTCCCCAAGCCGCCACCTTTTATTTTCTTAATACACTTTCCCCTTCTTCGCCTACCCCTGACTTCACCACGGGCCCGCGGTGGATCACGACGTTGGCGAATAGTGTCACGCTTCCCGGCAAAGACATTTATCCAGGGATTTCAAAGGGTGAATTTATTTTTATTTTTTTTAGAAAAAGCAACAACATTCCCTCCCCCTTAAATGCAGAGAGTTCCCACTGTTCACCTACAGAGGACTAGAATGATCTGTCTTGTCACCAAGGGTCGTAACAAGAGGTTACTGCAGGCATATACCTTGGGCTTAGATGCTGACGTTTGCAGGCAAATTCCTTTAAAAAAATCTATCTATCTATCTATCTATCCTGCCGAATCAAGAAAGAAGAGTGTTTATCCAATCCCTCTAGAACCTTGTTGGGTCTGTTTCCAAGATCTTTGAAGCTACAGCTCCGGGGAGATATATATATATATATATATATATATATATATATATATATATATATCCTGCTGACCTTTTTGTGTCCTTTCTGCCACACTGTATAAACCATAAGCAGATATATGAAGGCAATTTTTAGTGGTGCCACTTGTATCTGAGTGATTGCACACACTTTACGTCGCTGGCCTGCCAACCTCCCAACCTTTTTGAAGATCTCTATTTCTCTTCAAGGAACTGCAACAGAGGTGAAAGGAAGTTTAACTGCTTCAAGGCTCTGATGGACACAAAGCCCTCGGTTGGGCTGGAGGAGTGTGTGTGTGTGTGTGTGTGTGTGTGTGGAGAGAGATGGGAAGAGGAGGCAAGACAAAGGGCTAGGACGCCCAACCAAAGTGCCGGAACAGCTGCCAACAATTTTGATGATGATGATGATGAGCCAGGGTGCAAGAATATATCTACTGACAGGGCCGGCCCGCCCATGAGGCAAGGTGAGGTAATAGCCTCAGGCGGCAGAATTCATTGGGGCAGATGTAGATCTTCCTTCTTCCCTGGTGAAGAGGCAGGTGCCATTTTGGGGTCCTTTCCAAGTGCCAGAATATCTTGGGCCAGGCTACTGAAGCCTTTTCTTTTTGGTTTTGTGGGCTGGCTTTACAGCAAGGTTGTTTTGAATCAGGTTTCTTATGCCTTCAGTTCTGCAGCAAATGCAGCGAGCTCCAGGGAGTATCTTTTTAAAAAATAGAAGTTCCCCAAGAAGAACAAAGAAGGCCTGCTGTGAAAAATATTGATCCCAGGAAATTGGCAGTTGTGTGCGATGTACACATATGCAGCGCTCATACAATCCATGAGAGATATTGCTTGGTTTCTCTTGTACCAAAGAAAAAGAAATTTCATGTATTTGGGGAAAGTGGGCATAAAATAGGCATTGCTTATTTATTAGCATTTACAAACCACTTTAATGTTCTTTCTTTTTTTCTTTTTAAAGCCCTAAGTGGCTTATGAGTTGTTTTTTCAACGCATACAAAATGCATTATATTATGGGAAATCATTTGCAAAAATGTGTATATCTGGAGAAAAGCACCTTAAATACTGACGAGTTTCCACGAGGACTTTAAAAAATATGTTGTCAAACTGACGCGAAGATGTGGTGAACTGAACGAAAGATCAGGTAAAAGAAATGAGAAAAACTGAACCTGACAGATCTGCCCATTCCTGCTCTTCAGTATGGAAAAGGCTCCCTCAATGCAGCGTATACATTGTCCCTCAATGCTACATAAGCAATAGGTGGACCAATAGCAGGGGCGTATTTTGGGCTGTGATGGACACACACTGGGCACTGAGCCTATGGGGACGCCTTCTCAAAACCTAAGTGAGGTGCCAGGTTTTCGAAAGGAGCTGTGATGCTCTGACAGAGTTGTAGAAACTCCCATCCACCTTCCCAAAGCCTAGGTAAAGGCAAAGGGACCCCTGACCATTAGGTCCAGTCGTGGCTGACTCTGGGGTTGCGGCGCTCATCTTGCTTTATTGGCCGAGGGAGCTGGCGTACAGTTTCCGGGTCATGTGGCCACCATGACTAAGCTGCTTCTGGTGAACCAGAGCAGCGCACGGAAACACCGTTTACCTTCCTGCGGGAGTGGTACCTATTTATCTACTTGCACTTTGACGTGCTTTTGAACTGCTAGGTTAGCAGGAGCAGGGACAAAGCAACGGGAACTCACCCTGTCACGGTTTGAACCGCCGACCTTCTGATCGGCAAGTCCTTGGCTCTGTGGTTTAACCCACAGTGCCACCTGCGTCCCTCCCAAAGCCTAGTAACAACAATAGTAATATTTTTTATTATTTATACCCCACCCATCTGGCTGGGTTCCCCCAGCCACTCTGGGCTGCTTATAGCATATCTAAAACCATAATAAGAACATTAAACATTAAAAATCAACCGATGCATGGCTGCCTTCAGGTGTCTTCTAAAAGTTGTGTAATTCTTTATCTCCTTGACATCTGGTGGGAGGGTGTTCCACAGGGTGGGTGCCACTACCTAGAAGGCCCTCTGCCTGGTTCCCTGTAATTTTGCTTCTCGCAGTGAGGGAACCAGCAGCAGACCCTCGGAGGAGGACCTCAGTGTCAGGGCTGAACGATGGGGGTGTAGACGCTCCTTTAGGTATACAGGGCCGAGGCTGTTTAGAGCTTTAAAACCAACACTTTGAATTGTACTTGGAAATGTACTGGAAACCAGTGAAGATCCTTTTGGGCTGGTGTTATATGGCACTGATGGCCACTCCCAGTCACGAGTCTAGCTGACACATTTAGTTATTAGTTTCTGAAGGTAGATCGCATTGCAGTAGTCCAAGCGGGAGATAACCAGGGCATGCACCACTCTGGCAAGATTGTCAGCGGGCAGGTAGGGTCTCAGCCGGCATACCAGATGGAGCTGGTGGACACAGAATTGACCTGTGCGCCCATGGACAGCTGTGATTCCAAAATGACTCCCAGGCTGTGCACCTGGTTCTCTGCACCTGGTAAGTGCTTTCCCAGCTTCAGAAAGGAGGTAGGAGGGCTCGAGTTCCCTGCCAGAGCCTTGTGCCTCCTTCCCAAAACCCAGTGACTCACACTGGGTGCCATACTGCTCACTGCCACTGCCAACAAGATATTGTGACACTTGAGCCTGTAAACAAAGTCCTCTCTCTTTCCCTGATTTGCATGTTTAAGCCATTATGACATCATCAGCTACTATGTGTTAAGAAGGTGTGTCTGCCAGAAGTTGCAGGAGTACATATCCCATCATCACTCACTAATGGCTATGCTGGCACAATCTGAATGCAATAACCATGCATACATACATGTTACGTTAAACATGTAACTTAATGTAAGCCCTCCAAATGTCCTGAGAGACGTATACACAAAAGTTGTGGGTATACGAAATGTGTTCAGACATGCTTGTGTGTGATTTTGCCTAATAGGCACACTTTTGCAAAGCAATTAGCCCAGGTACCATATTGGCCCGAATATAAGCCACACCCGAATATAAGCCGCATCTTTAAAATTCAAGGGGGGAAAAGAAAAAGAAGTCAATACCCAAATATATGCCTCTCCCTTAAAATTCCACAGGCACTCACACCCGTAAATGGCAAATGTAGAAGAAAATCCTACAGCAATATCGTAAAAGCCAATTTTTGTAAGGTCGCAAATTTAAGCCACACTTTAACTTTTCACGGTCGGAATTTGGGGGAAAAGCGAGGCTTATATTCAGGCCAATACGGTATAACACATGCTTGTATGCTATTTTCACTTATCTCTGCATTTCTATGCTCACTTTACTCCAAAATATGGATTTTCATACACATTCCTTGCTTTGAGAACCGCATTGCAAAATTCATAGGAGTGCAAATTTCAAAGGGTGGCTGTTTTCCCCCCAATCTGCCAATCATTTAGGAAAACGCAAGTTTCAGTCCGACGTGAACTGAATCAAATTTCTTCTCTACCCACCTCCGAGTTAAAGTATCCGGCAATGAGGAAAGCCCCAGCTGTTAAGAGGTCTGACTCTTGCACTCTTCTGAAAAGCACGTAGGCCGAACCGGGGGGAAAATAGCGACAGGAACTCAGTTGTGAAAGGAAAGTGCGGCCAGCCTGTTGAGAACAGGAAAGGGAAGTTGGGGCTAGTGCCCGCCCACTCACCTGCCGCCCATCAGTGTGGCCATCGTTCTATAGCCATCTCTACCACCGTTGGGCATCTTGCTGGCATTGAACAATTTTCGCAACAAGTGGTTTTCACAGTCATTCAGATAGGTTTCAGTGGTGGCGAGAGGAACTTTTGTTCCCATTTTTCCCCCTGAGGCAAAAGAGCTCATAATGACCCTGGTTTTTTTCCCCCCTTCTAAAGGTATGACATTTAAATTTAGTTCTTTTCAGATGTCACCCTGTTAAGCTATTGTTTTACAACAAGAGTAAAAAGTGGCGGGTTCAGCCTTCCGCGGTTTCAAACAGTTCCTCGTTTGAACCGATGTTTTTGTTCCCTCGGGAAATAAGCTATTTGTCCCCTCCATTTCTTTTCTTCTTCTTCTTTTAGTTTTATTCTTCCAACCCCCCCTTCTTTTTTTTACCTCAGAGGTAGCAATCCCACTGCTATTAGCAAGATGTCTATTATAGTGTCATTTAAAAAGCTATAGTCAGAGCATGGAATGACTCACATCATGGAGGAGTTAATAATTCACTGTAATAAAAGTATAAAGTTTTATGATAAACCACTCTCAGGGGAGTTAAATATAATCCTTAGCGGGTCACACACTGACTACAAAGCTTACATTTGTAATGGTAATTTGAATTTACTACATCACCTTTCGTTTTTAAGCGTTTGTGTGTCATTAGACCTTATAAATTGATTTATATGTTCAACTCCAGTATAATTCCACATAAAGGTACAATAAATTTTATGGCTTGGAGATATGGCATCTAAAACATTTTTTTGGGGTGGAGGGGGAGAAATAATTTTGTTAAACCAACTTAAACGGCGGTGACGTACATAGGCAAAGATCCCACAACCCATAATAAGTCAAGTCCAACAGCCGTGGGCTTGGTAGGTTCATTTGAGTCAACACAGAATCCCTCATTGATCCAACCTGTTTCATGGACATGTCCTCTTGGTCCATTCTATTTTTCAGTTTTGCTTCTCGCTAAGTCCTCTGATCCCACCTTGCCCTCTCCACTGCTCTCAGCAGCTCAGCCAATCACAGTTGTCAGAGACCCCTGAGATCAGAGCAGCTTGCCCAATGTCTATCCAATGCCTCTCTCGTCTCAGTGCAGATCATCCAATTGCAGCCAGAGGCTTTAACAAACTCTTAGCACTTGGTAACACACAAGAAAGGCAGATTAAAATAGGAGAGGCTGAAACAAGAGAGAGGGAAGACTTGTTTTAGGTAATCTTTTTTCCTTACAGGATCTAGTGGGGTTCCAGTTACTAGCTGTATCCCATGCTTAGCATCGCAGCTGAATGTTTTTGAAAACTGACAAAAAGGGAGCTCTGAAAAAGAATGTTTAAGATGGACTTAAACCTTTTCAGCTTCAGAAACCTGGATGTTTGAGGGATTTTGATTGTTTGCTTGGTTAGACAATACTTCTTCGAGAGTACGTTAATTATAATTGGGCTAAACCTGTAATGGCCATGGGAAATGCATGCAACGTTATTTCTACAAAAGCTTGAGCGAAACACACATACGCACACTGTTTCAAACCCACCGTTTTTCATCAAGGCTTTGACTTAATGCTTTAGTCCTCATCCCAAACTTAGCATGAAGCTAGCATGTAGTTGTGCTGGTAGACCGCATTGTGCTCATATTTACATTTTATCATTTACATAAATAACACATCGTTTATTTGTATGCCACCTTTCCATAGTTCAAACCCTGCTCAAGGCTCAAACTGAACCGTTTCCACATAAAGATCTAAAATAAATGTTGAGATCCCATGTTGAGTTCCTGCATTGCAGAGGGATGGATTAGATGACTCTAAGGGTCCCTTACAACTCTACAATTCTATGATTCTATTACTAAAGATTTTACTTTCTTGGGCTCCATGATCACTGCAGATGGTGACCAGAGTCATGAAATTAAAAGATGCCTGCTTCTTGGGAGAAAAGCAATGACAAAACTAGGCAGCATCTTAAAAAGCAGAGACATCACCTTGCCAACAAAGGTCCGTATAGTTAAAGCTATGGATTTCCCGGTAGTGATGTATGGAAGTGAGAGCTGGACCATAAAGAAGGCTGATCGCTGAAGAACTGATGCTTTTGAATTATGGTGCTGGAGGAGACTCTTGAGAGTCCCATGGACTGCAAGAAGATCAAACCTCTCCATTCTGAAGGAAATCAGCCCTGAGTGCTCACTGGAAGGACAGATCGTGAAGCTGAGGCTCCAATACTTTGGCCACCTCATGAGAAGAGAAGCCTCCCTGGAAAAGACCCTGATGTTGGGAAAGATGGAGGGCACAAGGAGAAGGGGACGACAGAGGACGAGATGGTTGGACAGTGTTCTCGAAGCTACCAAACATGAGTTTGACCAAACTGCGGGAGGCAGTGGAAGACAGGAGTGCCTGGTGTGCTCTGGTCCATGGGGGTCATGAAGAGTCAGACACAACTAAATGACTAAACAACAACAATTACTAAAGATACAAAATATTAATAGCAAAAATAGCAACAACACCCACCCCCTAACAAAATCTCCATAACAATTCCCCAGCCCAAGGGTCTGTTCAGCAGTCTCAGCTTTTGTAGCTGGTGTCAGTCAGGGCCCTCAGCTCCCAGGCCAGGTGGGAAAAGACCTGCAAGGCAGGGAGCAGGTTTTCAGGACACACAACCAAGTCCTTGTTAGCCTTTGCTCAGGATGGGGAAGAGACCAGATTTGCCTCTCCTGAAACAAATGTGAATTTTAGCTCTCCCGAGAAATTGGCACACCGCTAAACGTTTTGATTCAGTCTCTGAACCCAAAATGTCTACAACTGCCCCCTCCCCGACAAATTATTGGAAAGTGTGTGCATACATTTGTGATATTAACACACACAAATGCATTCTATTAAGGGGAAGGGCATACAAAAACGTGTATTTTAGGAGAAATTTGCACTAAAATGTTGACATATTTTCACGAGGACTTTAAAAATAAAAATCTGCAAACAAATGATGTAATGTGGCAAGACCGGAAAAATGAGAAAGTAAGAGAAACCAAAATTGTCCATCTTTTCTCTTGACACTCTCCCTGTTTACTTTACGCGTGTGTGTCCCACATTTGCCAAAATGTAGACTGTAAGCTCTTTGGTGCAGAGACCGGTCTTTATCTTCTTATGCTACTCTCTAAAGTCATATGTACATTGATGATATGATCAACATTCAGACAAAGAAGTGTGAATTCTGTGCCCAGTTGTGTGAATTGTTTACCCAGCTTTTAGAAAAAAGATTAGCTCTTTCCTTTTGCAAAGAAAAGCTAGAAGAGTGGTTTTCAAAAAAACAACAACCCTGGCCAAAAAGCACTTGATAAACTTTAGTGTCTGGCTTTCTTTTAATAAAAATATAAAAGTAAGAAGCCAAGAAAACATGGCTTTAAATATTCAAGTGCCTTTTAAAGCTGCTCCCTTTTAAGGCGGGTGTAATTTCAGTACTGATCTTCCAAAACCTTTTGTCTAATCCTGTGTTGTAAGCTTTCCCATAACAAAACTTAAAAAGAGCCTTCCTCTCCCCAGTGGGCAGTTATCATTGTACTCCCCCCATCGCATTTGCACATTAGCAAAGCTTTATCCCATCATCATATACAGTTCTCTGTTTTGTTTTGTTTTGAAAGCATCTAGGTAACTCTCAGGTGGCATCTAACCAACGCTGAGTGGGTGTGTCACTTGCTAAATGACCCAGCTAGCTGGACAGGTTTAGGTACAATTTACTGGAAATGTATTAAACGCGCCTTGGGAAATGATTCTTTCAAATGTTCCCACTGCCGGTGCAATGCAGATTAAGACCTTGGCAAGAACCAGAAAGAAAAATTAAATAATAATGACATTTGGAAAGAAGCAGGGTGGGTGGAATGAAAAAGTGCCTTGATGTCTGACGGATGTTGCCAGCTCTCGAGCAAATCCAAATGCAGACATTGAGAGAGTCGCTGAGACGACTGCAGCATTAAGCTGGTCAGAACTGGATCTCTGCCGTGCTAGGTGCTGTACAGGCACGGATAGTTATTGAGATTTAAACCTTTCAAGTACAGTGGTACCTCGGGTGAAGTACTTAATTCGTTCCAGAGGTCCGTACTTAACCTGAAACTGTTCTTAACCTGAAGCACCACTTTAGCTAATGGGGCCTCCTGCTGCTGCCGCGCCGCTGGAGCATGATTTCTGTTCTCAACCTGAAGCAAAGTTCTTAACCTGAAGCACTATTTCTGGGTTAGCGGAGTCCGTAACCTGAAGCGTATGTAACCTGAAGCGTATGTAACCTGAGGTACCACTGTATAGTGAGCACAAAGACATCACTTTCTTATGTTCTTATCTCAGCATAGCTGCCAACGTTTCCCCTTTTTAAAGGGAAATTCCCTTATTCCGAATAGGATTCCTTGCAAGAAAAGGGGAAAGTTGACAGCTATGTATCTCAGGGGTAGGCAAACTAAGGCCCGGGGTCCGGATCTGGCCCAATCGCCTTCTCAATCCGGCCCACAGACGGTCTGGGAATCAGTGTGTTTTTACATGAGTAGAAGGTGTGCTTTTATTTAAAATGCATCTCTGGGTTATTTGTGGGGCATAGGAATTTGTTCACCCCCCCCCCCCCCAATATAGTAACCCCACAAGGTCTGAGGGACAGTGGACCGGCCCCCTGCTGAAAATGTTTGCTGACCCCCGCTCTAGTGCTTATTGGCTGTGGTAGTGGGAATGCTTGATTTATACCCATTGCGAAATATCAGAGCTGTTATAGGGCCTTGGTGAAGGATGGGAATTGAGAATCCTAAATTGCTCCCTCTCAAAAAATATTGCAAGCTAGGGATAATACAGTGGTGCCTCGCAAGACGAACTTAATTCGTTCCGCGAGTTTTGTCGCCTTGCGATTTTTTTCGTCTTGCGAAGCACGGTGTCGGGAAAGTTTTGGAAAAGCTTCAAAAATCACCAAAGTCTTCAAAAACCTCAAAAAAGGTTACCACACCGCGTGCTATGAGTTGCTCCTCGAAGTCAAGTCGCAACTGTATTAACGGTGTTAAGAAAAAGGAAACAAACTTGCAAGACGTTTCCGTCTTGCGAAGCAAGCCCATAGGGAAAATCGTCTTGCGAAGCAGCTCAAAAAACAAAAAACCCTTTCGTCTTGCGAGTTTTCCGTCTTGCGAGGCATTCGTCTTGCGAGGTACCACTGTACTGTATAGTTCCGGCCCACGGCTGAAAAAGGCTGCTGACCCCTGTTCTTATCTCCACCAGCTGGTGGTCACAATATCACTCCCAGAATGTCCGGTAAATAGGATAATTGGGGGGGTGGGGGTGGGATAGCTGCCACAAAAAAAATACAAAGCAGGTAAAGTAAGGTTTTTTAATATTAAAAATTGCATTTTTTTATTGCAATATTTATACGATTGCAAAAACTTCAAAGCAACGCAAGATAATTAAAAGATTATTCTGATTAAGGAGGGGGTGAGTGGAGGAGGGGTTAGTCTTCCAATTTCCTTATACCATTTCCATCCAAAAAAAGTATCGTCTGTAATAACATTGCATTTATTTTTAACTTTCTGGGAGCTCGTTAGGAGGGATGCTCATTATAGACAGGAAAGAGGGTGAGGAGAGGGAAAGAAAGGCTCAAAATGAAATGGGATGTTCGGAACTCCCCTGAGAATTTTTGACAGCCTTATGGTAACTCTTTTCTCTTAACTTCGACATCCTTGGATGTTTTGCTTAAGCAGGTGCCTATAAATTTGTCTCCGATATGGCCTTGGATGAACCGCAGAGGGGAAGATGTCTGGCTGTCCTGATTGAAACCCTTTTAGCTTCCCTTCAAATCTCTTGGATGTTTGATCAGAGCTAACAGTGGCTAACTGGATAAATTTTTCAATATACTTCCTTTGCTCTGGGTGTGACAGCAGGAATTGGAGAATCCTGGTCCATGGCATTTTTGCATGTTCTCACCCATGAGCCTGTTCCGTCCTTCTTTCACATTAATCAGGGCTTGTTTCTAGTCCTTATAAGCATTTATTTGTTATTACTTATGAAATTTATATACTGTCCCTCATCTGAAGATCACAGGGCTGTGGATGAGGTGGTGATCACACCAAATTCCTCTAGGTGAAAATGGCCTGAGTTGTGTTGCTGTGAGCATGTTGCTTGCTTTGTGCAGAAATAGGGGTTCTATTTTTCCAATCTTAAATCCAGTTCTCCACATTTCTCCTGCAATCTGCATTTTTTTTAAAAAAAATCCTCATAACAATTCATCAACAAATAATAATAATAATAATAATAATAATAATAATAATAATAATAATAATATATTTATTGTCATTACCCCCTCTCGGGGAGAACGCAATTACACAATGTTTGTATGTGGTTTTGACTAAGGTAGAGTTTTGCAAGGGACTTTCCCAATCTAATGCAATTTGTATGTTCTTTCCACTAATATATTCACTTGCTGATCAGAAGGTCGGCGGTTCGAATGCACGCTACGGGGTGAGCTCTCGTTGCTCGGTCCCTGCTCCTGCCCACCTAGCAGTTCAAAAGCACGTCAAAGTGCAAGTAGATAAATAGGTACCGCTCCGGCGGGAAGGTAAACGGCGTTTCCGTGCGCTGCTCTGGTTCGCCAGAAGTGGCTTAGTCATGCTGGCCACATGACCCGGAAGCTGTACGCCAGCTCCCTCAGCCAATAAAGTGAGATGAGTGCTGCAACCCGAGAGTCAGTCCTGACTGGACCTAATGGTCAGGGGTCCCTTTACCCCTTTACCTTTACCTCCCCCTAGCTATATGCATTTTTGTAAATGCTATTTGGTTGGAGAACTGACCCACGAAATTCACAGAAGGGTGGATTTTGAAGGACGGCTGTCTTTCAGTTCTCGTACTGTTTCAGAAACTGTGCGTTAGGTAAAGTTCGCCTTTGAATGTGAATCGAATCCAATTTCTCTGCTAAGCCTAGCAGGAAATGACTCTGCTCTTGACGATGAGCACCGCCCAGGAGTCTGCCAGCTCCCACCTGCTCAACTTGTATATTAATAAACAGCAGCAACAACAGGCTAGTGGCCCTTTGCTAAGAGAATGACCCCCGTAAGTGGCTGCCCTCGAGAAATATCCTGTTGCTTGAAGCTAGCAGGGAATGTGAAACAGTATAACTAGGGTATCTTGCGCCATTCCCCCCCTTCTTTTTGCAGTTGCCTCTGACGCCAAGACTTTACTAAACAAACCCATTAAACCAACCTATTCCTTCTGCCGAAAACACTCAATTTGAAAATAAAAGATAATAACTGACAATATACTGGTGCCGAGTATTCCATTCTTCACAGATTAAATGATCCTTGCTTGAGATCATCAAAAATAATAAAACCATTTGTAGACTTTGGGATGAAACACGACAATTGGAGAAAAATAGTTTCTTCCCAATCTGTGCCTTAATAATGATAGAATCAAATAATAATAACAATAATAATGAACATGCTGATGGGCATGATGAATGGAGGGGGTTCTTAGTGATGCAGGAAATTGAAAATGGTCTGAAGAAGGTCTCAGACTAAGAGATGGAACAGAATTGCTCGCATTGTTTCACGTCCAAGTTTTCTTTTCTAAAAGAGATAACGTGTTTAGTGTCTTTAGCTCAATTTCTCAACTATTTTGCAATCATTTAGGGCTGAATTCTTTGCCACGATCCCCCCAGAGAACCTGACGTTTCGCAGATGGTCCAAAAACAGCTGAAGATTCAGCCACCTCATTGTTGTCTGGGGCCTGGAGGTCACCAGAGTGTCGGTCTTGTTCCAGCTTCACAGTGACTTATTCACAGGTTAATTTGGGCTTAGTTTAAAATGCTGGTGTTGGTTCCTTCTCAAAACCTTGTGGGGCCAGGTTATCTCAAACGTCACCTCCTGTCATATAATTCTCTGATCATCATCATACATCTTTCTTTCTTTCTTTCTTTCTTTCTTTCTTTCTTTCTTTCTTTCTTTCTTTCTTTCTTTCTTTCTTTTCCTTCCTTCCTTCCTTCCTTCCTTCCGTCCTTCCTTCCTTCCTTCCTTCCTTCCTTCCTTCCTTCCTTGTACAGTTAGACCAGGGGTGGAGAATCTCAGACCCAGAGTTCAAATGCAGCCCTGAGAAAAGTCGAAACCTGACAGATTTGTGCATCCTTACCTGAAAGACCGGGATGCGGGTGGCGCTGTGGGTTAAACCACAGAGCCTAGGACTTGCCAATCAGAAGGTTGGTGGTTCGAATCCCCATGATGGGGTGAGCTCCCGTTGCTCGGTCCCTGCTTCTGCCAACCTAGCAGTTCGAAAGCATGTCAAAGTGCAAGTAGATAAATAGGTACCGCTCCGGCGGGAAGGTAAATGGCGTTTCCGTGCGCTGCTCTGGTTCGCCAGAAGCGGCTTAGTCATGCTGGCCACATGACCCGGAAGCTGTATGCCGGCTCCCTCGGCTAGTAAAGCGAGATGAGCGCCGCAACCCCAGAGTCGTCCACAACTGGACCTAATGGTCAGGGGCCCCTTTACCTGAAAGACACCTTCTCCCATGCAAAGCCGTCTAGGTGTTGACATCTTCCACAGAGAGTCCCTTCTTTCTGTCCTGCCAACATCTGATGTGTTTTTGAAAGGAACCTGAGATAACCTTGTCCAGTCACTTTACAGCAGGTGCGTCCAACAGGTAGATCGTGATCTACCGGTAGATCACTAGACGTCTCTGGTAGATCAGTGGCTCTCCCCAAAGAAGCTGAACAACTTTGGCTCCCCTAAAAAAAGCTCAACATTTTGGCCCTTCAGCCCCCCAAAATGGGCCTTCCCTCCTCCCTAGAAAAAGCTTAACTACTTTGACCTGAACCCCCAAAAAGAGGGTAGATCACTGCCAGTCTTTAACTCTGTGAGTAGATCGCAGTCTCTTGGGAGTTGGCCACCCACCCATGTTTTACAGGAAACTAGCTATTGGTTGTGTGAGATCATTGGACCATTTAGTGCAGTACTATCTACACTGACAGTAGCTCTCTAGAGTTTCAGATACAGGTCCCTCTGAGCCCTACCTGAAGATGCCGGGAATAGAACCTGGGACCTTCTACATGCAAAGCAGATGCTCTACCACTGAGCTATGCCCCCTCACCATGTAGAATTGAGTAGGGAACCCGTAGTAAATGCATGCATTCTCATTCATAAACCACAGCCTTCACAGTGTGTAAATGTGGGCTACACTGCAAATCTAGCAACAGTTCTTCTTCTTCTTCTTCTTCTTCTTCTTCTTCTTCTTCTTCTTCTTCTTCTTCACAGTAATACTTCCTCGAACATCTGCCTCGTCTAGCGTCCATTCCACCAAACATCCGCGGCAAACCTGGAACTACCGGAATGGATTACTTCCGGGTTTGCTGCTTGCGCAAAATCGGAAAATCGCACTTCGCCCATGCGCAGAAGCGCAAACTGCTACGCTCACGTGCGCTTTGACCTGCGTCCTTTATGGCTAGTGGCCGGGGCTCCGGAACGGATCCCGGTCGCAAAACAAGGTACGACTGTATTTCTTTGTTGCATTTATAGACGACCTTTTCTTCCAAGAAGCTCAATGTAGTGTACATGGTTCTCATCTTCTTCATTTAATCCTTACAACAACCCTATGAGGTAGGTTAGGCTCAGGGTCACATAGTGAGCTTCATGGCTGAGTGAGGATTCAAATCCTGATCTCCCAGGTCCTACGCCATGCTGGCTGGCTCTCACACGCATGCATAAGAATGGATCAGTGGTCTTTGTTTTTGTGTGTGAGTGAGGTGGGTGGGTGTTTTGGATCAGGTTAGCCATATTGATTTGTATGCTGTTGGTGGATTATTGTCATTGTCCTGTTGGGCTGTGTGTGTGATAAAGGGGAGCCATACCGGGGTGAAGGTGTCTTCTTCTGTTTGTCCCCGTGTCAGTTTCAGTTTATTAGTTAATTTTTCTAGTAGGGCTGTTTCCCATACTATTTGGTACCATTGGTCCATGCTTACTCCTGACAGGTCTCTCCAGTGTCTGGTTATGGTATTTCTGGCTGCTGAGAGCAGGTGGGTTATGAGTTCTTTGTGGTGTAAATGGGCATTGATCACCACAGCCAACCACAAGCAAACAATCACACCCTAGGCCAACCCCAACCTCTCTCACCACCAAAGGAACACAAGTGAACAACACAAACAACGCTGACACCAAACTCTACACACATTAAACATAATAGAAAAACCGCCACCCGACCCCACCCCCATCCATCTTCCCTCTCTCCACCCCCCCTTTTCTTCTCTCTTTCTTTTTTCTTCTCCCCCTAATGCCTCAACAAATGAAATGGATTTGTAAAAATGTTACATGAAAAAAACAAACAAAAAACGAGGCACTACACTTCTGTAAAACAAGAAAATCCCTAATAAAATATATAAAAAAAGAAAAAAGAATGGATCAGTGGGATCCCACCCCTCGCCTGTGCTGCCTCCAGTTCTGGAAAAGGGTCAAGAATCACAGAATTGTAGATTAGGAAGGGACCACGAGGGTCATCTAGTCCAACCCCCTGCAATGGAGGAATATTCTATCAACTGAGCTATCCCAGCAGAAGGTTAACATGGTTGTTGGACTCTCAGGATTACGATTGGCTGCCCAACCCAAGATTGAAATGTCTTCCATATTGTGCGGAAGTCAATTTGAAAGAAAGAACTAAACTTTCCAAATACTTCACCCATATCCAATTGCGTAGACACTCTTTAAAATTTATATTCTCCCCATGATTTCCAGCTTTCGACAGGCAGCTGCTGTGTTATCCGTCGTTTTATATAATAAAATAAAACTGGCTCTTTGATTGCACTTCGAAAGATCAAGGAGGGGGCAGGTACAGGCTGCGAAGTCGGCAGGTCAGCTTATGGAACTGGCAAAGGGTTAAAACGAGCCGGCCAAAACGGAACGGTAGAAATTGTCTGGCAGGATGATTTACAATTGTATTTCAATAGTCCCTAAAAGGCAAGAAAATCAAAATCAAATAAATCATTTCCCCCTCTTTTATTGGTATGGCTAATTCTTTTTCATTAGTTCACATTTATGGCCATGGCTATGGTAGGCTTTCTAAAAAGTTTGTGTTCTTTTTTTTTCTTATTAAAAAGTCCGCTCATTTCTGCCAAAATTCTTAGTGCCGTTTAAAGCTGCAACAGTTGTTGGAGGTGGAACCATATTGGGGAGGGGCAGGCCTCTGAATATGACTTCCCTGAGTTTCCCCCTTCCCAGCATAACATTTGCTTGCATCGCCCACTTTCATTTTCAGAGGTATTCTGCCTCCGAACAGCAGCTGCTGAAAACCGCTGGAGGGGAGATGGCTTTTGTGCTCGAATCTTGTTCCCTGGTTTCCCACAGGCATCCAATTGGCCACCGTGACAAAAGGATGCTGGACCAGATGGACCATTGACCTGATTCAGCAGGCTCTTCTTCTGTTCTTCTGTTCATCTTACATCCCCACCAAGTGTAGCCAAAGCATGTCCTCCTTCTTGGAGAGCACGTGTTGCAGTGGGGTCTGACAGGCCACCCCTCAGTTGCTGGGTGGGATCATTGAGATGGCCATTGGCAGTGATTGGGCTAATTTTGATGTTGCCAATTTGTGGAATGGACCAAAGGTTTTATATGCAGGGCACGCAGCATTGAGCGCTCTCTTTTGCTGTGTGCACCAGATCACCTGCCCACCCTCCCTAATTTAGGGCTCTTGTATTTGACCTTGCTATGCCTGTCATGGGGTCATCTGCTTTTGGGGCAGGGGCCTGGTAGGAATTTTGTCCATTTGGCTGATTGGCTGGTGCCATTTGGTTTTTGCTTACTGCGTAGCAAATCGTCACAACTTGCAAGGTTGCGGTTAGGCATTGGTCAATTTTTGGTTGGTGGAGGGGATGTGGTTGGCAGTGCCTGCCCCTCCAATGCTGCTGCTGCAAGGGAATTCCATTAAAGGAATTCAGGGGCTTGACATGCTTTCGTCCGAATCCCTGGCATGGTGCTTGGGCCGTGCAGGCCCCTGGGAACATGCGGGGAGAGGTGAGAGCCTGGGGCTCAGCTCCATTTTCTCCCCAATATTGTTTTCCCTTACTGGCTTTCACTCGAATCCGGAAGTCCCTGGATGGGGACAGATAGCCAGAACCAGTGCCTAAGCAGCCACTCACTCATTTTAATAAAGTTATGACCAAAAGTATGCCAAAAACCTTAAACAAAAATTCTGTGTGAATTGTGATTTATTTGGGGGTGGCTTGGGGACCTCGACACGCAATGCTGCGACTCATGGGCAAGGCAACACACAAAGTGATGATGTCTTATTGGGATGGAGTCTTTGGGTGCAGTGGTGCCCTTAGGGTCTTCTCCTGACTCCCACGAAGTTTCTGAGCCCCTCTCCCACTCCCTCCCCCATTGGCAGTAAGGGTTGCTTACCTTTCCCCCCCACTTGAAAAGTGCCGTATTTTTCCATGTATAAGACAAAGTGTTTTTTTTTTACCCAAAAAATAGGTTCAAAATTGAGTTTTGTCTTATACACAGGTAGTGCTGAGGGGTGTTTTCTTAATTTGGAGGACCCCAAAATAGGGGGCGTCTTATACATGGAAAAATACGGTAAATAGAGTTGAAGGAGGAAGTTGGAAGAGTGACGCTCTTTCCCACTTCCTCTTTCAGCTCTACGTGCTTTTCCAGGCTCAGATTAATTCTGCTGGATGGGACTTTACCCAGCTCCCTTGTAGAAGTAAAGTGTGTGTGCATATGTACTGTATATGTGTGCACTTTTATTCTTCTGTCTTAAGGGGGCAGGGGGCTGATCTGGGGGGGGGGGGATCGGGAGAGAGGAGATAAGAGGGAGCGAAGTCAACAACCCTTGCTCAGAAGTCCAAATGTTCCCATGGGCCTAAAATCTTGCTGGCCACTTTGTAACATGATGGAGCAAATCAAGGGTGTACACCTTTTTCAGGATTTAGGGACATATTTCCTTGTGGGAATGTGGTCAGGGTCCATGTGCTGGTGGCAAGGGTCAAAATAAAAATAAAAATGGGTGGGCACCCTTTTCATCCATCCTGTTCACTTCCCTTTCTCTGTCTCTCACTATCTGCCCTCCCTCCGTCATCTATCCATTCATTCTATCTTTTACACCCACCCACGAACTCATACACCCAATCACAGAAACACACATTTACAAGTACACAAGCACCCATCCCCTCCTCCCTTCTTTCATCCATCTTTCTCTCATCCATCATCCATCCATTCTTCTTCTAGGCTTTGGGGTGGGGTCGAGAAAGGGCATGATAAAAAAGTCAAAATGACCCGTGGGTTTCACAGTGGACAATTATTCCTGTTCTTATTGTAACATATTTTTTTTATATCCAACTTTCCACGAGACTGGGACTCAAAGTGGGTTACACAAATTTAAAGCACCACAAGTAGAATACAAGATGCTAAAGAAATCTTAAAAAGATCATCATTAAAAAAGTAATTAAACTCCACAAATTGTTGTTGCTGCTGCTGCTGCTGACATAAAAGGTAAAGGGAGCCCTGCCATCAGGTCCAGTCGTGACCGACTCTGGGGTTGCGGCGCTCATCTCACTTTATTGGCCGAGGGAGCTGGCATACGGCTTCTGGGCCATGTGGCCAGCATGACTAAGCCGCTTCTGGTGAACCAGAGCAGCACACGGAAATGCTGTTTTCCTTCCCGCCACTTTGACGTGCTTTCGAACTGCTAGGTTGGCAGGAGCAGGGACCGAAGAATGGGAGCTCACCCCTTATGGAGATTCGAACCACGACCTTCTGATCAGCAAGTCCTAGGCTCTGTGGTTTAACCCACAGTGCCACCCGCGTCCCATTGCTGTTAAATTACAGATAATTAAAAGAGCATAGCTCCACTTAAGCCCTTTAAAAAACAATCCGTCCCCAAAGGCTTGTCAGAATAAAACAGTCTTGTTGTGGAAAGGCATCAAGGAGGGAGCCTGTCTAGCTTCATTGGGGAGGGAGTTCCAAAATCCGGGAGCAGCCACCGAGAAAGGCATGCTATTTTTGGCCAGTGCTTTGTGCCAAGTAAACCTTATGGTTCAGCCTTACTTCAGATGCTCCCAGTACAAGGTCTCAATCCATGGAACTGAAGCACAGCAGGAAGGGAGGGAAAAACAGGATCCCCAAAGCACTGACTGCTGCATATGCGAGAGAACTCAAGCTGGTGCAGTTTCGTCTCATCCTTACGTAGGGACGCAAAAAGGCACCATTCCTCACTCTTCTCTACATTCACTTCATGCAGCGCCGTTTCCATTCCGCTGCAGTTTGCCTTCTGTCAAAAATAATTCCCCTTGCCATCTGCCGCGGCGAAATTATGTAACTTAATTAAGTAAGCGGTGTCATCTTTATGTTATCCCACCCCATTCCTTTCAATGCAAAGGAAACACAAGGCAAAGCGGGGGAAGCAATCAATTATGTATTGTTTGCAGACTGAAAGAAACAACAACAGGGAATACCGATTGTATTCGCCAGATTGATTTCCGTTCCGGGAATGGGGCGAGTCATAGAATCATAGAATCATAGAATCATAGAGTTGGAATAGACCACAAGGGCCATCGAGTCCAACCCCCTGCCAAGCAGGAAACACCATCAGAGCACTCCTGACATATGGTTGTCAAGCCTCTGCTTAAAGGCCTCCAAAGAAGGAGACTCCACCACTTTCCTTGGCAGCAAATTCCACTGTCGAGTAAGCAAACATGGGCAATTTCCTCTCCCGTTTCTGTTTTCGTTGGAATTCTCTGACACCCTGACCCTTCCATGACAAAAAATAATGCGTGGGGCTCCCAACCTGTCAGTTAGGGATAGATGAATCTGTCAATTTCAACAAACAAACAAACAAACAAACAAACAAACAAACATCTGATGAGGTTTCTTCTTGTGCTCTATGTTTATTTACCTTTGGGCACCCAAATGAGCAAGCAACAATACTATAATAGAGATGTGCATACCACTTTTTAGACATTGGCTATGCCTGCATGATGATGTCTTCTTGTCAGTGAATAGGGAGGGAAATTATTCTTATGCCTGCACCAAATATTTTTTGATTTCAATGTTCATCTCAAAAGTGGCAAAGACCACACTGCCCAAAGAAGGATCTTGAGAACTGCAGTTTCTTAAGGGTCTCCTAATATCTCAGCAGCTTTAGCAAACCGCAGTTCCCAGGATTCCCATTGTTAAAGTGGCAAACTCTCAGATGGTTTAGATGTCCTTTGACACCTTATTTTCCTGTGTGCTGTTTTTTCTTGTTGCGTGGCAAGTCCCCTCCCCCATGTGAAATGAAGACACTGGACACGTTATTTAAGGTTAATGGGCATAAATGGCCACAACTTTATTGATTACAGAATTGAAAGGTATTGGCCTTAGGCATTGGCTCCTATCGACTACCCAGCATGGAGACTGGGAAGGGTTATCCACAAGCCGTGGGGGTCCTGTTGAAGTACGCCAACTAGGATCCCACGGGTGTCACCGCTCGGGGGCGTGCCGGAGGCCCTTACCTCCCTAGGTTTCGCTCAGCTGGCGAGGGGAAAGAGGGCGGTCCCCGGGCGTGCCTGGCCTTAAGTAGGCTAGGCCACGCCTCCCCAGCCCGCCGATTGGCAGGCCAGGTCGCAGGCACGCCCGGGGATTCCCTGGATCTCGCGGGGGCAAAAGGCCAGTCCTCGCGTATGTGGGAGGCGGTAACCCGCAACCCCCTCTCCTCCCAAGCTTGGAAATGGCTATGTCATTTCCTCCTTCTTAAGCACACTGACTTCAGATGAAGTGTGCCAATGCTGTCATTTAAGAAGATCGCAAGCATCTGTGACATCATGAACAAAATAACATGGGTTGCCACAGCCAATACTCTGGGATTCCTCCAAGGCTCCAAAGACCCATGTTATGCATGGTTTTCCCTCTCCGTTCAAGCCACACAAGAACCCTATGAGGTAGGAAAAGGTAAAGGTAAAGGACCCCTAGATGGATAGGTAAAGGTAAAGGTACCCCTGCCCGTACGGGCCAGTCTTGACAGACTCTAGGGTTGTGCACCCATCTCACTCAAGAGGCCGGGGGCCAGCGCTGTCCGGAGACACTTCCGGGTCACGTGGCCAGCATGACATCGCTGCTCTGGAAGCCAGAGCCGCACATGGAAACGCCGTTTACCTTCCCGCTAGTAAGCGGTCCCTATTTATCTACTTGCACCCGGGGGTGCTTTCGAACTGCTAGGTTGGCAGGCGCTGGGACCGAGCAACGGGAGCGCACCCCACCACGGGGATTCGAACCGCCGACCTTTCGATCGGCAAGCCCTAGGCACTGAGGCTTTTACCCACAGCGCCACCCGCGTCCCTTCCTAGATGGATAAGTCCAGTCAAATTTGACTATGGGATTCGGTGCTCATCTCTGCTCTCAGGCTGAGGGAGCCAGCATTGGTCCACAGACAGCTTTTCCAGGTCATGTGGCCAGCAGGACTAAACCGCTTCTGGTGTACGGAGGACAGTGATGAGTGTCAGAGTGCATGCAAATGCTGTTTACTTTCCCGCCACTGAGATACCTATTTATCTACTTGCACTGGCATGCTTTCAAACCACTAGGTTGACAGGAGCTGGGACCGAGCAACGGGATTCGAACTGCTGACCTTCTGATCGGCAAGCCCAAGAGGCTCAGTGGTTTAGACCACAGCGCCATCTTTGTCCCACTGCCTCTGAGGTAGGCTAGGCTGGGAGGTAATGACTGATCCTAGATCATGCTGTGATTGTTTAGGGCGGAAGGGGGATTTGAATCCAGGTCTAGTCAGACCTAGTATGGGATGCTAACTGCTTCACCTCCTTGTCTCTAAAACAAAAGTAAGTGGTAGTGAGGGCAAAGAATGCAAAAATAAAAATAAAAAATGGTGCAAAGTACATCATGGGATGTACTCAGCGATACAAAATAATTAAGAACAGGAGGGATTTTTTAAAAATATGAAAATACACACAAAACAAAATTGTTGGGTAATATCCAACTGTTTTCATCTGCCAAGAGAATGGACTAGATTTCCCTTCCTTTCTGGAGTCCTTCTGTGCCGTCCAAATCAGACCCCAGTTTGGGGACAAGGTGGAGAAAAGGAGATAGTGGGGAAACTCCATTGCGGAAGTGGAAGTCAATTTGCACAATGTTGGAAGTGGCACATGAAAGCTTAGAAACTGTTTTTTTTTTTTTTTAAATGCATTTTTACTATTGGTAAAAGGTGAATTTATCACACTACAGTGACCATTAAGTGCAGCAGTGATGAGGTGGACCACAAACCGGGGCAAGGGCGCAGGGTCTCAAGGCAACACACTGGCAGTGAAGAATAATGATAAACATATCCATCGTCGCCCCCAGGCCCCAGCCCCAGCCAATCTGCTGTTTGTTCCCAGGAACACTGGGAGTGAGAGCGAATGCTCTGCTGAGCGAACACCGTCGGAGAAGTTCTGTAGGCCTTCCCCCGTTCTGTACTCTGGAGGTCAGCAAGTTTGAGGTATTACAGCCACTAAGTGAAAATGAAAACTTCAAGAGGCTTGCTGTCTATCACCGCCATCACTAAATCTTTTTTCAACAATCCTGGGCAGTGAATTATGGAAGCATGGAATTGACTTACACTTCATTTCGAGCTGTAGTCAGTTACTCTGTCAAACACAACAGCGTTCAGAAAAGGCCTATAAAAATATATGACAAACGAAACTGGCAACCTCTATATCTTTTTACATGGGCAGAGCGTTTAAAATATAGCTGTGCTGAAATGGACTCTCGAAACTCTCCACCTTGTTTGTGGGGGAAGCAAACCGGGAAGGGGAGGGGGGAATTATTTCAACAAATTTCTCCAGGGGTGGAGAAATTCTCCAACGGTTTATTGTGGGGGAGGCTCCCCATTAGCAGTTCCTCCCATTTTTGCTGTTGCCACTGTTGCAAATCACAGCAGCATTTTGTTGTCAGGCTGGGTACCATTTTGTTTACAATGCGCAAGATCTGGCATCCTTCTGGGGCGTTGTTTGTGCATGCATGTGGAAAGCACAGCATTGTTTGTGCATGCAAGTGCAAATCACAGCATGGTTTGCGCATGCAAGTGCAAATCACAGCATGGTTTGCGCATGCAAGTGCAAATCACAGCATGGTTTGTGCATGCATGTGTAAGTCACAGCTGCCACATTAAAAAATGGTCAAGATTATCCAGAGAAAATCGAGAATGTAAGAATAACACTGATGTCCCGTCTAAACTTGTGTCCAATTCTTTCTGGATGCATATGGGCTTGTTCACATGTTAGACTGAACACAGATACAAGCTGTCGCTATACACATAAAAGCGTTTGTGCACGTTGGTTCCGACTGCTCAGCATTTTTCTTTTTCTAATTATCTTAATGCGTTTTATGTACAACAATTAGGGATTTTGCATGTTAAGCAGTATATAAATATTACTGATGGTGAGGAACTGCTCTGTAAACAGGCCACAGACTGTACACTGACTGAAGAGAAGATTTTGGATTTGATACCCCGCTTTATCACAACCCGAAGGAGTCTCAAAGTGGCTAACATTCTCCTTTCCCTTCCACCCCCACAACAAACACTCTGTGGGGTGAGTGGGGCTGAGAGACTTCACAGAAGTGTGACTGGCCCAAGGTAACCCAGCAGCTGCATGTGGAGGAACGCAGACGCGAACCCGGTCCACCAGATTACGAGTCCACCGCTCTTAACCACTACACACTACACGTCCACAAATGTACAGCCCAACTACTTAGAACTATAGAATCATCGAATTGTTGACTTGGGAGGGACCCCAAAAGTCATCTAATCCAACCCCCTGAAATGCAGGAATCTCAGCTAAAGCATCCATGACATATGGCCATCTAACCTCTGCTGAAAAATCTCCAAAGAAGGAGAGTTCACCACCTCTCGTGGGAGTCTGTTCCACCGCTGAACATCTCTTACTCTCAGAAAGTTCTTCCTGTTGTTTAGCCAGAATCACCTTTCTTGTAACTTGAAGCCATTGGTTCAAGTTCTAGCCTCCGAAGCAGGAGGAAACAAGCTTGCTCCATCTTCCATGTGACAGCCCTTGAGATATTTGAAGGTGGCTCTCATATCTCCTCTTAGTCTCCTCTTTTCCAGGCTAAAATATTGTATATGTCTTGTATGTAATGTGTGAACGGACGTTATGGGAGAATTGCCGGCAGGATCTGAAATCAAAAACACTCTCTCTTCTTCTTCTTCTTCTTCTTCTTCTTCTTCTTCTTCTTCTTCTTCTTCTTCTTCTTCTTCTTCTTCTTCTTCTTCTATTAGTTTTTAAAAAATGTTTAATGTTTTGTTATGTTTTTATATATGTTGGGGAGACCCAGCCAGCTGGGCAGGGTAGAAATATTTAATAATAATAATAATAATAATAATAATAATAATAATAATAATAATAATAATAATAAAATAAGCCACCCAGAGTGGCTGGGGCAATTCCTTCAGATGGCTGAGGTATTAAATTTAATAATAATAATAATAATAATAATAATAATAATAATAATAATAATAGAATAGTTTGTCCCTATTTTCATTGGAGAAATGTTGGAGGGAATGTGAACAAAGTTTGGATCGGGTGTAACTTTACAGAGGCTTTCTTTCTTTTAGCTTCTTCTATATAGGATAAGCACCATTTTTTTATTGGGAGGTACAATTTATTTTTTCCTTCATCTGACTGGCAAACCCCACTTGTATTTCTGGTTTCTGCAACAAAGGAAGAGTGGCTAGAGAATGGCAATATGGTGTATTCAGCTAGAGGTTAGACTGTTCTTCCCGACTCTCTTGCTGAGGCACAGTTTTTCCCACTGAATTCAGCATAAAGCGTTTCCCTAACAATCTTGTTAAACCTATGGCCTTATGGGCAACGAGGAACCTTAAATTAAAGGGTTACGGCTAGGGCTGAAAGGTTTATGGTAAAATATTGTTTTCTCACAGTAACAAACATAGCATATTTCATGGCACATTGTCAAAGACTTGGGTATTTCATGATCAAATATGAAATATTTATTAATCTGGGAAGCACTTTGAATTCATTTCTGGTCCCAGGTACAGCTGGCACGTTGTGAAGCTGCAGGCGAGGGATCGAGAAGTCACATGACCCTGCGAGCGGGGGAAGGAAACGAGGACTCAAGGGTCTAGAAGCCAAGCCTTATGAGGAACGGTCAAAGGAGCTGGGTATTATTTCTCCACTTGCGCCCCACCCCCAGTTATGCTCCATCAATTAATGAGAAAAGAAACTGCATCCAAAAATTATGCAAGGTCAATGGAAATGTTTGCGACATTCTCAGGAGGGGGGTGCTGCTGCAGGGGGCGTAGTTGCCCTTACCTTAGTTACCCTCGAGATGGCTGAGGGTTGCTTGCAATTGTCCTCCCCTCCCCCAGCATTTCACAAATCTTTCCAGACTGAGGACTTCACTCTGCAGCCTCCCTAGGTGCCCACACTTCCATTAAAGCCCAGGTAAGGACATTACCTCCCCCTCCTCCACATCAGGTAACATAGGCAGACAGGGAGGCTGCAGAGCACTGGAGAAATGCTGAACAGGAAGGAAAAAAATAAGAAGAGGAAGAAGAAGAGGAGGAGGAGGAGTTTGGACTTGATATCCCACCTTTCACTCCCCTTGATAAAGGTAAAGGGTAAAGAGACCCCTGGCCGTTAGGTCCAGTCACGGATGACTCTGGGGTTGCGGCGCTCATCTCACTTTATTGGCTGAGGGAGCCGGCGTAAAGCTTCCGGGTCATGTGGCCAGCCTGACTAAGCCGCTTTCTGGCGAACCAGAGCAGTGCACGGAAATGACGTTTACCTTCCCGCCAGAGTGGTACCTTTTTATCTACTTGCACTTTGACGTGCTTTTGAACTGCTAGGTTGGCAGGAGCAGGGACTGAGCAATGGGAGCTCACCCCATCACGGGGATTCGAACCGCCAACCTTCTGATCTGCAAGGGCTAGGCTCTGTGGTTTAACCCACAGTGCCACCCGAGTCTGTTCACTCCCCATAAGGAGTCTCAAAGCGGCTAACGATCTCCTTTCCCTTCCTCCTCCACAACAAGCACTCTGTGAGGTGAGTGGGGCTGAGAGACTTCAGAGAAGTGTGACTAGCCCAAGGTCACCCAGCAGCTGCATGTGGAGGAGCAGGGAAGCGAACCCGGTTCACCAGATTACGAGTCCACTGCTCTTAACCACTACACCACGCTGGCTCTACACTATATGCAGCATCCCTGACCACCTTACAATCACAAGTTAAGCTCGAAACCCACTGGAATTCTAAAGTGCCCTGAGAATGAGACAGGAAAAAACATGGAAGTGTCTTTTGCAAAGGAAGAAAACCTTGAAAAATGGGGAGGTGGCAGCTTTGCTCAGCACTAGAAGCAGCCAGTCAAACCTGAGACTGCCGGCCTTGACATGTGTCTATTTGGCCATCCGTCTCAGCGCTTGCGCTTAGATACAAAAAGTTAGTACGAGGGAAGAAACTTCGACTTCTGCATCTACCGGGGTCCTGCTTACTAGCAGAATAAACTCTCTGACAATAATAAAAACCCTCTGCACTGTATGATTTGGGGCTTTTCTTGTGCATTCTTTCACATTCAGCCTGAAACAAATTGCAGAGCATAGTGGCCCCCTCCCCAAATAAAATAAAATAAAATAAAAAGATGCCCCACAGAGAGGTGGCACAATGCAAAAGGTAATTAGGAGCACTTTGTTAAAAAGTCAGCGGCAAAACCTAACAAAGCCGAGCCCCAGATTTATATGCATGTAACTGTATAATACATAATTGTCAACTGTTCCGAAAAGATCTAATTTTGATAATGCACATTGAGATTGGTTGTCTGTTTTGTTAATGAGGGGTCTGAAAAACACTTGGCTTGACAGCTCGAAAGGGAGCACACTGAGCACAGCCAGAGAATGGAGAGCCAAAGGGGATGCGAAATCCCCCCCCCCTGCTTTGTTAAAAAAATATATAACATAAAATAAACCTTTCTTAGAAATGAGAAAGAAAAATGGAGTATTCACAGTTTACCCCAGACTTCGAATTATCCTGCTGAAATATTAACAACTCTACAAAACAACATATTCATCCACTTTTGACAATTTATAATTGATGTGCACAGTTTCGGTTCCAAGTCAGCATTTCTGAGTCTCGCTTGCAAACCAGCTGCACACCTGCAAAGGGGAGCAACAGGAGAGGAGGAAAGAGCGGCAGAAAGGAGATGAAATAAAAATGTATGCAAATCTTCGTCACAGAACAAATTTCCTTCCTTCCTTCCTTCCTGCCTGTTTCCATTTCCATTTAAAGAAAAGGAAATCTCCACTTTCAAATGTTAAACATATTTAAATGCCTTCCTCCTGCCCAGGTCTTTTTTTTAAAAAAATAATAATATATATTTAGGAACATAGCAGCACACAAAGATTAATAACAAGTCAGACTATCGGTCTGTCTAGGTCAGTACTGTCTGCTCTGACTGCCAGAGGCTCCCCAGGGTTTCAAACGAAGGTTTCTCAGAGCCCTTTTTGGAGATGCTGAGGTCTGAACCTGGGACCTTATGCATCTCATAGCAAGTGTCACCACTTTCGTTGCTGGTGGATAAGGCATTGGGATGGATCTAGGGCCATCTTTACCCAGGGGTGCAAGGGGTGCGGGCCACCCGGGCATCAAATTCTGCAGGGGCACCAGGTGCTCGCTGCTGAAGCCACCTAAGCGTATTGTACTGAGCTGCTATGTGGCAAAGGGGCCAGTGTCATCTTTGACACGACTGATCTCACACCGCCTGCCGGGAGGAAGGGGAGTGACAGGAAATCCATTTCCGAGCTAGGGAGGAGGTGGGGTTGCGGGCTTCATGCCCCTCCCCACACTCGCAGGGGCTGGCTCCAGCCCCACACAATAGCAGGGAATTCTCGGCCACATCATACCCCGTGCCAGCCAATCGGCTGGCATGGGGGCCGTGGCCTCACCTACTTAGGTCTGGCACGGCCGAGGACCTCTCTCTTTCCCGCGCCACAGCTGACCTGGTTTTCCCTCTCCTCCCACCCGTTAGGCTAGGTTCTCTGACGTTGCTATGAACCTCGGTTGGTCACCGTCAAGGGGCCTGGTAGGAATTTTTCCATCTGGCAGATTGGCTCCAGCCATTTGGTTTTCGCCTACCTCATAGCAAACCATCACAACTCCACGGTATTGGAGGTAGGTATTGGTGGGGGCACAGTCTATTGTTATGCAGATGAAGGGGGATAGGGAGCGCCATACCTTCTCCCAAATAAAGGGTAGTTCGGTAAAGGATTCCGGGGGGGGCGTGGCCTCGTCCTAAGCCTATGGAGGTGTGGGCCCATGGCACGCCCCCACGCGGTGACCCCGGGGGAGGTCCTAGTTGACGTGCCTCAGCAGGACTCCTCCCACTGGTGGTTAACCCTCACCGGCCAGGCCGGTTAGTTGTAGGACCAATGCCTAAGCCAATACAGCTCAATTCATGTAATCAATAAAGTTGTGGCCTAATTTGACCCATTAACTCGAATTCTTGTGTCCTGTGTCTTTATTTCTATGGGGGGAGGCGGGAACTCGCCACGCAAAGAGGAAGAGACAGATAGAAAGAGAATGCGCCTATCTAGCAACAGGAGCGTGCTTTCCAAGAAGAACTCGTATATGTCCGGTAACCCTCCACCCTCTCCTGAGCTGCAGAGGCTCAGGGCAGAGAGGCGGAGGGAACTAAGTTCCCGCAGGAGGAGTGCTCGCCTCCAGGCCAGGAGAGGTGAGTCACCAGAGGATCAGGGTCACCCTATGCCTTGGGGCAAATAAAAGCCGGCCAGCTCCAGTTCCAAGTTGTGGGAGCAACATTGTTGGTTGCTAGTTCCTGCCTGAACCCTGTCCTGCCTGAGCTCCTGACCCACCCTGGCCTGCAAGCCTGTTCCTGACTTCACCCGACTACCTGCCCTGCACCCAGCTTCAGCTGCCTCCACGGACTGCCTCCACGTTGCACCTTTGACCACTGACCAGACTTGGACCTCACCTCTCGGGTAACCCACAGGACCAGCACATAAAGGCTGCCCATGATGGCTCTCCCATGCATGCGCACAATGCCCGCCCGTCTCATCTTTCAGACACCTCCCTACTACCCTAAGTGCATGCGTGGAGTCTGTACACCAACTCCTAATGTGTTCTTTGTCTTCTTTAGAAAAGCTGGTTTTAAACAAAAAACCGCCAAAAAACACACCTCCTTTTGGAGCCACGCAGGCACGAGCGCTATTTATCAAATGATAATAGCGACATGAGGCATAATAAAACTTAATTTGGGGGCTAAACTAAATTTGGGGGCGCTGTGCGGATCTTTGAACCCCGCGGTGCTTATGCGAAAGACGGCCCTGGATGGATCCCTAGTTAAAAGGGGAGGGTTGAGGGCCCTCCACCTGATGCAAAATGGGTACCAATATACCTGAAGGAGCGTCTCCACCACCATCGTCCAGTCCAGACACCGAGGTCCAGCTCCGAGGGCCTTCTGGCAGTTCCCTCCCTGCGAGAAGTGAAGTTACAGGGAACCAGGCAGAGGGCCTTCTTGGTAGTGGCGCCCGCCCTGTGAACACCCCCCCCATCAGATGTAAAGGAAATAAACAACTATCTGGCTTTTAGAAGACATCTGAAGGCAGTCCATTTTAGGGAAGTTTTTAATGTTTGATGTTTTATCGCTATTATTATTATTATTATTATTATTATTATTCTATTGGGAGCCGTCCAGAGTGGCTGGTGAAACCCAGGCAGATGGGCAGGGTATAAACAACAACAACAACAACAACAACAACAACAACAACAACAACAACAACAACAACAACAAATGCAACCTGGGCCTAATGCATTCACAGTATGAAAACCCTGGAAGGTCTTGCTTCTCCCATAGTCACAGCCTTGGATTTAAGCAGAAATCAAGTGTGGCTCTCCCTCCCAGGCTTCTGCCTGCATCCTGCCTCCAGTATCTGGCTCATGCACATATAACTGCCCCTGTCCTTCTCACCAACAGTCAGGTGAGGAAGGGAGTCCCATCCTTTCGCCCGGTGGCACAAACAGTACTTAGAGGGCCATGAACTCACCAAGAAGTTGGTTAGCCAACAGTTGTATCCTTGCTGGATCCTGGAATTAGAAGGGATTCAGACATACAGCCTAACACCCCACCCTCCCTGCAAACTCACAACAGTATTTTGAAAACTGTGTCAAAATGGTGGGATATACACGCTTAAAACCAACCTGAGAATTACTTGGAAGGACTGAGCTCCAGAGACATTTGCCTAATTCTAGCTGTTTGTTCCTTGCCTTCAAGGAAAAATAGGTATGGCTGCCTCTTGCTAAATATGTTTCTTTTTCAACAGAACAACAGGTATAATGATTTCATGGGTCTAGGAGATAATTTCGGTAGAGAGATGTTAAACTGCTGGCAGAACGCAGGCGCTGTGATTGAAGGCGGAATTCTTAGGGAAGTGAATAAATATATTTTTTTTTAATAAAAAAGAACCCGGCGATGTTTATTTGTAGTCTGTTTTTGACCTCCCGAATCGTATTAAGAGCGGCTTTGATGTCCTGGATTAGGTGGTGTTTTAATATTTGAAAAATGCCATGGCTACAGAGAGTGCTCTCGCCGAAAGAGTCAAGTGGAGACTCAAAATGCGCCGTCATTAAGGCATGTGGCGTTGCATGAATAGTAAATATTTTAAAATGATACCCATTTCATGGCTAGCCAGCTCATGAAACATCCACTGCATTTTTTTCTCCATTTGCCACTGGTTTTCTTCTTTTTGCTTAGATGTTAGCTCCAGGAACTGAGGACAGGGGGGGAGGGGAAAGGAAGTCTTTTTTTAAAAAGAATCATAGAGCAGGGGTCAGCGAGGTTTACTCCCATGGATCACTCCCACGGAGATGGTCTCCCGGAGCCAGACTGGCTCAGTGTGATGCCGGAAATCACATCTGCGCATGTCAATGGCACTGGAAATCACTTCTGCGCATGTTCAGACGCCGAAAATCACGCCTGCGCAGAATAATAATAATAATAATAATAATAATAATAATAATAATAAAAAATTTTATTTATATCCCGCCCTCCCCAGCCGAAGCTGGGCTCAGGGCGGCTAACAACAATCAAAATAATCCAACATTCTAAAAACATTCATTATAAAATTAATTAAAATCAAATTAAAATCAAATTGATGGCAACCATTAAGCAAAATTCTATGCAGGTTGCCAGAGGAGGGAGTCAGGCTGCGCCCTGACCAAAGGCCTGGTGGAACAGCTCTGTCTTGCAGGCCCTGCAGAAAGATGTCAGGTCCCGCAGGGCCCTGGTCTCTTGTGACAGAGCATTCCACCAGATTGGAGCTGCGGCCAAGAAAGCCCTGGCTCTAGTTGAGGCCAGCCTAAACTCAGAAGCAATTTTCAGCGTCTGGACATACGCAGATGTGATTTCCAGCACTGCTTGGCGAGTCCCCTCATCGCACTGCTCTGGTTTAGCGCAGTGCGCGGGGGACTCACCGAGTGGGCAGCTCGGTTCGGGGGGCAGCTCGTGGGCCAGTAAAACTGTCTTCGTGGGCCGCATCTGGCCCATGGGCCGCACGTTGCTGACCCCTGTCATAGAGTCATAGAATTGTAGAGTCAGAAGGGACCACAAGGCCCATCTAGTCCAACCATAGGAGCCAGGTCCTGGGGGCCGAGGGGGTCTTTGCCCCCCCCTAAATTATTTGAGGGTGCTGCCACTGCTACTCAAAAGGATTAATGCCTTCAGCCGCGGATGCAGAGAATAACCTTCATGGTTAGTAGCTATTGCTGGCCCTTCCCTCCATGAATTCCTCCAATCTTCTTTTAAAGCCATCCAAGTTAATGGTCATTCAGACAGAGTGTGTGCACTGTGTCTTGTGAATGATTAAGCGGGACAGGGCTTACCTGCCCCCCCCCCCAAAAGGTAAAGGGACCCCTGACCATTAGGTCCAGTCATGGCCGACTCTGGGGTTGGGGCGCTCAACTCGCTTTATTGGCCGAGGGAGCCAGCGTACAGCTTCCGGGTCATGTGGCCAGCATGTCTAAGCTGCTTTTCCGAACAAGAGCAGCGCACGAAAACGCCATTTACCTTCCCACCAGAGCAGTACCTATTTATCTACTTGCACTCGACATGCTTTTGAACTGCTAGGTTGGCAGGAGCAGGGACCGAGAAACGGGAGCTCACCCTGTCGCGGGGATTTGAACCGCTGACCTTCTCATCGGTAAGTCCTAGGCTCTGTGGTTTAACCCACAGTGCCACTCACGTCCCAAAGGTAAAGGGACCCCTGACTATTAGGTCCAGTCGTGGCCGACACTGGGGTTGCGGCGCTCATCTCGCTTTATTGGCCAAGGGAGCCGGCGTACAGCTGGTCATGTGACCAGCATGACTAAGCCACTTCTGGTGAACCAGAGCAGCGCACGGAATCGCCATTTACCTTCCCGCCAGAGCGGTACCTATTTATCTACTTGCACTTTGACGTACTTTCAAACTCATATTTTATTCAAATTGGCACTCCTGTGTCCAACTTCCTGCAGGGCAGGAATCATTTCCCCACATGGGGCTCAAACCCGTGACCCCAAGATTAAGAATCTCCAGCTCTACCGACTGAACCATGCTCAGACTTAATAGTACCATGCACCAGAGCTGTCTTTCCTATTGGGCTTACTGGCGCGTTGCGCCAGGGCGCTGGCCTCTCAGGGGCGCCCCAGCGAGTTGGGGAGCTGCGGGGCTTTGCCGGCGGCCTCCCTTTTCCCTGCATGCCCACCAGCTGTGCTCTGTCAACCATATGGCTGGCAGGCATGCAGCTTCCTTCCCAAGCCTCCGCAGGAGAAAAGCAACTCAGGTAAACTGGGGTGGGGGGGGCGCCAGAGGGATCTTTGAACCATGGTGCCAGATATGCTTAAGCCTTCCCTGCCATGCACATTGCTCTTTTAAAGCACAGTGGTACCTCGGGTTAAGAACTTAATTCGTTCCGGAGGTCCGTTCTTAACCTGAAACTGTTCTTAACCTGAAGCACCACTTTAGCTAATGGGGCCTCCCGCTGCCACTGCGCAATTTCTGTTCTCATCCTGAAGCAAAGTTCTTAACCTGAGGTACTATTTCTGGGCTAGCGGAGTCTGCAACCTGAAGCGTCTGTAACCGGAAGCGTATGTAACCCGAGGTACCACTGTATCTAAAGCAGGGGTGGGAATCTGTGGCTTCCTCAAATGTTACTGGCCCATGGCTCCCATCACCCCTGGTTATTGACCATGCTGGCTCTGGCTTACTGCAGTTGGAAGCCAGCAACATCTATAAGGCCACAGTATCTCTGTTCCTGATAAAAGCATGACTAATACAGTCATACCTCATGTTACGTTTGCTTCACGTTGCACATTTTCAGATTGCATCCTGCGGCGACCCAGAAGTTACTTCTGGGTTTTGCCACTCGCGCAGACGCACAAAATGATGTCAAGCGCATGCGCAGAAGCGGCAAATCGTGACCCGCGCATGCGCAGACACAGGTTGTGTTCTGCTCATGTTGCGAACGGGCCTCCGGAACAGATCCCATTCGCAACTACAGGTATCACTGTACATTATCTCACAAACCCTTACAACAGTGACACGGGGTATCCCATAAAGACACAAGGAGAGCCTGTTGGCCAATGACCCATCTATTCCACAGCATCCAGTTCTCACAGTGGCCAACCAGTTGCCTTTGGAAAACCAGGAAGCACAAGAGCACACTCCCTTGTTGTGGTTTCCAGCCACTGGTACGCAGAAGAATTCAAGCCACCGATTGTGGAGACAGAGCATAGTCTTCATGGTTGGTGGCCATCGATAGCCCTTGCCTTCTTGAATTTCTCTAAAGTAAAGGGGACCCCTGACTATTAGGTCCAGTTGTGGCCCACTCTGGGGTTGCAATGCTCATCTTGCTTTATTGGCCGAGGGAGCCGGTGTACAGCTTCTGGGTCATGTGGCCAGCATGACTAAGCCGCTTCTGGTGAACCAGAGCAGCACATGGAAACATAGTTTCCCTTTCCACTGGAGCGGTACCTATTTATCTACTTGCACTTTGATGTGCTTTCGAACTGCTAGGTTGGCAGGAGCAGGGACCGAGCAACGGGAGCTCACCCCGTCGCGGGGATTCGAACCACCGACCTTTTGATCGGCAAGTCCTAGGCTCTGTGATTTAACCCACAGCACCACCCCCGTCCCACCTTGAATTTCTCTAGTCCTCTTTTAAAGCCATCCAAGTGATGGCCACCACCACTTCCTCTGGGAGCTCATTCCATTGTTTAACTACGTGCTTACATGTTCTCAGAAACAGCAGCACCACAAGGTTCATACTCTCGTATCTCCAGGTAGGGCAGGATGCGACCCTTGTCCAGAAGTCTGGAGAACCACTTCCAGCCAGTGCAGGGAGCGCTGAGTGAGATGAACCAATAGTCTGGCTCAGGCGACAAGTTCAATGAGACCAACATACGGACGTCAAAGGGAACTGCTCAAAGGGGTCTTCACTGATTATGACTGTAAAATGGACACAGACCGTGTACAGCAGAAACATTCTCAGGATGGTAATGTGGTGAAGGTTGGCACAGGACAGGGCAAGGCGGAATTCCTGAAAAATTCACTTCCTTCTCTGCTGCTGATTTTCACAGTGGCCTTGGGCGATTCACTTAATTTCAGTGTGTTAATTTCCTTTCCCCCTCGAAAGGCAGTCATTGTACTTGCAATGGTAGTCAGCCCTGTGGGGCTTAATTAGCCATTTTGGCTTTTAATCACGTTGAGGATGAAGTGCAACTTGCCTCGTCTAACCTCAAACCTCCGCTGCACTGGAACCCTATGTGCCTTCTTGGGAGTAAGCTCCGACGCAAACTTGGTGAGGCTTGCTTTTGTGGAAATATGCCTAGGGTTTGGCTCTCAGTGTTAAAACTCAGCTCCTGCCCTTTGCATGACCCCTGCTCCCGTTAACATTTGGAGCAAGTCTTCCATTCTTGGCAGTCCACATGCTGTTTAATCCTGATTATTTTTTTTAAGCGAGCGAGCTTTTGAAGACAAAGAATGAAGCCCCGTTTCCTTCACTGTCTCTCTTGCCAACTCCCTCCCACAAAATGGGATCCAAAGGCCTCGGAAGTCCTTCTCCTCGCCTCAAGACCCAACATTTAGTAATGCTCCCTTTGTGAAAGCCTTGGTTGACAAGCTTCGGGTGCTGTTCATTAACATTTTCTTCAGATAACCCTTGAAATGATGCGATCCTGCGCCGGTGCTCCTTTTAAAACAGATGCATGCGATTGCCCTAACGCAACTGGTTATTAATTAAAAGCAATCGTCGTGGGACCGGCAGAAGGAAGAAGACTCTCCATTTCCAAATGGGATTCCGTTTGTGGCACTTCTCTTGAACCGCCTTGAGAGAGGGTCTCTCTAAAGTGCAGCTCGTAGCGTTACATAATTGTTCGCAGGGTGAATTATTTAGCTGGTCAGAAAGCTTGGGTTGGGGAGGGAGCAACGCACGCCTTCCCCATCTTGAGTGGACAGCCCAGTCGCAAGCAGTCAGGCATACCAAATCTGCGGGAAAGGGAATCAAAGAGGGCATGAAAGTTTCATTAGAGCCGAACAGGAACAGCCATCCCGGCTGACATAATTTCCAAGTGACCCCTGAAGCCGGCCACAACCAACCGGGGCACCGCCTCTTGGAACATCTGCAAGGAGAGGCTGGTGCTAAGCTGGCTCAGAGATCGAGCCTTCGAGCATGAGCATCGTCAGGGGGAGGTGAGAGAATATGCATGCGTGGCTGTGTGCGCAACGATGGCCCCGTGCGCCGAGGAGGGTGCGAGCGCAATTTCTTCCGAGAGAAAACACTTCGTGTCTTTTGCCACAGAGGACAAGCGCGCAGGCCCAGCCAGCTTCTCTGCTGCCTTCATCTTTCCCCCTTTCCTCACTTCAGAGCTACCTAGGTTAGACTGTTGGCCTATAATTACCCTGGAGGTATTGCAGAGTCTGAACAACAGCACTGAACTGACTGGTGTAGCGTCGCGGCGAAGATGTTGAGCTGCAGATCAGGAAGTCCCTGGTTTGAATCTTACCTTGCTCCCTTTCTCAGTCACCACCGTCCCCATTTGGGGGGGGGGGAGGGAGGGAAGGGGAAATGATAATATTGACTTCCTTTGCAGGTTTCAGAGGACTTATTCCCTTCTTAGATGTCTGCCCTGCCCTTACTTCCCTAGGGCAGCAGTCAGTCAGTTAGTAAAGCTGAATATATATTTTTTTAAAGGGGGGGGGGGAAGAACCTGGAATCAGGGGATGGGGAACCTGTGACTCTCCATGTTTTTGGTGGACTACAACTCCCTTCATTCCTCTCCATTGGCAATGCAGGCTGAGGCTGATGGGAGATGGAGTCCCACAACATTTAGAAGGCCACAGGTCACCCCCCCACCCCTGTCCTGCACGGTCCATCTCTGAGCTGCCATCTCTCCCCAAACCATCCCAGGTGCACCAAGCAAACTGCCCCGACCCTTCTCTTGACACTGCATCAAAGATAACTAAATCCGGGGCTGCAGGGGCCAGCCTGACTTTTAAATACCAGCTGCAGTTCCTGCCGGAGAATATTTAATCATGAACTTAAAGTTTGTCAAAGAACGGCTCTGACCTCCAAAGCTTTTCTATCGATTAGCTCCGAGTCCATTGTGTTTCGGCGCACTTTCTCAGGCAAGCGAGGAGGCAAAGTCAGGCATAAGCAAAAAGAGAGAGAGAGAGAGAAGTCAGATCCCAGCGAGTGATAAGCAAGAGCTCTGCTCCCGATTTAATAAGAGCTATCGCTGGCTCCTCAAGACAACAGGCATGAAATATTGCATTATGCCATATGCTACATAGGGGGGAAAATCCGCTGGAATCACACAGCTCCGGGGAGATGCGGGATGGTGGCAGCTCTTTTGCATTAATAAATGGAGCCTTGATAGACAAAACTGTAATTGGTCCCCATTGTTGTGGTGTCTCCTGCCTCTTAAATTCCTGCACACTTAATGTTTTCTTACTCTAAAATAAATGCGGGAGGTTGGTGTCATGGGTGTTAATGAGCTCTGCTGGCTTATGGGGCTGAGGAAAAGTGGGGGGCTTCAGGCTCGCCGACCAAATGTGGCCCTCAGGAGCTCTCTAACCTGGCTCTTGGGACATTTCTCTTCCAAGGCCACATCCCTCGTTGTCCCTGCTCCACACCTTCCTGGGGTGCTTTCAGCAGGCTGGACCGTGTCCTTCTTTGCCTGGAGCAGGTAGGGGCAGCTTGAATAAAATGTGTGTGTAAGCCCCTGTGCTGGGCCTGGGGTTTAACCTGAGCAACGCGGTCCAGGTACGGTTCCGAACCCAAGGATTCCGCGAGGAGTCAGTCCAACATGGCCAAGGCAAGTCACAAGGCAGGAAACTGGGCTAGGTCAGGCACAGAGTCTCAGGCACGTTCCAGCAAGCAGCAATGTTGCTCCTGCAACCTGGGGCGGGGTCCGGCAGCTTTTTATCTTTGTCGGGATAATGGCCGGTCCTGATCTCCCGGTGACTCACCTCCCTGTCTCGCCCGAAGGCGAGCACTCCTCCTGCGAGTAGCCAGGTCTCTCCTTCTCTCAGACCTCAGTCTCTGCAGCTCGGGAGAGGTCAGTGGGTTACTAGACCCAGAGGCCGCCTCAGCTTCTCCTGACCCAACTGGTAGTGGAGAAGCTGCATGTGATTGCCCAGCAGAGGGTAACGAGGTAATCCCCGCATCTGGAGCCAGGGCAGGCTCAGGCCCTAGAATCGGTCCAGATGCTGCCTGAGGCAGAGGATTCAATGCAGACTGAGGCTCCTCCGGTTCTGAGTCCGAGCCCGAGTCTCAGGTCATCACAGCCCCACCCCACAAAACTGATCACAAGATGTGGCGCAAGCACACCATATGAATGGCAATGCGCTCTTATCTTACCTCTTATCTTTTAAGAGATCAAACAAAACAAAAATTCAAAAATGATTGGAATATATTTAAACACTATCTGAAAGACCATTATGGAGAATTAATTTTTTCCCCCCTGGTTTAGAATAACTCTTGTAAGGAAAAATATTAAAATATAGTGGGGAAAAATAGGTTACCAAAAATATAGATGTGTTATGAGGGGCATTCAACAAAGTAAAATAGGAGACCCAGGTAAGAAGGGAAGTGAAGTCAAGTGCAAATGGAGTACAAATGAATCGAACGAATAAATATATATATATTGTTTTCTTTATTATGTCTTGGAATCACATGTTTAGTCGCAGGAGAAGTGAGAAGTTACAATGTGATTTCATGAATGTTTGTCAAAAGAAACCTATAAAGATGAATTGCAAAAAGAAAAAAAAAGAAATGGGTAATGCCCATCAAGTTTGGGGGGCCTATCTCCTTCAAATATTTTATTAGGGAGAGGCTGAGCTCCTATGGCTCCTATGGCCTGGTGGGAGGTTTTTATATGTGTATAGAAACCTCTGAGTTTTGCATGGCTGGAATGTGGCCTCCTGTACACAGGTAAGAACCCCATCCTGTCATGGGCGATCGAAGTCCTGGCTGGGGACGTCGGGACCGGGGGCAAGATGGCAGGGTGGGAGCAGGAACGGGAGTCCAGAAGCCAAGAGTAAGAATGCCAAGAGTCCGAGGGTCAGAGAACCGGGAGTCAAGAAGTCAGGGGTCTGAGAGTCAGGAAGCAAGGAGTCACAAAGTCAAGGGTCCGAGGATCAAGAAGCAAGGAGTCAAAAAGTCAAGGGTCCGAGGATCAAGAAGCAAGGAGTCAACACAGCAAGGCAGGGAAAGTGTTGCTGTGGCAAAGAGCCGAAGGGGAAATGCTGACCTTATATCCGTTCCCAGCTCTTGCCACCAGGTGCTGTGAGTTACCAATCGGCCTCACCTGTGTGGCCTTGCCTTGCCTCTTCAGAATAAACTTAGGAAGGCCCCAGTCCTGCAGAGTCCTATTGGTCACAGGGCCTGGCTCCTGCACACACACATGACACATCCATTGCTCTGCCCTTTTTTACCCTGGGGTTAGGGTTTGCCGACCACTGCCAAAGCTCCTACAGCTGCTCACCTAAGGAAGGTTCCCCACTTCTGGAACAGAAAGAAATTTTAGAAAGAGACTCCAAAGCTTGGTCAGAAAGAGGCCAGAATGGAGCTCAGTACATGTGTTGGATGCTCCCAGCTTGGGATCACAAAATATCTCTTGTTTTAAGTATATATATATATGGGGAGGACCTTCTTCATTGAAAGTGCCATCACTTGCCCTCGGTCCCAGTTGTCCACACTTGCCCATAGTGACACCATGTCACCCAACACTTGCCCATGTTGACCCAATCTGTCAACATGGCATGTCCATTCATTTTTTAAATATCTACTGACATTCAGTGATGTCATCATATTGGATAATAACCAGCTAAGCCCTTTGGCCAATGTGAGGACTTCTAGTTGTGTGACTCCCTATGTACAATAAGCACCTGTAGGGAAGCATCCTTAGACATGGCCATCTTATCAAAAGGGAATATGAGTAAACATGCTGGGACTGAGACCAGCACAGTTCAGGCTTAATGCTACCATTGCTTCTCCTCCTGCAGTATTTTTTAATTATTCTTGCAATTTCATATTCGGAGATCACTACAGTCCTGTTCTGGTATACCGTCAGGTATCCGCGAGTCAAATCTGTGCTAAATATGAGAATCTACTGCCTTCCCCTTTATCTGATTTGCGATTCATTTCCACTGCCTTATCTACTTTTAATTAAATACCGTAAAATGCTCCTGGTCAGCAGTTTGACTTTTCATTTCCTTATGGTGTCACTAATTCAGGTTGATTGTTGCCACCTTGCGAGGAATTATATTTTTTCCGAGATGTTACCCCGGCGTGGTGCAAATTCGAGATTCAAACTCTTGAGTGCCTTTGGAAAAGTTCCTTTAGATGTCCTGTTATGCAGGTTGCTCCAAGAACAAAAACGTGCTTCAGAAATGGAAATTGCCTATGTTGAGAGGCTGGAGGAACCCACTCTGGGTTCCAAAGATGGCCTCTTAATGGCCGACACCAATGCTGAAAAACTGAAAATAGCCAGGGCAGGGTGAAGACCCCAATGTCTGTGGATTATGGAGACCAGTGAGTTCACATAAACACAAAATCAAAGCCCTCCTAATCATCTCCCTTCACACTTTTGCACAAATATGATACGTATTTTGTGCATATCATTTTGCATATAATTAGTCATGCTCCCCCTCCCTTTAAACCAACAATGCATGAGCGACTCAGATGGAAGTGAGCACTTGATGCAAGAGTCAGTCCAATGCAGCCAAAGTTGAAGGGGTCAGAATCACAAAATTCTGTATATACTTTGGTATGTGTATCCATTTACACTACACCAGCAAACTACATCAGTGCAGTGTGGCCAGCTGAACCAAACCAGGTGAAGGTGGCTAATGGGTCTCAAACCCTCTGTGAGTTAGGGACTGAAGAAGTGTGCATGCACACGAAAGCTCATACCAATACAGTGGTGCCTCGCAAGACGAAATTAATTCGTTCCGCGAGTTTTGTCGTCTTGCGAAAGTCTTGAGAAAGTCTTGCGAAAGGTTGTTTTCTGCTGCTCCAGAGAAGCGGACATGGAGCAATGGATCCAAACTACAAGAAAGAAGATTTCACCTAAACATTAGGAAGAACTTCCTGACAGTAAGAGCTGTTCGACAGTGGAATTTGCTGCCAAGGAGTGTGGTGGAGTCTCCTTCTTTGGAGGTCTTTAAGCAGAGGCTTGACAACCATATGTCAGGAGTGCTCTGATGGTGTTTCCTGCTTGGCAGGGGCTTGGACTCGATGGCCCTTGTGGTCTCTTCCAATTCTATGCTTCTATGATTCTATGATTCGTCTTGTGAAGCACGGTGTCGGGAAAGTTTTGGAAAAGCTTCAAAAATCACCAAAGTCTTTAAAAACCTCAAAAAAGGCTACCACACTGCGTTCTATGAGTTGCTCCTCGAAGTCAAGTTGCAACTGTATTAACGGTGTTAAGAAAAAGGAAACAAACTTGCAAGACGTTTCCATCTTGCGAAGCAAGCCCATAGGGAAAATCGTCTTGCGAAGCAGCTCAAAAAACAAAAAACCCTTTCGTCTAGCGAGTTTTTTGTCTTGCGAGGCATTCGTCTTGCGAGGTACCACTGTAACAAACTTAGTTGGTCTCTAAGGTGCTACTGGAAGGATTTTTTAATTTTTTTTGTTTCGACTATGGCAGACCAACACGGCTACCTACCTGTAACCTGTATGCAAAGACAGACTCCGGCGGATTGAGCGAACGAGGCCAATAATGGGTCCAGAGGTTAAGAGGGAGGTTCCTGAAAATGCTGTAAAGGGAAGTGATGGGTAGATGGGACTCATCAACCTGGAAAGGCAGTCCAACTAGGAGAAGGAAAACTCTGATTCTATGCTGTCTTGTGGAATGTCTTTGGGAGAAGAAAAGGCAAAGGAGTAAACCCAACACAAAGCCAGAGTTGCTAAGATGGTTGATAAATGCCTTGTACACCTCCTCCCAACACCTCTTGCAGCCAAGCTGTTGCCCTGCTTTCCTTTAGACCACATCAGCAAGGCTGAGGGGTGGGGTGTCTTAGTATCTGGGCAGCTCAGGACCTTCATTCACCCAGTGCTATACCAGCTGCGCTGGCTCCTGGTGGAGTACAGGATCAGGTTTAAGGTGCTGGTTTTAACCTTTAAAGCCCTATACGGCCTAGGACCCTCGTACCTACGGTATGTCCCACGGAGAACCTTATGGTCTTCAAATAAAAACATCTTGGAGATCCCAGGTCACAGGGAGGTTAGGCTGTCCTCAGCCAGAGCCAGGGCTTATTCGGCTGTGGCCCCGATCTGCTGGAACACTCTGTCACAAGAGACTAGGGCCCTGCGGGACTTGACATCTTTCTGCAGGGCCTGCAAGACAGGGCTGTTTCACCAGGCCTGACCCCATCCTTCTGTAATCCTCATAGAAGTCTAGCCCAATGGTTGCCATTAATTTGATTCTGAATTGATTTTAGAATGTATTTCAATTAACTGACTGTGATTTTATGTAAATTGTGTTATTTTTACTGTTGTTAGGCGCTCTGAGCCTGGCTTTGGCTGGGGAGGGCGGGATATAAATAAATTATTATTATTATTATTATTATTATTATTATTATTATTCATGAGCACTGTCCAGACTTGCTTCCTGGGGAGATCACTTTGTTGCTGCTCACGCAGCAGTTTGACTTCACCCCCAGAGGCTCACTCCATTGTCACTGGAGACAGACAGATGCCACCAAGTTCAGTGCAGTGGTTAGAGTGTTGGACTAGGACCCGGGAGACAGTGGCATAGCGTGGGGGGTGCAGGGGGGGCCGGCCACACCGGGCGCAACATCTGGGGTTAGGGCAAATCCACAGGTTAGGGGGCGCAAATCCATGGGTTAGGGGGCGCAAATCCATGGGTTAGGGGGCGCAAATTACTTGCCTTGCCCCGGGTGCTGACAACCCACGCTACGCCACTGCCGGGAGATCAGGGATCAGATCCCTGCTCAGCCACGAAACTCACTTTGGGCCAGTCACAATCTTTTCAGCCTCACCTACTTGTGGTTGCGATGGAGAGGAAGAGAACCACTTATACCTCCTTGAAGTCCTTGGAGGAAAGGAAGGATACAAATGTGATAAAGGACCGAAAAACCCCCCAGGTTCCTCCACCATCCCAAGTCAGGAGAAACTGGTAGAGTTTGGAGTAGAGTTTGGAGTTTGTTTCATTGCTTGCATAGGTGTTGCTGGACCTGTTGCACCCTGTTTTTCAGCTCCTAGGAGCTTGAGGCCACTTTAACTATTCTTGGGCAAAGCCCTATTCATGTTCTGTTTTCACCAAAGCGCCGTCGTTTTATAAGAGTATGGTTGCAGAAGAAGGCAAGGGGGGTGGGGAGAGGGAGAGAAAACAGCAAGCATCAGCTGGATTTCCCTGTCTGCGCACTTTATGAAAATAAACGTATCATCTCTTTTTTGATTTATGGTCTCCAGGAGTTTGTGAACAGCGTAAGTCAGTTCCTTCTCCATTACCTTAGGCACCGGAAGCAAGACCCCTTACTACTCCAGGCTTGTTCAGCATGGATTCAGAAATCACCACTTCATTAAAAGCATCCCCTCTGCTGGATATTATTCTACATGCTGGTCTGATATATTGCTCCTTAGGTATATTTTCCCCTCCCTCCCTTTGTCCTTTTAAGCATGGATTCATTTCCTCCTCCCTACCTGCCATGATCATTTATTCTATCTAATGACGGGGAGCACCAGAAGATTCAAATTGTTATTAGAACCTGGAGATGTGACTCCGTGACAAGGATTTCAGCCCAGGAATGCTATAGTTATCCAACGGGTTGTGTTCTTGAGCTGGATAGGGTAGTTAGGAATGGACAAACCTGTCGATATCAGGTCTTTATAACTTTGGTCTGCTACATTTCATCTCAGCAGTGTGAGATTCCAGGGGTTCCAGGCACTCATCAACAGCGTGATGCAGCAGCAAAAAAGGGCTAATGCTATTCTAGGCTGTATCAACAGAAGTATAGTGTCCAGATCAAGGGAAGTAATAGTACCACTCTATTCTGCCTTAGTCAGACCACACTTGGAATATGGTGTCCAATTCTGGGCACCACAATTTAAGAAGGATGGTGACAAGCTGGAATGAATGCAGAGCAGGGCAACCAAGATGACCAAGGGTCTGGAAACTAAGCCTTATGAGGAACGGTTGAAGGAGCTGGGTATGTTTAGCATGGAAAAGAGGAAACTGAGAAAAGGCATGATAGCCATCTTCAAATATCTGCAGGGCTGTCACATGAAGGATATGAGATGATACGATAATCTTTATTGTCATTGTCCCATAGAGAACAATGAAATTGAAAAATCTACATCAGACATTCAAAAACCAACAAGCCTGCTATCTCAACTATCCCAGCCTGATTAGCCCCTAAAAACTCTGATACCGCATAACTGAATACAATATACTCACAGAGAGACCACCTTAAAAAGTAAAGGTAAAGGTACCCCGGCCTGTACGGGCCAGTCTTGCCAGACTCTAGGGTTGTGCGCTCATCTCACTCTATAGGCTGGGAGCCAGCGCTGTCCGCAGACACTTCTGGGTCACGTGGCCAGTGTGACAAGCTGCATCTGGCGAGCCAGCGCAGCACACGGAATGCCGTTTACTTTCCCGCTGGTAAGCGGTCCCTATTTATCTACTTGCACCCAGGGGTGCTTTCGAACTGCTAGGTTGGCAGGCACTGGGACCGAACGACGGGAGCGCACCCCACCACGGGGATTCGAACCGCCGACCATGCGATCGACAAGTCCTAGGCGCTGAGGTTTTACCCACAGCGCCACCCGCATCCCTGAGACCACCTTAAGTAAAGGTAAAGGTACCCCTGCCCGTACGGGCCAGTCTTGACGGACTCTAGGGTTGTGCGCCCATCTCACTCAAGAGGCCGGGGGCCAGCGCTGTCCGGAGACACTTCCGGGTCACGTGGCCAGCGTGACATCGCTGCTCTGGCGAGCCAGAGCCGCACACGGAAACGCCATTTACCTTCCCGCTTGTAAGCGGTCCCTATTTATCTACTTGCACCCGGGGGTGCTTTCGAACTGCTAGGTTGGCAGGCGCTGGGACCGAACGACGGGAGCGCACCCCGCCGCGGGGATTCGAACTGCCAACCTTTCGATCGGCAAGCCCTAGGCGCTGAGGCTTTTACCCACAGCGCCACCCGCGTCCCTGAGACCACCTTACACTGTGTTTAAAACCAAAAGGAGGGAACATGCTTGTTTTCTCCTGCTCTGGAAGGTAGAACTCAAACCAATGGCTTTGAGCTGCAAGAACGGAGATTACGACTAAACATTAGGAAAACCTTTCTGTCAGTAAGAGCTGTTCAGCAGTGGAACAGACTCCCACAAGAGGTGGTGGCCTCTTATTGCTTTGAGCCGAGGGGCGGGGTGAACTGCCCGGTGGCACACGTGCGACATCTGTACCGACTGCGCACGTGCGGCAGCCCATACAGTCACCGTGCAAGAGGCAGCCCGTACGGACGCCCATATGAATGGTGTGCAAGAGTGGCAGCCCGTATGGATGCTGTGCGAGCGGCGCCCATACTGACTGCACGCACCCTCGGCCACTCTACAGCTGGGGGGAGACAGGGGCTATCTTGTCACACACTCCCAGAGGGGCACCCATGGCGGACGGCCCCCTCTGCCCGCCACTTTGTATGCCCCTGCTTGGATGGCCATCTGTCGTGGATGCTTTAGCTGAAATTCCTGCATTGCAAGGGGTTGGACTAGATGACTCCATATGCAGTGGTGCCCCACAAGACGAATGCCTCGCAAGACGAAAAACTCGCTAGACGAAAGGGTTTTTTGTTTTTTGAGTCGTTCCGCAAGACGAATTTCCCTATGGGCTTGCTTCGCAAGACGAAACGTCTTGCGAGTTCTTGCGAGTTTGTTTCCTTTTTCTTAAAGCCGCTAAGCCGCTAAGCCGTTAATAGCCGCTAAGCCGCTAAGCCGCTAATAGCTGTGCTTCGCAAGACGAAAAAACCGCAAGACGAAGAGACTCGCGAAACGGATTAATTTCGTCTTGCGAGGCACCACTGTGATTCTATGATTCTATACTGGTCTCTTTTTTAAAATTTCAGATACAAACAGGAATTACATTCTTTTTTTGAAGTTGGGAAAGAAAAAAGGAAGGCATCCCCCATTAGGCTTGAAGGAAGAATACAGCGATGAGTTACAGTTTGTTTGCTTTGTTAAGGGCCTCCCAGCTCTTAGAGGTCTGTAAATTCCCTTTGCTAGTATGAAGTACAAAGGTAAATTAATATGAATAATAGCATTGTTTTTGTGTGTGTGTTCTGAGGGGACGTGGGATAACTGCTCAGGCAAAAGCAGGCATTGCTTTCTGCGGGGTGATCTCATTTTCACCTTTGGAATGACAGACGCTTCTGGCTTCTGGGACAGGGTTGTCCTATTTTAAAAAGTAAAAACCCGAAAGTTGTTAAGCTCTATTTTCTAGGAGATAATTCAAAGGGGGAAGAGGTTTACATCATTTGTTGGCACCTTGGGCTATGTGCTTCTGAGCATATGCAAACTTCCTTTCCTCCAAGAAGAAAGAAGCCCCTCCCCTATTTAAAAGAGCCCTGCTGGATCAGGCCGGTAGTCCATTTAGATAGCATCTCACCTGTGATTCCCATGAATTGATATTCAGAAGAATTGCTGCCTCCATCATCGCAGTGTGTGTGTGTGTGTGTGTGTGTGTGTGTGTTTCAAAAGTTTACAAATACACATCTTACAATCACATACTTCCAGTATAAATACATATCAGACTTCCCTCCCCCCTTTAGTAGTTTCTTCTCTTAGTTAAATTTTCAACACTGCATTTTCTACTTTAATCCATTTTTTAATTATTCTACAATTAATCTTGGTAATACTTTTAACTGCTTGGTTTAAGCAAACCCTACTCAAGCACTTAGTTGCATACCATGTTTTTTTTCAAATATTCCACAAATGTTCCCCACTCCTTAATAAATTCCCCTCCCCTCTTGGTTTCTTACCACACCCATTAATTTTGCCATTTCGGCGTAATCCATCAATTTAATCAGCCACTCTTCCTTAGTTGGTACAGCAACCTCTTTCTACCCCTGGCTGAGGTTGTAGCATACATAAACAAATTTCTAAGGTCCTTCACAATTTCTGTATTCACTATCCCTAAAAGAAAAGCTTTTTACTAAAAGTTATTTTAAACATTTTCTTCAATTCATTGTAAATCATTTCCCAGAAAGCTTTTATTCTCTTACAGGAGCACCACATATGACAGAAAGTGCCTTCTTTTTCTTTACATTTCCAACCAAAGAATTGATTTTGATTTATACATTTTTGGAAGTCTGCTAGGAGGTAAATACGATCTATATATCATTTTCATATAATTTCCTTTCATTGTATAATGTGCTGCGAATTTTAAATCTACATTCCATAGCTTCTCACATGCAGCCATTTCAATATTGTGACCAATAGGTCTCTGCCAGCGGATTATCACAGATTTCACCAGTCTGATCCTCTTTTAAAGCTATGTAACCTGGTAGCCACTGCTGCCTCTTGTAGAAGTGAATTCAATAAAATACAATGGTGCCCCGCAAGACGAATAAAATACAATGGTGCCCCGCAAGACGAATGCCTCGCAAGACGGAAAACCCGCTAGACGAAAGGGTTTTCCGTTTTGGAGGTGCTTCACAAAACGAATTTCCTATGGGCTTGCTTTGCAAGACGAAAATGTCTTGCGAGTTCCTGCAGGTTTTTTTCCCCTCCCCCCTTTTCCCCAAGCCGCTAAGCCGCTTATCAGCTGATCCGCTAAGCCACTAAACAGCTGATCCGCTAAGCCGCTAAGCCGCTTAACAGCTGATCGCTAAGTCGCTTATCAGCTGATCCGCTAAGCCGCTTAACAGCTGATCCGCTAAGCCGCTTATCAGCTGATCCGCTAAGCCACTAATGGGCTTGCTTTGCAAGACGAAAAAACCGCAAGACGAAGAGAATCGCGGAACGGATTCTTTTCGTCTTGCGAGGCACCACTGTATGTGCTATGGGAAGAAATACTTAAACGTTTCAGGACCAGAATGCCTCAAGGACCGCCTCTTTCCATATGAACCTACCCAGACACTGAGGTCATCTTCTGAGGCCCTCCTTCATGTGCCTCTTCCCCAAGAGGTCCGGAGGGCGGCAACACGAGAACTGGGCCTTCTCTGCAGTGGCTCCCCATTTGTGGAATGCTCTCCCCAGGGAAGTTAACCTGGCGCCTCCATTATACACCTTTAGGCGGCAGGCAAAAACATTCCTTTTTAACCAGGCCTTTGGTTGACCTGATGAACACCCTTTTCAGATGTGGTTCTTTTTTGGGGGTGGGGGGATATTATTGGGTTTTTGTTTTTATTTTCTATATTATGATCTTTTTTGTGAACTGCCCTTAGGCCTCTGGGTATAGGGCGGTATACAGCGGAACCTTGGGTTGCAGACGTAATCCGTGATAGAGGCACGTCCGCAACCCGCAGCGTTCGTAACCTGCAGGGCCACTTCTGCGCATGTGCGTGATGCGATTTGGCGCTTCTGCGCATGCACAAGCGGCGAAACCCGGAAGTAACCCTTTCCGGTACTTCTGGGTTTCCTGAAGTCTGCAACCTGAAAATGTGTAACCTGAAGCATCTGTAACCCGAGGTACTACTGTATAAATAATAATAATAATAATAATAATAATAATAATAATAATAATACTTCCTTCTGTCTGTCCCGAACCTTCTAACATTCAGTCCAAGCAAAGTGTTACACAGTTGTGAGTGCCTTTAAAAGGACAGCATCCATGTGCAAATGGGATGTATCAAGAGCACTGGGAGACCCTCAAGATTTGTAGGAATACCAGAATTTCTTAAGGGAAATTGCCCTAAAGCAGCCTTTCCCCAACCTTGGTGGGAGGAAGAGCATAATTGGGAAAGGACACCCTGTTTCCTGGACTGATTTAGCAAGTGGTCTTCCCATATTGTCATTGTGTAGATCCAGGGGTAGGGAACCCAGGCATGGGGCCCAAATATGCCTCTCTTTTTCTGGCCTTCTGAACTCTCCCCAGTGTGACATTCCTCACCACCCCTGTTTCTGTCTTCCTTGAGTGCTTTGACCTGGCTTAAATGCATCCTTCAAACTTGGGTAATGCCTCTAGCTTGCCTGGACAGAGGTGCATTTGTATAGACTTGGGTTTTTTGTTTGTTTGTTTTTTTGTTTTTTTAGGTGTCTAGAACTTAGCGGGTGGCGCTGTGGTCTAAAACCACTGAGCCTCTTGAGCTTGCAGATCAGAAGGGTGGTGATTCGAATCCCCACGATGGGGTGAGCTCCCATTGCTCTGTCCCAGCTCCTGCCAACCTAGCAGTTCGAAAGCACGCCAGCGCAAGTAGATAAATAGGTACCACTCCGGCGGGAAGGTAAACGGCATTTCCATGCGCTGCTCTGGTTTCGGTGTTCCGTTGCACCAGAAGCGGCTTAGTCATGCTGGCCACATGACCCAGAAAACTGTCTGCAGACAAACGCCGGCTCCCTCGGCCAGTAAAGCGAGATGAGAGCCACAACCCCAGAGTTGTCTGCGACTGGACTTAAATGTCAGGGGTCCCTTTACCTTTTTTAGAACATAGGAACACAACTGTAAGAGGTACCTCCCCTGCCCCGGACATTTTTGCCTTTGCTCATCATCGGAATGTGGCCCTCGGGAGGTTGTTAATTAGGGAATATGGTCCTTGGGGTGAACTCCCCCCCACCGGCAGCATAGACGAAGACTGCAGTCCCCACAGGTGAGGCTGAAAGTGCACGTCAGGCCCGAGGTATGCATTTCCAAGGTTCTCTTGTCTTTTATGAGTTTCAAGTCTACCAGACACCACAATGTCAAGACACTGCAGCCATTGATTTACATCCGAGCAATGAACCAAACACAGGCGGGGACCCTCTGTTTTTATTGCTGACTTTGTTTGAAAAAGCAAGGAAAGCGGGGAGCCGCAGCCATAAACATGAAAGAATTGCCGCAGGGTCATTGCACATTGCGGGAGCTGGAGGTGAGCGGAGGATGGATTTGCAAAGCGCAGAGGGAAAGGGATCAGGCTCGGCTTTCGACACTCCTCAGCTGGCATCTGAACCGGATCCAGGAGCTGCCGTTGTGGAAACGGCTTCTGTCCGGGAGCCTTGAGGGAGCGGATCACATTCTCCGTGGAGGCCGCTTTGCAAGCCGGCCGGGCACTTGAGAAGACAGCCCCTGGGCAAAAGCATTGCTGAGTCGCTCAAAGAGTTTTTAGAAGTCTGTGCTCCGCTGGGTGAAAAATAAACCATGGAGTAACCGAGTAAGGCTCCAGGGCTGTGTCAGCTGGCCGGGCTAGATTCTCGCCACTCTGCAAACATCTGATCCGACTGCATTGATTTGGCCCCCGTCTTCCAGAAGTTGACATTGTGGGATGCTTCCAGTATAAGAAGTGAGTTGTGTGCTCCTGAGACAGCAAGGCCTAGTCTTGGGGGCGATTGAAGGACCCAAGACCAGGATCTTTGGCTTCTGCACTTAAAAGGAACTCAGGTCATAAGGCTGAAATAGATGCCTGGCCAAGACCATGGAGAGTTGCTGCTGCTTGGAGAAGACAGGGCAGGGCTTTCATGTCGATCCGTGGCTTGGTTTCTTTCCGCTACAGTAGAAACTTCAGGAGCAAGGAGTCAGGCTCTTGGGGCATCTAGCTTGTGATTACAATGGCTCTCGGGATTTCAGACAAAAGTACTTCCCAGCCTTGCTTGGAGATGCTTCCACCATGCCAAGCAGATGCTCTGTAAGGTAAAGGTAAAGGTACCCCTGCCCGTACAAGCCAGTCTTGACAGACTCTGGGGTTGTGCGCCCATCTCACTCAAGCAGCCGGGGGCCAGCGCTGTCCGGAGACACTTCCGGGTCACGTGGCCAACGTGACAAAGCTGCATCTGGCGAGCCAGCGCAGCACACGGAACGCCGTTTACCTTCCCGCTGGTAAGCGGTCCCTATTTATCTACTTGCACCCGGGGGTGCTTTCGAACTGCTAGGTTGGCAGGCGCTGGGACCAAGCAGCGGGAGCGTACCCCACCGCGGGGATTCAAACCGCTGACCTTTCGATCGGCAAGCCCTAGGCGCTGAGGCTTTTACCCACAGCGCCACCCGTGTCCCAGATGCTCTGTAACCCTTGCTAAAAACAAACAGTAGTTCGACTCAGTATAGGGGACCCAGCCAGCAGTTGTATTTGAAAAAGACAGATACAGTAGTACCTCGGGTTACATATGCTTCAGGTTACATATGCTTCAGGTTACAGACTCCACTAACTCAGAAATAGTACCTCGGGTTAAGAACTTTGCTTCAGGATGAGAACAGAAATCTTGCTCCGGCAGCAGGAGGCACCATTAGCTAAAGTGGTGCTTCAGGTTAAGAACAGTTTCAGGTTAAGAACCTGGGACGAATTAAGTACTTAACCCGAGGTACCACTGTACTGGATCCAGTTCACCTCCCAGCCAAAGATTATCAGAAGCTACTCCTGATCCATTTATCTTAAAGGTAAAGGAAACCCTGACCATTAGGTCCAGTCGTGACCGACTCTGGGGTTGTGGTGCTCATCTCGCTTTATTGGCCAAGGGAGCTGGCGTACAGCTTCCAGGTCATGTGGCCAGCATGACTAAGCTGCTTCTGGCGAACCAGAGCAGTGCATGGAAACGCCGTTTACCTTCCCACCACAGCGGTAGCTATTTATCTACTTGCACTTTGACGTGCTTTTGAACTGCTAGGTTGGCAGGAGCAGGGACCGAAAAACGGGAGCTCACCCGTCGTGGGGATTTGAACTGCGGACCTTCTGATCAGCAAGTCCTAGGCTCTGTAGTTTAACCCACAGCGCCATCCGTGTCCCTTCCCATTTATCTTAGTGCTTTGCAAATTCACCCTTCTTTCCCATGCATCAATATGCACTGACCCTGCATCCATTCTGTCGTGTTGGAGCTGGACTACAAAGGCTGAAGAAGAAGAAGAAGAAGAAGAAGAAGAGTTTGGATTTGATATTCCGCCTTTCACTCCCTTTAAGCAGTCTCAAAGCGGCTATCAATCGCCTTTCCCTTCCTCCCCCACAACAAACACTCTGTGAGGTGAGTGGGGCTGAGAGACTTCAAAGAAGTGTGACTAGCCCAAGGTCAGCCAGCAGCTGCATGTGGAGGGGCGGAGACGCGAACCTGGTTCCCCAGATTACGAGACTACCGCTCTTAACCACTACACCACACTGGCTGCTGATCTGACTTGGTATAACATATGCTAAGAAGCCAAGTATTAACCTGTTCTCCTGGGCTTTGGGGCTTGGGCAGAGCCTCTTTCAAGCAGGACAATTCAGATCAGGCAAAATCAAGTCAAGTCTAGGTCAAGTTAGGTTGGGTCAAGTCAGGTCAGCTCTAGAAAAGGCAGGTCCCTCTTAGCAGGCCAGGACCCTAGGAAGCTCCCATTTCCCCCTAAATGGTTCTGAAAATGAAGCTAAGTGTTATAGCTTCACTTCAGGAAGCCTCAGAAAATCAGAATGTTCTCTTTCCTCAGGGTGTGCCTGGTTGACCATAGCTCCTAAGGGACTTGAAGACCAGGTTCTCCAGTCTCTCTCTCTCTCTCTCTCTCTCTCTCTCTCTCTCTCTCTCTCTCTCATATCTGCTTCTGCTTCCTCCTCCTCCAGCATACGGCCTGTAGCACTCAAAGTCTACACAGTACACAGTAGAGTAATCCCAAATCTTATGCAGGGGTTCAGTTCCAAGAGTTCCGTATATACACAGAAATTGCATATACTCAAACCCATGGAGCCACCCAATGGCTAGTGTTTGGGGAGTAGAGAGAGCACATCCACATCACTCCCAGACTAGGGATGCTCACCCGAGATCTTCCTAAATTTGGATTGCCCCATGAGATCTCGTGAGAGCACCCTAGAACCGTGATGCTGAACAGGGCTTGCCCTCTTCCCAAGCAAGGGAGAGAGCTTAAAAGCTCTTTCCAGAATGGGGACCCATCAGTGGACCTTGGGCAGAAGGAGTTTCTGAGCTCTTTGCCTTGCTTGAGATTTGACTTGTGCCATTTCAACCAGCCCTTCAACTGCGTGGGGTTGAAATTGTACTAGCTAATGCACGCAAGCTTCTTGGGAGAAAAGCAATGACAAACCTAGACAGCATCTTAAAAAGCAGAGACATCACCTTGCCAACAAAGGTCCGTATTGTCAAAGCTATGGTTTTCCCAGTAGTGATGTATGGAAGTGAGAGCTGGACCATAAAGAAGGCTGATCGCCGAAGAATTGATGCTTTTGAATGATGGTGCTGGAGGGGACTCTTGAGAGTCCCATGGACTGCAAGAAGATCAAATCTATCCATTCTTAAGGAAATCAGCACTGAGTGCTCACTGGAAGGATAGATCCTGAAGCTGAGGCTCCAAGACTTTGTCCACCTCATGAGAAGGAAAGACTCACTGGAAAATGTTGGGAAAGATGGAGGGCCCAAGGAGAAGGGGACGACAGAGGACGAGATGGTTGGACAGTGTTCTCGAAGCTACCAGCATGAGTTTGACCAAACTGTGGGAGGCAGTGGAAGACAGGAGTGCCTGGTGTGCTCTAGTCCATGGGGTCATGAAGAGTCGGACATGACTAAACAACAACAACAACAATGCACGCAAGGTGTGGGATTATGGTATTCCATGGAGAGAAGCTAGAGGCATCGTGATGAGTTCTAGGACAAATTCCAGGCAGGCAAAAAACACCTAAGGAGGGAGTGAAGTAGGGTCAGTAGAGGGTGGGAAGGGGGAAAAGGATGTGGTCTTGAGGACTTGACAAGAGAGAATTGGAAGGCCACATTTGCTTCTGAGCCTGGGGCTCCCTACCTCTCTCTTTGGAGATGCTTCTTGTTTTGTGAGCTTTGCAGGGTTCCCATGCTCGAATTCTCTGCTTCCATAGAGGCAAAGGGGAGTCCTGGGAGCCACATTTTTTTGTGGGAGGTGGGAATATGCTCCTCAATCTACTCTGGTAGGAAAAGCACCAAGGATCTTCCTTTCACATTCCCCCACCTCCCCGCCGCCCATAAACCTCTAATTGTGTTTTCTTCTATGGCTCGGCAATCCCCAGAACCACAATCACACCAATGTAAATTATAAAGGTATAATTTAACAAAGTTTAGTGATGTTTCGACATACCAATAACAATACCCAGTGATTGATGGCCAGTAGGGGAGTATCTTACAGCAAAGAGATTGCAGGATGTTGCCGCTTACAAGAACAGGTAAATCTTAAGTAAATAAGGAAGATAAAAACGATAACCTGAAATGAAGAAATGAACATAATAACCAAGATAAGGGGAGCCGGTGGTGGTGGTGGTATCTTAGGTTGCAAATCAGCAGATCAAATTTTTTTAAAGCACACTTTCAATACCCAGAGCAACATGCCTAAGTTAAAATAAAAGTTGGTCATGTGTTCTGTCTTGGTTTGGCCAGAATCAAAGCAAAAAATAACAAGATATCTCTCTCTCTCTCTCTCTCTCTCTCTCTCTCTCTCTCTCTCTCTCTCTCTCTCTCTCTCTCTCTCTGAATAGAATCCTAACAGGATACAGTGGTACCTCGCAAGACGAATGCCTCACAAGACAAAAAACTCGCTAGACGAAAGGGTTTTTTGTTTTTTGAGCTGCTTCGCAAGACGATTTTCCCTATGGGCTTGCTTCGCAAGATGGAAACGTCTTGCAAGTTTGTTTCCTTTTTCTTAAGACCGTTAATACAGTTGCGACTTGACTTCGAGGAGCAACTCATAGAACGCGGTTTGGTAGCCTTCTTTGAGGTTTTTAAAGCTTTTTGAGGTTTTTGAAGCTTTTCCCAAACTTTCCCGACACCGTGCTTCACAAGACGAAAAAAATCGCAAGACGACAAAACTCGCGGAACGAATTAATTTCGTCTTGCGAGGCACCACTGTAGTTAATTTGATTTGCAATTATGTCTGTGTTAAGGAAGTACCTTAGGTAACCTCTCTCTCTCTCTCTCTCTCTCTCTCTCTCTCTCTCTCTCTCTCTGAATAGAATCAAAACAGGATACAGGAACCTGTCTTATACTGGGTCTATTGAGCTCAGTATTGTCTGCAAGGAATGGCAGTGGTTCGCCAGAAAGGAGAGACTTGAAAAAGCACCAATTTCCACAGGCAAACAGATACATATAGGTCAGGCTGCTCCCTCAAGAAAACTGGTCTCAAACTGGCCTCAATAAAAGAAAAACGTTGAACTTGGCCCAGTAACAAATCGGGAGATATCGCAGAATTTTGAGCACAAGTTCCATATGCTTGCCAGATCTCACACTTGACAGCAGCACATGAATAGTATTGGAGGCTTGTCCACTAGAGCAAATGGGGCACTACTCCATCAATTTTCAGGAGCGGGTGCCAGGAGCTGGTCAGCAATAACTCACACGAGTTCAGTGAAATTAACCCTTTATTCAAAGAAACCAGTCAGCTCAGGACGCCTCCTCTCTCAGTCTGCTCCTTCCTCTCTCTCTCTCATCACTCATTGTCGTTCCACCACCAGTCCTCTGGCTCTGAGCCTTCTTCCCTTGGGGGGTTTCCCAGCTGATGCCTCCCACCATTCCTCTGCATCTACCCTGCCCATGGCACCCATCTCCACCAGTGGGATTGCCATATGTCTGGGTTGTCCTGGACACAGGATCCACCAGATCATACCTGGCAGTCCTTATACTCAACAACCAGCCCAGCATTGCCTGGCAGCTTCTTCCTCCTCCATCTCTGTTTCTATGCTGCAAGCCACTTTGAGCATGACTTCTCTGTGCGGAAAAGCAGCATACAAATGAAAAAAAACATGCATCTCATTGCAGTGGTGGAGCTTCATGCTCCGGCAATGGGGGCGGAGAGCAGGGGCGTGATGCGCATCCTGGGGGCGTGGCGCCCAGTGTGGGCAGGGGGCAGCCGGATGGCACCGCACCGGGGTGGCACTTCTGGGGGTGGTGCGCTCCTTCCGCACTCCTCTTCCTCCGCCAATGTCTCATTGTTGCCCTCATAGAGCTCAGGAGTAGCCCATGGGAACAAAACGATCGTTAGTTGGCCCTGCCTGTCGCTGGCTCTAGCGCCCCCTACTGTTGGGCTCCCTGCTTTCTGCCCAATCAGTCCCAATGGTCACCAGCCGCCACCGCTGAATAGCGCTACAGGGGGAAATCGGTTTTCTAACGCTGAGCCCTGGCTCCGTATTGTATATATTGCTCTTCAATGCAGAAGGCACTTAAAGGAAAGAAAGTTTGTGCACTATAAGCCGGATGACCTTGAGGTGATAGACTGGAGGGCTCTATGACTCTGCACACTCAGTGCTATTCAACACTCTGCCTGAAAGGGAGGATGGGAATGGATTTATTGACTTGTGACTTTGACTCAGGCCTGTGTATCAGGGTGGTTATTATGTGGAATGATTAGGCTGCAGTGTCAGGGACAAGCGAAAACTAGAACAACAAAGGACCTCCTTAACCTCTACCTGGACACGGGGCCATCTATAACAAGTTGCGCACGGCTTTGGAAAAACTAAGTATATCTTGCAGCACTCAATACCTTTTGCAGCTGTGGCAAGCAAAACAGAAACAGGAAAAGATGGATGGCAGGGGGAGGCGGGTTGTAATTCAATTCTGCATAGGTTACTGTTTACCATCCTGAGTTCGGGAGGTCGTTGGGGGAAAGGCAACGTCGTTTTCATTCAAGGCGCTTGAAAAACTGGACCCAGTAGCTCTAGACCTAGAAAACGCCCATTTGTTATGCAGCACAATAAGGCAATGTAGTAAAGCACAGAGCAGCAAGGAACTTGCTCTGAAAAAAATCCCTGGTAGACTAGGGATGGGCAGCAAGTATGCGGGGATCTACTGGTAGATCTGGGGGGATCTGCAGGAGATCAGACATTCTGGGACAATCTGTTAAGGCGGAGAGTAAAGGTAAAGGGACCCCTGACTATTAGGTCCAGTCGCGGACGACTCTGGGGTTGCAGCGCTCATCTCGCTCTATAGGCCGAGGGAGCTGGCGTACAGCTTCCAGGTCATGTGGCCAGCATGACTAAGCCGCTTCTGGAGAACCAGAGCAGTGCATGGAAACACCGTTTACCTTCTTGCCGGAGCGGTACCTATTTATCTACTTGCACTTTGACGTGCTTTCGAACTGCTAGGTTGGCAGGAGCAGAGACCGAGCAACGGGCACTCACCCCATCCCGGGGATTCGAATCGTTGACCTTCTGATTGGCCAGCCCTAGGCTCTGTGGTTTAGCCCACTGTGCCACCCACGTCTCTCCGTCTCCCTTAGGCGGAGAGTAGCCTAACTAATGTAATCAGTTCTAAACTATTTCCAAACTTGCTTAATATTTGACTGTGCTTGTTTACATTGTATATGTGTGGATTGTTTCTTGGGAGGGATGGTGGTATATGGAGATATTTCTTTTTAGAAACTGAAAAATAAAGTTAAGAAAGGGGGGTGGGGAGAGAAATGATTTCTGACTAAACCATTACAACACACTGGCTTCCCCCAGTTCTCCAGATGATCTAAGTGGTCTTTCAGGTGTATACTGGGGCAGGTGGTCTTTCAAGTAACCTTTTGCCAAGTTGTTCTGGTCTTTCTTGAACTTAGCTGATTGGTAGCCAGTTCCTTCAGCTCCAGGGCTCTTCCTTTCTTTAAAAGGGCAAAGCGACTTAGGCTGTCCCTGTTAGAATTCCCGGTCTATGATTGCAGTCATGGGATCTTTGTCTATCACATGATGGTGTATGTTTTGACTCCACAAAGTGGGAAGTGACGGATGTTTAAAGATGATAGTCCAACATTCAGAAGGCACCATGTTGGCTACCCCTGATGGAAGCACACAATGTGGGTGTGCTTAAAAGCTTACACTGACTGCCCATAGGTTATTGGGCCAAGCCCAATATTCCTGCATTCATTGGCGAATAATACCCCTTCTGCATTTATAAGAAATTGATCTCTTATTGTGGCAGCAAACCCGAAGGCAACCCTGTTTAGGGAAGCTTTTCGTGTTTGATGTTTGATCATGTTTTTAATATTCTGTTGGGAGCCACCCAGAGTGGCTGGAGAAACCCAGCCAGATGGGCGGGGTATAATAAATAAATAAATAAATAAATAAATAAATAAATAAATAAATAAAGTATTATTATTAATATTATTATTACTACTTTGGAACTCCTTGCCTATTTATGTTAGGCAGGTTCCTTCACTATATGCTTTTCAGCGCCTGCTAAAAACATTTTTGTTTTTTGATAAGCCTATCCAGGTAGTTTGAATATTGGTGATTTTTTAGTTTATCGCTGGTTTTGATTTTTTCAGCTCTTTTTACTGATAATTGTATTGCTCTATTCTCTTCGTTAACTGCTTTGAGGTTGATGGTTTCTCTACAATCAAGTGGTATATACATTTTATGGAACAAAAAACATCTTTAAATATTGGGTCCATGATACCTGAAGAACCATGTGAATCTTTCCATTCCTTCCTGATCACTGATTTTTTTTTTTGGGGGGGGGTTTCTCTGTTAGTGACCCCTCATGGTTCAGATTCATGGTCCTGTATGTCCTGTCCTGTGGAACTCCATCCCAGCTAAGATCAGACAGGTTCCTTCCCTGTTGAACTTGACGTAGATTTAAAAATCAGCAGACATTCTGAGTAAGTTCTTTCTGTTTCCATAATTTGTCAGAACCGGTTTTATCGACGGTACTGTATACCCTCCTGCAACTTTGCCTTGTGTCTGTTAGGAAAGATGCCGTTAGCTAAGCAGTATGGAAATCATTGCAGCAAAGGACGGAGTTGGCCAACCAGGTGCCTCCCCCAATGTTTCTGAACGATGCCCTCCATCAGCTGCCAGGGTGGCGAAGGCCAATGCGGAGAAACAGACGCGGGCAGCGGAAGATCCCCCGCTTTTGTCGCTCGAGTCGACGCCGGGCTGTTTGGTCTGCCGGTTCGCTACCTCGCCTCGGCTGCTGCATTGTCTTCCCCTGCTTTACAACACAGTCATTATATCCCTAAACCACATTGTGATACACTGTGGCTTCTGTTTACGACTCCCCAAACTCCCACTTCATATATCAGCTGCCATAAAACCCATCAAACCGCTGGTAGTAAAATGGAGCACAGTGGTCGACGCAGGAGCCGGGCGGAATTGTGTGATACCCTACTGTGGTTAATGAGAGTGAAAATGTGGTTAGGATTTTAGTCAGCCGATGTTCATTTGCAGGGCCATTGTTGTGAGCCTTTTGTTAACCCGGACGGCTATGTATTTTCCATTGTACCAAGGAGCTGAGTGCCAAGTTTGGCAAGTTATCCGTCAACGGCAAATAAGTCAAACTGTGACCTTGAGTGATTACTGTGTTTCCTTTTTCCTTTCTTTTTCTTTTTTAGAGGGGAAAAAAAAATGGGCCAGCAGACTAATTAATGATACGCTGAAATGCTATACTAAGATTATGAAAACATTGCTGTATTTGAAAGCCAGGCCTTGGCATTTCAACCATGCACTAAAGTATTATTTCTGCAAATCTGATCATTCCCTCCTCACCCACTCATAGAAATAATCTTCGTCAGTGACAATTTTTAAAATGAGACTTTTTAATATATAAAAGTGAGATTGGTTGAATTTAAAACACTTTGACTAACCTGGAAGTCATCTGAATATTTTTATTTAAAATATAAAGAAAACCACAAGATCTATCTATCATCTATCATCTATCATCTATCTATATCTATCTATCATCTATCTATCTATCTATCTATCTATCTATCTATCATCTATCTATCTATATCATCTATCTATCATCTATCTATCTATATCATCTATCTATCTATCTATCTATTATCTATCATCTATCTATCTATCTATCATCTAATCTATCTCTATCATTTATCATCTATCTATCTATCATCTATCTATCATCTATCTATCTATATCTATCTATCATCTATCTATCTATCTATCTATCTATCTATCTATCTATCTATCTATCATCTATCTATCTATATCTATCTATCTATCTATCTATCTATATCTATCTATCATCTATCTATCTATCTATCTATCATCTATCTATCTATCATCTATCTATCTATCTATCTATCTATCTATCTATCTATCTATCTATCATCTATCTATCTATCTATCTATCTATCTATCATCTATCATCTATCATCTATCTATCATCTATCATCTATCTACTATCTCTATCATCTATCTATCTATCTATCTATCTATCTATCTATCATCTATCTATCTATCTATCTATCTATCATCTATCTATCTCTATCTATCTATATCTATCTATCTATCTATCTATCTATCATCTATCTGCAGTTTACATAAAATGTTGCGAAATATTCATTAAAAGATAGCAATAAAAACAGATGTCAAAAGCAGTAAATATAATGAAATGACCAAAATCTAAATAAAAACCATCAGATTTTTTAAAAATAAAAAACCCAAAGGTACAGAATAAAATACATATTTGAGTAGGCTTCCCCCCCCCCCCAAAAAAAGCTTTTCGCACATGTTAAAAAGAGTAAAACAAAGGTGGGCCAAAAATGTTTGGGAACTGCTGATTCAAACAATTTCTATACTGTTTAACTACAACAGTCCTCAAGCGGTTTACAAAGATGCAGTAAGAGAGAGAAAATCAGCTGAAACTATAAAATCAGACATCAATTTAAATGCCTCTTGGAATAAAAAAGGAACTGGAAGTTGGGGAGGAGACCTGTCTGACCTCAACAGGAAGGGAGTCTCATATGGGATCTTCCTTTATGCCATGGCAAACTTTGGGATTATTGTAATCAGTGAAAAATTGTGGCCATTTAATCCAATCCTTTGTGATGAGAGGTGAGTGTGAACGGGTCCCCCAAACAAGACTCCACATGATGGTTTCAGCTCAGATTTTGCACATAGAATCTCCGCTTCAAGATTTAGTGGTCCAAGGCACATGCCTACTGGTCATACTAGAATATCTAGCCCAGTAAATATGGATGGAAAGTGGCGAAAAGATCTCCAGCTGATGATGACAATAAGAAGAAAGAAAGAAAGAAAGAAAGAAAGAAAGAAAGAAAGAAAGAAAGAAAGAAAGAGTTTATGTCTTGAAAATAAGTTTTGGTCGCCATCTTTCTCCATCCCCCAGTAAAATAACCTTATTTTATAAAACAAGCATTTGACAGGTAGGCAGGCGACGGGAGTGGGATAGAGATCAGCTCTAACTAAGTTGTTCGTCTCAGTGGAACAATTATATTGTTTTCAGGCTCCTGAAGGAAATGGGTCTGGCTCCTTCAGAGGCAACCTGATTTCAATTGAGAAGAACAATTTTGAAAAACAGAACCGCATTTTTTTTTTTTTGGGGGGGGGGAATTAAATCATAAAAAGTGCATTATGGTAACGCTGAGTAAAGATGAAGGGAACCACCTCAAAACCGAGGTTGTTGGGAAGGAAAGAAACTGATGCTTAGTGGCCCCTTTTAGGATTCTGATGAGTTTCTCAAACGTAGTCACCCACCCAAGACTTCAGAGGCGGCCATCAAATCATGAAAGCAAATAAGGGCTGCAGCTCATTGGTAGAGAATCTGCTTAGCATGTAGAAGGCCTTAGGTTCAAACCTTGCCATCTCTAGGTAGGGCTGGTAGAGACCCATGTATGAAATCCCGGACAGCCACTGTCAGTCAGTGTTGTCAATACATTGGTACCTCAGGTTACATACGCTTCAGGTTACAGACTCCGCTAACCCAGAAATAGTACCTCAGGTTAAGAACTTTGCTTCAGGATGAGAACAGAAATTGTGCTCCGACGGCGCAGTGGCAGCAGGAGGCCCCATTAGCCAAAGTGGTGCTTCAGGTTAAGAACAGTTTCAGGTTAAGAACGGACCTCCGGAACAAATTAAGTACTTAACCTGAGGTACCACTGTACTGAGGTAGATGGACCACTGGCCCTGATTTATTTATTTTTAATTATTAAGAAATATAATTGAAAACAATACAAAAGAAAACCATGTTTTTTGAACTCCCTCCCTAAAGAAATTAGACTGGCTCCCTCTTTGCTGTCCTTCTTGTGGGATGTAACATGTAGCAGTCAAATGCAACATTTCCTGTTTTCCCAGAGTGGACACACAGGCGGATGTTACTCCAGCCAGCAGGTCTTCCTGTCACACCTGTCTGGAGCATCCTCCCCCTGCATGTGACAAGGTAGATGGGCATGACCCTGGCAGACCCTACAAAAGAGCTAGTCACGCAGCCATCTTCCCCTTCTTCTTGACTCTCCATCTTCCTGATGTTATTTTGCTGTCTGCTGGCTCTCAGCCAGCAGCACACTGGCTCAATCCTACAAAGGATGCAAGCCACACTTTCTTATGTAACTACAAGCTAAAGCCTGCCTCCAGGATTCTACTGTGAACTGAATGTAAATAAAGTTCTTATCATTACTTTTAAAGAAGACTGTTGTGTCTTTATTATTTTAAGCAGTGCTTTTTTTGGGGGGGGTGCGCAGGGGTACGCATACCCCCTAAACATTTTGCGAATCTAAGTTTGGCCTCATTGAGGGGCAGTATTTCAATATGAGTAGGAAAATGAGAGTACCCCTAAACATTATTTTTTTTAAAGGAAAAAAGCACTGCCCCTAAACATTTAGTGAATCTAAGTTTGACCTCATTGTGGGGCAGTATTTCAATATCAGTAGGAAAATGAGAGTATCCCTAAACATTTTTTTTATAGAAAAAAAGCATTAGTTTTAAGAGGGAATAAAGAGGAATTTATCTGAACAATCCAATCTGGACAAGCCAGATTAGATTGTTTAACTCAAGAGATTCAAACGAATCTACCAACCAGCTTCCTGCAATATACAGGGGAATGTACTCTGCTACCAGCTACTAGCGTGAGTGAGAAAGGATAATATTTAATCAATATATCCACTCCTACTCTCTACAGCATTCCCACACTTCTGCTGATGGGTGAAGACTTCCTTATCCCATGATGGTTTTTTATGTTTTTAGTGGTTCTTGTTTTTATCTGTAAACCACCTTGAGCCCCTTCAGACCAAAAGGTGGAGTGTAAATATGTAATAATATCCAGTCAGCATAGCAGCAGTAATGGTTTCAGAGAGCAGGAACCCAACAGATCTTTCAACCATAAGTACAGTGAATAAGATACTTTTGGTTTAGGGATGGGTAGAGATTTGGTTTGTTTCACACATAATCCACATAATATGCTATTCCCATAACATGCTATTCTTTGCGATTCATACTGCTCTGAATTTTGTGATGCAAATCTCCAGTAAAAAACATGTATATGAGAGGAAGGTGTGATTGAAAATGTATATAGGGGATCGTAACATATAACGATGCACACCGAGGGAAATAGCTCGCAAACTGTGATTATTAGGCCAAATTGGGTACAATAACTGTACATTAGGAGAAATCTGCATTTGATGATTTCCATGAGGACTTTAAAAATAAATAAATCACAGACTGATGTGGAAATTTGGTGAACCAAACTTAAGGTTGGAAAAATAAGGAAATGAAAGGAGCTAAAATTGACAACTTGTCCCCTGCTGGGTTTCATGAGTCGGTGAAACACAATAGGAACATATGAAGTCTGCTGGATCATCTAGAAGTCCTACCTAGTCCACCATCCTGTTCTCACAGTGGCCAGCTAGATGTGTTTTGGGAAGACTGCGGACAGGTCCTGAGTTCCACAGTGCTCTCTCCCTGCTTGGGATTCCGAGAAACTAGTATTCAGAAGCATAATGTCTCCAACAGTGGGGGGCAGGACATAGCCACCATGGCTAGAGCCTTTGATAGTGTTATTTTCCATGTCTAATACTCTTCTAAAGCCAACGAAGTTAACATTCATCATTACTCCTTCTTGTGGGAAAAGCTTGGGACCAGCTAGGTTTGGGGGGTTAGAGAGCCTCAGATCATGTGCGCTACCACAGAGAAGGACCCTGCTCTGAATATTCACTGTTTGAACATCTCCTGGTGGTGGTGAATGAAATAGGGTCTCGGTTGATAACTGAAAAATGCTCACTGTCTTAGTCTTCCCAGCCATTGCATCACTGTCCTCCTGCTCCCGGGGAGATACAGGATCAGGGGGGTTGCTCCCACCATTTCTCCTCAGTGCAGCCATCCTCAGCATGGTCCTTGACAGGTGGGATTTGCCCATGGAGGAGGCGTGCCAGGGGTGTGTCACATCCGTAGCAGAGGAGATGATAGTGGGGCATTTTGGAAAACACCCCCATTTGGCCTTGCACTCAAGACAAGAGCACACCCATGACCATCCATGGTCTTGAGTTGAGTCCACCCGAAGAGGCCACCTCAATAATCCTGGGACCTCCTCACTCCCCAACAAGTTAAGGATAGACCCAACATTAGATATTGGCAAAGCTCAAATTTTCAATTTCAGTGGTGCTGACCTTTAAAGCCCTAAATGGTCTTGGTCCTGTATACCTGAAGGGGGTCTCCACCCCCACCGTTCAGCCTGGACACTGAGATCCAGCGGCGAGGGCCTTCTGGTGGTTCCCTCATTGCGAGAAGTGAGGTTACAAGCAACCAGGCATGGGGCCTTCTCAGTAGTGGCTCCCACCCTGTGGAACACACTCCCATCAGATGTCAAGGAAATAAGCAGCTATCCTATTTTTAAAAGACATCTGAAGGCAGCCCTGTTTAGGGAGGTTTTTAATATTTAATGCTGTATTGTTTTTAACATTGATTTTAACATTGATTGGGAGCTGCCCAGAGTGGCTGGGGAAACTCAGCCAGATGGGCGGGATAATAATAATAATAATAATAATAATAATAATAATAATAATAATAATAATAATAATAAGAAGTTATGGCGTTCAGGACAGGACCATTTCTATATCTGAGAAATCTATCTATATCATCTATCTATCTATCTATCTATCTATCATCTATCTATCTATCATCTATCTATCTATCTATCTATCTATCTATCTATCTATCATCATCTATCTATCATATATGTCATCTATCTATCATCATCTATCTATCTATCATCTATCTATCTATCATCTATCTATCTATCATCTATCTATCTATATCTATCTATCTATCTATCATCTATCTATCTATCTATCTATCTATCTATCTATCTATCATCTATCTATCTATCTATCTATCTATCTATCTATCTATCTATCATCTATCTATCTATCTATCTATCTATCTATCATCTATCTATCTATCTATCTATCTATCTATCTATCTATCTATCTATCTATCATCTATCTATCATCTATCTATCTATCTATCTATCTATCATCTATCTATCTATCTGAGACTTACTCTGCTCTGTCATTTCCTAGGTGAAATCAACCACAAACTTAAGCACGCCCTTTTTTATGTTTTGAGCAATTCTTCTGCATCATGCAATTTTATAAAACGTTTGGTTCACCATCCTTAAACCCTGTAAAAGAGCAAATAAAGAAAAGGTGTGTGTGTGTGTGTGTGTGTGTGTGTGTGTGTGTGTAAAAGAGAGAGAGAAGCTAAAGCATTAACAAAAATAAATAAAACATTCTCAGAAAGCCCCCAAACCAAAGCAACTTCATACATTTATAATAACCAGAATCCCAGGTTTCTCACATGAAAGAGACTTCAGAGTGGTACAAGGCTTTGGGATGATAGCCTTGGGAGAGTGGATGGTCTGCTGCATTATGTACATGTATCACAGCTTTGTAATGGTCCCAAAGATTAGGAACCACAATGTATTAGGTCTAAATATTTCTTTCAAATTAAGCCTCTGTTCCGTTAAACCCCAAATCTCCCCTGAATATTATAGCAATAGCATAATAGGTGTCCTGTTCTATTTGTCTGACAAAGAGAATAGTCTTTTCTTTTTTCTTTTCTTTTAAAAAGAAGAAGTTAAACCCAAACACTAAACTACCTGGGTTTTTTATATTATTTTAAAAAAAAGGAAAAAAGAAAAAGAGACCGCAGCAATAACTCCAAACTTCAAAGGTCTAACTTCAAAAGATGTCTTGCATTCTGCTTTGTGGGATGGCAACGTACACACACACACACACATACAGTTTCTCCTCTCTCTCCCTCCCCTCCCCGTTTTTTTCCACCACTAAATGCCTTAATAATGAGCTTGGTTTCAGATTTTGTGAATTGGAGCCAAGTAAGTCTGTTTTATTATATTTGCTGGGAAATGAACTAGCTCAGGGTAATTAGGAAAGCAATTTTATTAGCTTCTATTTCATAAAGATTGTTTTTTAATCAGAGTCAGAACTTACTAGAAATGATTATTTCATCCCCCCCTTCCCTGCCATGCCCCATCCCCCTTTTAAAATTGCTTGGCTTGTTCCTGTGGCATATGGCTCCATAGATCTTAACCCATGGAGAGGGCTTTGCATCGGAAAACTGGGCTATCGTGATTAAGCTACAACGATGCAATAAAATCACCCTCATGTGGTAAGGCGAAAGGCTGGGCTGGATGAATCCCAAGCTGGAATTAAGATTGCCGGAAGAAATATCAACAACCTCAGATATGCAGATGACACAACCTTGATGGCAGAAAGTGAGGAGGAATTAAAGAACCTTTTAATGAGGGTGAAAGAGGAGAGCGCAAAATATGGTCTGAAGCTCAACATCAAAAAAACGAAGATCATGGCCACTGGTCCCATCACCTCCTGGCAAATAGAAGGGGAAGAAATTGAGGCAGTGAGAGATTTTACTTTCTTGGGCTCCATGATCACTGCAGATGGTGACAGCAGCCACGAAATTAAAAGACGCCTGCTTCTTGGGAGAAGGGCAATGACAGGCCTAGACAGCATCTTGAGAAGTAGAGACATCACCTTGCCAACAAAGGTCCATATAGTTAAAGCCATGGTTTTCCCAGTAGTGATGTATGGAAGTGAGAGCTGGACCATAAAGAAGGCTGATCGCCGAAGAATTGATGCTTTTGAATTATGGTGCTGGAGAAGACTCTTGAGAGTCCCATGGACTGCAAGAAGATCAAACGCATCCATTCTTAAGGAAATCAGCCCTGAGTGCTCACTGGAAGGACAGATCGTGAAGCTGAGGCTCCAGTACTTTGGCCACCTCATGAGAAGAGAAGACTCCCTGGAGAAGACCCTGATGCTGGGAAAGATGGAGGGCACAAGGAGAAGGGGGCGACAGAGGACAAGATGGTTGGATAGTGTTTTCGAGGTTACCAGCATGAGTTTGACCAAACTGCGGGAGGTAGTGGAGGACAGAGGTGCCTGGCGTGCTCTGGTCCATGGGGTCACGAAGAGTCGAACACGACTAAACGACTAAACAACAACAACATGTGGTACTGCTGTGAATAACGGGGCAGAAGCTGTGGTTTCCAAAGCCCGGGCAGTACCAAAATTATGAATTTGCTTTTCTTAGCTTCTAAAACTAGACCTGCCTCGCTTAGGCCATGGATGGTTTGGGACAAGCTTTTGCATTCCCAGGCTCCACGACGAGCCCTCTCTCAATAATGCTATCAATGTGGCTGCAACTTTGAGGCCTCCTGAGGCCACATTCTCACCATGCATTTAAAGAACAATGACACGATATCTTCTCAGGGTCCATGATTCTGGGAAACATGGACAGAAGTCACAGCAACAGCTGGCGGCCATTTGAAGAAACATTCACACCTTCTTGTTTCAAGCACTATGATACCACTTTAAATAGTCATGGCTTCCCCCAAAGAATTCTGGGAGATGTAGTATGTGAAGGGTACTGAGAGTTGCTTGTTGTTGTTGTTTAGTCGTTTAGTCGTGTCTGACTCTTCGTGACCCCATGGACCAGAGCACGCCAGGCACTCCTGTCTTCCACCGCCTCCCGCAGTTTGGTCAGGCTCATGTTTGTAGCTTCAAGAACACTATCCAAGCTACAAACATGAGCCTGACTGAGAGTTGCTAGTAAAAGGTAAAGGGACCTCTGACCATTAGGTCCAGTCGTGGCCGACTCCAGGGTTTGCTGCGCTCATCTCGCTTTATTGGCCGAGGAAGCCGGTGTACAGCTTCCGGGTCATGTGACCAGCATGACTAAGCGACATCTGGTGAACCAGAGCACCGCATGGAAACGCCATTTACTTTCCCGCCAGAGCGGTACCTATTTATCTACTTGCAATTTGACGTGCTTTCGAATTGCTAAGTTGGCAGGAGCAGGGACTGAGCAACAGGAGCTCACCCCGTCGTGGGGATTCGAACCGCTGACCTTCTAATCGGCAAGCCCTAGGCTCAGTGGTTTAACCCACAGCGCCACCCACATCCCAATGAGAGTTGCTAGGAGACCCCAATTCCCCTCACAGAGGTACCATTCTCAGAGTGGTTTAATAGCCAGTCCTTCTTTCCAGGAAACTGGGGAACTGTACCTCTGTGTGGGGAACTGGGGTCTCCTGACAACCTTTAGAGCCCTTGTTGTTGTTGTTGTTGTTTAGTTGTGTCCAACTCTTTGTACCCCATGGACCAGAGCACGCCAGGCATTCCTGTCTTCCACTGCCTCCCGCAGTTTGGTCAGACTCATGCTGGTAGCTTCGAGAACACTGTCCAACCATCTCATCCTCTGTCGTCCCCTTCTCCTTGTGCCCTCCATCTTTCCCCACATCAGGGTCTTTTCCAGGGAGTCTTCTCTTCTCATGAGGTGGCCAAAGTCTTGGAGCCTCAGCTTCAGGATTTGTCCTTCCAGTGAGCACTCAGGGGTGATTTCCTTCAGAATGGATCGGTTTGATCTTCTTGCAGTCCATGGGACTCTCAAGCGTCTTCTCCAGCACCATAATTCAAAAGCATCAATTCTTTGGCGATCAGCCTTCTTTATGGTCCATCTCTCACTTCTATACATCACTACTGGGAAAACCATAACTTTAAATATACGGACCTTTGTCGGCAGCCCTTAACAGACTGCAACTCTCAGGACTCTTTCGGGGAAACACCGACTATTTAAAGTGGTGTCATAGTGCTTTATATGTATGGTGAGAATGTGGCCTTTGTTGGGAAAAAATGTAATGATGAACACGACAGAAGTATTTTAATGCTGTGCATGGCATGAAGAAAATGTTATGGCCTAGCTATGCCCCTATCTGGACAGGGATAGCCTAACTACTGCCGTCTATGCCCTGGTAACCTCAAGCTTAGATTACTGCAACACGTTATACGTAGGGCTGCCTCTAGAGACGGTTTGGGAACTTCAGGTGGTGCAGAATATGGGAGCCACTGTATCCTGGACTAATTGCATATGTGAACGCAGTCAATCAGGAATCCTGCACTGAATGGGATTACATCTCATAACCAGATTTCAGCCAATCAGATGATGTCCCTAAGGGCTAGGCCAACTGAGTTATAAACCTGCCAAGATTTCATTTGTTTTACTTGTAATGCTTAATGCTGTTGAATATAAAAATAAATAAATATCCAAGACATTCCCACAGAATCAATGAATATACAGTCCATAGCATGGAATGAAATTTCCTTTTTAAAAAAAAAAGGGGGGGGGGGTAGAAAGAGAACAAAGCTGCTTGTCCTAAATAAAACCGAGGAGTGTGTGAAATAGGGAATTAAAAATTAAGAGGAATTATCTGCACCACCCAAGGTCTCAGTAACTATGGAGGAAATGGAAACACACATCCGAGGCTTTCATTTTGCTACTCGGATTTTTTTTCTTTTGCGGGGAAGCGAAGAAGACTGCAGGAAAAATCACCAATGTTTCATCCCGTTCATCCCAACGACGCAGGTGACACTCTGATCAGGTGCACGTACATAATCGCTTCCCAAACTAATCACCATTTTGAATAATTTCAGCCCTGCAAACTTGCAGCTTCAACTTATTCTCTGCGAACGACTCATAAATATTAAGCCGGGGATGTGAATCAGGATGGGAAAGCACAGGCTCGGGAGCTCGCCGGATTTATTCAACTTTAGTCTTTATTTATCGACATAAAACTGCATTATTGGTTGTAACATCCAAACAAAGGGAAACAGATTGTAAGGCTCCATTAATGCCTTCCCAGAAGGGAAATCGAGAGTTTCTCCTGGGCTTCTCACTCTCTCCTTTGTAATATTAAGATGATGTCATAAACTCATAATTACTTTGCCATGCTCTGATGTACTCTTATGCTGCCTTGTTTGGAGAGGCTGATTTCCATGCTGGCCAAACGTTAATGAACAGCGTGTGCAGGTGGAGAACAGGAGATCGGTCTTTGGTGGCTTGCAATTTGAGGAACCCCAACATTTTTTTACTTCGCTTTATTGTGACAGGCTTCTCCGCGCACAAACTCACGCAGATGTTTCATGGTTTACTGCATCCTTATTAAAAAAATATATAATCTTTCCATTAATGATCAGACGTTGAAGGTTTTCTGCTGAACAGAGACAGGGAAGGCGAATGTCGAGGTTTTCATTCCTTGGCTGAGAATTTCTTACTGCCACTTTCCATTGTGCCTAAACTGAAAGTATTTTTTGGTAGTGTCTAGAGATGTTGGCAGAGTTCACTGGTTCTCTCCTTTGCCCTTTAGGGGCTTGTAATGCTCACCTCAAAGAAGAAGAGGATATTAGGAGGACAGTGGTTCCCCCCCCCTCTGGCACCCCTTTCCCCGCTCAGCATCCTTAACCAGCCACAGCTCCCAGAATTCTTAGAGGGAAGCCATGACTGTTTAAAGTGGTATCATGTTGTTGTTTAGTCATTTAATCGAGTCCGACTCTTCGTGACCCCATGGACCAGAGCACGCCAGGCACTCCTGTCTTCCACTGCCTACCGCAGCTTTGTCAAACTCATGTTGGTAGTTTTGAGAACACTGTCCAACCATCTCATCCTCTGCCGTCCCCTTCTCCTTGTTCCCTCCATCTTTTCCAACATTAGGGACTTTCCCAGAGAGTTTTCTCTCCTCATGAGGTGGCCAAAGTACTGGAGCCTCAGCTTCAGGATCTGTCCTTCCAGGGAGCACTCAGGGCTGATTTCCTTCAGAATGGAGAGGTTTGATCTTCTTGCAGTCCACGGGACTCTCAAGAGTCTCCTCCAGTACCATAATTCAAAAGCATCAATTCTTCGGCGATCAGCCTTCTTTATGGTGCAGCTCTCACTTCCATACATCACCTGGAGCAGGAACCAGCAAGCCACTCCAGTATCCCTGCCATGAAAACTCCATGGAGAAAGACAACCAGTGGTATCATAGTGTTTTTAATTTATGACCTGAACATGGCCTCAGTCCACTGCAGCTGCTGTTACAGTAGAGGGGAGGCAGCTAAACTGTGTTGATTTCCAACTCCCATCAGCAAGGCCAATAGTCCGTGATGATGGCAGCTATAGTCCGGCCACATCTGGAGAGCCAAAGGCTGGCCATCCTTGCAGGGGAGCCAGTGTGGTGTAGTGGTTAAAAGCGGTGGACTCGTAATCTGGGGAACCGGGTTCGCGTCTCCGCTCCTCCACATGCAGCTGCTGGGTGACCTTGGGCTAGTCACACTTCTCTGAAGTCTCTCAGCCCCACTCACCTCACAGAGTGTTTGCTGTGGGAGAGGAAGGGAAGGCAGAATGTTAGCTGCTTTGAGACTCCTTCGGGTAGTGATAAAGCGGGATATCAAATCCAAACTCAGCAGGAAACGAGATCTGGTCATCTTCCCCAGCTGTGTATATCACCCTTTCCCAGCGTTTAAGTTCAGGGGTTCCCTCTCCCTCCACCCACTGGTAACTTGGAGGAAAGGTGCTGAATGCCAGACAAATCACAGCCCGCTCGTTTCTGTTCCGCAAGGGGAAACAAAGAGACAAAATTCATTAGATCAATTCTTCATTCGTAATTACAATATTTGCTCAGCTGTCCTTCAAGCCTCTTCCTTAATAGGCACGAGCATTACAAAATAAAAATCCATTCTCAAACAAACCCCATGCTACTTTCAATCGAGACAGGGTTATTATTACCATAAAACATTTCTATAGCACTGTAAATTTACATGACGCCTTCCGTAAGATCGGCCATGCTACAAATTTCTCATCTATTCCCACTCACCATTATCCAAACACAGATATGTGCCCACATCCTGACGGCGTACTTTCAGAACCCAAATTCTCAAGTTTCCCAAAATGGATCTACACACACAGACACATGAGCAGAAATTCAGATGCTCCCATTCTTGGTGGTCCATCTGATTATGTGGACTGGACACAGCTCTGCATGGTTTCAGGTGAAGGGACATCATCAGTCATACCTGGAGATGTTGGCTATTGAACATGGGATCTTCTGCATGCAAATCAGGTGCTGTACCCCTGAGCTATGTCCCTTCCTCCAGCTAGACTTCAGGTTCAATTTATACACTGGTACCTTGGTTTCCAAACGGCTTAGTCGCCGAACAAATTGGCTCCCGAACGCTGCAAACCCAGAAGTAAGTGTTCCAGTTTGTGAACATTTTTCAGAAGCCGAACATCTAACACGGCTTTGGCTTGAGCGCTCCTGCAACCAACCAGAAACCGTGCCTTGGTTTTCGAATGGTTTCGAGCCGAACGGACTCCCAAATCAGATTAAGTTCAAGAACCAAGGTACCACTCTATATAGAAGAAAGGTAAATATGAATCTGGTCACACATGAACTGCCCATGATCCAGTCAGTGGCGTGTGGTGAAATTTTTCGTAGGGGAACAGTTTGGGCCAGAGGCACCAGCTTTGCAAGGGTGATGCCGCCCCCCCCCCATGTCATGCGTGTGATGTCTTGACATCCTGACATTGTGCATGTGAGCATCACACCTCCTTCCCTAAGCCGGGCAGTTGTGTATGAACCTCTTTGAAAAGTGCAGTGGGTTGATCATTGGTGGTGCACGACCTCTTCCATTCATCTTCCCACAGCACATGTTAGCAACACTGGTTGCAATGGCGGAGATCCTCTTAGCAACCACTCTGTCATTCCCAAATACTGTGGAAGCTGTGTCATTCCAGTGCATTCTGGGGGGAAATGGTAACTCCCACTGGTGACCAATACACACTCTCTCTTTTTTTAAGCAACTGCTATTTTTATATATGGGGGTGGGTACATGGGGCCCATCGAATCACTGACATGGCCTCCCTCAACTTCACAGCCTTCAAATCAGGTGGTCTGTTTGGGTGAGGACCATTTTCGTTCAGCCCTACAAGGACCTCTCTGTGTCGGGATGTCAAAGGCCCTGGAAGATTTCACTGCAGATTTTTGCCGTTTTCCGTTCCAGCCCGAGTTTTTAGCAGCGTTCTGTTTTAATCTCCCTTTGACCTAGGAAAGCTGTCTTTTCAGATTGCTCGAATCAGAATAGTAATATGTATCGGTGAATCTCTTTATCATTATGATGATGTGTCAGTCACTCTGACACTGTTTGACTTATCAGAGAGTGAAAACTTAATCACGCGCCATAGAGGGAAATGGTTTCGGATGGAGAATTGTACATTTCACTTGCTCATTTAAAGATTTAGCCAGCCGCATTAATGCAAAATATACAACAGGAGTCCTCTTGCCTCCGATCGGAGGTTACAAGAGTGTAATAAATATTATGTCCTCCCATCATGCAATTAAAATTTTCCACCTCGTTTCACCATGCAAAACACTCCAATGTTGTCAATCATTTTGAAACACGATTTTCTGACATCATATAATTTCACTTCATTTCCCCCCCGACAGACATCATACCAGGAAATTATATAAGGAAGGCTCCCATTATATCTTTACGCTCCCACCCCGATATAGACATTTGTGTACATTTTTAGTCATCTCTGACAACAAACTTACAAAGGCATGTGGTGGTGGAAGAGGAGGAGGAGAAAGAGACAGCATCAGTGAAGCACATTGGTGTAGGAAGTTCTAGTTATTCTGTCCAAAACAAGCAACTTTTAGTATTGGAGTTAGGAAAATGCCACCCATGTAAATGGATGAACCAACAAGGTTGCTGTTTGAAAGTGTCACCACCTGGGAAGTGGGCCTCCAACAATATGCACAGCTCTGAACTTCAGTACAGTAAAACCCAGCAGATAAACTACCGCTGAACCGCTAGACAACCTGATTTCCAACATGGCATTCAAAGAAAAGTGCTTTTCATACTGCCAGGTGTTCTATTAGTTAAGCAGATCACCTTGCTGACAAAGGTCCATATAGTTAAAGCTATGGTAATCCCAGTAGTGATGTATGGAAGTGAGAGCTGCACCATAAAGAAGGCTGATCGCTGAAGAATTGATGCTTTTGAATTATGGTGCTGGAGGAGACTCTTGAGAGTCCCATGGACTGCAAGAAGATCAAACCTCTCCATTCTGAAGGAAATCAGCCCTGAGTGCTCACTGGAAGGACAGATCCTGAAGCTGAGGCTCCAATACTTTGGCCACCTCATGAGAAGAGAAGACTCCCTGGAAAAGACCCTGATGTTGGGGAAGATTGAGGGCAGAAGGAGAAGGGGACGACAGAGGACGAGATGGTTGGACAGTGTTCTCGAAGCTACCAGCATGAGTCTGACCAAACTGCGGGAGACAGTGGAAGACAGGAGGGCCTGGCGTGCTCTGGTCCATGGGGTCACGAAGAGTTGAACACGACTAAAAAACTAAACAACATCTTCCTTCCTTCCTTCCTTCCTTCCTTCCTTCCTTCCTTCCTTCCTTCCTTCCTTCCTTCCTTCCCTAAGCTTCAGGGAAACAGGTGAGGCTAAGGTACAAGGTTAAAGGTAAAGGACCCCTGGACAGTTAAATCCAGTCAAATTCAACTATGGGGTGCGGTGGTTTTCAGGCTACGAGAGTCAGCATTTGTCCACAGACAGCCTTCTGGGTCATGTGGCCAGCAGGACTAAACCGCTTCTGGTGGACACTGTGACGAAAGCCAGAGCGCACAGAAATGCCCGTTACCTTCCCGCCACAGTGGGTACCTATTTATCTACTTGCACTGGTGTGCTTTTGAACTGCTAGGTTGGCAGGAACTGGGACAGAGCAACGGGAGCTCCTCCCATCACGTGGATTTGAACTGCTGACCTTATAACCTGCAAGCCCAAGGGGCTCAGTGGTTTAGACCACAGCGATACCTGAGGGACTCCAGAAACGTTCTCCACCACCACCCGCTGCTAGGTCATCACAGGTGAATTAGAGCAAATGGGGGGGGGGCAACATGGTGCCCTCCATATGTTATTAGAGTCCAACTTCCGTCAGCCCCAGGCAAAATGGCCCCCACCCTCACCCCAAGGGGCATGAGGCATATGTGGGGTGAAGATAGGGAAGCCCCATTGCTCAAGTTGCACAGGGCTTCTGCCAAAAGGATGGGTTAGGTAGATCCTACCTACCATGCATATTTGTGTGTGTGTGTGTGTGTGTGTGTGTGTGTGTGTAATATTGAACTATTGTTAGCTGCCTTGCAGAGGGGTAAACATAGGTTTTCAACATTGGGTGGGTGGGTGAATCCTTAGGATCATTGAAAAAAGGCATCTATTTCCATACATGCATGTATCCATATATTATCCCTTGCATAGATTCAAATGTAACATGGTTATATATTTGCCTAATCCCTGCAGTAGTTTATCAAGATTTCTTTGTTTACGCCAGCTGCTTTCCTGATATGTTTTGATGCTGTCCATTTTTCAGGACTGGGGCTGTGCTGCACACACTCCAGCTGAAATATTAAGTGTTTGCTGTCCCTCTCCGCAGACACGGGGCCAGTTATTATGATCTATCATTCCAAAACCCACATATTAGAGGCAAAGACTCCACTAGCCCTTGAAGAGCAAGAGGCATTAGGGTCCAAAGAGTCTCGTTCATCTTGTCAATAATCCACAGCCCAGCACGATTCGCCGGGTTCCTTTCGTCCGCCTCGGTCTCGTGGCATTTTATTAAGCAAGAAATTAATTCACCAAAGATACATTCGGAGGTTGCGTCAGGAAGGCTGAGGCAAACAATAGGGAAGTAGGAATCTGATTTCCCAAATGGTAGCTGCCCAGTCCTGGCCAAAGATACTTTGGGAGTGCAGTCTCCGGCCCCCAATTCTAAGGCCAGCAGGACTTCATAGCCTTCCTGAGTCATGGGGATAGTAGGATCAGTCAATTCCCATTTCTCAGATTCTTATTTATTTATGATTTATTTATTTATTTTAATAAAATTTATGCGCCGTTTGATTGTAAACATCAACAACCTCAAAGCTGTTTACAGAAAAAAAACATCAGTAATAAAAAAAAATTAACAATAATAATTTAAGACTCTCGAAAAGTTAAAACAGCAATCGACTAAAAACAGATTAAAACTCGCACCAGCTTTCTAAACATCTGGGTAGGCTTGTCTAAACAAAAGTGCTTTTAGTGGATGTTTAGGAAGCCTGTGCTAAATTTTCCAGACACCCCCCCCCCAATTTAAAATTTGCTATCTCCTATTATTACAGTGGTACCTCGGGTTAAGTACTTAATTCATTCCGGAGGTCCATTCTTAACCCGAAACTGCTCTTAACCTGAGGTACCACTTTAGCTAATGGGGCCTCCTGCTGCCACTGCGCCGCCAGAGCACGATTTCTATTCTCATCCTGAAGCAAAGTTCTTAACCCGAGTTACTATTTCTGGGTTAGCGGAGTCTGTAACCTGCAGCATATGTAACCTGAAGTGTATGTAACCCGAGGTACCACTGTATTAGGTCCCAAGGCAGGCTACAACAATTTTTTAAAAAATACAATATTAAAAGCAGTTTGGTCTCAGGAGAATAGGCTGGGACCATATATATCTGTACATCTCAGGTATCTCAGACCACCCTGTGATGAAAACTACATAATGAAGGTGCTAATCACACCTCTGTGGGGTAATTTCATAGCTTGGGGTTACCACAGAGAAGACCCCCTCCTGCACTCCCAGACCAAATTTCTAAAGGCAGTGTAACTTCCAAGAGAGACCTGTCTGCTGATCTTAACACCTCAGAGGGTCTGTAGGGAAACAGGTGATCTTTCAGGTATTTGGTGCCTCTAAACACTTCTTCTTCTTCTTCTTCTTCTTCTTCTTCTTCTTCTTCTTCTTCTTCTTCTTCTTCTTCTTCTTCTTCTTCTTCTTCTTCTTCTTCCTCCTCTTTATATACCACCGTATACCCAGAGGTCTCAGAGCAGTTCACAGAAAAGATCACAATATATAAAATAAAAATGAAAACAACAACCCAATATCCTTCCCCATCAAAAACCACATTTTAAAAGGGCCTAGGATGTAAATCAGGTCAACCAAAGACCTGGTTAAAAAGGAACGTTTTTGCCTGGCGCCTAAAGGTGTATAATGAAGACGCCAGGTGAACTTCCCTGGCGAGAGCAATCCACAGATGGGGAGCTACTGCAGAGAAGGCCCTGTTCTTGTGTTACCACCCTCTGGACCTCTTGAGGAGGAGGCACATGAAGGAGGGCCTCAGAAGATGATCTCAGGGTCCGGGTAGGTTCATATGGAAAGAGGCGGTCCTTGAGGTATTGTGGTCCTGAGCCGTCCTTGAATGGAGCCCAGGTGCCAACTGGGAAATCATGATTAATCCATGGAAGCTTTAGATGTGGTTGGCATGCCTGCCGAAATGGACCCATAGGCTCTCACCAAACCAAAACCAATACCTGCGAAGCACCTGCATGCATAATTGGTGTGACAGAGCCTTCTCCTCCTTTGTGCTCTCCATCCAAGGGACCGTAACCCTATCCAGAACAAGCTATCTCCCCATCCTCCAGACATGAGCAACCAGGACAGACAACATCTAGGACCAAGTCTCTTAATCAGACCAAAGGTCTAACTCAATCTGAAGTGGTTTCCCATGTTCCTATTTTGAAAAGTAAAAAAGAATAAGGAAGAAATGAACAGGAAGAAAGGACATCTGATAGAACAAGTGAATGGGGCATCTTCAGGAGGTGTTGGGGGCCACATAAAATGAAGTTGGGAACTGCAGATTGACCATTTGTGGTGTTGGGAGAAAGGTTGACCCCCGTGGTTGACCCCCATGATCCAGATATTGATCCACCCTCTACAAAACAGTTATGTTTAATCAAGTTAAATGCAGTTGCCATGTATCATCTGGTATGGAACCCACCCTAAGCACAGAAAGGTCCTAGTGAAGGCACCTCGAAAATCAAGACATGCAGATTGTCAAAGTTCCTTCTTCCCAAAGCCGCCTCTCCTTTGTGTTGTTTCACAATCCAGGAACGCCTGCTAAACACCAAGTGCTCAGAATGGCAGGCCTGCGACAGCCAGCACATCGAGTGACAAAGATTAGTGTCACCCAAGCTCATCAGTTAATTCATCAATGGCAATGGTCTATTTCATTTCTCAGTAGCCTAGCAACAGCCAATTAAAGGGAAGGCATTTCCCCATGTGATGACGGGGCCTGGCATTTTCCATGATGCTTTCCGATCTGCAAAAGGAGGGTGGCTTAATATCTGAACTCATGAGATCGTTTGGCTTGCAGGGTCAGAATTCAGGGTCAGTTCTAATCTGCATGTCAGAAAGTTCTTTGACCGAATGTCCTCCATATGTTGTTGGACCCCAACTCCAATCAGCCCACATGGTCAATGGACAGCAATGATGGGACTTGTAGTCCACCAGCTGGGATAGCTAGGTCAGTAGAACATTAGACTTTTAACCTCAGGGTCGTGGGTTTGAGCCTCATGTTGGCCAAATGTTTTCTGCATTCCTGTTTGGACTAGTTTACCATCCTGGTCCCTTCCAACTCTACAATTCTATGATTCTATGAAGAACATGGGGTGAGGGAAGATCTACATCAGGAACAAGGGGACCCCACCAGATTGGGGAAGGCTGTTTTACTTAATGACTAATGTAAAAGCAACGGAGTTCCCAGCTTCTACAATGTCAGGGTTTGAAGTTGGCTCGGTCATTCTGAAATTGACTTTCCCCATCACTACTTTTAGGGACGCGGGTGGCGCTGTGGGTAAAAGCCTCAGCGCCTAGGGCTTGCCGATCAAAAGGTCGGCGGTTCGAATCCCCGCAGCGGGGTGCGCTCCCGTTGCTTGGTCCCAGCGCCTGCCAACCTAGCAGTTCGAAAGCACCCCCGGGTGCAAGTAGATAAATAGGGACCGCTTACCAGCGGGAAGGTAAACGGCGTTTCCGTGTGCGGCTCTGGCTCACCAGATGCAGCTTGTCACGCTGGCCACATGACCCGGAAGTGTCTGCGGACAGCGCTGGCCCCTGGCCTCTTGAGTGAGATGGGTGCACAACCCTAGAGTCTGTCAAGACTGGCCCGTACGGGCAGGGGTACCTTTACCTTTATCACTACTTTCAGAAATTCATGGAGGAGGCTATCATGATGACTTGGCTGTGGAAACAGGCTGCTGGACTAGATGGGCCATTGGCCTGATTCAGAAGGCTCTTCTTATGCTATTACAGTTGTACCTCGGCTCCCAAATGCTTTGGGAGTCGAATGTTGCCTTTTGCTAGCTAAGGCCATAGCATCACCAGCCATAGCTGATAAAAAAACAACAGCACCCCACTCCCGCCACCTGAGGACAGGGGTCAGCAACCTTTTTCAGCAGGGGGCTGGCCCACCGTCCCTCAGACAATGTGGGGGGCCAGACTATATTTTGAAAAGAAAAAAATGAACAAATTCCTATGCCTCACAAATAACCCAGAGATGCATTTTAAATAAAAGGGCACATTCTACTCATGTAAAAACACCAGGTAGGCCCCACAAATAACCCAGAGTTGCATTTTAAATAAAAGGACACATTCTACTCATGTAAAAACACGCTGATTCCCGGACCGTCTGCAGGCCAGATTGAGAAGGCGATTGGGCCGCATCCGGCCCCCGGGCCTTAGGTTGCCTACCCCTGATCTAGGATAATCATGAGGTACCTCCAAAATTATAGTGCAACCCTTTCAGTAACAGCTTGGACCCCCTCACCTAGTTCCGTAATAATTCTCCACTTACAGTGCCTCCCTCTTCTCTGAATTTGGTTCCAGCCTCTTAATCTCCATCCATTTTAACACTGAAAAAGAAAGAGATGAAAACACTTTTTTGGAGCATTCCAGTTATATGTCAGTCCATCAGTAATATGTCCCCATAAATTGCTGGCTTTTTATTAGTATACTTAATTCCATCTCCACTACTACGTCAAGATGGGGAGTTCTTTTAAATATTAAACAGACCTCTTCCCTGATGCTTATTAATCTCTGTATTCAGGAAAGGCCTCCCCTTCAAAAAATAAAAAATAAAAAAATTCTCGTAATGTTCCCTCACACCCTCTCTCTTGTATTGAATGCCATGCGCTGTGTCTTTAAATATTGAACAATATTGAAAAATATGGAAGCCCTCCTTCTCTCTCTCCCCTTCTCTCTCTCTCTCTCTTTTTTTAATATTAGCTTAAGGCAAGGCTGTGGCATGATTTCCACTCCTTTCATGACACTGTAATGATGTTACCACATACAGCTTTATCTTGCATGAAAAGGTGAAGTCATGACTGATTTCTCCAATTTAAAAGCACTCAACCCTCACACTGCAAGAAATGAATATTTTGCATATATTCATGCAACAATGATTCAATTTAAGATTTCTATTTTCAAACATTGCTCGGGTAAAAAAAAAAAAAGAAAAGAAAAGGAAAAAAAACAACGGAAAAGAAAACCTTCACACTCAAACGCCAGGGTAAAATTGCCAAAATGCATAATAAGATTTATTATAGATGAGTAGCGTTTTATTTAGTATTTCATGTTAACATGCTTTTAGGGTTACCCTGCTTTAGCAGGAGGATTCATCTTTTCGCTTCTAATCAGAGATAACGCTTTATTGTGCGATGCACTTCCTGTGGCGCCAGAGGAGAGAGGCGTCTAAACGTTGTTGCGACAATCTGTCTATAGAGTGCACAATGCACATTGTTACATGCACACAAATTGTGCGCCCCCCCATCTCCGCTTTTTCGTGATGTTCCCCAAAGCAAGATACAGTGGATCTCTGACTTCAGAAACCCAAACAGCACCTTGTGCCTTTTAAATCATTGTTGGGTGCAAAGGGTCTGCTGAAATTCTTCAGCCTATTTGTGAGCAGAGAATTATTTTTTGCGGAGGCAGGGGGGTACTTTTCCATGAATTCCTGCAGGGAAAAATTCCCTTCTGTGCCAGCCAGCTCACTGCGAGGATCTGGAGATGCCCTCCTGAAAAATTACCTCATACCTGTTTACTTTCTGTGAGGATGAAAGCCTTTAAGGTAGCCGCACCGATATTCTGGAATGCTGATACTATTGTAGGGTTACCAAACGTCCCCATTTCCTGGGGACAGTCCCCGGAATTGCAAATTTGTCCCTGGACAAATTCCATCCCCGGAATGTCCCCGGATTTCATCTAATGTCCCCGGGAATTGTGGCAGTGGCAGTCTCAGCAGCCTGGAGCCAGCCTGGTAGCGCAGTTGGCTCTGGCTGGCTTCAAGAGCTGCCCTCTGCCATGGTGCCCGCCATTTTGCCTCGCCGGAAGTCCCCATATGATGTGTTGCGCACAAGACACATTATACGGGGACTCAGTGTAGGGGCTGGAGATGTGGTGCTCGTGCTGCTGCCGGGCGAGAGCTGTACTGGGTCTTTGAGCTCGGTGTGCCGCTGTGACTTGGCACTCAGCTCATTGTCAGTGCCATTGTCCAAGACCAATAGCTCAGCCTCTGGTGGTGCTTAGACGGCTGCTGCTCGGCTTTGCCATTGTGCTCCTCGACTTGCAAGCGGTGGCTCAGCTTGTTGGCCAGCTCGTCGTTGGCCATTGAGGATGAGAGGAGAGCAGGAGGCGAGCTGATCCGGCCCAAGCACGCCTCCTCCCGCTTGCTCGCCATCAGCTCTGCCCCAGACCCACTGACTGGGCATGCCGTGGTGCACATGGGCGGCCACTGGACGATTCCTGAGCAGGAGAAGCCCAGACAGGCGGGCAGGGCAGCGGGAGGAGGAGGGGGCTTCTGCTAACACTTGCTCCTGAGTAAGCCTGTAGGGGATCACAGTGCAAGGAGGGAGAGGAAGAGAGGCGGGAAGCATGGCCATGCAACAGAGGAGACCACAGAAGAGAAGATATTACTTCTTTATTTTTTTAATAACTTTCCCCCTCTTTTTTTGATTGATTGATTGTGTCCCCGGATTCATTGGAAAAAAAATCTGGTAACTGTAGCCTATTGAAATCGGTCAGGCATCTACTGAATTCCTCCATGAATTTGTCTCATGAGAGCCAGTGTGGTGTAGTGGTTAAGAGCAGTGGACTCGTAATCTGGTGAACCGGGTTCGATTCCCCACTCCTCCACATGCAGCTGCTGGGTGACCTTGGGCTAGTTACACTTCTCTGAAGTCCCTCAGCCCCACTCACCTCACAGAGTGTTTGTTGTGGGGGAGGAAGGGAAATGAGATTGTTAGCTGCTTTAAGACTCCTTAGGGTAGTGATAAAGTGGGATATAAAATCCAAACTCTTCTCTTCATCCTCTTTTAAAGCCATCCAGGTTGGTGATTATCAATGCCCCTTGTGGAAGTGAGTTCCACAGTTTAACTACACTCTGTGTGAGGACATCCTTTCTTCCAGCCAGACGAGGTGACTGAAGCAGCTACTATAATCCAGCAGAGCGAATCGGAGAGCTGATGTGGTTCCTGCGGGATGCAGCGACGTACCAGGCAAAGGAGGTACTGTAAACACAGCTGCGGGTGCACGCACGCGGGGTTAGAAGCCCCTAAGAAGGCCCCCTGGAGGAGTCCTTCGCTGCGACGGAGACCCTGCAAAATTAAACCTAAAAGAAAAGGTAAGCCAGAAAATACCACGAGCTAACCTTCCAGGATAAAAAACCGGTCAGCTGGAACGGGGCAAAGAGGGCGGTCCCCGGTCGTGCCTGGCCTTAAATGGGCTAGGCCATGCCTCCCCGGCCCCGCCGATTGGCAGGCAGGGTTGCAGGCACGCCCGGGGATTCCCCTGTTCTCGCGGGGGCAAAAGGCCAGCCCCCGTGAGTGGAGTGTGGGAGGGGTTAGCCCGCAACCCCCTCTCCTCTCTAGCTCGGAAATGGCTTTGGTGATTATCAATGCCCTTTGTGGAAGTGAGTTCCACAGTTTAACTACACTCTGTGTGAGGACAGCCTTTCTTCCAGCCAGACGTGGATGCAGTAACAGCAAAAGATGGAGTTTTACATGCAGATGATTTATTTACCCTACTCCATTTACAAATCACTTCCTGGGAAACATTTTGAAGTAATTAATAATAGAAGCACCAATGCCGGCAGTTTGCAAACCTGCTCTCAGCCTCCCTCCCTCCCAAGGTTTGCGACCTATGAAGTAGGTGTTTGCTTCTTTCTTTCTTTCTTTTTTTCATTTCTAAGTTTACCTTTCAAGGGCAGCAAATGGTTCTGAAAGCATCAAAGCTCTTATTTATTTCCATTCCTATAGAACGTCTCTAAGCCATTCAGCAGTAAACACATCGACGACACAAACATATGCAAAGCAATGGCATATAGAAAACCCACTTAAAACAATGTCACAGGAGCAGGGGAAGCTGCCTTGTGATCAACCAGACCATGGGCTTATAATCATAATCATTTTATCATTTATAGGCTCCATACATAATTTTATTATTTATCTTGCTTCATACTGTCTACACGGACTGGCAGAGGGCCTTCGGGGCACCTTTCCCAGCCCTGCCTACATATGCCAAGGACTGAACCTGGAAGTTTCTGGGTGCAAGGGAGAGGCTCTGCAACTGAGTCACAGCTATAAAGCATGTTCTTTGTGAAAATGAGTTTAAACAATTTTCACCTATAAAAAAAATCCATTTCTAAGACTCGGATAAAGATCACAACTTGAAAAAAGGACAGTTTTTGATAGGGGCTAAAAAGACGATATGCCTGTTGTGTTTGTCCATGGAGTATTCTTGGCAGGGATACTGGAGTAGCTTGCCGGTTCCTCCTCCAGGTGGATCATGTTTGGTCAAAACTCTCGACTATGACCTGTCCGTCTTGGGTGCCCTTCTCGGCATAGTTCATAGCTTCTCTGAGTTATTCAAGCCCCTTTGCCATGGCAAGGCAGTGATCCATGAGAGCTGGACCATAAAGAAGGCTGAGTTTGACCAAACTGTGGGAGGCAGTGGAAGACAGAAGTGCCTGGCGTTCTCTGGTCCATGGGGTCACGAAGAGTCGGACACGACTAAACGACTAAACAACAACAACAACAGAAAGATGATAGATATGCTGCCTCTCAAATATGTAATGGTCAAGGACCTTGTTTGAAGATATGGTTCAACCACCATCATGTCCACTTGGGGCCTTTCAGTGCTCTTGCCCAATTCCACCCTCTAACCACCCCTAAAATATACCCCTTGGAAGGCTGCCTGGACTAGATCTTTGATGGAGCAATGGATCTGCACTCCACTTTTATGTTAGTTGTGACGATTGTGTTATTTCAAACCCCCCCCCCCACCTCTGACTGTCCCCTTCTTATGTGTTTCCTCTTCAGTCCAAAGTAAAGGACTTTTATCCCCTCTCACCATTTAAAAAATATATAAATGCTTGCTCCATCTTCCATGTGACAGCCCTTACAATATTTAAAGATGGCTATGGTTTTCCCAGTAGTGATGTATGGAAGTGAGAGCTGGACCATAAAGAAGGCAGATCGCCAAAGAATTGATGCTTTTGAATTCTGGTGCTGGAGGAGACTCTTGAGAGTCCCATGGACTGCAAGAAGATCAAACCTCTCCATTCTGAAGGAAATCAGCCCTGAGTGCTCACTGGAAGGACAGATCCTGAAGCTGAGGCTCCAATACTTTGGCCACCTCATGAGAAGACAAGACTCCCTGGAAAAGACCCTGATGTTGGGAAAGATGGAGGCACAAGGAGAAGGGGGTGACAGAGGATGAGATGGTTGGACAGTGTTCTTGAATCTACCTGCATGAGTTTGACCAAACTGTGGGAGGCAGTGGAAGACAGGAGTGCCTGGTGTGCTCTGGTCCGCGGGGTCATGAAGAGTTGGACACGACTAAACGACTAAACAACAACAACAACAAAAATCACACCTCCTCTCAGTTTCCTCTTTCCCATGCTAAATATACCCAGCTCCCTCAAACCTCTTGACCAGGGGTTAGCAAACTTTTTTTTCAGCAGGGGGGGCGGTCCACTGTCCTTCAGACCTTGTGGGGGGCCGGACTATACTTTGAAAAAATATAGGAACGAATTCCTATGCCCCACAAATAACCCAGAGATGCATTTTAAATAAAACCACACATTCTACTCATGTAAAAACACGCTGATTCCCGGACCATCTGCGGGCCGGATTTAGAAAGCACCGGGCCTTAGTTTGCCTACCATTAAATTCTCGACCATTAAATTTAAGATTGCAAGCTCCTTGCAGCCGGGGACTCGTCTTAGTTTACATTTTTGAAAAAAGTTGCACAACAACAACAACAGATTATAAGTTCCTAGGCATGTTAATGGAGCCATTATCTTGATCAGCACACAGCAGTAGCAAACAAAATATTTAAAACTGGCACACATCTATAGTCTGGTCAGTTGCACTCGTGGGAGAATTCTGTTTACTTTCTTGAGATGTCTCCGTTCGGCTAGCCTGATGGCCTTGGAAACATAAAGAGCCATCTTAGCCCCCCACCATTAGAGCGGCATTTTCTTGGGGCCGCAGCGTTATGAGATGATAGCGCGGGAGGCTTTCACAGATGAAAATAATTGTGCGCTTTTGGTATTATTATTTTTGGCAAGAAGCTCAGGCTCTCGGCCTTGCAGCGTATTACATCATTACACAGTATAATGCATCATAATGACAGAGTGAATGGCGGCAAAGGACTGCCAGCTACTCCTTGCAAGTTGAGAAAGAGGTAGGGATGTTTTCAGCTGGAGAGAGAGAGAGAGAGAGAGAGAGAGAGAGAGACGCCGTTCGTCAAAGTGTCTCCCTAGATGAAACAAAGCTGCAGTCCCACTTGGCAATCACATTAATTGTGGGCTTGCCAAAAAGCCGGCTCCATCGGCATATAAATTAGCGAAGGATTATTCATCTCATCCCAATAACTAAGCGAATCTCCTCTTCACACATTCCCTGCGCGGCAAAATTTATGCCCGCCTCCTTCTCTGTCCCGACTGCATTTCTCCCCCTCTCTGCCCTATATTTAATAGGAGGAGGGAGAATAAAAATTGCAAGATCTGCATGTTAGTTGATCTTTTTTTAAAAAAATGGGGGGGGGGGAGAAAAGCTGTGCCCCCCCACACCCGCCCACAACCACCACCGTCCTGGTTAGCATGAGAATGCAGTACCAGCTTGGATCGGTCGCAGCTGGCGATGTGAAAAGAGCAATTTTGCATTAGTCATGAGTTGTCGGTCCAAGGAGCTGCGTTCTTTTAATTCATTCCCAAATATGAACCAAATGGGAGCCAGCTTGGAGTCAGCACATTTTTGAAAAGCCACAAGAATTGAAAGAGAGGCTTCTTTTTCTGTCTTAGGAGCAATTTAAGGGTGTCAGGGATGGGTGCTGGAGGCAAGAACGCCACGAGGTGAGAGTTATTGCTAAGGGCAGGTAGGCCACTTCCAGGTGACCTCTTTGTAAAGCACTCATCCTGTTTTGCTTGCAAAAAGTTTGCAGGGAGGTTCTACAATACCCATGGTTTATCGAGGCCTCATCCCGATTTGTTTGCACAGACATGATATGACATCGGCTGTTTATCGAGCACTTATGTTAAGGGTATCAGGGGGTTGCTCGAGAGCAATCAGGCAAATGCTTCCCTGGTCTGTTGTACAGCTTTGTTATTGGTGCAAAAGAAAACCTTCACCATGCAGAGCACCTCTATTCCATGGCTTGCTCATTCACTGGCAGAATCTGAGAGTGGGCGGTCCTTGAATCTTCCCCAGCAGAGTAATCTCTTGACCCCCAGTCTATGCCTCCCTTCTCGGTGCGTAAGCCTACTGCGCAAGGAAGGCATGGGCAATGGGGGACCTGCCTCCTCCCCGCTTTGCTCAGGCAAGGTGTCCTGGCACCGCCTTGCAGCCTCCACGGAATAGAGTCCTGCATCTCCTCCTCACTAGAGGCGTGGCTCCTTTCCTCCGCTGAGGAGGTGCTGCTTCCCACGATCCCTGGGGGCTCTCTGTAATCCATCGCCCCTTCCCCTCTCGTCCCTGAGCCAATGGCAGTTCCCTGACAACTTATTTCAATTTGCTTACAAAAATGTTGGAGGGGAGTTATACGACACCCACTGATTTGTCTGTGCAGGCAATTTTATTTGTTTCCTTTATTAAAATATTTATACACCACTAATTCATCTGATCTGAACATCAACTTCGTTGGACTGGTTAGGTTGTGCGGATGCCCGACGATCGTCTTCCAAAGCAACTACTCTATTCCGAACTTAAAAATGGAAAGCGTAATGCAGGTGGTCAAAAAAAGAGGCTTAAAGACTGGCTCAAGGCAAATCTAAAAAAATATAGTATAAACACTGACAACTGGGAAACATTGGCCTGCGAGCACTCCAGTTGGAGAACAGCCTTTACCAAACGTGTCATGGGCTTTGAAGACACTCGAACTCAGGACAAAAGGGAGAAACGTGCTAAGAGGAAGGCACGCTTGGCAAATCCACACCATGATCAACTCCTGCCCGGAAACTAATGTCCCCACTGTGGAAGGACAGAATTGGCCTCCACAGTCACTTACTCGGCTATGAGTGATCGCCAAAGAAGAAGAAGAACATCAAACTGTACAATAAAAGCCATGTAGCAAAGTTCAAATCAGGAATCGGTTACCTATTGTGGAAAGGTGTATTCTTAACTGCCTGAGGGAATGAAAAAGTTGTCACAGAAGAAGCCGGTTGGATCTCTATTGGAAGACAGGACTCAGTCCCTTGTTGTTGTCGTCAAACTTGCTGACTCAGTGAACAATCAATGACACTCCGGCAGATGGTTTCAGTGATCCAGCTGGAATATAGGGGTACAGGTGATCCCTGAAGTGGTTTAAGGGTGAGTCAACCTGATTCTGCACAGCAATAGAGAGCTGGACCAGAAAGAAGGCTGATCGCTGAAGAATTGATGCTTTTGAATGATCTTGCTGGAGGAGACTCTTGAGAGTCCCATGGACTGCAAGAAGATCAAACCTATCCATTCTGAAGGAAATCAGCCCTGAGTGCTCACTGGAAGGACAGATTGTGAAGCTGAGGCTCCAATACTTTGGCCACCTCATGAGAAGAGAAGACTCCCTGGAAAAGACCCTGATGTTGGGAAAGATTGAGGGCATAAGGAGAAGGGGACAACAGAGGACGAGATGGTTGGACAGTGTTCTCGAAGCTACAAACGTGAGTTTGACCAGACTGCGGGAGGCAGTGGAAGACAGGAGTGCCTGGTGTTCTCTGGTCCATGGGGTCATGAAGAGTCGGACACGACTAAACAACAACCTGATTCTGGCCCCCTGGATTTGGCACTGTGGGGCCAATGCAGGCCATGATGTCTAATTGGTGCTTGAATATTTAGCTAGTAAAGATCTGGGGAAAAGATGAGAGCTTCACCAGCTCACAGCACTAACACCATTTTTAAAAGGCTTCCTTCGAATCTTCCCAAAGAAGTAAAAATTGGGACCATGATTTAGGGGCCTGACAAAGAATGTTTGGCTCTGATTCCCACAATGCTTTGCAAGGCAGCCATGACACACTCAGTAGTCTCCCAGTTCCTTGTGTACAGGGGGCAGGCTTCCGAGCATCTAACTCCATGTATTGCTTGAGCAGCACAAATATCCAGTAACAGGTGGGAGCCCCCAACCTCCTACTGTTGTAATGAGCATGGCTAATAAGGGGAAATGGCTTCGTACAGTCCTTAGAAATGTGCTAATCTTCCTCTTAACGTATGTAATATTAATAGAAAATTTAATAATATTATAAGAGGCCGATCGTTGCAAATTCCCATTGTGTGGTCCGTAATAGAAATGATCAAAATGAAATGCACCGGGTATTCATGTAGTTGTCACGTGGGGCTCCATAGGTGTTTCAATGCAAATTAGCATTTCTCAGAGGGCACTTAAAGTAAAGTGCTCCTGAAAGTTCCCATTACCCATATTGCAATGATAAGTACATTAAAGATCATCTTCTTGCACGGAGCTAATGTGTTCTGTCTGCCTAAGATGTTGTATCTTCCAGTTTGGATATCTTCTGAAATATCGCTGGTGACCTTCTCCACCCATCCACCCACTCTTTGAATGTCTGGCATTTTGTAAGGAATATATCAAGTGTAATTAAATTGACCCCCATTGGGGTCTGTTCAACCTAGCATGTCTCCTAGCATGACAAAAGTGCAGTGGGTCCTTATCCGAGAGATTTGCTTGCAGATGACGCAGCCTTGATAGATCACTCTGAGGAAGCTCTACAGAGACTTCTCACTCGCTTTCCCCAACGCTGCCTTATCATCAGCCCAACAAAGACCAACAACCTGGGACAGGATTCTAGATTCAGGTAGGTAGCCGCGTTGGTGTGACACAGTCAAAATAAAAAAAATTGTGCAGTAGCACCTTAGAGACCAACTAAGTTAGTTCTGGGTATAAGCTTTCGTGTGCATGCACACTTCTTCAGATACACTGAAACAGAATTCATCATAGTGGGAAGTTGGGGTGGGGGTTTTTCTCCGAAGGGTAGTAGGAGATGGGTGATTGACTCAATGGGTGTGGTAAACCTGTTGACGATTGTTAACGACTGCAATTAGTTCTACAGGAAAAAGCAAGGGATTGTATGCAGATGACCAAAAATAGCTTTAGCATATGTAATGAGACAAGAATCCAATATCTCTATTCAGACCAGGTTTCTCCATAGTTTTCAGTTTAGTAATAAGTTGTAGGCTCCAATACTTTGGCCACCTCATGAGAAGAGAAGACTCCCTAGAAAAGACCCTGATGTTGCGAAAGATTGAGGGCACAAGGAGAAGGGGACGACAGAGGACGAGATGGTTCTCGAAGCTACTAACATGAGTTTGACCAAGCTGCGGGAGGCAGTGGAAGACAGGAGTGCCTGGCGTGCTCTAGTCCATGGGGTCACGAAGAGTCGGACACGACTAAACAACAACAATAAGTTGTAATTCAGCAACTTCTCTTTCAAGTCTATTTCTGAAATTCTTTTGTAATAAGACAACTGCTTTGAGATCCTGTATTGAATGTCCTGGGAGACTGAAATGTTCTCCTGCTGGCCTCTCTATCTTGTGATTCCTGGTGTCAGATTTATGTCCATTTATCCTTTGGTGTAGGGACGTGGGTGGCGCTGTGGGTTAAACCACTGAGCCTAGGACTTGCCAATCAGATAGTCGGCGGTTCGAATCCCCACGACGGGGTGAGCTCCTGTTGCTCGGTCCCAGCTCCTGCCAACCTAGCAGTTCGAAAGTACGTCAAAGTGCAAGTAGATAAATAGGTACCGCAACCCCGAAGTCGGCCACGAATGGACTTAATGGTCAGGGGTCCCTTTACCTTTATCCTTTGGTGTAGGGTTGGGCCTGTTTGTCCAATATAGAGAGCTGTCGCCAGCTTTGGTGACCGCACGCTTGAGATAGTAGATGATTTTGTCTACTTGGGCTCCACAGCAAACTCTCCATCAAAATTCTCCATCCAGCAGGTTCTTATGTTCAAATAGAACATAAGAACATCTTTTAATAAGGGCTGTCACCTGAAGCTTGTTTTCTTCTGCTCTTGAGGGTAGGACACAAACCAATGGCTTCAAGAGACGAGACAGGAGATCCCTACTTGTTGTTGCTGTTTAGTTGTTTAGTCGTGTCCCACTCTTCGTGACCCCATGGACCAGAGCACACCAGGCACTCCTGTCTTCAGATTCCTACTAAAGATACAGAAAAATATTCTGACAGTAAGAGCTGTTCCACAGTGGAACAGACTCCATTGGGAGGTGGTGGACTCTCTTTTCTTTTTAAGCAGAGCTTGGATGACCATTTGTCATGGACGCTTTAGCTGAGATTCCTGCATTTTGCAGGGTCCCTTCCAACTCTACAATTTTGTGAGTTTGTGTACAATACATTGATGATAAATTGATGATACGACAACATTTTGCAGTCCAGCAGTCATCAATGATAACAGATAAAAATATCAGGATGCATTAATTTATGAACGCTTTTATAACGTGGTGAACTTATGGAAGGAAAAGACGAAGGAGAGCTAAAGGTGTTGCCCATGTGCTGGGTTTCCTGAGCAAACAATGCTCAGGCTTGGGGAAGAAGTGCTAGTTAGCCTTCCATGACTTAGATAAAGCTATGGAGAAATGACAAGTGCCAGTAATTAAGAAAGCCTCTTCAACAAGATAACCCTATACGTCTTTGTCTATTTCAATCACCAAAGACTCTGGTTCAGTGTAAAATGAATGCCCGGATGCCATCAATTCCTGTTAACCTCTCTATAACCGTTCTGTGTTCACGCATAGGTGATAGATAGATTTTGTCAGTTTATTAAATGGTGACATCTCCCTTGCCATGTGACGAAAACTGTCTGGAGGGCTTTCTTCTTCTGTTCCCTAAGCAAAGTATATTTTAATCATCCCCCCTTTTGCTCTGCCAACTCTCTTCTGACGTTTCATGGCACATGAGTTGCAGGGTGTAACCTTCTGAGGCCTGGGAGTGGCATAACATTGTTTTAGGACTAGTCCATGAGCTCAGAAAAACACACAGAGGACTTGTCCAGTCTAAGACAGAAATGCTATTATCGTCATTATTCAGTCTCCATAGGGGAAACATAACATCTCCAAGTGGTGAAAGACTCCAGAGTTCAGTTCCCTTGGAATGAAGGTCATTGGAGATTGTGGTGTCTTTGTTGTTGTTGTTGTTGTTGTTGTTGTTGTTGTTGTTGTTTAGTCGTTTAGTCGTGTCCGACTCTTCGTGACCCAATGGACCAGAGCATGCCAGGCACTCCTGTCTTCCACTGCCTCCCGCAGTTTGGTCAAACTCATGCTGGTAGCTTCAAGAACACTGTCCAACCATCTCGTCCTCTGTTGTCCCCTTCTCCTTGTGCCCTCCATCAGCTTCAGGATCTGTCCTTCCAGGGAGCACTCAGGGCTGATTTCCTTAAGAATTGATAGGTTTGATCTTCTTGCAGTCCAAAGGGACTCTCAAGAGTCTCCTCCAGTACCATGATTCAAAAGCATCAATTCTTTGGCGATCAGCCTTCTTTATGGTTCAGCTCTCACTTCCGGTGTCTTTAGGATATGAGATTTTATTCATACGTACATGCAACTTGACCATAGGATGGAGGGGCTCACAGTGTTAATACCCAGACAGATCTTGTTTCTCCATGAGATTTCCAGAGAAGCCCAAAAGTCCAACTTAGGAGAACAAGCAGAGCCAGTATGGCTTCTGCGAGGACAAGTCTTGTCTTATAAACCTCTGAGAATTCTTGGAGAGTGTCAACAAGCATACAGATTGAGATACCTCTTTTCCTCTCCAGCTCCCAGAATCCAGCTCTTCTGCACAGACTATTGCTCTTCTACCTGGAAGAACCTGGCCTCCAGCCAGGTAAAAGGAAGGGGGGGAATGACTACCCTCTTATCTGATGACCACCATCACTTAGTTCATTATTTGAGATGCAGATGGGCACTTAACCGCTCCCCTAAAGCCATTACAAATGGACTCGTTTGACCTGTCACTCAGTCTCCCTCTTGCACATTGTAGGCTTGCAGATACAAGGATTGGATGGGACTCAGGATACCATCCGTAACTGAGCCCTGACCCCAACTCATAACAATATGAACCTGCCTTACCGCAAGGCAGACCATCGATCAATTCTGCTCAGTAGACTGGCAACACGTCTATAGGATTTCAGACCTGGAGATGCTGAGGACTCAACCTGGGACTTTGGCAAGGAAAGAAGATGCTCCACCGTTGGTGCTTTGTGTGGTACAAGAGGCCAGGTCCCTGCCCAGAGGAGCTTACAATCTAAAATCTGACATCGGGGAAATGGGAAAGGAAGAGAATGGTAAACTCAAGGTAGGGAGTAAATGGGGAAGAGCTTTGGGGGCTTTGGGCCAGAGGTGCCCCACAACTGGTATGGACAATGCTGAACTAAATGGAATGCACCATCTGATTAGGCATAAAGCAGAGCGTTCCATTCCAACAACACTGTGTAAAACATTTGTATTGAAAGCTGCCTATTAAAAAATACAGAGAATGCTGGCACAATAATAAAGCCATCAATCACACATATCATAAAGTGCAAACTGTCTGTGTCAATACAGTAATTCAGCAGTAAATGGAAATGAAGTCTGGAGTGTATCAGTTCCGAATTTGCTGCAGAGAAAGGGAGGTGGCTCAAACGGGTATATTCTCACCGCTGACAGCTCATGTCAGTTTTGCACGTGTTTATTCATAAGTACATCCCAACCGTTTCCTGCATAATTTCTGCTTCATTCTGTGATTTTTAAAAAATAAATTAAACAACTTATTTGCATTTTATGGGGGGGGGCTCATGCGTTCTCCTAAAATGCACCCCTCCCCCCGCATTTTGGCACATTTAAATATGAACTGAACAAAATACTCAAGTGAGTCTAGCATGCTGCCCCTTCATAAAAAATTATCTCAGGGCAGTTTGCATTGCAGCCTGCAAATACAAAACGACCACAATGCAAAATCAACAGCAAAACATGAATAGTCATTAAAACTTCAGAGTGGGAGCTCAATAGAACTGCTAGGGCTTTTTCAGAACATTTCCCAACTCTGCAAAAATCTGGAGGGCATCTCACTGACTACCCCTGTAATATCTGAATGGCTCATTTGCAATATTAAGCCCCTCTCTAGGAACCTCGCTTGGTTTTCCTCTCATTTAAAGGTGCTACACCACCAGATGGGGGGCGCGGGTGGCGCTGTGGGTTAAACCACAGAGCCTAGGGTTTGCCGATCAGAAGGTTGGCAGTTCGAATCCCTGCGACGGGGTGAGCTCCCGTTGCTCGGTCCCTGCTCCTGCCAATCTAGCAGTTCAAAAGCACGTCAAAGTGCAAGTAGATAAATAGGTACCGCTCTGGCAGGAAGGTAAACGGCATTTCCGAGTGCTGCTCTGGTTCGCCAGAAGTGGCTTAGTCATGCTGGCCACATGACCCGGAAGCTGTACGCCGGCTCCCTCGGCTAATACAGCGAGTTGAGCGCCACAACCCCAGAGTCGGTCACGACTGGACCTAATGGTCAGAGGTCCCTTTACCTTTACACCTCCAGATGCAGGAATGCAGACCCTCCAAGTATTCCTATTTTCTAAGGATGCACCTGATTTAGAGAAGCCATCCTGATCTGATCTCGGAATCGGAATTCCTTAGGACGTCCCTGTTTTCATTGGAGAAACGTTGGAGGGTATGGAGTTATCTGACCCCCCAAGCTGTCTGACGGTAATCCTGTATAGGGATTTTTTTTAAAAAAAAGTTTAAAGTTTCATTATGTTTTTATATATGTTGGAAGCTGCCCAGAGTGGCTAGGGCAGCCCAATAAGATGTGCGGGGTATAAATAGGAAAATTGTCATTATGGAATGGGACGTCCCTATTTTCATTGGAGAAATGTTGGGTATGATAATTTATTGGCAGAACTAAGAACCCAGAAAAGGTTTGGAACCCCATCACAAAACTCTTTTCTTTCCTTTGCTCCACATTATGTCTTTCTACTTATTTTAAATATCCCAAGCCCTCATTGCCGCGCTTATTATTCATCATTTGCACTCCTTTAAAACTTTATTGCCAGCACTTTGGGCCTTCGAAACAGCTTTTACTCATTCTTTTCAACAGCAGTAACCTCTCATATTGGCCAAATTAAGGAATAATTGCAAATAATAGGACATCCTTTCTTCCAGCGTACAATAGAATGTTATACTTTTGAAGAGGGAACAATAGGGAAAGTGCAGAAGCTGGAAGATGAGGCGAAGTATCAGAGATGGCCTACGAGAGGCGAGTTGCTAATCTCAATGCCCTCCTCTCCCCATAGGAGAAAGGGATGGTGTGTGGCTAATTGGTGGCTTAACACAGGGTTGAGGAGCCTGTGGTCCTGTAGATGCTGTTGGACTCCAACTCCCATCAGCCCCAGCCAGCATGGCCAGTGTTAGGGATGATGGGAGCTAGAGTCCAGCAACAGCTGCAGGACCACATGTTCCTTATCCCTGTACTAAGTAGATACAGGTGGTTATCAAACTATCCAAGTATGAGTTCTCTCCACCCATGGCGAGCTATATAGCCTTGGTTTAGCAATGAATATCATCTCACCCCTTAAATACTCTGTTGATCTCTGTGCTCTACATGTGAAGGCATCCTGAAGATGCCATCTGATCAGGAGGCCCATTTCACAGAGTATAGGAATTGGACCTTTAGTGGCACCTACCTTAGTGTGCAGAGGAGGACAACCAAGATGATCAAGGGTCTGGAGATACTTGGGGGTTGAACTTGGGATCTTCAGCATGCAAGGCAGATACTCGACCACTGAGCTGTGGTCCTACCCCTAATAGCCTCTGCTGTGGAACAGTAAGAAGAGAGGTCTGTTGTCTCCAGTTCCTGGTTGTGGTCTTCCTACAGGTATCTGAACGGCCACTTGTGGGAAATTATCTTGACTGGATGGACCTTTGGCTGGATTGGAAAGAGGTCTTCTGGTTGCAGCAGGAATTGTTGTTTTTGTTTAGTCGCTTAGTCGTGTCCGACTCTTTGTGACCCCATAGACCAGAGCACGCCAGGCACTCCTGTCTTCCACTGCCTCCCGCAGTTTGGTCAAACTCATGCTGGTAGCGTCAAGAACACTGTCCAACCATCTCATCGTCTGTCATCCCCTTCTCCTTGTGCCCTCCATCTTTCCCAACACCAGGGTCTTTCCCAGGGAGTTTTCTCTTCTCATGAGGTGGCCAAAGTATTGGAGCCTCAGCTTCACGATCTGTCCTTCCAGTGAGCACTCAGGGCTGATTTCCTTCAGAATGGAGAGGTTTGATCTTCTTGCAGTCCATGGGACTCTCAAGAGTCTCCTCCAGCACCATAATTCAAAAGCATCAATTTTTCGGCAATCAGCCTTTTTTATGGTCCAGCTCTCCCTGGAGACACCAAGGTACCACTGTATAAACACCAACAACTGGGAAACACTTACCTGTGAGGATTCCAGTTGGAGAACAGCCTTTCCCAAAGGTGTCATGGGCTTTGAAGACACTCAAACTCAGGACGCAAGGGAGAAATGTGCTAAGAGGAAGGTACATTTGGCAAATCCACATCATGATCAACTCCTCCCCGGAAACCAATGTCCCCACTGTGGAAGGATGTGTGGATCAAGAATTGGCCTCCATAGTCACTTACGGACTCACTGTTAAAACCGTGTTTATGGAAGACAATCTTACTCGGCTACGAGTGGTCGCCAAAGAAGAAGATTATCTAATAATAGCAGCAAATAGCCATTTTGGTATATAAATTTAGCCATGATTCTCATACTAATGTACCAGTAGGAGTAGCAAGCAGTATTAACAGCAGTAATAATGATAACATTAATAATTGTAGTAGTAATTGTGATAGCAGCAGTAGCGACTGGCAAGGTGGGGGCAGATCTGGAAGAGGCAGTGTGGAGGTCAGTGTGGTGCAAACTCACCTGGCAGAAAGCTAGCAGAATGTCTCCATCGCCACCTAGCAATTCGGTTCTGGGCTGTAGTCTTTGCAGCTGCTGCAATAGTTTACCAAGAGGCAACAGCTGTTTTGCACAGGAGCCAAAAAGTTAGTGACTCCTTAGCTAAGATGCAAGATTACGTTCCGCTGAGGAAATAAAATGTCCACATTATCAAGCTATTTTTGCATTAGACATATTTTCAAAATTGCACAGAAAAATGCTATTATAGCCATTTCTTTGCCTGCATTGTGCATATCCTGTAACATCTGTATTTTTTTATAGATAGATATACTATTTTTTTACACTCTGGAGCTGTGGCTTTGCATGCATATTATGTATCCAAAACCAGACAAATAGATGGGTGGTAGTATTGGGCAAACATCTGGAACTTTCAGTAATAAGGTAAAAAAAGATAAAGGTAAAGGATCCCTGGATGGTTAAGTCCAGTCAAAGTAGACTATGGGGTTGCAACGCTCATCTTTCTTTCAGGCCAAGGGAACTGGTGTTTGTCCGCAGACAGCTTTCTGGGTCATGTGGCCAGCAGGACTAAACTGCTTCTGGCACAATGGAACACTGGGACGGAAGCCAGAGCACACTGAAACGCCATTTACCTTCCTGCTGGAGTGATACCTATTTATCTACTTGCACTGGTGTTCTTTCAAACTGCTAGGTTGGCAGGAGCTGGGACAGAGCAATGGGAACTCACTCGGTTGCGGGGATTCGAACTGTCGACCTTCTGACTGGCAAACTGAAGAGGCTCAGTGGTCCCTTATCTCAGTAATAGGACATTTTCAAAAAGGATGAACAGCTGCCCTTCAACTGGGTGTGCTGCTTTCTTAGAGCTCTGGTGCTGCAGCAGACAGCCACAGTCCTAGACTTTTGCTGACCTTGACAGTGATTGTTGCTCCTCACTTAATAAGGACAGGTGATGTTTAGATGATGTTTTCAGAGTCTGGAATGCTTTCCTGAACTGAATTTGAAACCCTTCGTTCCAGTAGGAACCAATGGGCACGCATCTACAAACCCATGATGTTCTGTGAGAATGAGTTTCTGGTTCTGGGTTGATCTCATGGACATTATACTTTAATGGCATCTCCAAGCATTGAGGCAGGACTCCTCTGAATAACTGGAGGCTAGGAATAGTGGCTGTCTGTTTCAACAACAACAACTACAACATCAACATCATCATCATCAACAACAACTTCATTTCTGAATCACTCCTATGAGGCCTCCCAAAGTGATTTGCAATGAACCTGATGAATCAATAACATCAGGATGAATAGTCAGTACACAACCTGGCAACCTGCACAGAATTTTGCTTAACGGTTGCCATCAATTTGATTTTAATTAATTTTTATAATGAAATGTTTTTAGAATGTTGGATTATTTGATTGTTTGATTGTTTGATTGTTGTTAGCCGCCCTGAGCCCGGCTCCGGCTGGGGAGGGCGGGATATAAATAAAATTTATTATTATTATTATTATTATTATTATTATTATTATTATTATTATTATTACCCTAGTGGTCCCACTTCTATGATTATCTCCAGAATTTCAGGCAGGAATCTTTTCCAGACCTACCAGGAAATGCTGGGCATTAAACCTGCATGGAAAGGAGATGCTCTTCCACTAAGCTAAAGCCTTTTGTCTTTTTGTTAGGAGCAGAATGCTAGGGTAGATGACACTTCACAAGTTCCACAAAGCAATTCTTCCATAGGCTCGCCAGTTTTCTTTAGCTATGTGCAAGTAACCATGGTCGTATTTTCCCCCTCCCACAATAGTTTTAATTTAATTTTCATTAAATTTTAGAGCAGTGCTATATATATTTTAAACGGCTGCATTGGAATGCAGCTTGACTCGCTTCCAAATGGAAGACCTTTTTTCCTCCCCTTAATTTTTTTTAAAAAAAATAAGAGAGGGAGGGGTGGGGGAGAAATGGAGCACCATCCAATAATTTTAAATTACTCTACACAGTGCATTGCAATTTAGAATTATTGGAGTGCTTCAAATTTTTATAAGCCCTTGAATTTGGAAGTGATCAAAGTTCTGGGCATACTCAGTGCAGAGCAATTTAAAATTATAAGAGCTGTCAAATTTTTATATAAGCACTTCAGTTAGAAAAGAATTCAGGAGGTCTGAGCATGTGCAAAAAAAAAAAAGGAGTAATTTAAATTATTCAAGTACTTTAACTTTTTTCATCGTATAGCTACCTTGATTTTTCTCCCCTTCCCTTTTAGGGTGGGGGATACGTGCAGCCCAAAATGACATCTTCCCCTCTCTCTCTTTTAACGTCATCCTATAAGGAGAATTTGGTTCCTGCAGATGAAATCATTATTTTAGCATTTGTGAAATGGCTATTAATGTAGATATGAACTATGCATGACACCCAGTGCACCAATTATATGGGGCAGGAAGAAAAGAATTAAATATTTTTCTCTCCCTTCTGTTTTTTAAAGGGTAAATTGATGGTAGAACAAATTTTGCTGCCTGGCTTATGAGATACCAGGAGGTATCTGACTGGACCCTGCAGGAGACAAAAGATCTACCCAGCTATATATTTAGGGATTTATATATCGCCTTGCCAACAAAGGTCTGTATAGTTAAAGCTATGGTTTTCCCAGTAGTGATGTATGGAAGTGAGAGCTGGACCATAAAAAAGGCTGATCGCCGAAGAATTGATGCTTTTGAATTATGGTGCTGGAGGAGACTCTTGAGAGTCCCATGGACTGCAAGAAGATCAAACCTATCCATTCTGAAGGAAATCAGCCCTGAGTGATCACTGGAAGGACAGATCGTGAAGCTGAGGCTCCAGTACTTTGGCCACCTCATGAGAAGAGAAGACTCCCTGGAAAAGACCCTGATGTTGAGAAAGATGGAGGGCACAAGGAGAAGGGGACGACAGAGGACGAGATGTTCGGATAGTGTTCTCGAAGCTACCAGCATGAGTTTGACCAAGCTGCGGGAGGCAGTGGGTGACAGGAGTGCCTGGCCTGCTCTGGTCCATGGGGTCACGAAAAGTCAGACATGACTAAACGACTAAACAACAACAACAATAGAGTCCTTCAGAAAGATTTCTCTAGGGGTGCATAAGAAGATAAGTAGAGTCTTGCTGGATGAGATTGCCCCAGTCAAGGTTAGACAACATGTTGCCATCCTAAAGTTGGTGGACTTAACTCCCATAAGCTCTAGCCAGCATAGTCAAGGCTCATGGATTATGGGAGCTGTAGCCATCACTCTATCAAAGGTGCCACACTGATGAGCCCTAATCTAGCCAATGGTGGAGCCGATGGACCATTGCTAGTATAGATGAACCTTGCAGTGCAACTCCAGACCCTCCATGTGTCCCTATTTTCCAGGGACTGTCTTGGATTTACAGAAGCCACCATGTGTTCTGATTTGATCCCAGAATGTCCCTGTTTTCCTCAGGACGTTCCTATTTTCAGTGGAGAAATGTTGGGGGGTAGGGAGTTATGCAACACACAAACACACATGTCGTGCCAAGCACATGTGTAAATTACAACCTTTGGAAGACATCTGAAGGCAGCCCTGTATAGGGAAGATTTTTGATGTTTTATTGTGCTTTTATATATGTTGGAAGCCACCTAGAATGGCTGGGGCAACCCACTTAGATTCATGGGGTATGAATAATAATAATAATAATAATAATAATAATAATTTGATGATGGAATAGGACATCCCTATTTTCATCAGAGAAATGTTGGAGGATATTTTACGTATTTTATGTTTTGAGGGTTATTAGTTGATGTATTAATTCTCTTTTTGGAATTTATTTTCTTTTTCTGTATGGTGTGTTAATGTGAACAGTAACAATAAAACTAAGAGAGAGAGAGAGAGAGAGAGAGAAATGTTGGAGGGTATGCAACCCTATACATACCTCCTCAGAATTAAATTCCACTTAATTAAATGATGTTTAATCAGAGGCAGGGATGCCAATCTGAATAAAATATTGGGAAGCAGGTAAGCCCCACCTTGCATGATGCGCAGACACTATTTGCATGGTGATGCCCATCAACTTTGCAGGGTCAGCCAACTCAAATATTTTACTTGGCTCCTAGCAGTTGGCTGCTATGATCACAGGTAAATGGACATAGACCACTTATTTCTTCAACATCCTGCAGCGATGCAATTTTGGGAGTACCTTGAGGAATTAAAATAGCAGTAACCAGATGCTCAGAACTTGTCTGAGTGTTGCTTTTGCAAACACAAAAGCAACCCGAAGGAGCTGGGGAATCGCATTCGCCCAGCAATAGGGAATCTGTGATTTCCTCACAATGGAGCATAGCTGTCAACTTACAGATTGAAAATAAGGGACCAGCAGCCTCAAAAATAAGGGATCAGCAGCCAAAATAAGGGATTTTCCAGGCACAGGTCTGTTCAACTTCTGAGCCCCTCCAAGCCAAAGGCAGAAAGCCCAGCCAGCAGCAAAACGAAGCCTCAAGACTCAAGGAAAAACACTGCCACCTCTCCGCTGGGAAGCACTGAGCAAAGGCGAGTCCCCAGTCGTTCTTAGACTTCTTATTGGGTGAGCAATGCAGCCAAGCAACACAGTTGGAGCCTCCCTCCTCCCTGGCTGGCAGGGAGGGAAGGAGAGGAGCTGCTTCCTTTGAAACCTGGGAAATTTAAGGGACATCATCAATAAGGGACAGCAGCGGGACATGGCGCTGGGATAAGGGACTGTCCCGCCAAATAAGGGATGCTTGACAGCTATGCAATGGAGTTGCAATTCAGCAACGGGCTGGATGTATATTTATTTATTTTCTTTCATGCTAAAAGGATTTGCCTGGAAAGACACTCACAGTTTCAGATAAAGTGCCATATAGTAGGTTGGGATAGAGTTTTTTGGGGGTGTCTGTGTGCAGGTTGCAGGCCTTGCTATAGGGTCAAAGTGATTCTACTTATCATCTGCTAATGGAAAGCTATTCCACTCTCCAGCTAATTTGGGCCTCATTCTGAAATCAGCTTATTATACAAAACATCACCTTATTGAGAAGTATTATTATTAGAATGCTCATTTCTCTCTCTCCCTCTCTCTTTTTTAAAAAGGGACTAAGGTGAGAGGTGACTGTCGGAGGGAGCTTTCTCTTCAGCCAAATAACATTTTTGAACCAAAGCCAGGCATAAAATTAAAGGGGAGCAGAGGTGAGTCATAGGTAAAATTCAAAAGGCGATTTGTAATAATTGATTTGAAAGCAGGAGGCATGTTAATTCTATAGTCCAGGGGTGGGAGAGAAGGATAGACGAAATATTCAAAAAATAGGAACAAAGGAAACCAGATCCTGGCTGGTTACTTGTCCATCTCTAGTCGATATTGTCTTTTCTGATGGGAAGCAGCTCTCTGGGGATTCAGGGAATGGATTCAGATTCCCAGTTTTAGTCCTGTGTCCAGTTCTGGGCACCACAGTTTAAGAAGGATATCGAGAAGTTGGAATGTGTGCAGGGGGGGGGCAACCAAGATGATCAAAGGTCTGGAAAGCAAGGCCTATGAGGAACGGCTGAGGAAATTGGGTATGTTTTGTGGGGCTGTTTAGGGAGGCAGGAGAGGATATATTATTTAATGATATCCTTCCTAACTTGTGTTCTATATCTTAGCAGAGTTCCAAACATTCCCCCTTTTAAACTGCATAGCGGTTAGTTTGTTGCAGGCAGGTCTGAGCCTCACTATTTTTTATTGAGTTTTTTATTGAGTTTCCACTGAAATGAGGCTGCATTTTAATGTTTTAATGTTGTATTTTAATCTTATTTTCTAAGCTGTATTTCAATCAATTGTTTTTTATATTTGGTGTTAGCCGCCCTGAGCCCGGGTTTGGCTGAGGAGGGCGGGGTATAAATAATAATAATAATAATAATAATAATAATAATAATAATAATAATAATAATAATTTAAGATTCCCAGTTAGATCTATTCTTATCCCTCTTGAAAGAGTAGATACGACAATCTGATTAAAGTCAATATAAAAGTAGTTTACTCACAATCTTTCAGTTCACAGTTGGATCCCTGAAGGCAGACTTAGGTTACAAAAGTACATATCTACATGAAATATCCCATAAGGGAGTTAGTCCCAAATGGCTGTGCCAGCTCAGGAGGAAACAGGAAGTTTTCTATTGGCTGGTACAAAGCATCTCCTAGGATATCCATTCTAGGAATATTGTACTTGACTGCTATGTGTTCCACATCCCACATGTTTAACCTGCAGCATTGTGTTAGAGAGCACATGTTACGTATGCACAAAGTTCCCAACTGAATTACTGGCACCGCCAATTCCTTATGTACATGTTCAGTTCCAGGGATACTGGAGAAATGCAGACTGGACCTACCGAATTTCCAGTTCCCTAAAGAACACACAGGCCAAAATGCACGTGTCCTTCACAATTTGTACTTCTCAGTATTGCTCAGTATATGCCAAGTGTACAACAATGCAGATACTGGGGTAAAAGAGAGCATAAAAGGCATATGTTACTGGAAAACTCAAGCAAAAAATAATAATAAATGCATTGTGTTAGGGGGAAATCGCTTGCAAAAATGTGTATATTAGGGAAAACTGCATGCAAAACTGTACATATGAGAAAATGCGGAGGGGATTCCTTGAGGACTTCTCACAAATTATTCGAGAAATGTGGCCAGCTGAATTTATGGGAAAATAAGAAACTGAAATTGGCAGAATTACCCATAGCTGGCATGTGGTATAGACAGGAAAGAGCCAGTACCCAGAGGCGTGGCAGCTTGGGGGTGGGGTGCTTACTGCAGCTAGTATTCGCTCACTTTGATTTCATTATTTTATTGCATTATTTTTTTTTTTTTAAAAGGAAACATCTTTTTAAGGGCCTGGCTCTGAGAAGAGAAGCATTGGACTGGGCGGCTGAATCCACTGCTGTTTTCTTTGCTGCAGTGACTCTGGTCTCTACCCCTGATAATAGCATCCTTCTGCCCCAAAGCACTGTGGTGGAATGAGCAGCCTCCTAGCCCAGTGCTTTTTTTGTTGGCATTATTGCTTTGTTGTTGTTTAGTTGTTTAGTCGTGTCCGACTCTTCATGACCCCATGGACCAGAGCACGCCAGGCACTCCTGTCTTCCACTGCCTCCCACAGTTTGGTCAAACTCATGCTGGTAGCTTCAAGAACACTGTCCAAACATCTCGTCCTCTGTCGTCCCCTTCTCCTTGTGCCCTCCATCTTTCCCAACATCAGGGTCTTTTCCAGGGAGTCTTCTCTTCTCCTTCCAGTGAGCACTCAGGACTAGTTTCCTTCATAGAATCATAGAATCATAGAGTTGGAATAGACCACAAGGGCCATCAAGTCCAACCCCCTGCCAAGCAGGAAACACCATCAGAGCACTCCTGACATATGGTTGTCAAGCCTCTGCTTAAAGACCTCCAAAGAAGAAGACTCCACCACACTCCTTGGCAGCAAATTCCACTGTCGAACAGCTCTTACTGTCAGGAAGTTCTTCCTAATGTTTAGGTGGAATCTTCTTTCTTGTAGTTTGGATCCATTGCTCCGTGTCCGCTTCTCTGGAGCAGCAGAAAACAACCTTTCTCCCTCCTCTATATGACATCCTTTTATATATTTGAACATGGCTATCATATCACCCCTTAACCTCCTCTTCTCCAGGCTAAACATGCCCAGCTCCCTTAGCCGTTCCTCATAAGGCATCGTTTCCAGACCTTTGACCATTTTGGTTGCCCTCCTCTGGACACGTTCCAGTTTGTCAGTGTCCTTCTTGAACTGTGGTGCCCAGAACTGGACACAGTACTCCAGGTGAGGTCTGACCAGAGCAGAATATAGTGGCACTATTACTTCCCTTGATCTAGATGCTATACTCCTATTGATGCAGCCCAGAATTGCATTGGCTTTTTTAGCTGCCGCGTCACACTGTTGGGTCATGTCAAGTTTGTGGTCAACCAAGACTCCTAGATCCTTTTCACATGTACTGCTCTCAAGCCAGGTGTCACCCATCTTGTATTTGTGCCTCTCATTTTTTTTTGCCCAAGTGCAATACTTTACATTTCTCCCTGTTAAAGTTCATCTTGTTTGTTTTGGCCCAGTTCTCTAATCTCTCAAGGTCGTTTTGAAGTGTGATCCTGTCCTCTGGGGTGTTAGCCAGAATGGAGAGGTTTGATCTTCTTGCAGTCCAACTCTTGAGTCTCCTCCAGCACCATAATTCAAAAGCATCAATTCCTTGGCGATCAGCCTTCTTTATTGTCCAGCTCTCACTTCCCACCCAAATTGCTGCCCTCTGCCCCTTTGCTTCTGCCCTCTTCCCAGGAACATTGTAGGGAAGGAGAAGTGTCCTGGCAGGGCAGAGAGTCCTGGGGAAGAAAGGCAGCTCCTTGTTTATTTATTCCCCAAGATTTGCATACAAAAACAAAAACAACCCACCTCAAAGAAGTTTGTGAATAGGGTAGAACAAGAAGATAATCAACAAAACAAACCAACAATTTAAAACCTTCAAAAATAATTTCAACCAGAGATAAGCTAAAAACCAGATTAAAACACACGACAACACTCTACATGTCCGGAACAGGCTGGCTCAAACAAAATGTTTTTTTAGCCGGCACCGAAAGGAGTAGTACAGCAAAAGCGCCTGGCAAATGTCAATAAGCAGGGAATTCCCAAAGTGCAGGTGTTGCCATGCTGAAAGATCCATTTTTTTTACAAATGTGGAACTAGTATTGTGTAGCCCCTGCACTGGCGCCAGTTCTGCAGATTGAAGGGCCGTGTGGGACTATATGGGATAAGGTGATGTCACAGGTGAGGCTTTTTCCGCTCACATGACGTACGGTAGATAATGCGCACAGCTCTGCCCTCTAACGCCGTCTGCCATGTTTTGCACTTGGATAACAAGCAGGTGTTTCTTCTAAGCCTCTTTGGGCACACCTTGCGTTGGAAAGGAGGCATATAAGTAAACTGGGCTTATCAAGAACCATGCTGCCATGTGCATTTTCTGGTCCCCAGCACATGCTCCTGCACACTCCTTTCCACAAAACGCACCATAACTGGGTGATTCTCCTGCCAGCTTTGACATTTGATATGGTATGTACCAGTTGTTTATGGTTTTTATATTATTTTTGCTGTAAAAATGTGTGAGATTACGATATGGTATTTATTTGCATTGCCTAGAGCCTACTGATGAAGTCTAGGATGGCGAAACAAGGCTAATATTCTGGAAATCTTTGACTTAGACTCTGTGAAAGGATTCTGTGAAACCGTAACAACCCTTCATGTGGATTATTGGACTCTAAGAATAGACAGGTGGAATAGACACTTATCCATGTATGGACCTTATACTGTACATGAACTGACTAGAGAATGATCTGATCCACTGGGTCTTCTGCTTTTTTGTTGAACTTTATGAGACTTCCATTGAAATCTACAATTTGATACAATGAATAGTATACCTTATTTATTCAAAAGTACAGCCGGTTACGTCTTGTTTGTTTATTGAGTATGTTTCACGTAACCATAGGTTTGTTGTTTAGCTTTGACATTTGAAGCACACCCTCTTTAGACACTGCTGCTTGCAGTTCCTTGCCAGCATTTCCTTGTCAATCCTCTTCTCTCTCTCTCTCTCTCTCTCTCTCTCTCTCTCTCTCTCTCTCTCTCTCTCTGCGTATAGCGAGGCCCTGTGACAACCCCGTTCCCTAAGGTGCAAATAACTAGACGATACACAGCCAGTGCCAGATTCACATACAGTGGTACCTCGGGTTACATACGCTTCAGGTTACATACGCTTCAGGTTACACACTCCGCTAACCCAGAAATAGTGCTTCAGGTTAAGAACTTTGCTTCAGGATGAGAACAGAAATCGTGCTCTGGCAGCGCGGCAGCAGCAGGTGGCCCCATTAGCTAAAGTGGTGCTTCAGGTTAAGAACAGTTTCAGATTAAGTACAGACCTCTGGAAAGAATTAAGTACTTAACCTGAGGTACCACTGTATAAGCTAAACAAGCTATAGCTTAGGGCCCCACTCTCTTGGGCCCCCCAGAATAATTTAAAGGGGGGGGAACGGGATGTACATTTCCAAAATATAAGATAAAAAACAAATAAAATAAAACCTACATACAGCAACAGTGTTTTGTGTTGTGTAGCCTCCTATGGTGTAAGTCATGGGCCCCGCCTGCTAGCCTGCTCCCTAAAATATCACTGGTTTGTTCATTTCTATATATAGGGTGCCTACATTCTGCATGGACTTTTCAACAATTACTTTGATAAAATACATATTTTGTTATGTGCAAATGGCTTTAGATTAGGTCCATAAATTACCATATAGCATATATTCAACACACAAAAAAACCAGTGACAATTTGTTGTTGACAAAGGACAGCTGGACATATAAAGGGCCCCATTGCCTTCAGTAGCTTAGGGCCCCATCAAACCTAAATCTGGCCCTGCACACAGCATATTGGTTTGGGATCAAATAAGGTCACAACTTCATTGATTACAGATGTGAAGGTTTGGCCATAGGCATTGCGGTAAGCAACTGCATATGTTACTCCTGCCCGTCCTCTGGGAGTGTTTCTAAGGGTGAAGCCAGCGGGGGGGGGCACACACCCTATTTCCCACGTCAGATTGGGGTGTCCCCCAAACAGTCCCCATTGGAGGAGTGGTGTGGCCCATGGCCCTTGCCCCTGTCTGGGCATCAGACAGGAACCACTTCCCACAGATCCTTTGAACAGGACACCCTGACCCACGGAGGGGCAGGAGGCGGCTACAACCTCCCCTCCCACCAAATCTAGGCTTACCCAATGCCTGTCTGCCTTACAAAGTTGTGATGAGTGCTATCACACAGGTGCCGCTGTGGTCTAAACCACTGAGCCTAGGGCTTGCTGATCGGAAGGTTGGCGGTTTGAATCCCCGCGACGGGGTGAGCTCCCGTTGCTCGGTCCCCAGTGCACGTCAAAGTGCAAGTAGATAAGTAGGTACCACTCCGGCGGGAAGGTAAACAGCATTTCCATGTGCTGCTCTGGTTCGCCAGAAGCGGCTTAGTCATGCTGGCCACATGACCCGGAAGCCATCTGCGGACAAACGCCAGCTCCCTCGGCCTATAGAGCGAGATGAGCGCGCAACTCCAGAGTCGTCCACGACCGGACCTAACGGTCAGGGGTACCTTTAGACGGAAACCCAACTGGCAGTGCCAGTTTGCCAGATGGGAAAAATTCCTGCCCGGCGCTTAAGACAGGCAGCCAACATTGTCCATAGCAAGGTCGTATCATCCGTGTAAAAACCCTAAAGCAGGCCAGGGATTTATCCTTGCCAATCCTCTGCCGTGTGTGTGTGTGTGTGTGTGTGTGTGTGTATCCTTGCATTCATGCTAATGTTGACAGGTTTCCTCCCCGCTCTGTTCTCTCTCTCTCTCTCTCTCTCTCTCTCTCTCTCTCTCTCTCTCTCTCACACACACACACACACACAGTCCATCCAGTCTTTGTCGCACTGTAGAAGCCAAATAGAATGTGAGGTGAGCTTGTCTCGGCAGATGAAAGATGGCAAGAAATTGGTGCTTGGGGACCAGTGTCGTGGCAACATTGCCTCGGCAGCCTTTTCTTCCCAGCCTCCCCTCTCCCTCTCATTCTCTCTGAAATGGTCTGTGCCTCCAGTAATTTACATAATACTCTTCTGACACCTTTACTTTAGTCATCAATCACAGTACCTTCTCCCAGTCTATCTTTTGTCTGAGCATGTCTCGTCTTTATCTGGCAATGCACAAAAGATTAATTTCACAGTTTCCCCCCTCCCCCCTCTTCCTTCTTTCTTTCCTTGTGAGATACAAAGCTCATGAAATGACAGAAGCAAGATAATGAAAACAACAATGCAAGCTTTTCTTTTCTTTTCTTTTCTTTTTTTTTGTTCTTGCAGGTTGGATCTCAAGATACCTTCTTTTTTTTCTAACTCATTGTCGGCCATCTGTCTTGGGGGGGGGGAGGTCTCTTCTTGGAGTGTGTGTGTGTGTGTGTTTAATTCAGTCCTCAAGACTACCTGGAAAAGGAGGCAGGGGGTGGCAGAGGGATCGTGTGGAATGTAAAAAAAAGAAAAGGAAGAGAAACTTCCTTGCTGAATTAGGTTCCACGTCTAAGCAGTGCTCCAATTAGTATTAATCACAATGTGCAAAGCGAAACCAGGAGCGTTTGATTGACACAAATAACATCACTTCCTGTTGTGGTGTACACGAAAGGTATAGGAGCCAACGTCTCATTTGCATATGCATGTGTTCTTATTATATTGATTAACCTAGTGGAAATGATTACGGCTGAGTCGACACTCCTCGCCTTAATTTGTGTCTCTTTTTGTTCCTCTCGTTTTAAGCAATTTTTGGACACGCACAAACAGGTTTCTGAGGGTTTTCCGGTGGTGTTCAGCAGGCTTTTATTCCCTTCGGCTGCTGCTTCACCTCACTGCCCTTTTCTTTTTTTGCCCTCGCTGTCCTCTTCCTCATATGCCCTCACTGCCCTTAATCTAATTGGACATGGTGAATCACATGATTTTTTATTTATTTATTCGTGATGAGTTTCCACCTGGCGAGACACTCACACTTAGTGATGTGAGAATTTTGTGGGGAGGGGGTAATTAGTATGATTGGATCAAATGTAATGATTTTGAAGAGAACATCTGATGTAGAGAATATTTAATTTAGTCCTAGAACTAATGCTAGGAAGAAAATGTGATGTGGAAGAGGAGGACATTTAAGAGATGGAGTCAACAATATGGGGTATAGTGATTTTTCAGTGCCAGGTGTCCTAACTGGAGAAAGGGCATTGTTGGAAGATAGCTCACCTCTTCCTCTGTCCCAAATCATATTGGATATAAGGAAATATTAGGTAAATGCTCATCTCTGTGAGTGAATTGTGTGTTTGCCTGCATTTTGAGAGGCTTACAGTTAAGTGATCTGTCATTTTTTGTTCCTCCCAGTTCCTCATTTTTTCCACTCTTAAATTCAGTTCTCTACATTTCTGCAGCAATTTTCATTATTTTTAATAAGAAAAAACCCTAATCACCAGCATTTTTGTGTGAATTTATATTTTTTAAAATGCAGTTCTGCCTAATTTTCGAAAGGCCGTTTTTCCTTTTGTATGTACAACATGCATTTGTGTGCCCATTTTCCCCTAATGTGTGTTTCTGTATATATTGACTGGAGCAACACATCGCAAAATTCAGTAGGAATTGGGTAGCTTCTCATCTCATGCTGATGACACCCAACTCTATCTGTTGATGGACGGCCATCCTGACTCAGCCTCAGACACACTGATCAGATGTTTGGAAGCCGTGGCTGGATGGCTACATGGGAGCCGGTTGAAGTTAAATCCTTCGAAGACAGAGGTCCTTTGGCTGGGTCAGGACGATATGGGGTTGGGGGGCCCAACTCCCATCCCTTGTGGGGGCGCAATTAGTGCCAGCGCCTTCCGTCAAGGGTTTGGGTGTAATCTTCGATGCCTCCCTTTCTATGGAGGCACAGGTTACAGCTATAACAAAGGCAGCATTTTTCCATCTCTGCCAAGCTAAGCAGTTGGTCTCTCTCGCCCTGACCTTGCCACTGTGATCCATGCGATGGTCACCTCCAGGCTCGATTATTGTAACTCACTCTATGTGGGGCTGCCCTTGAAACTGACCCAGAAACTCCAGCGGGTGCAGAATGCCGTGGCGAGACTCCTCATGGGGTCCTCGCCGCGGGAGCACATTCACCCGGTGCTATACCAGCTGCACTGGCTCCCGGTGGAGTACAGGATCAGGTTTAAGGTGCTGGTTTTAACCTTTAAAACCGTATATGGCCTAGGACCCTCGTACCTACGGGATCGCCTCTCCTGGTATGCACCACGGAGGACCTTAAGGTCTGCAAATAATAACACTCTGAAGATCCCAGGCCCCAGGGAGATTAGACTGGCATCGACCAGAGCCAGGGCCTTTTCGGCCATGGCCCCGGCCTGGTGGAACGCTCTCTCACAAGACCAGGGCCCTGCGATATTTGACATCTCTCCGCAGGGCCTGCAAGATGGAGCTGTTCCACCAGGCCCTTGGTCTGGGTTCAGTCTGATTCTTTTCTTTCTGTATAAGAACAAGCATTAAAGAGACCTCCTAGCCCTCTCACAGGTCCTTTATAAGACCAGTGGTAACATTTGGCCCTGGAGAATATTAACCACTCTCAATTTTACCTAAGGGCTGCCATCTGTCCAGATTTTAATTTGTTCTGAACTAATTTTAAGATGTATTTTAATTAATTGATGCCAACTTTCAAGACTGGTGTGTGTGTATAGATACATACATCATTTTATTTTCATGCTTCCTTTCCATGGTTAAAACCATGCTCAAGGGGGCTTACAACCTAAAAGAAAAATCACATAATTAAAATGTAACAAATGTAGTCATATACAATAAATGAAAAGTGCATAACCAAATAAAACAATTTCCACATACATCATAAGTACCAAAATAAAGATACAAAATTATAATGTCAATAGTAGCAAGAACCGCCCCCCCCCCCCTGGCACAATAAACCCCTATAAACAATTCCTTAACCAATGAGTCTGTTCAGCAGCCTCAGCTTTTGTAGCTGGAGTCAGTCAGGGCCCTGCCCTCCAGGGCCAGGTAGGAATAGACCTGCGAGGCAGGGAGCAGGTCTTCTAGGACTCATAACCAAGATGGCCTCTGGTCTCTTCCATAGCATCAGCTTTTGTAGCTGGAGTCAGTCAGGGCCCTGTCCTCCCAGGCCAGGTGGAAAAAGACCTGCAAGGCAGGGAGAAGAAGAAGACGAAGAAGAGTTTGGATTTGATATCCCGCCTTTCACTCCCTTTAAGGAGTCTCAAAGCGGCTAACACTCTCCTTTTCCCTTCCTCCTCCACCACAAACACTCTGTGAGGTGAGTGGGGCTGAGAGACTTCAAAGAAGCGTGACTAGCCCAAGGTCACCCAGCAGCTGCATGTGGAGGAGCGGAGATGCGAACCTGTTTCCCCAGATTACGAGACTTAACCACTACACCACACTGGCTCTCTGGAGCAGGTCTTCCACGTCTCACAGCCAAGATGGTGTATGTGTGTGTGTGAACTGTAGGAAAATATGGAGCTGCTTGATGCTAGGAGAGATTATTTATCCCTATAACCCAGTCTTTTCTACTTTAGACGTATGTGTGTGTGTTGCTACAAATCATTGGAGGAGAGAGTGCTTTTATGCTTGGGTCCTGCTGGAAGGTTTCCCATAAACATCTGGGTGGCCACTGTGAGAACAGGATGCCGGAGTAGATGGGCCATTGGCCTGATCCAGCCAGGGCTCTTCTTATGTTCTTTTGTGTGCGTAGGGCCATTCATATGTTACATTCAGTTAGTGCACAATCTGTGTACCCAAATACTGGATCTGTACACTCACATGCAACATTAAACAAGTGCACATTAATAATAATAATAATAATAATAATAATAATAATAATAATAATAATAATATATTTATACCCCACCCATCTGGCTGGGTTTCCCCAGCCACTCTGGGCAGCTCCCAGCCGAATATTGGGCAGCAATAAACATTAAAAACTTCCCTAAACAGGACTGCCTTCAGATGTCTTCTAAAAGTCAGATAGTTGTTTATTTCCTTGACATCTGAAGGGAGGGCATTCCACAGGGCGGGCGCCACTACTGAGAAGGCCCTCTGCCTGGTTCCCTGTAACCTCACCTCTCACAGCGAGGGAACCGCCAGAAGGCCCTCAGCGCTGGACCTCAGTGTCCAGGCTGACGATGGGGGTGTATACAAGTGTTGAGCTGTACCAATTGGCACTCTTCCACACAAACTCTTGTATATGTGTACAGACAGCTTGTACCTGTGTTCAGTGTAATATGTGAACAAGCCTCGTGTATGGAGAGGCCAGAGACTGAAACTGGGCAAACCACATGCAAAGCATTTACTCTTCCACTGACCTCCAAGTTCTGCATCCCTCACCACACCCCTGACCCTCTTGGTCACTGATGGTCAGTCCCTGTTAATTTCCCCTCTGAATGGGCCAATATTTTCTCTTTCCGTGTTGCCACCATTGAATTTGTACTATTTGTACCATGGAATTTGCGCCATCCCTTCCTTTGGCTAAGAATTTTCAGTGACTTGGGAAAGTTTGCATCACCACTAAGAATGTTTGCTATCACTAATGAAACTCTTTTTTGCTGCTTCTCTCTCGAAGAGAATAGCAAAATTCACTGCAAAACTTGACTTCAGCCAGACTTTAGAATGCGAATCTAAAAAGTTAGCCCTTCAAATTCCAGTTACTGTGGGGAATGTTGCTCCTTGCTTTCAACAAGGGTCTGGTTTACCCCCACTGATGACAAAAATCAGTCCCAAACCTCTGTGTGTTCAGGTCTTCCTTAGAGCAGGTCCAAAGGGAAAGATCTTTCCTCCCCCTTTATGGAAGAAGAAGAAAAAAAAGACTTCCCTTTAAGAGGCTTTCACTTTTAACCAGCAGATCTATAATAAAAGAAGGAAAGCCTCTAGTCACTCATTTGAGCTGCTAAGAGATGCCTGGAGGCCAACATTCCTGCTGTGAAAGGGGTTACGGACATGTCATAAGGGGGTCGCCGGTGAAAAATATCCCCAACTTTTGTTATTCTTAAGCCTAAATCAAAAAGCTTTCGTGCACAAACCACCAAGGGAACTCACACTCAAAAGCCGAATGTGGTATCAATTATATCTCTGGGCATCCTCTTTTTGTTAGAAGAGGCAAAGAGGATTGCCTGAGAGTCAATAATAGCATGACTCCAGCTCAGATTACTAAATAATGAAATGCTAAACTTGGCCTCAAGTGAGGGCCGTTGTCGCTCTCTCTTAGGGACCGGAGGCCTCAATTAAATCGGAGGATGGCGTTCCGTGCATGAGGAAAATGGGATGCTTAAGGGGGCGGCGACTTCATACCAGATTTTACATTTTTAACTAGCCCTGAAAGAATTTGGGGAAGGCTCTGTTTGTTGTCACCCAGCGGCATTTGTCATGGTGGAGTTCTTGTAAGAAGTAGGTTGGCTGTTATGTGACTTACAGTTAGGGTGATCGAGATCTGCAGCGCCAACTTAATTTGTCCTTTAATTTGTCTGGATTGAGTGCACTGTGAGTCCTTAGGAGGGCTTTGAGGGAATTTAGGAAGAGCACTGCCCAATCCAACCAAAGGCCTATCAAGTCCTGCATTTTGTTCCCATAATGGCCAAGCAGAAAGCCCACAAGGTGACTCTCAGCACCCTTAGGGAGGATATGGCCCGACATGAACAATAATGGCTGCATTTCAAGGTAGGAAGGAACCTTGCAGAAGGCACAGTATTGGGAAGAATGCAGTGGTTTTCAGACTGGCTCACCTGCTGTGAAGAAGAAGAGTTTGGATTTGATATCCCGCTTTATCACTATCCGAAGGAGTCTCAAAGCAGCCAACAATCTCCTTTCCTTTCCTCCCCCACAACAAACACTCTATGAGGTGAGTGAGGCTGAGAGACTTCAGAGAAGTGTGACTGGCCCAAGGTCACCCAGCAGCTGCATGTGGAGGAGCGGAGACGCGAACCCAGTTCACCAGATTATGAGTCTACCGATCTTAACCACTACACCACACTGTGGAACTCCTATACATTGTAAAGCCAGCATGGTGTAGTCGTTAAGATGATGGTGATAATTATTATTATTATTTTTTATTTATTTATTTATTTATTTATTTATTTATTTATTTATTTATTTATTTATTTATTTATACATACCCTGCCCATCTGGCTGGGTTTCCCTAGTCACTCTGGGCGGCTTCCAACAGAATATTAAAATACAATAATCTATTAAACATTAAAAGCTTCCCTAAACAGGACTGCCTTCAGATGTCTTCTAAAAGTCTGGTAGTTGTTTTCTCTTTGACATCTGGTGGGAGGGCGTTCCACAGGGAGGGTGCCACTACCAAGAAGGCCCTCTGCCTGGTTCCCTGTAACTTGGCTTCTCACAGCGAGGTAACCGCCAAAAGGCCCTTGGCACTGGACCTCAGTGTCCGGGTAGAACAATGGGGGTGGAGACGCTCCTGCAGGTGAACTTGTAATCTGGTGAACCGGGTTCGCTTCCCCGTTCCTCCACATGCAGCTGCTGGGTGACCTTGAGCTAGTCACACTTCTCTGAAGTCTCTCAGCCTCACTCACCTCACAGAGTGTTTGTTGTGGGGGTGGAAGGGAAAGGAGAATGTTAGCCACTTTGAGACTCCTTAGGGTAGTGATAAAGCGGGATATCAAATCCAAACTCTTCTTCTAAAGGGTTTTAGCTAATCTCTTTAGGCGTCCACTTAAGGGTTATCCACACTTAACTTTGTTCCACTCTTTCCAAGCATGGTACATGCTTCAGTGTTATATGTCTGAGTGATTTTCCCCCCTTCAGAGCTTTCCTCAGGAAAACCCACTCTTTAAAGCTCAATTGGAGCAAACAGCAATCCATGGAAAACCCAAATGGACGTTTCCTCTGATTGAGTGCTGAGGAGCGGGTTTTTGTGGGGTAATCTTCAGGGCAAAACGGATTTTTTAAGCACGGACCTGTGCCTGGAATGAGCGATTGAAAAGGTAAGTGCAGATAAGCCCTCAGTTGTTGCAGAATATTGGCTAGATACCCTATGTTTCATCATTCTGTGTGACTTGGGTGAAAGAGCATACAGTGTCCAATGCTCTACGGCCGCTGAATATTGTAGGGGAAAATCTGTCATGGTGGAAGAGCTGATTTTCAAGAAAGCTTAACTGGTCTTCTCATGGTGGAGCTCTTAAGGAGCTTCCAGCAAGGAACCCAAATCCCCATGGAGCACAGTTTGAAGACTAGTGCAGCAGAAGACAATTTGGAAAGAAAGCACTCTTGAGCGCGAGAATCACTAACCGCATCCCTTCCTGTATTGAGGAAGTCAGCCATTCTTTCCTAAAGTTGTCATGCAACTGTAGTTAAAAAGATGAAGGAGCCCGTGGAATGTTGGCAGATTCAGAGGAGGAAAGGAGTGGCAGGTTTTTTGTGTGGGAGGGGGGAGATTAAAAAGATTTTGGTTGACAAAAACCCCTTCTTTCGCCTCAGATCTCGATGGTTTCCAGTTTGGTTAATTTTACACTGACGGCTCAAGACGCCGAAGACATATGAATTTCTCTCTCTGCGTGTCTTTTGTTTTCCTCCCCACTTCCCTCCCTCAAATGAAATTAGCACTATTCTGTCACTCCAGGTGATGCGAAGAGGGGAGTCTCTATGCAAGCCGATTTATCTGAAACTGTCAGCTGTTTTGAGGACGTCAAGTACTGAGGGTATGTGTTCTTCCACAGTTGCCGGCTGGCTCTTAAGAAGACCCCGTCCCTCATTAAGAGAGCGACGAACTACACTTGAAAGTGTCTTTCCCCCCCTTGTTCTCCCCTTGCAAACATTGCAAGAACAGATTTCGTGTTTTAAAATGGCACGCTCTTCAGCGCTAGGCCCAAAAGCTTCCCTTGCTGTCTATAGCTTGCCTCTTTCTCCCTGTGTGAAATACTCAGTGTTAGCAATATTGTCCCTTACAGAGATTTTGTGTGTGTGTGTCTGGAGGGTGTCCGCGAAGGGGAAAACTTGAAGCCATCATCACATGTGACAGTTACGGGAAATCAGCATGCCAAGGTACGAATCGGCTTCCTCCACATTATGTATCCTAATAAATGTCTGTCTTCAGAGGCAGGGTGCTTGTCGGGAGCTGCCGACATCTCCCACAATGCCTTTCTGTGACGACTCTGAGCAGCCGCCGTTGTTAGAAGCAGCCGCAACACAAAAATAAATCAACGTGTCCTGTCACCGAGTGGCATCCTTCTGATCAGTCTTGCTTGACAAACTTTCTCCTTTGCTGGGCGGAAAAAATAAAGAAAAGGAGGAAGATGCAAATGGATTTGGATAGCAAGTGGGTTTTGTTTTTTGCCGCCGCCGCCGGTTTGTTTATTTGCTTGCAAAAGCTCGGCATTTGTCGAGCTTTATTAACCTGTTTATCTGCTAGCAAGGTCCCACTTTGGATGACTTGAGCAAAAGGCCCGTCGTTGCGATGGGCTGGGAAGAGAAAGGGCCTGTTTGTTGCAAGGTCTGGTTTGGCCAAATGTAGAGAGAAAGGCATTGCAGCCTGTGATTAGCCAGGGCACTGGCTCAGAGGGAGATGTTGTGCTTGACCATATATAACACTGGTCCTGAAAGACCTATACAGTGGTACCCTGGGTTACAGACACTTCAGGTTACAGTCTCCGCTAACCCAGAAATAGTACCTCGGGTTAAGAACTTTACCTCAGGATGAGAACAGAAATCGCGCAATGGCAGCAGGAAACCCCATTAGCTTAAGTGGTACCTCAGGTTAAGAACGGACCTCCAGAACAAATTAAGTTCTTAACCCGAGGTACTACTGTATTGGCTCCCAGTACATTTCCAAGCACAATTCAAAGTGTTGGTGCTGACCTTGAAAGCCCCAAACAGCCTCGGCCCAGTATACCTGAAAGAGCGTCTCCACCCCCATCGTTCTGCCCGGACACTGAGGTCCAGCTCCAAGGGCCTTCTGGCAGTTCCCTCCCTGTGAGAAGTGAGGTTACAAGGAACCAGGCAGAGGGCTTTCTTGGTAGTGGCACCCGCCCTGTGGAATGCCCTCCCATCAGATGTTAAGAAAATAAGCAACTATCCTTTTTTTAAAAGACATCTGAAGGCAGCCCTATTTAGGGAAGTTTTTAATATTTAATGCTGTATTGTTTTCAATACTCTATTGGGAGCCACCCATAGTGGCTGGGAAAACCCAGCCAGATGGGCGGGGTATAAATAATAATAAATGATGATGAAGAAGATGACGATGATGTTTGCATAGGGCCCCTTCACACTGATGCTGAATACATGTCATCCAACAGGGTGTGGGGCCAGATGTCTATAAACTTGCAGGGGGCATGTTTAGTAGGCACAGTGCTGTATTACTGCAGGAATAGGGACCCTCCAGCCCAAGAGCCCAACATGGCCCTCTTGTGCTCTCTATCTGGCCCTTGAGACCCTCTGTTTTTAACCCTCTTGTTGGCTGACTGGCATGTACCCTTGAACTCTGACAGTGCCTCTTGCTTCTCTGAATGGTGGAGAGAGAGTGAACAATGTAGCCTATTGCACATGTGACAACCCATTAGTTGCTCTGCCCCAATGGCCCCACCTCCCATTGGCATGTGGCCCCCGGAAGGTTTCCTGTAAGGTAGTGTGGCCCTTGGGCTGTAAAAGTGGGCCATGTTGATTTTTTCCCCTTCAACTTTAACTTTCCAAAAATGAGGTGAGGTGCTAAATGCCGTGTCGGGACTTGAGCTGGGAAGGGATAGCTCAGTCGGTAGAGCATGAAAATCTCGATCTCAGGATCGTGCGTTCAAGCCCCACATTGGGCAAAAAGATTCCTGCATTGCAGGGGTTGGACTAGATGACCCTTGGGGTCCCTTCCAACTTTGCTATTCTTTGATTCTATCACTTGTGAATTCCAAAGATATTTTGGTTGAATCAATATGATTTAGTTTTGCTTGGTAAGAAAAATGTGTGTCAAACTGTATAGAAAATGACTGCATTGCAGTTATAGTGTACTGTTTGTATGTGGGGCTACCTTTGAAGGTGACCCGGAAACTACAACTAATCCAAAATGCGGCAGCTAGACTGGTGACTGGGAGCAGCAGCCGACACCACGTAACACCGGTCTTGATAGACCTACATTGGCTCCCAGTACGTTTCCGAGTACAATTCAAAGTGTTGGTGCTGACCTTTCAAGCCCTAAACGGCCTCGGTCCAGTATATCTGAAGGAGCGTCTCCACCCCCATCGTTCTACCCGGACACTGAGGTCTAGCACCGGGGGCCTTCTGGCGGCTCCCTCACTGCGAGAAGCCAAGTTACAGGGAACCAGGCAGAGGGCCTTCTCGGTAGTGGCGCCCTCCCTGTGGAACACACCCTCCCACCAGATGTCAAAGAGAACAACAACTACCAGACTTTTAGAAGACATCTGAAGGCAGCCCTGTTTGATGTATTGCAGTATTTTAGTATTTTTTTTGGAAGCCTCCCAGAGTGGCTGGGGAAGCCCAGCCAGATGGGTGGGGTATAAATAATAAATTGTTGTTGTTGTTGTTGCTTGTTTATTATTATTATTAAGCATGATGAGGGACGTGGGTGGCGCTGTGGGTAAAAGCCTCAGCGCCTAGGGCTTGCCGATCGCATGGTCGGCAGTTCGAATCCCCGCAGCGGGGTGAGCTCCCGTCTTTCGGTCCCAGCTCCTGCCCACCTAGCAGTTTGGAAGCACCCCTAAGTGCAAGTAGATAAATAGGTACCGCTTTCTAGCGGGAAGGTAAACGGCGTTTCCGTGTCCTGCGCTGGCTCGCTAGATGCAGCTTTGTCACACTGGCCACGTGACCCGGAAGTGTCTCCGGACAGCGCTGGCCCCCGGCCTCTTGAGTGAGATGGGCGCACAACCCTAGAGTCTGTCAAGACTGGCCCGTACGGGCAGGGGTACCTTTACCTTTACCTTTAAGCATGACCTGACATTTTCAGAGGGTAAAATAAAAATTCTTTGGTTTTCCAAAAGCAGTATATGTGCTTCTTCATCAAGCCAAGCTAAATGTTCTCCAAGCACAAAAATAACAGCAGATTTGAATTCCTCACAGCCGAAAACGTATTTTTAAGATCCCTCATTGGAGAGATTTGCAAAAATTGTTTCACCCCTTAAAATGACAGTGTAAAGGCTTCCCCAACCCTGCATGAGGACATTAACAGGAACAGTCCTTAGAGCTGTATTGGAATGGGATGCTAGAATGCAGGAAGGCGACAGAGAGAATAGTGGGAGCTAGCTATGAGGAACAAAGCAAAAAACCGGTCTTAGTTGTTTATGGGATTTCTTACCTGCCCTTCAGCATAATGTCTTAGGGCAGGTTACAGCAATATAAAAATACAGTATTAAAATCAGTTAGGAAATTGTACTATCAGAAGAATTGGAGGGTGATCTGAAACAAAAGTCTTGGGTGTCAGAGTTATAGAATTTCACTACAGCAGAAAGTGAAGCAAACAATGTAGCTTTGGACAGAAGATGAGCTGCAGCTGAACGGAAACCTTCCTGCATGTGACAACGACTTCTTACAACCCTTTCTGGCTGCAGATAAATACTTTAAAATTAGATACTTTTGACTCATTTTTAAAAAGCACGGAAAAGGGGGGGGGAACCTTTCAACACTGTTGCAAATCTTCATGAAAGCACCCCCCTTTTTGAGTTGAGCCCAGACTGGAAGTTTTGAAACTTTGCTTGCTGTAGGCCGTAAGAAATTTGCCTTCGTTGTTTTAGAATGATACCTCCCAAGTCATGGACTCAGTGTCTGCAATGGAATGTTTATGAATGCAGTGGTACCTCAGGTTAAGTACTTAATTCGTTCCGGAGGTCTGTTCTTAACCTGAAACTGTTCTTAACCTGATGCACCACTTTAGCTAATGGGGCCTCCTCCTGCTGCTGCGCCGCCGGAGCACGATTTCTGTTCTCACCCTGAAGCAAAGTTCTTAACCCGAGGTACTATTTCTGGGTTAGTGGAGTATGTAACCTGAAGCGTATGTAACCTGAGGTACCACTGTATTCCAAATGGGTTAGAAATGTGTGTGTGTGTGACTATCTTAAATGCATTCCATGCTTTATCTAACACTGAAGAAATAGCGCCCTCCTCCCCCTTAAGAACTGTTGTTGTTTTTCATATGGAAATTTATGCAGATTAATTGACAAATCAATTAAAACTCACGAGATGCACCAGCTAAGGCTTTGCTAATTGGGGGACAGCTCTGGTGTCTTTGTGCCTGCCTGTGTCTTTGTGTGTGTGCAAACAACACACACATGCAAACTTTTCTTTTTGTGGAAAATTTAGGAACTAATTGTAGGAGCCAAGTAGGGATAGAAACTGACCTCTTGACCTCTGCAGTCACCCGTCACAGACCACATCCAGATTCTTACATGCTGATGGGTACTGGATTTTGATATCCATCGATCAATCTATCTATCTGGGGTTGGGGGGTTGGAACATACCGAAGAATCCTTTCAAAACGAGATTTAACTGGGATGGAAGTGCTAACTAATTGGCACCCATATTTATCTTTCAGGAGAGATCTCCCATTTGTTTGAAAAACCAGCCTAGACCTTCAAAATAGCATACTAAAAAAAAGGGGGGGGGAGAGAGAAAGTATTGCATGAAAACAACAGCTGAATCAATTAAACCTGATTTGGCAGATCGGCTTCTGACAAATAGAAAGAAATTTCTGATTAGGCCCTGGAAGAAAAGAAAACCACCTTCTCCTTCTTCTTCTCCTCCTCCACCCCCTCCAAACCAAGGCTCCTTCTATTCTCTCCTCCTTTAAAGCCAGGAGATGTCAGAAGGGGTGGGTAGTGATATGCAAAGAAGCGGCCTCCATAACCAAAGTAGCCTGCAAAATTAGGTGTCAGCATGCAAAGCTTATTGATGTATGAATGCGGAAAATGAAAGCCTGCAGTAGACAGACAGGGCTAAAGGTGAGACAAGCGCGGAGAGAGCAGCTGTACATCTACGTCAAGGTGTTGCTATATAAGCCCTGCCTCCCCCCTTCCCTCCTCTCTCTCTCTCGCTCCTGGAGGGCCACAGCCTAACAAGCAAAGCTGGTCCATAAATGATGAAACAATACAATGTAGGCACTCACTGTGTGAATATCAAATAAATTGACTTGGTCTCTCTCTCTCTCTCTCTCTCTTTTCCCCCCACCCGCCCTACCCAACACCACCTCCCCTTTTGCTCTCCCTCCTTCACTCCCCCCCCCATCAAAGTATGCCTGTGTATTCATTAATAAATTCATATCCTGAGTTTTCAATAAAAGAGAGAAAACGCAGTGTAAACTGGAGTTACTTAGTGACACCCGGCTCATTGCTTTTTATTGTAGCTCGCAGCTACGAAGCCTTCACGAGTGCACTAGTAGAATTTATTACTGTCTGTCTTTGTGGCAACTTGGCGATGGGAGCCTTTTGAAGAAAATTGACCTGCACTTCATGAATATGATGAAAAATGCCAATAACGCTACAAAGACGGCGCTCTTGACATTAGTGGGCCGGGAACTGAGGAGACGGTAATGAAAGGGTTGCAATTATGAACCCGTTACACTTTCTTACACGCCATCAGGGGCTGTGCAATTTCAGGCGGCGGCTCCAAAGTCCTGCTATCTGGCGGCAAGCGCAGCCACCCGGTGCATGATGGGAAAGCCCGGGTCTTCATTATGCTCCGGTCTTTTAATTCTCCTTCTTTGTTTATTTAAAGAAGGTGAACGGCGGAGGGTAGCCTCACGCAGAGCCGGCGTTACTGATCTGTTCAAGCAACTTCACTGGCCACCAGTCCATTTCTGGGCACAATTTGAAGTGCTGGTTCTGACCTATAGGCAGATCTGTTTTATCCTACCCTCCAACATGTTGAGTCCCCAAATTGGGACACACATTTTCCCATCTATGCTCTACATGGGCTCCCCCGATCTACACAGTACATGATATTTCCTTTTAAAAGAATACAGTGGTACCTCTGGTTGCGAACGGGAACCGTTCCAGAGGCCGGTTCGCAACATGAAAGAGTGCAACCTGCAGTGGCGCGTCTGCACACATGCGGGTTGCGATTCGCCGCTTCTGCGCATGCGCGTGACGTTATTTTGTGCTTCTGTACATGCGCTTCTGGCGAAAACCCGGAAGTAACCCTTTCCAGTATTTCCGGGTCACTGTGGGACGTAACCTGAAAGAACGTAACATGAAGCAAACGTAGCATGAGGTATGACTAATTGATAAGTTATACAACAACAGGAATGCCAGGTCAGTGTCCTATGTACCTTACTTTTCCGGGTTTTTTCTTTAAAAATAATGCTAAGAAATTGGGATCACCTTATACACGGGTAGTGCATAGGCTGAACGTTTGGTTGCTATGTTATTGGTTGTTGCGGCAATGGGTGGTGTTGATTGGCTGACGCTGCTGCAATTGGGCGGATGATTGGCAGCTTATGCTGGTAAGGGGACAGACGAGAATGGTGGATTTTGCGACACGTGCTGGTGAGCATTTTACTGCAACCCCCCCCCCCAAAAAAAGCTTAACAACTCTGGGCAACCCTCCACAAAAACAGCTCAACAACTCTGTGCCATCTCCCCCCATTTTCTTAAATTTGAGACCCCCAAATAGGGGGCATCTTATACATGGGGGCGTCTTATACACAGAGAAGTAAGTAGTCTGAGTGACTCTTAGCACTTATCAAAAAGGTCATTGATGATCTTTTTAACCCACCTGGATTCTGCAGCTGGGTGCCTCCATACCTATACATGTGAAAAGGATGTAGGTGTCTCCCATGGACTGTAAACTTTACAGTGGTGCCCCGCAAGATAAATTCCTCGCAAGACGAAAAACTCACTAGACGAAAGGGTTTTCCGTTTTTTGAGTCGTTCCGCAAGACGAATTTCCCTATGGGCTTGCTTCGCAAGACGAAACGTCTTGCGAGTTCTTGCGAGTTTGTTTCCTTTTTCTTAAAGCCGCTAAGCCGTTAATAGCCGCTAAGCTGTTAACAGCCGCTAAGCCGCTATGCCGCTAATAGCCGCTAAGACGCTAGGCCGCTAATAGCCCTGCTTCGCAAGACAAAAAAACCGCAAGATGAAGAGACTCGCGGAACGGATTAATTTCGTCTTGCGAGGCACCACTGTACTTGTGCCAGCAGAGAAATGCAGCTGCTAAAAAAGTAAACTAAATGCAGAAGCAAAGTCTCAGGGATGAGGAGGAGTTTCACGCTCTTCTGTAGTGGTTCAGGTGGCAACTAATTCTGGGTGCAATATTTTAAGAAGCATTCACACAACAGTTTATGCCAGGGGTCAGCAACCCTTTTCAGCCGTGGGCAGGTCCACCACCCCTCAGACCATGTGGTGGGCCGGACTATATTTTGAAAAAATATATATGGATGAATTCCTATGCCCCACAAATAACCCAGAGATGCATTTTAAATAAAAGGACACATTCTACTCATTTTAAAACACGCTGATTCCTGGACCATCTGTGATTGGGCCGGATCCGGCCCCCAGGGCCTTAGTTTGCCTACCCCTGGCTTATGCCGTTTTCATGACAATGACCTGTTAATTTCCACATGAGAACCATAGACTCATAGAATTGTAGAGGGAAAGGAAGGGAACCCGGGGGTCATCTAGTCCAACCCCCGGCACTGCAGGAACTTTAACTGAAGCATCCATGAGAGATGGTTATCAAACCTCTGCTTGGAAACCTCCAATGAAGGAGAGTCCACCACCTTCATTATATCCGAGCTTTCTCACGATGTAAAAGCTACTTCCAGAAAACTAATGGAATATAGTACAGTGGTACCTCGGGTTAAGAACTTAATTCGTTCTGGAGGTCCGTTCTTAACCTGAAACTGTTCTTAACCTGAAGCACCACTTTAGCTAATGAGACCTCCTGCTGTTGCTGCAACGCCTCCTCGTGATTTCTGTTCTTATCCTGAAGCAGAGTTCTTAACCCGAGGTACTATTTCTAGGAGTCTGTAACCTGAAGCGTATGTAACCTGAAGTACCACTGTACATGCTTGGAACTTAATTCTGCTGCATTTGTCTCCAGAGGGAGGGGGGGGGGATCCATTTTCAGCCCCTTTAAATCTGGAAAATTGCAGGAGCAAAGTGTTGAAATGGCAGGGGTTGGGGTGTATATCAGTCTACTGTTTCCTCCTGCTGTTTTCATGGGTGAAGAGAACCACACAGGGTGCAGAGAGGGTGGGAGAATGTTGTCCAGCAACGCTCCTTGTTTTGTCACACCATGTGTGAACACCATGTGTGAACAAAATTCAGCGCCACTTGCTGGAAATCTCGGTCGAAAAGCTACCCTTGCACAACCCGAGAGGTGCTGCGTGCAGTGTGAAAGGAACATTAGAAAACAGGACAGAAGCCTTGACGTTATAATCAGGAAAACTAACGCAACATTTCCCACAGCTGAATGCAACCCCAAGAGGGCTTTTGATAGAGATCTCAACAAGCAGGCACGAGTACCTCCAGATAGCACAGGCCCAAAGCATTTAAAGCTTTAAAGGTTAAAGACATCACTTTCAATTGGGCCTGGCAACACGCTGGAAGGCTCCGCAGCTGGGATAATACAGGCACTATTGAAGCTAACTGCTGCACACCCATGAGGACTCTCGTTTTGGACTCGGCTGGTGTTTCCAGACAGTCCTTAAAGGCAGCACCACATAGAATGCATTGCAGCAGCCTAGCCTGGATGTGACAAGAGCGTGGACCCCTGTGACCAGGTCTGCTGTGGCCAGAGATGCTGTTTGCCCATGAGCCAACACTGATAAAATGCATTTCTGGGTACCAATGCCCATAGGTTCCTAAGTCAGCACCGAATCCAGCATTCGTTGTAATCCTTCTTCCAGAGCCAGGGCATTTGTGTTTGTGCATGAATGTCCAATATCTTTTCTCTCTCTCTCTCTCTCCCTTCCTCACCACAGAAATCCATCCTCTCTCTCCAACATGCCATACTCTCACTTTCCTGATTCCTGTGGCACCCCGGTCTCCCAGATCACCCCACTTTCGCTCCAGCCCTCTTTGTCACATGCACACGAAAGCTTATACCCAGAACTAACTTAGTTGGTCTCTAAGCTGCTACTGGGCAATTTTTAATTTTTAAAAAATTATTAATTTTTTTTTAAAAAATATTATTTCATCTCCATCAGACCAACACGGCTACCTGCCTGACTCTGCTTCCTGTTCAGCTGTTCAGGTGCTTATCTTAGCTTTGAAATCACATAGAGCATAGATGTTCTGGTCCCGGGGGCTAACCAAGAGGTGAGGTCCGAGTCCAGTCTGAGGTCAATGGTGCAAAATGAAGGCAGTCCGTAGATGTCAAAGCTGGGTGCAGGGCAGGGCATTGGGTGAGGTCAGGACCTCCAGCAGGGAAGAAGGTCAGGGATCAGGCTGGAACTGACAACCAACGATGTTGCTCCCACAACTTGGGGCTGGGGCTGGCTGGCTTTTATCTCCCCCGAGGCATAGGGCGGCCTCGGTCCACATGTGACTCGTCTCTCCTGGCCTGGAGGCGAACACTCCTCCTGCAGGAACTCTGCCTCTCTGCGTTGAGTCTCTGCAGCTCAGGAGAGGCTGGAGGGCTACCAGACCCAGAGGCAACCTCGGCTTCCTCTGACGGGGCTGAGAGTGGAGCATCTGCAGGCAATGGGTCCTCCATCACCTCAGGAGCCAGAGCAGACTCAGCTGGTGCCTGCACCTGAGGATCCAGCACAGGTGAGGACCCTTCAGGCTCAAGCCCCAGCCCCGGCTCAGCTGGTTCTGGAGGCGGGGACTCCTGTGCAGGCTGGGATTCCTCAGGTTCAGCCTCATAATCCGATTCCCAGGCCATCACAATAGAGCTTAAAGACAATGTGGCAAACAGCTCCATTCTTTCAACTTTTCCTCTGTGTACTTTTCAGGGAGGGAACGCCTTGGCTAAAAACGGTTCCCCACCCCTGTGTTAGGACATTTATGTGGACAGTCCTTGAGTTATGCTGCATTGTGATGCTGGAGTGCAAGAATATGATAGACAGGTGAGTAAGTGCAAGCTTGTATAAAAAGAGCATTGGTAAGTTTCCGGGTTGTTGCCCCGCCCACTTTTGTCCCTAACTCCACCCACCACCGTCATGTGGTCCCGGACAGGTGTGCAGAAGGGTATGAGGACCTCAGTCTGAAAATGATTTCCCATCCCACTGTGGAGCCAGTGTGGTGTAGTGGTTAAGAGCGGTGGATTCGTAATCTGGTGAACCGGGTTCGATTCCCTGCTCCTCCACATGCAGCTGCTGGGTGACCTTGGGCTAGTCACACTTCTCTGAAGTCTCTCAGCCTCACTCACCTCACAGAGTGCTTGTTGTAGGGAAAGGAGAATGTTAGCCGCTTTGAGACTCCTTCAGGTAGTGATAAAGCGGGATATCAAATCCAAACTCTTCTTCTTCATCCCTCATTTCAATGCAATCTGAGCAGCGACTCTCAAACCTCTGCGGAATGGAGAATAAGTAACCGAATGGGATGGGACAGCGTGGCATTTTCTCCTCAAAAGCAAAAGAAAGAGAAAAAATGACGCAGGTACCAGTTGAAAAACAGGGAATGTCAAGCCCAAGATGAGGTGTCCTGCAAAATGGAAACATCAACAAGAAAGTGGACTTGGCCCCACGCTGAACATTTTGACACTCACTGAACTTGTGGGCCAGAAATAAAATCTTACCTGTCACTAAGACAAACTGGAAATGCTAAGTCCTTGGTCTCTTTGGTTATTGAACATTTGACTCCCATATTTATTGCCAGGGTTTCTCATTTCTTTCCTGCCAATAAAATAAACTAATTCTGCAGGCAAACAATTCACATAAGAGACGCGGATACATTTCTCAGCTGGAAGGACAGAGAGCCGGTTAAGGCAATTCTTAACACCAAATTAATTGTAGGTGCCTGAAAAATTCAGTTGAGGTCTACATTTAAAGAGCTAGTTATGACTATTAAAGTCCTAGAAATCCACCAGACGGCCTGTTTATTGAGCATTCATTCTGATTTGAATGTGGGGCAGTTAGACGACAATGACTATTCATCCTGATTTCATCTAGATTTGCTTGTGTAGAAGTTATACATCTCCCCATGAATCCAGTGTTCATCCCACACATTTCAGTGCACTTTCCTGCCAATGGGAATTTCTTCTATCAGAGCACCTAAGTTCCTTATACCACCTGAAATGTGCAAACCTAAATTTCTGGTAGACAACCAAATTCCTCCTCCCACAAAATATGGGCAGTCTGGAGGCAAAGCTAAACATTTTTGGGTTCAAGTTATTCAAAGGTTTGCCTATTTCTCCAAAACTGCCTATACCTATTTCTATATCTGCAGCCCAGTCCTATGCAAGTTTACACAGAAGTCAGTCCAACTAAGTCCAGGGGGTCTTATTCACAAGTAAGTAGGCATAGGATCAAAACCTTTAATGTTACAAGACTTGTTTCCCTCAGCGCTCACTGCAAAACGGAATGTCCTATAGGTCCGTATGCTTCCTTTCTTGCGAGATTTCACTGTGATAACACATTTGGCTTCAGTGCTATTTACCACAGAAATGACACTTCCTTTTTTTCTAGAGGGGCTTTTCTAGCAAAACTTCCCTAGGACGTGTAATTTATAGCACTTTGAAGCAAAGTGAGGAGGTAATCTCCGCCCATTCTAAAGCTCCAGGCTTCCCCCACTCCTAATTTATCAGCAACAGTTTAAAAATATCTGGATTTAAGCGGTTTCATGTAAGGTCTCTAAGGCAGTGTTCACACCAGCGGCATAGCGTGGGGAGCCCTTGGCGTGGGGAGAAGGCGTAACCTGGCACCCTCATGACAGGTTCCCTCATCGAGGCCGGAGCCACAGAAAGGCAAGCCACGCCCAGGCTGAGCCTTCAAGGCTGGCATGGCACCGTCTCTTCCTTCTTTTCGTAGCCAGTGAAAGGACATGCCCTGCCCCTGGGGCAGATGAGAAGGGAAGGGTGCTGTTGCTGCCCACCAAAGAGGGAGGGAGGAAGAGGAAGGTGGGAATGTGTGCATGTCATGGACTGGGCAAAGGAGGAATGGTGGAGACCGCCTCTTCATCCTGACCCAGGGAGGAGGAAGACAGTACATTGGTACCTCTGGTTGTGAACAGGATCCGTTCCCGAGCCCCGTTTGCAACATGAGCAGAAAACAACCCACGTCTGCGCGGGTCGCGATTCGCCGCTTCTGCGCATGTGCGTGATGTCATTTGAGCGTCTGCGCATGTGCGAGTGGCGAAACCCAGAAGTAACCCTTTCTGGTACTTCCGGGTCGCCACGGGACGCAACCTGAAAAGATTTAACCTGAAGCAAACATAACAAGAGCTATGACTGTACAGCCGTACCTCTGTTTGCATAACCCTCTGTTTACGCAAACTTCGGGATGTGCGCGTTGCAAACCCGGAAGTATTTTACCGGGTTTCGCCATGTGCGCATGCACAGAAGTGGTCCTCAGGTTGTGGAAACCTCAGAATCCGACCGGACCTCTGGAACAGATCCTGTCCGCAACCAGAGGTACCACTGTATAGATTTACAACAGTGGTTTGAGGGAGGTCGCAGCTCAGAGGCAGATGAGAGGAAAAGCTGAGAAAGCATGGGAGAGCCAGAACAACACCTGGCTGACATGTTGTCACTTGAAAGCATCCCAGACCCTCCATCTCCCAGAACCCGGCGAGCCTTAAAAGTAGGAGAGCAAAGAGCTCAAAAACAGAGGGCATGTAGCAGCACCCGCAGAAGAGATGAATGAGGAAGTGGAAGAGACTGTTGGGATTCGCAGGATACTGGATAAGTCTGCAGGCTTCAACAGGATGATGCAATACTCTGCTGGGTCAGAGTGACTCAGCAGGAGTGTGATTAGTGTGATTGGCTATCACCTGTTTTAAAAGGAAAGCCTGTTTAACAGTTAGTGTGGTGGTTGTGCTGTAGTGTGGTGGTGCTGTGGTGGAGAGTATTCGTTTGTAAGTACTCTGTATGGACTGTTTCTTTTGTAAATGCCTGTATATAGCTCACATTAAAAGGACTGCACTGAAAAACCTGGAACTCTTAGTGTCTCGCTGAAAGCGCCGCGTGGAATACGCGACAGGGTTATGGGCCCAGCACGCTTCCGCTGCGCAAGAGTACAGGTGGCAGTTATCTAGCCGTGGGTGCTGGAGGTGAGCTGCAGGGATGGAGCAGTCCAGAACTGGCATGTTGCTGAAGAAGCTGACGGCCACGAACTACAGCATCTGGTCGGTCCGCATGCAACACTTCCTCAAGCGTGAAGGCCTGTGGAAAGTGGTGGAAGATCCACCGCAGCCCTCTGAGGAGGATGAGGACGACGATGAAAAGCTGGCACTAGCAGAGGCCCAGCTTGAAAGGGATGAGAAAGCTTTGGCTACGATCATCCTTGGAGTGGACGACAGCCAGCTAGTCTACGTAGCTGATAAGGTGACGGCAAGTGAGGCGTGGAATGCGCTCAAGGCTGTCCATGTGCGAGAGACAGCTGGCTCACTGATAACACTGACTGGGAGACTGTACCGGTGTCGGAAGAAACCGGGGGACTCCCTGGTAAACCACCTAAAATTCCTAACAGGCTGTTTCCAGGAGCTAGCCTTAAGAGGGAGGCCTGTGGGGGAAGAGGACAAAGTCTTTATAGTCCTGAGTTCCCTTGATGACAGCTATGATATGCTGGTCAACTCCCTCGAGTCGGTAGAGACTGATAAGCTGACTCTGGAATACGTTACCGGACGGTTGTATGCAGAGGAGGACAGGCGTGCAGAGCGAAAGATGACCTCAGCCCAGCTGTTGGAGCATCCCAGAGGGAACAACAGCCGGGAAGAGCAGAGGTGTCGGGAGCCGGAGAAACAGCCAGGAGGAGCTGCTGCGGACCAGCCGGTGGTCAACAAAGTAAAAAGGTGTTTTTGCTGCAAGTCCAGTGGACACCTGCTGCGGGACTGCCCAAGAAAACAACAAAAACAGCAGAAGCACAGGAGGCAGCAGAGAGAGTCTACCGCTTGGGTGTCTGCAGATGGTCAAGAAAATGAAGAGCTGTGGGTTCTGGACAGTGGAGCTTCGCAAACCTTTTGTAAAAGAAAAGCATTGCTAACTGATGCTAGGGCTTCAAACAAAAAACATGTAAGTCTTGCTACGGGCCAGAAAGCTAATGTGGTTTGTGAGGGGGAGGTTGTGTTCCCACAGCTGGGACACACATTCAGGAATGTGTTGTGTGTGCCTAGTTTGCAAAACAATCTCCTGAGCATTCCTGACTTGGCAAAAGCAGGCTTCGAAGTAAATTTTGTGGGAGATCAGTGCCAGATAAAGCAAAATGGGGCAGTGTTGGCAAATGCTAACCTTAGAGCTAATATGTATGTACTGCAGTGTGAGTCTAAGGTTGCGAATGTACAAAATGTCCCAACCCATGATATGTGTATTCATCTCCTGCACAGGCGTCTGGCTCATGCAAGCTATAAGGTGCTGAACAAAACATTGGAGTTGTTGTTGGTGTAAAGCAGAGTTCCGTGCCCAGCGGAAGGATGAGGAGTACGTACTACATACTCAATATTGCTTTATTTACAGTTCAAAGCAGTTATATTACAGAAAGACATCTTGCCTCTGCCGGAGCAGATAATGCATCCTCTCTCCTCGGCAGCTCGGAGAGAATCACACAGTGAAAAACAGGAAACCAGTGTACGTCACATCCAGTCTCCCTTTCCCGTGAGAAACTCCAACAGTACAGACTGTGGAATGTAAACACCTGTCTCGTGACAAGCCCTTTCGCTGCACAGTGAAGGAAAGCAGAAACCAACATCCTCCCCCTTTCTGTGAACATCACTGGGCAGCGTGTTCGTACAACATCAGTACAAACCCAACTTCTGCACATAGGTACAGTGTTGATCCCTTGATACAATCTTGGACAATACATCAGCAGGAATTTCATTACCTGGCATATAGGACACCGTTACGAGTCCCTTCTGAATACATTCCCTAGCATGCTGCAACTTTAATTGCAAGTGCTTCGTGCTTTGCTTACAACCTTCAGACTTCAGCAAAGCCAAACATGCTTTGTTGTCCTGGTAAACCTGGATTGGACATTTGACGGGAATTTTCATATCTTTGCACAATTGTAACAACCATTCACAATCTTTAAGTGAATAAGACAGTGCATTCAGTTCAGCTTCACAAGTACTTAAGCTAACTGTTGTTTGCTTCTTGCATGACCAATCAAACAGACCCTGATTGTACATGTAGCAAACTCCAGACGTATTTTTCCTGTCTGTAGTGTCACTTCCAAAACTTGCATCTGCAAATATTTCAAGACCACCAGACTTCTGATTGTTAAATCTCAGTCTGTAATGCATAGTGCCTTTCAAATACCGCGCTATGCGTTTCAGAGCTTTCCAATCCTTGACACTAGGATTGTTGACTTGTCTGCTTAGCAAATTACAGCTAACAGCAATGTCTGGTCTTGAACATCTGGCAATGAAGTTTAGCTTGCCTAGCACACTTCTGTACAGTGTAGTGTCAGAAAATGCTTCTTCAGTGTCATCTACCTGATAACCTGTTATCATTGGTGTGTCTACAGGGTTAGCATCCATCAGGTTTAGTTTGCTTAACACATCAGCAATTTTCCGTGACTGGTGTACTAGAATGTTACCATCTTGATCTCTCTCTATTTCAAGAGATAGGTAGTTGTTTACCTCACCAAGATCTTTCATGTCAAAGTGCTCTTTCAGTTGAGCTAGGGCGTTATTGTACATTGCGACATCTTTCCAAAAGAATAATAAATCATCAACATAAAACAAACAGTACAGTTTCTTCTGCCCCTCCTCTTTGACAAATACACATGGATCAGCTTTCCCTTGCTTAAAACCTAGAGAAAACAATACTTCAGTGAGTTTTGTGTGCCAACACCGTGCACTTTGTTTGAGACCATAAAGGGATTTCTTCAGAGCACAAACAAATCCCTGTTTTACCTGTACGCCATCAGGTGGAAGCATATAAAGTGATTCATCTAGAGATCCGTACAGAAAAGCTGTATTAATATCATGGTGACTAATGTGTAGATTTTGCTCTGCAGCTAGCTTGAGCATAAGCCTAATGCTTTCATACCTCACTGTGGGTGAGTAGGTCTCGTGATAGTCTTCACCTGGTACCTGTGCAAAACCTCTGGCTACCAATCTGGCTTTGTGTCTGACTATCTTGCCATTTTGATCAGTCTTCGCTTTGAAGACCCATTTGCTTCCAAGCAGTTTCATTCCTGGAACTACTGGAACTAGCTCCCATGTTTTGTTCCTTTCCAAGGAATCAAGCTCAGCCTTCATGGCATTTAACCATGGCTCAGCTTCCTTTGAATCCAAATCCTGGATTTCTTGGAAACTTGAAGGTTCAAATACCTTCTTGGAGCTTTTAACAGCTGTTACTGCTATCGTTGCAAACTCATCAGCAAATCTCTTTGGAGGTTTGCCTTTTGTGGCTCTCTGTGACCTACGAATTAGCCTTAAGTCTTCAACACTCTCCTCTTCCTTCTTAGGAGAAAAACGACCTATTGTGAACAATGGTTCCTCCAATTCTTGATCAGAGCTTTCAGAGGGTCGCATAGAGGCTTTCGCACTCTTGAAATCCTCTGAATCACCCGATTCAGTTTCAGATTCAGACTCAGAACCTTCATCAGTGGGTGTGAGTTGTTGTGGTTGCATTTGACTATCCTCAGTCTCATCACCGTCATCAGGATAACATTGGAAAATTCCCACATTCTCCCCCCACTTTGCATTGTACTCAACACTTCTCGTGAGCTTAATTGTCTTAGAGTCAGTCATCATTATTCTGTAAGACCCTTTCTGATAACCTAGAAAGATACCATGCAATCCACGCTTGTCTAACTTGGAGTTTTGTGGTGAATGAACCCACATGTCAGAACCAAAAATTTTCATGTGTTTGATGTATGGCTTCTTGCCAAACATCTTCTCATAGGGGGTACAACCAATCGCTGAAGATAACCTGCGATTGTAACTGTAAACAAAACACGAGAGAGATTCGGCCCAATAACTCTCTGGAAGATTGGCATCATGCAGCAAGGTTTTTAACCCTTGAAGCAATGTCTGATTTGCCCGTTCCGCAAGTCCATTCTGCCATGGCGAGCGAGGACTAGACAAATCGTGTTGAATTCCTTTCTCAGTCAGAAAAGCTTCAAACTGCTGAGAAGTGAATTCTCCCCCGCGATCACTGAAAAGAGTCTTTATCTTCTTACCATGCACATTTTCCAACCAAGCACAGAATTCCTTGAACCTAGGAAAAGCCTCTGATTTCTGCTTGAGATTGTACACAAAAATATACCTAGAAAATGCGTCAATGAGAACCATGAAGTACCTATTACCACCCAAAGAGGGCGATAGTGGTCCAACCAAATCAGCATGAACAATTTGGTATGGTTCCGTAGCTTGCCTACTAGAAACCTTACCTTTCGCAGCCATTTTCACCTTGTTTGCTGCGCATGCTTTGCACTTCATGTGGTACCTGCAGGGTTTAATAGTCATACCTTCAACCAAGGCAGGCATTTTAGATACTGCCTCAAAATGCAAATGTCCAAATTTTCGATGAAAATCATGAATACATTCTGCATGCAAACTTTTGTTAGAACCTGCAATGCAACAAGTGTCATCCTGCACAACATCATCATAATACAAAACAAACAAACGATCAACATATTCAGCATGCAATACATAGTCATTTTTCTTTGTGATGATGCACTTCTTGTTCTTGAAGGACACGTCAATGTTCCGCTCAATTAGCTGTCCAACGCTGAGAAGATTATGTTTAGCGTCTGGCACGTAAAGGACATTCTGTATCGATAAGTCCAAACTGTGAAGAACAACAGTTCCGTAGCCTTTACTGGGAATAGTGTGGTCATCCGCCTGGTGAATCGCACCTTCCTGCGGTGTAAAAGACACAAACAGTCTCTTGTCGTTGCACATGTGGTGGGTCGCCGCCGAATCAACAACGAAGAAAGATCTAGACGTCTTCTGGACCTCTGCAACCTTTGGAGTGAAGCGTGAAACCATAGCCTTGTGCTGCGTTGTCCTAGACACCGGACCTTTGCCTTTGCCTCGGCCTTTTCCACGCGATGAGCTTTCGCTGCGCTGCTCTGTCTTGGCCCTGGGATATCTGCATTCCCTCTTCATATGGCCTAGACGTCCACACGAGTAGCATTTCACTGCCTTCAAAGCTTTGGCGCCATCTGGTGGTTCCACTGCACTATGGGATGACGTCTGTGAAGACTTCCCCTTGCCCATGCAGCTAGCACCCCGGCGATCTGCTTCATTCTGAATCACGGCAGTAACAAAGTCCACTGTCAGCTGAGCAGTTGGCTGCACAGCAATCTGGGTTGCAACAGACTCCCAACCTGAACCCAAAGATTGTAGTATCATGAAAGAATACACAGCCTCTGGAAAGTTGAGTCCTCTCTGTTGCAGCTCATGTCTCAGATTTTGCATCTCCATCAGATGTAAACGCACATCTCCACCTTCAGCAAGGGCCATATTATGCAGCTTGTTAAAGTAAAACATAGTAGATCCAGCTTCTGTCCTTAAGTGAGCCTCTCTCAAAGATTCCCAAATTTCTCTGGCTGAGGTCTTATCACGCAATAGACAGAGCTCTTCTGGGGATACTATCAATGTAAGAGTTCCCCGTGCTTTGGAATCCTTAGCTTTCCATGCATCTGTAACTGGAGCTGGGGGGGTTTCTGTAATCACCTCAAACAAACCCTCTTTCCGCAGAATTGCCTCTGCATACAAAACCCAGTCCATATAATTTTTCTTGTTGAGCTTAGGAATCCCACAAGCATCCTGAAGGGCCATCATGACTCTGGCTTTAGCCTTCAGCGTTATATATGCTGCTTTAAATCTTGCTGCGTCACTGCTGCAGCTGCCTTATTCCAAAAGCGCACTTAAAAGTTACTTTCGATTTCCCCAGCATAGTAACTTGTGCCTGGGAGCCTTTTGCGTATTCCCGGCAAAACGGCTTTAAAAGTTCAAAGTCCAGCCATAAAGCCATTAACTGGAAGCTGGCAGGCTGCCCGGAGCAGTAGTACATACCTCATCAATCATGTTTACGCGCAGAGCAGATTCCAATCCGATCTGTCCCTCTGCATTCCGATCCTTTGCCGGCACTCCGATTCGACTTCTGGGCCCATAACCACGTGTTGGTGTAAAGCAGAGTTCCGTGCCCAGCGGAAGGATGAGGAGTACGTACTACATACTCAATATTGCTTTATTTACAGTTCAAAGCAGTTATATTACAGAAAGACATCTTGCCTCTGCCGGAGCAGATAATGCATCCTCTCTCCTCGGCAGCTCGGAGAGAATCACACAGTGAAAAACAGGAAACCAGTGTACGTCACATCCAGTCTCCCTTTCCCGTGAGAAACTCCAACAGTACAGACTGTGGAATGTAAACACCTGTCTCGTGACAAGCCCTTTCGCTGCACAGTGAAGGAAAGCAGAAACCAACAGTTGTGTGGGGGGATGAAAAACATTAAAAGTTGTGATAATTACTTAGACTGCAATATCTGTAAGGAGGTTAAAAGCAGGGCTTGCCCAGTAGCAAGAGCAAGCCAGAGAGAAACCAAAAAACCACTGGAGTTGATTCATGCTGATGTAACTGGTCCTTTTCCACCAAGTGTCTCCCACAACAAGTACTGTTTGATCCTAGTGGATGATTATTCTAGATTTGGCTGGGTCTATCCATTAAAGCAAAAGTCTGACGTTGCCCAAACTTTGAAGTTTTGGGTAAGAAGGGTAGAAAGGCAACTTGGCGAAAAGGTGTGCTCTATTCAGACAGACAGGGGAGGAGAGTTTATGGCAAGCTCCCTAAGAAACTGGTTGCGTTCCCAAGGGATTAAACATAGGCTTACCAATGTGGCGACGCCTCAGGAGAACGGGGTAGCAGAGCGTAGGGGAGGTGTCTTGCAGACACAAATGAAAGCATTGTTAGCAGATGCAAATCTTCCAATTAAGTACTGGGCTGAGAGTATTAAGACCGCAAATTATATTGGGAATCGCTTGTGGTCAAGGGTACTAGATGACATACCCTATAAGATTCTCTATAACAAAAGTCCCAGTTTGCAACATCTGAGAATCTTTGGGACAAAGGCATGGGTTGACATACCTGTAAAGAACCGAAGAAAAGGTGGGAAAAGGGCACAGCAGTTGCTATTTCTTGGGTATGAAAGTGGTACGAAGGCCTACAGGTTTGAAGATGATAAAAATCTTTTGAGTTATAGTCGATCAGCCAGCTTTAATGAGCAAAGAAATTGGCCCAAGATACATGCAAACCGGCTGCCAGAAAAAGTTTTACTGCCGAGCATACCTGATAAGGCAGTTGAAACAAAGCTGAGAATTGGCAGCTCTCCCAGAGAAACTGAAAGGGAGGAGGTAAAGGTTGAGCATTTTTCTCCAGCTGCTAGCATGGAGCAGGGGAGAGAAGAAAGTGCAACAGGGACAGGAGGAGGTAGATCTACAGAGTCAATCCACCCCAAAAGCAGTCCTGAAGGTAGCCCAGGGGGTGAGATTAATGAACCAAGGAGGTCTGCAAGAAGTAATAAAGGTCAACCTCCAGACCGTTATGGGTTCCCAGCCACCATAAACCAGGTTTGTGTAACTGAGCCAGAAAACTTTGAAGAAGTGCAAGAGTTACCTACTCTAGAGAAAGAGGCGTGGTTAAAGGCAATGCAGGCAGAGTATAACTCTCTGCTAAACAACAATGTCTTTGTACCTACAGAATTGCCTGAAGGTAAAAAGCCCATAAGTTGTAAGTGGGTTTTTAAAGTGAAAAAACTGGCTGATGGTAGTTGTCAGAGGAAAGCCAGGTTGGTTGCAAGGGGCTTTACACAAAGGAAAATGATACATTATGATGAAGTGTTTGCCCCAACAGCAAAGGCTGAAACAGTAAAATCAGTTTTAGCAATGGCAAGTCTGAGAGGGTTAAAAGTTAATCATTTTGATGTTGCCTCAGCATATTTAAATGCTCCTATTGACGCCGAGGTGTATTTACAGCAAATACCAGGTTATGAGCTGGAAAAAGACAGCATGGTGTTAAAACTGCAAAGGGCACTATACGGTTTACACCAAAGTGCACGTCTATGGCATGAATGCATAGACACAACTTTGAAAAAGATGGGATTCAAACAAAGCCTGGCTGATTCCTGTTTATACTCAGCAATGGTGCAAGGAAGTGTTTGTTATTTACTTTTGTATGTTGACGATATCTGTCTAATAACAACTGCACAAAAGCAAGTGTCTTGGTTTATAAACAGCCTAGGTAACAAATACAAACTGAAGTATTTGGGAGAGATTCAGAATTACTTAGGAGTAGAGGTTCAGAGAAATGAAGAGGGCGTCTACTCTCTGAGTCAGAAGGAAAAAATCGAAAAGTTACTGAAGACATATGGAATGGAGAGGGCAAATGAGGTTGACACTCCCATAACTAGCCAGTACAAAAATGAACCAGAAGGGCAAAAATGTGAGAATGCAACAGCGTTTCATTCTCTGTTGGGTTCTCTGTTATATTTAAGTTGTTGGACAAGACCCGACATAACATTGGCAGTGCACATGTTAAGCCAAAGAAGTGCAGACCCGGCTCAGAGAGATTGGGTAGCACTTAAAAGAATCCTAAGGTATCTGAAAGGCACAAAAGATTACAAACTGGTGCTGGATACAGGATATGATCAGCAAGTGTATGCATACGCTGATGCCAGCTGGGGGGACAGAGAAAATGGAAAGTCTACCACTGGCTATGCCATATATATTGGAAATGCCCTGGTTCAGTGGAAATCCCAGAAACAAACATTTGTTGCCACAAGTACTTGTGAAGCAGAGTACTCAGCCATAAGCGAATGTGTATCACAAATAGAATGGTTTGCTTGCCTAACAGAAGAGCTTGGAATACCTTCTGAAATGCCAATCACTGTGCTAAGTAACAACATGGCTGCACAACAGCTTGCCAACCAACAGAACTTTAAAAGCAAGAGTAAACATATTGCTATAAGATACGGAAATGTGAAAAATGCTTTGGAAAGAAATGTGTTAAAGGTACAGCACTGTAACACAAAATGTAATGTGGCAGATTTGTATACGAAATGTTTGGATGCTCCTAAATTTCAAGACTTAAGAGAATTATTGGGTCTCAAGCCTTTGACTTAAGGAGGAGTGTTGGGATTCGCAGGATACTGGATAAGTCTGCAGGCTTCAACAGGATGATGCAATACTCTGCTGGGTCAGAGTGACTCAGCAGGAGTGTGATTAGTGTGATTGGCTATCACCTGTTTTAAAAGGAAAGCCTGTTTAACAGTTAGTGTGGTGGTTGTGCTGTAGTGTGGTGGTGCTGTGGTGGAGAGTATTCGTTTGTAAGTACTCTGTATGGACTGTTTCTTTTGTAAATGCCTGTATATAGCTCACATTAAAAGGACTGCACTGAAAAACCTGGAACTCTTAGTGTCTCGCTGAAAGCGCCGCGTGGAATACGCGACAGAGACAGGGTGTGTGGTGGAGATTCACTCATGACAATGCCATTATCCAAGAGGCTGGGTTCTATAGCCTTTCTCTGTAAAGACTGAAATAAAAAAGGACGGTAAGAAACTTTCCCTTGTCTTTTTCTTTCTCCCGCAACCAGCAGGGAGCTGCTGACAGCATCCTGACATTGCGTTGTCCAGAGCACCAGGCTGCAAGAACAGGAAGGCAAGAAGACACAGGCCTGCTCCTGGCTTAGAATCATAGAATCATAGAGTTGGAATAGACCACAAGGGCCATCGAGTCCAACCCTCTGCCAAGCAGGAAACACCATCAGAGCACTCCTGACATATGGTTGTCAAGCCTCTGCTTAAAGACCTCCAAAGACAGAGACTCCACCACACTCCTTGGCAGCAAATTCCACTGTCGAACAGCTCTTACTGTCAGGAAGTTCTTCCTAATGTTTAGGTGGAATCTTCTTTCTTGTAGTTTGGATCCATTGCTCCGTGTCCGCTTCTCTGGAGCAGCAGAAAACAACCTTTCTCCCTCCTCTATATGACATCCTTTTATATATTTGAACATGGCTATCATATCACCCCTTAACCTCCTCTTCTCCAGGCTAAACATGCCCAGCTCCCTTCACAGATCTCTGTCTTATCTCTGCTCCCAGGTTGGGACTAGCTAGCAAGGAGAGACTCCCTTGATTAAATGCTGGCTGGTGAAGGGACTGACCACTGCCCAGTCCACCAGGGGGCACAACATCTGCCCTGCCCCGGATGCCAGCAACCTATGCTATGCCCCTGCTTCATGTCATTCATTTAAAGCACCCCTCCAAAGGGAAAAAAAATACCTCTCACAGAGCTACAATTCCCAGCATCCTTAAAAAAGAAAAATTCCCAGGATTCTTTCAAGGATGCTTTAAATATATGGTGTGTATACAGCCAAGGTGTGCAGCGCATAGTTTGTCAGTTGAAAGGACAGGAAATGTCAGGAAATATCCTAATATTTCTTGTTGTTCTTTAAATAAGGGAAAAATAAAATAAAATACCCATATAGAGATGTCGTGGACCACTCCAGATAAGGAGAGAAAAAAATCAGCTACAGTTATTGCCCCTCTACAATTCCATTTTTAGTCCTTAGATATTTCATTCTAGCAGGAACTCAAAATTTGCCTTTGAATCTTGCGTTTGTCAAAGCTTTAGGGCAACTTGGGAATTTATTTGCTTGTTTATGCTGCTTATATTGGGTGTGCACCAACCACAAGATCTGGCTTAGACCCCAATTCAGCACTTTGGAAAATATCCTGCTTTAGTCCAAAGTGGGAAACCCAGAGAGATGGGCAGGGAATAAATTATTATTATTATTATTATTATTATTATTATTATTATTATTATTATTATTATTATTATTATTTGTTGTTGTTTAGTCGTTTAGTCGTGTCCGACTCTTCGTGACCCCATGGACCAGAGCACGCCAGGCACTCCTGTCTTCCACCGCCTCCCGCAGTTTGATCAAACTCATGCTGGTAACCTCGAAAACACTATCCAACCATCTCGTCCTCTGTCGCCCCCTTCTCCTTGTGCCCTCCATCTTTCCCAGCATCAGTGTCTTCTCCAGGGAGTCTTCTCTTCTCATGAGGTGGCCAAAGTACTGGAGCCTCAGCTTCACGATCTGTCCTTCCAGTGAACACTCAGGGCTGATTTCCTTCAGAATGGATGCGTTTGATCTTCTTGCAGTCCATGGGACTCTCAAGAGTCTCCTCCAGCACCATTATTATTATTATTATTATTATTATTATTATTATTATTATTATTATTATTTTTATTATTATTATTATTTTCCTGGGAACCTTTTGTTATTTTGATTGGCGCTCTCATTCATCCATGGGATTACTCCGCTGGCAGGTGTATCCTCATTTGCTTCCAAAGTTTTTTTCTTGATCCCAAGCAAAACGGCTCAGTTCCACAGTGGGGTTGCCCCCCAAATCCTAACCGAGCTTGCTGCGCTCCGCCCTCGTGAATGGCGCTGATACTCCCACAGCCAAGAGTGATGCATTCCTGTACGGATTACTGTATCCCCGCAGAAAACATGTCACTAATTAAAATGGAGGAAGGCAGGGAAAGGGGGTGAGGATAAAGTGTGTCTGTGTGTGTGGAGGGGAAGACTGCAAGGTTGTTTCTTGAGCACTCCAGCATAATAAGCTGTAATAGCCACAGGCCTGATTTTCTGTCCTTGTTCCAGCCAACCCGGATTAACCCTTCGCGTGGCCTGCCTTGCTCTTGATACAGGCCCCCGTGTCACTGGCAGGCGCTATGTCTGGGGGTGCGCGTTCTGTCAGATCGCTCAATTAATTATAATTGTCCTGCCTTGAAAGGCATAGCCCTGGGCCTACCAGGGGGTGTGGCCCTCGGGGGGTTTCATTGCCAGGCCCGGCCTGCAGACTCCAAGTCAATCAAGAGACTCGGCTCATCTATATTTAATTGTGCCAGCGTACTTTCAAACTTAAAGAAAATAAAATGCATCATTACCCGCAGAGCAGGGCAGGTGTGTTCCCATTGTTTTCCTGAAGCTATCTCGCTGCAAAACAATGGAGATTTTTGCACCGGAATGACGGCATCTCTGGGAATTTGATGGGAGTTGTTGCCCAACCAGAAATGAAGCGCCATAGGTTCCTCCAGTTCAGGTGTAGGGTGTATTTATTGATTTTTCGCACACACAAAAAACAACTTCACAGATTTTAACATAGACCGTGAATTACTTTTTCCATTGACTTCCCTCCCCCACTTCCATGGTTTCCATATTTACCCTTAAATGCTGCGTATTTCACGTAGAATATTCAATAATCCATTTTAACCTATTTATCTTAATACCTTAATTAAGATAATTATTATCTTAATAATTAACACTGTTGCTCATATTTCAAGTCCTACTCGCGTTTTCATCTCGTTGTAATAGTTCTTTCTCAATAAAAAGTCTCCTCAAGGAATCTTTCATCATGTTGCTCTCGAATATTTGCTGTTAATCTTGCCAGTTCGGCACACTCCATCATTTTTAAAAGCCATTCTTCCCTTGTTGTGACCTGTCCTTCTTTCCACCTTTGGGCATGCAGTATTCTTGCTGCTGCTGTTACATACATACCATACTTTTCCATCTATAAGACGCCCCATGGATAAGATTTTGGAGGACTCAAATTTTAGAAAATGGGGGGGGGGGGAGATGGCTATATTACCAGAGATTTTTGGGGGAATGATTGTGTAAATTTGTTGGGCTTTGGGGGGGGGGTTGCTAAAGGTTCTTGGACTTTCGGGGGGGGGGGAGGAAATGAAGAAAATCATTAACCCAAATGACAAGAGCTCACAGTCGCTCGCATCACAAAAGTTGACAAGTGTCTGCCTGTTCACAAACACAAGCCGGAAACCGAACACCCAATTGCCACAGTGGCAGCCAATCTAAGACAGCAGCAACCAATCACCTGCCCAATTAACACAGAAACAGCCAATCCAAGGCAGGCCTTGATGCAGCAACCAATCACCTGCTCAATTAATGCAGGAGCACCCAATCCGAAGCAGCCTTGGACGCAGCCAACAATCACCCACCAAATCGCTGCTTATAAGCTGCAGCTGGTGGCTGCAACCAATCACCTTGTCCCACAATGCACCGCCCATGTATAAGACGAGCCCCGTTTTTTAACATTATTTTTGAGTAAAAAACCCTCGTCTTATACACGGAAAAGTACGGTAAATAAGTTCAGCAACTCTTTGGGTACATCATCATCTATAATTCCTAAAAGAAAAGCTTCAGGTTTATTGGGAATAATCAACTTGAACTAATGACACGGGCCCCAACCCTGTAGTGATTTAATGATCAAAACTTTCAAGTACAGATGGTAAAATCTTCCCATTTCGAGTTGCTATGTTTCTCATTTTTCCAGTCTCAAATGCAAATCTCCACATTTCTGCAGCAATTTGTGATCATTATTATTATTTTAAAATATCCTCGTGAAAATTCACCAGCACTTTCATGTGAATTTTTTCCAATGAAGAATCTTATGCGGTTTTGACTAATGCACAGATTTTTTTCTTAAACAATGCATTTTGTATGCCACTGTGCCGCTATTATAAATATGTTCAGCACGCTTTCCCCAGATGAATGCATTTTTGTATATACTGCATCGCAAAATTCAGAGAAGGTGAACAGAGGCATGTTCATCCATCCCTGCTGAAGCCATTGACATAGCTTGGGTGAACCTTAGACTCTCCAGCTCCCATCATCCTTAGCCATTGGCAGGGAATGTCGTAGTCCACCAAATTCTGGAGGCAGAACTGGGTAATACATCCACTACATATTTTAAATGCTGTTTTATAGATGTGTTACTGTTTACAAGGCCATTGTACTACCAGCTTTACTGTATGCTTGTGAAATGTGGACCACTTATAAATGCCATCTCCAACTCCTCGAAAGATTCCATCAACGATGTCTCCGAAAAATTTTACACATCACTTGGGAAGACAGGCAAACTAATGCCAACGTCCTAGAAGAAGCAAAGATCACCAGTGTCGAAGCAATGATTTTTCAACATCAGCTTTGTTGGACTGGTCATGTTGTGCGGATGCCTGATTATCGTATTCCAAAGCAGCTACTCTCTTCCGAACTTTAAAATGGAAAGCATAATGCTGGTGGTCAACAAAAGAGGTTTAAAGACTCTCCAAGCAAATCTTTTTTTTTTAGTATAAACACTGACAACTGGGAATCACTGGCCTGCGAGCGCTCCAGTTGGAGAACAGCCTTTACCAAAGATGTCATGGGCTTTGAAGACACTCAAACTCAGGACGAAAGGGAGAAATGGGTAAGAGGAAGGCACGCTTGGCAAACCCTCACCACGATCAATTCCTGCCCAGAAACCTATGTCCCTACTGTGGAAGGATGTGTGGATCCAGAACTGGCCTCCACAGTCACTTACAGACTCACTGTTAAAATTGTGTTTATGGAAGACAATCTTACTTGGTTACGAGTGAACGCCAAAGAAGACTGTTCACCGTTGAGATACTTTATGGTGTGGTTGACTGTATATATGCCTATAAATAAATGGGAAGAAGGACTATAATGTTTGACCCTTATCAGGCCTCCTCAGATCTCTTCAAACGTTATGTCCAAGGGGTGGAAATACAGCAATAAAAAAAGGGGGGTTTGTGTTTATGTGTGCATGGAGGAAACAGCTAGGGACAGAACATATTTTGACCAGTGACAGGCAATAGCCATTTGTCAAGGAGACGCCACTTTCTCACAGTGGTCTCCAGCCGTCTAGTAAGGAGGTCCTGAGGGGACATGCCAAAAAAAGTGGAAGTTATGCGGCTCAACGATACTGGGGAAGGTTTGGTGACGGAGGGAAACATCTGGCTGAGGAAACAGATGGGGCAAGAGCAGACTTCAGGGCAGAGCAAGAAAGGGAAGGCCCTGCGGTTAAGAGGAAACAGAACGAACAGAGAAAGTGGTCAAATAGGGACATCAAAGGTGGTTACTACATTGTTTTGAAATTGGCTGCACAGTATCTTGGATTCATACTTGAGAGCTCTTAAGTGGACTACCGGTTTTCCCATGCTATATTTGTTGGTTGGTTATCTATCACATTTGTGGCCTATCCTTCCTCTGAGATGTGTCAAACACTGTACAGGTGGTCACTCCCTCCACCCCCCCATCACCCTGATACCAATTCGGCTGCCTGGGAGAAACCATTTGTTAGCAACTGCTTGAAATATATGCAGGAGAATTGGAAGTGAGGGAGATCAGCCCCTTAAAAGAGCAGAGTAAAAAGCCTGTCAGCTGTTTAAAACAGGCATCCTGTCCAGATGTTTTAGCCTACAACTCCCATGATCCCTAGCTAACAGAACCAGTGGTCATTGGATTTGGTCTCACCTAAGTTTTCTGTTGGGGAGAAAAGCAATGACAAACCTAGACAGCATCTTAAAAAGCAGAGACATCACCAACAAAGGTCCGTATAGTGAAAGCTATTGTTTTCTCAGTAGTGATGTATGGAAGTGAGAGCTGGACCATAAAGAAGGCTGATCGCTGAAGAATTGATGCTTTTGAATTATTGTGCTGGAGGAGACTCTTGAGAGTCCCATGGACTGCAAGAAGATCAAACCTATCCATTCTGAAGGAAATCAGCCCTGAGTGCTCACTGGAAGGACAGATCCTGAAGCTGAGGCTCCAAGACTTTGGCCACCTCATGAGAAGAGAAGACTCCCTGGAAAAGACCCTGATGCTGGGAAAGATTGAGGGCACAAGGAGAAGGGGATGACAGAGGACAAGATGGTTGGGCAGTGTTCTCGAAGCTACCAGCATGAGTTTGACCAAACTGCGGGAGGCAGTGGAAGACAGGAGTGCCTGGCATGCTCTGGTCCATGGGGTCACAAAGAGTCGGACACGACTAAACAACAACAAGTTTGCTGTTATACACTAAATAACAACAAAGGGTCCAGCCACACTTCAGCTTGTCCTGTGCTTTCTAGGCCTTTCATTTGTCCAGCAGCTTTCACCAGGAACCCTGCTGTTTATTGCTGAATCAGAGCAAACGTTGTCAATTCATCGAAAAACCAAGTGCCATTTGTTCAGTGGTAGTGAGTTTCCCCAGAAGAAGCAGAAGTGTTGACGAGCCCCAAAAAACCTTCCTTAATCTGACATTTGCATTAACTAGACCCTGGTTAGGTAATTGTTGCTTCTTAAACGTATTTTCTTTCTTAATTTATTTTGAGATATTTTTTCTCCAATGCAGTTTACAACCCAAGAGTCCAGCAGAGCTGGCAATATATAGTTTCCCTTTTAAAAATCAAATTGATTTAATTAAAAGCTATTTATATTCCAACTAAATCACACACAGGGCAGAGCCACTGAAGTTAAGGGACCCAAGTTCACCCATGCCCATTAATTTCAATGGGTCTACTCAAGAGTATGACTCTCGCTGGATGCCCTGTTATGGCTGTCTTTGGTAAGGATTATTGTTTAAGTTTATCGATAGATTTAGCTATAGAGTAACTGGAGACACACACCATACATTTAAAGCATGATGGCATCACTTTCAATGGTCATGGCTTCCCCCAAATAATTCTGGGAGCTGAAGTTTGTTAAGGGTGCTGATAATCATTGGGACAACCCTGTTCCCCTCCCAGAGCTACAGTTCCCAGAGTATTGATTGCTAAACCACTCTGGGAACTGTAGTTCTGTGAGGGGAATAGGTTTTCTTTTTCTAACAACGCTCAGCACCCCAAACAAACTACAGTTCCCAGGATGCTTTGCAGGAGGCCATGGCTATTTAAAGCAGTAACACCAGAGTTGCAGGTTCAATCACCATCTGGAACAGCTGCAGGGGGTTGGACTAGATGATCGTCAGGGACCCTTCCAACTCTATGATTCTGTGATATCGTATACCTGAAGGAGCGTTTCCACCCCCATCATCCAGTCCGGACACTGAGGTCCAGCTCCGAGGGCCTTCTGGCAGTTCCCTCACTGTGAGGTTACAGGGAACCAGGCAGAGGGCCTTCTCAGTGGTGGCGCCTGCCCTGTGGAACGCCCTCTCATCAGATGTCAAAGAGATAAACAACGATCTGACTTTTAGAAGACATTCGAAGGCAGCCCTGTTTAGGGAAGTTTTTAATGTTTGATATTTTATCGTGTTTTTAATATTCTGTTGGGAGCAGCCCAGAGTGGCTGGGGAAACCCAGCCAGATGGGCAAGGTATAAATAAATTATTATTATTATTATTATTATTATTATTATTATTATTATTATTATTATTATTATTACAGTCATACCTGGGATTACAGCTTCAGGTTGTGTTTTTCCGGGACCACTGAAACCCAGAAGTACTGGAATGGGTTACTTCTTGGTTATGGTGGTTGCGCATGCGCAGAAGCGCTAGATTGCGCTTTGCGCATGCGCAGAAGTGCCAAATCGCAACCCTCACATGTGCAGACGCGGGTTGCGAACGCTGCGGGTTGCGAACGTGCCTCCCGCACGGATCACATTCGCAACCCGAACATCCACTGTATCATTATTATTATATCTAAGACACTGACTCCAAGGCATAGTGCAGATGGGGCCTGAAAATGAAGACACCATGCGATGCGCCCCATTGCGAAAGCACTGAAATAAAGGCACGCTGCCCATACATCCTTAGCGCTGCAGAAACCTCTGTGGAGGGGAAACGGTTCCTGCCTCCGCACTGCCAAACGCCCCATTGAGAGAGGCGAGTATTGTAGAGGGACGAGTTGACAGCTCTTCACAGTGGTGGCTGGATTCCTTTGTACAGCTGCATCCCTGCTAATGATAAATGAGTAATGTTTGATAGCTGACTCCTTTGCCTGACAGCTACAGTTGTGGCCAGAGGGCCAGGACAGGCTTTAGACTTCTGTTCAAAATGAGTTAAACATATTAGGTATTATGAAGGCACAGAAGCCCTCCGAGAAGGAGCGCTGAAATGAGTTATCAAGGTATGCTCCTGGGTACAGGACTTGCAAAGCAGATGTCATTCTAATAATGTGTGATATAGAACATGTCTAGCCTAAACCCTGCCGGATGAAATATGAAGCCCCCGTCGGTGATATTTAATACCATTTTATGAGGTGGCATCTTATGAAGACAATGCCCGCCTTATGTGGAATGCTTAAGGTGTTTTGCCAAAGGCACTGGGAGGTATCTGAACTAAGTAGAATTTTTATTATTTTATAAGCCTTTACTTTGTAATATTTCTGTGTCGACATTATTGTGGCGCTTGCTACGCTCGGCCTTTGTCTAGAGAGAGGTTCAGGGGAAGACTGACAGATTGCCTGGGCTGCTTCTGGACGTGAAAAAGGCCACTTCCTATCGGGGAAACATTATTTGGGGAGAGAAAATAAAATAAAATAAATCAGGAAATGCTGCTTTGCGAGAGCCATGCTTGAAGGAGAGGGAAAAAACGTATGAGGAAAAGGAAGACTGAAGAAATAACACGCAAGTACGGCTGTGCTTTGAAATGTGCACCAGGGCTGTTTTCAAGGATGTGGTTGGTTCTTTTGGTCCCCAATCTCGCCCCATTGCCTCCAATCTATGCTTGCTATTTTATTTTGGTCAGTTAGCAATCTGAAGGGAACATACACTTCTGGTTTTCCTGTAAAGAAAACTCCTCTAGGAGGAATAAAAAAATTTTTTTTAAAAAATTGTCCAGTAGCACCTTAGAGACCAACTAAGTTTGTTCTGGGTATAAGCTTTCGTGTGCATGCACACTTCTTCAGATACCTTCTTCAGATATTTCAGTGTGCATGCACATGAACATTTATACCCAAAACAAACTTGGTCTCTAAGGCGCTACTTGACAATTTTTTAATTTTTTAAATTTATTTCGACTGCGTCAGACCAACGTGGCTACCTACTGTTCTCTATGAGGGTCAAGTAAAGGTAAAGGCAAAGGGACCCCTGGCCATTAGGTCCAGTCATGGCCAACTCTGGGGTTGTGGCGCTCATCTCGCTTTACTGGCCGAGGTAGCCAGCGTATAGCTTCCGGGTCATGTGACCAGCATGACTAAGCCACTCCTGGCGAACCAGAGCAGCGCACAGAAACACCATTTACCTTCCCGCTGGAGCGGTACCTATTTATCTACTTGCACTTTGACGTGCTTTCGAACTGCTAGGTTGGCAGGAGCAGGAACCGAGCAATGGGAGCTCACCCCGTTGCGGGGATTCGAACTGCCGACCTTCTGATCGGCAAGTCCTAGGCTCTGTGGTTTAACCCACAGCGCCAGCCGCGTCCCTAGGAGGGTCAAGAGTGGCCTTCAAAAGCTTGCATCACTTTGTATACACACATCGTCACCTCATCCTGGCATATATCCCTGCTCTGTTTTCAACATTTGCCAAGGTGCTTGGTGTTTGGTCACTCACCCAGTTCCACAACACTGCTGCAACTCTAAAGACTTGGGTCACATTGAAAAGTCCTTTTGCCTTAATTGGTTAGGCAGCATTGCAGGATGGTGCGCCCTATTCTGATACAATCCGGAGAGGGGCTGTGTCTCTGGGTTTCTTCCCTGGCCGGCATAACACCAAACTGGTCTGGAGAAGTGGGTTGCAGCCTGCCCACAAATTGGCCAATCGCAGGCAGGCTGCTTGGCTGGCTCCACCCCCTTTGGTGGACTGCACTGAGCCTGCAGTCTTCACTCCGGTCCACCTCTTGGATGTTTAAATCGGGCCAGTTTCCACCCGCTCACACAGTTCTACGCCTGTAATCTGTTTTTAATGCTTTTAATGTTTGATGTATGTTTTAATGTTTTAAAGCTTTTAATTTTCCAATGTATTACAATATTTTAATTTTTTTTGGAAGCCGCCCAGAGTGATGGGTGGGGTATAAATAATACATCATCATCATTATTATTATTATTATTATTATTATTATTATTATTATTATTTTGGCCTGGTTTGACCCAAAACAATATTGTCCAGTCTGTTTTATCCAGGAGTCGGGCATGAGGGGAAGTGGGTGTTTGGGTCGCACAAGTGCGAAACTCACCAGACTGACAGCATTGGAGTAGCTTTCAGCCTATTGGTCTGTCTAGGCTGCACTCTTTTTGCAACAGCAGCTGTTCTTTTACACAACACTTGATGGTTCTGTATCTTGTCTCAATCATCTCCACCGTTCACCGCGTCTTGTATTTTTCTGTGGCTTCCCGCAACGCACAGGAATGCCCTTGTGGACAGGAAGACAAACATCCTTCGTTGGGACGTAATTGTGGGCTAATCCCAGCTGAGCAATATGTAGTCAACGAGGGTTTGATCCTCTGAGATGTGCTTTGCAAGATTAGAGCTCGGCGTGTCCCTTGGGAAAAGTTCTCGCTCTCATTTGACATGGTTGATTTTATACACCTTCTGTTTCCGTCAAGGTCGCTGGCGAGAGACTCTACCGGAGTGGTCCCCCAAGATTACTTCTTGGGAATCCTTTCTCTCCTGAGCATAAAACTATTCCACTGAATTACCCCTTTGCTTAACCTTTCGGTGACCTCTACTGCAGAATCCTCAGCTTGGCAAACACTGGGAAGAAACCCTAAGCAGACTGGTGGTTTCTGCGCTTAACCCTAATTCTCTGGAGAAGGAAGCATCTAATCCAACTTTTCTCATCTAACAGGCCAACATCCTTAACCCAGTGCAGGAAATTGGAATTAAGCAAGTTGGCTCCCTGCTGAAGTCAATGACTGAACACCAGCGTTCATCATAAATACTTTCCCTTAACTAGGTTGAATAATATCACCTAGGTGAAATGATGTTGGCTGCAGCCAGGGCTTTGTGTACACCCTGCTAAATAAAAATAAAAATAATATCCTGCATCCAGACAGTGCAAATTCTGCAGCACAAAAAGCTGCATTCTGCAACTTGCATAAATGAGGCGAATGTAGCAAATATGCATATTTTTCAATTGCGTGAAAAAATTGTATTTTTCCTATGTTTTTTTCCCCCAGTTTTGCATGATTCACTTTTTTTCTAATTATAGTGTATGACATAAAGGTATATAGGACTCTGGAATCCTGTCCCAACCCCTGAGAATCCTTGAAACACTTTTAAGCAGACATGAGAGCTAGAAGGCTTAACTACACACACACACACACACACACACTCATATCTATCATCTATCTATCTCTATCTCTATCTCTATCTATCTCTATCTATCTCTATCTATCTATCATCTATCTATCATATATCTATCTATCTATCTATCTATCTATCTATCTATCTATCTATCATCTATCTATCTATCTATCATCTATCTATCTATCTATCTATCTATCTATCTATCTATCTATCTATCATCTATATCTATCTATCTATCTATCATCTATCTATCTATCTATCTATCTATCTATCTATCTATCTATCTATCTATCTATCTATCTATCATCTATCTATCTATCATCTATCTTCTATCTATCTATCTATCTATCATCTATCTATCATCTATATCTATCTATCTATCATCTATCTATCTATCTATCTATCATCTATCTATCTATCATCTATCTATCTATCTATCTATCTATCTAATTTATCTATCTATCATCTATCTATCTATCTATCTATCATCTATCTATCTATCTATCTATCTATCTATCTATCTATCTATCATCTATCTATCTATCTATCTATCATCTATCTATCATCTATCTATCTATCATCTCTATCTATCTCTATCTATCTATCATCTATCTATCTATCTATCTATCTATCTATCTATCTATCTATCATCTATCATCTATCTATCTGACATTCTCAGGGAGCTGATTCAACATGCTCTGCTTTTCTTGCACACCAACAGAATCAAAACCTCCACACCACACTGGTTGAAGCTTGGCTTAGGGAACATAAGATGCTGCCTTATACTGAGTCAGACAATTGGTCCATTTGGCTCACTCTTGTCTACATTGGACAGTGGTGGCTCTCTGGCTTTTCTGGTAGCCTTATCTGACAATGCCAAGATTGAACCCAGAGAACTTTTGGATGCAAGGCAGATGACCTACCAGTGAGCTGTGACCCTTCTCCAGATGGCTTGTTCTAAACTGCAATATTTTCAACTCAAAACATTTCAGTGTATAGGAGCAGCTACTTTTTGGCCTTCCAGATATTGCAACTTGCAGCATCCCTGGCCCGTGGCCATGTTAGCTGGGGCTTATGGGAGCTGGGAGTTTAACAACATCCAGAGGCAATGGCAGATATTCCATAAAACTAATGAAGCTTAATTTTCAGGGTCCCTAATCCTACAAGGGGCCCCCAGAAGCAACTTCCGTCCACGTTGCTTAAAATGTTTGGGTCAAGAAGACCCAGTTTGAGTCTCAGGACTCAAATTGATTACTTTTTGGTTGTATGCATTTCAACAATCCAAAAGTTTGAGAGTCAGTAGCACAGATCTTCTAAAGGCGTGGTGATCTGTCATGAAACAACCCCATTGAAAAAGGTAACAGTGGTTACCCAGACCCTTGTTGCTGGTTCGAAAGGGACCCCTGTGACAGTTCAAGCTTCAGGGACCCCAAAATGTAGGTCTGCCATGGTTTGAAGGGCCGTGCATACCTGCCCAGAGGCCCACAACCGCCACAGGAAATAAGCCTCAGAAGGATTCTAGACATTTTGGTTTTTTTGCATGCAACACTACACTATCATGCAGTTCCCTCCCCAGGAACAGACAGTCCATTTTGAAAGTTTGGGGTGAGTGCTGAGTTTTCGGTGCATTTGCAATAGCTTTTAACCTTTAACAAAAATGGTATAGGTTGGGAGGAAGAATTGAAAAAGAGGGAGGAGGAGGAAAAATCATGGGATTATCCGCCACCTGTACAGTGGTATCTCTGGTTGCGAAAGGGATCCTTTCTGGCGGCCCGTTTGCAACCTGAAAGGAACGCAACACGCGTCTGTGCATGCGTGGGTCGCAATTTCCAGCTTCTGCGCATGCGTGTGACGTCATTTTGCGCGTCTGCTCATGCGCGAGTGGTGAAACTCGGAAGTAACTCTTTCCGGTACTTCGTGTCGCCGCGGGACGCAACCTGAAAACGCTCAAGCTGAAGCAAACGTAACATGAGGTATGACTGTACAGTGGTGCCCCGCAAGACGAATGCCTCGCAAGACGGAAAACCCGCTAGACGAAAGGGTTTTCCATTTTGAAGGTGCTTCGCAAAACGAATTTCCTATGGGCTTGCTTCGCAAGACAAAAATGTCTTGCGAGTTCCTCCCCCCCCTTTTTCCCAAGCCGCTAAGCCGCTTAACAGCTGATCACTAAGCCGCTTATCAGCTGATCCGCTAAGCCGCTAAGCCGCTTATCAACTGATCCGCTAAGCCCGCTAAGCCGCTAATAGCGCTAATCCGCTAAGCTGCTAATGGGCTTGCTTCACAAGACGAAAAAACCGCAAGACGAAGAGACTCGCGGAACGGATTCTTTTCATCTTGCGAGGCACCACTGTATATGCATTTATCATCTGCATCCAAATGCCCACACCCCATCCTAATTTTTGGAGGGGGCTTGATCCCCTCAAGAGATCCCCTGAAAATGTGGAGAAATTGAACAGGATTGGAAGTTCAGAACTGCCCTAGCATTTTTGTCTTTGATGGAGCTCTAGGCTGAGAAGCAGAACTTACCATTTTTTTAAAGATTGGGCTGTATCTCTTCCATTGAAAAGGGATATTTCTTTCTCTCCTCTTGGTCCTTGATGGAGGGTCTTTTTGGTCCTGCTCCAGTCTGGATTTGCTATATTAACTTCCCCTGCAATCAGATCCAGACAACTTCCTTGAGCTCAAGCCATCTATTTTTCATTATTCTTTTTATGGATGTAAAGCTGCACTGACGGGAAACATCGGCGCGGGTTTTTGAGAGCTCCACCACTGCTCAGTATTTGAGGGATGTCAGGTTACCTCTGCCTTGTGTCATGAAGTATTGTTGGAGTAGAAAACAACAGTAACAAAGAGGGCAAGGTTGGCTTTGAGCAGTTTAATCCCTTCCCCTCTACCTGATTTTGGTCATTGACCCCAAGTGCATTTTGAACAGATATGAATGTATATATTCAGACATGCCTGGGTTTATTGCTTGGGATTACCGGAGCTCCTGTATTGGGAATATGTAATAAAAAATGGCATTCATGATTGTGGATTGAGGTGGCGGGAAGTGCAATACCAGTTGGGTTAAAGAGATGGGGACCCAAATATCCCATGAGGATCCTACATGGCTGTGGGTTCTTATAGCATTGACCCCCAAAGAGCCCTAGCTGATAGCACCTTATGGCTAGATAGGTGCGTACCTGGGTTGCTACCTGGCTGCAGGTGTAAAAAATGGGTGTCAAATGGTCATGCAATGCACAGACAGTTATTAAAACGATGCTAGAGCATATAATGTTTTAATCTTCACTTCCATTGTTTTGCCTGGACACTGAGGTCCAGTGCCGAGGGGCTTTTGGCAGTTCCCTCGCTGCGAGAAGCCAAGTTACAGGGAACCAAGCAGAGGGCCTTCTTGGTAGTGGCACCCGCCCTGTGGAACGCCCTCCCACCAGATGTCAAAGAGAGCAACAACTACCAGACTTTTAGAAGACATCTGAAGGCAGCCCTCTTTAGGGAAGCTTTTAATGTTTAATAGGTTATTGTATTTTAGTGTTCTGTTGGAAGTTGCCCAGAGTGGCTGGGGAAGCCCAGCCAGATGGGCGGGGTATAAATAAATTATTATTATTATTATTATTATTATTATTATTATTATTATTATTATTATTAATCATTAAATAAATAAATCAGAACCAGGGTGCAACCCATTGATGAATGATGTTCCCATTTGGGGTGGCTTTTGCATTGCAACCGGGGACGCGGGTGGCACTGTGGGTTAAACCACAGAGCCTAGGACTTGCCGATCAGAAGGTCGCCGGTTCGAATCCCCGCAACGGGGTGAGCTCCCATAGCTTGGTCCCTGCTCCTGCCAACCTAGCAGTTCAAAAGCACGTCAAAGTGCAAGTAGATAAATAGGTACCGCTCTGGCGGGAAGGGAAATGGTCTTTTCCATGCGCTGCTCTGGTTCACCAGAAGCGGCTTAGTCATGCTGGCCACATGACCCAGAAGCTGTACAACAGCTCCCTCGGCCAATAAAGCGAGATGAGCGCCGCAACCCCAGAGTCGGTCACGACTGGACCTAATGGTCCCTTTACCTTACCTTGCATTTCAACAGCTCTATGTGGTTGTATTGGGGCAGAATCAATGTATCTTAAAGCAGTGTTTCCCAACCGGTGTTCCGCGGCACACTAGTGTGCCGTGGAACGTTGCCTTGTGTTCCGTGGGAGGGAGGCGGGCGAGTCGGGCGGCGAGAGGCGGGGCGGCGGCGGCGAGCACACGCGGGGCGGCGAGCGAGCTCCCTCCCACATCCCATCGCCGCTCGCTTCGGCCGGCCTACTGGAGGAAGGCGCGAAAACCTCGCGCATGCGCAGGCCTTCCGCCTGCGACAGCCCAGTAGGCTGGCCGAAGTGAGCGGCGATGGGATGTGGGAGGGAGCTCGCTCGCCGCCCCGCGTGTGCTCGCCGCCCGACTCGCCCGCCTCCCTCCCACGGCACACCAGCCTACCTCCGTGGGAGGGAGGTGGGCGAGTCGGGCGGTGAGAGGCGGGGCGGCGGCGGCGAGGAGAGGCCGCCCAGCGCGGGGCTCTCGCCGTCTGCCTGCCTGGCTGCCTGCGAGCTCGGCGGGCAGCGCTTCCATCCGCAGCGCCCGCCTCGCGGCTCTCATTCCCTACCCCTGCCAAAGCTCACCCAGCCAAGCCGCGCTCTCCTTCCTGCCTCGCTTTGCTGCCTCCTCCCCCCCCCCACCCCCAAAGCTTGGAGGTTCCCCGGCAGGAAGGAGGGAACTTAATCCTCTCCAAGGGCTGTGGAAAACAGACATGCAAATGGGGGCTTGCCAGCTCTTCAAGCGCTGCCGGCTTTCTTCGGGAATTACCGCCCGCCGAGCCCGGTAACGCTGACAGGCCGAGCCGCGGGGCTTGGCAGCGCAGCCGGCAGAGTGTGGGAAAGGGCGGCCGCCACGCGCCGGGCAAGGCGAGACTCGACGGGGAGGACACCGGCAGCAGCGCCCCCCCCCCAGAAACCCGCTCCGGGCAGGTAATTCACAGAGAGTGGACAGAAGGAAGCCTTAAAGGGCTTCAGCCTCCCAGAGTGGCGGGGAATAATAATAATAATAATAATGATAATAATAAAATTGACAGGGGGTGTTTTTCTAGGTGAGGGGGTGGGGACTGTAATAACAAAAAAATCAGCTCTATATCAACTGCTGTTTTGCAATGAGGAATTGCAAATAAGGAAGATCAAAAGGAGAATGTTTTTTTGGGGGGGACTCTCTTCCTCTTCCTCCTCCTCCTCTCGTTCTTGCTCCTCTTCCTGGCAAAAGGGCTGCTGAGACCCCTTCTCTCTTGGGTGCCGGTGGGTGCTGTGACGTTGACGCTGCTGTGGCAAGTGCCTTTACTTAGCAGAGTGCATTCCCCTTTACACAGGAGGGGAGGGGAAAAAATTGAAACTTACACTTTCGTGCGTCCCTCCCGGCGCGACGCTGCGCACTGACATCACGGGGCTGTAATGGTGGTGTGCCTCGAGATTTTTTTCATCAAACAAGTGTGCCTTTGCCCAAAAAAGGTTGGGAAACACTGTCTTAAAGACATTTCTCAACCCTATTATAGCTGCTCCCCCTGAGAACATCCTCATAAACCTACGATGCAATTGCCTTGATTTCAAGCCATGGAGGTTGTTTGTGTTTACAGGACCTCATCTCCCTCCTCCCTGTTCATTCCTTAAAATCTGTCCCAAGGCCTATTTAAAAACCCTTTTCCTTTTCCAGTTTCAGACGCCAGCCTTTTTTATTTCCTTTTCCTCTTCTTGGGAAAAAAAGAGATCTTCCTTTCCCAGTCTTCTCCCCACACTATATTTTGCCCCGTAGGAGCGAACTGAGGCAAATGCACAGAAATAAGAGATTAAAAATGTAAATTTTATAAACAGAAAATCAAAGGTCCTAAATCCTTAGCACGGGGAAAGCCACCAAAAAGCATATGAACATTAAACCCCGTACATAAATAGAACTTCAAGGCTGAGTGTGCTAAATAATTCAGCGGTTAAGTCATAAGTGTTCTTAAACTTAAGTATAAAAATGCCCTTGACAATATTTCACAGCCGTGTATTTCCTTAAAATATTTAGCATTCTCATTAAAGAGAATGACTTTATTTTATATATTAGTTACACTCCTGCTCGCTAATACGGAGGAATTGAATAGCAAAAGAGCATTCTTATGCATATAAGCAAAATACAATTTACATATAAAGTTAGGAGACGATTCACGGTTGTCTCCCTGCCCTCCCACGCGAGGGGCATTTAAACAAATTTATTCCTTAATGCGGGATATTAATATTTTCTACCTCAACGTGTCATTTGCCAGCACCGTCCCAAAGACGGCTTCATTCAGAAGCGACATCCCAGCTCTCGTCTTTGAGAGACTTAATGAACCTTACGGTTTTTTTGGAATGCTGAACGGCGGAAAAAAAAGGCCTATTACATATTCATCGATGGGACGGAAGAATTCCTTCAACTCCTCAGCTTCCTGCTCTGGTTCTCTGTAAAACATTGTCAAAAGTCACCAGAGACGCTCGCTGAAAACTGCAACTCTTGATAGAGAGATGTACTCGGGAAATTTCAAGTACGGGAGCCTGTAGTCTATGGGCCCGGCGGGAATAGTTCTGACAGACACAAATGGAGGGATAATACATTTCTTGACATAATGGGATGGGAAAAAAAAGTTGGTGCTGGAGAAAGGACTGAATTAAAGTTGGGCCTTCAATAAAACCCTGAAGTTTCCAGGACTGCCGGAATTTTATTCACGTGCATTGTTATCTACATGAAGAAAAAAATAACATAGGGGTTCTCCCCGTGTTATTGTGCTGGCATCCTTCTAATCTTGGATAGCTCTGTGGGTCAAGTGTGAGACTCTTGATCTCAGGGTGGTGAATTTGAGACCCACACTGGGCAAAAGATTACAAGATGACTCATTGTGGTCCCTTCCAACTCTCTAATACAGTGATGGTGATGGTGATAATAATAATAATAATAATAATAATAATAATAATAATAATAATAGTAGTAGTAATAATTTATTGTTTATACCCCACCCATCTGGCTGTGTTTCCCAAGCCACTCTGGGCAGCTCCCAACAGAATTAAAAGCACAACAAAACATCAAACATTAAAAACTTCCCTAAACAGAGCTGCCTTCAGATGTCTTCTAAAAGTCAGATACAGTGGTACCTCAGGTTACATACGCTTCAGGTTACATATGCTTCAGGTTACAGACTCCACTAACCCAGAAATAGTGCTTCAGGTTAAGAACTTTGCTTCAGGATGAGAACAGAAATTGTGCTCTGGTGGCGTGGCGGCAGCAGGAGGCCCCATTAGCTAAAGGGGCGTTTCAGGTTAAGAACAGTTTCAGGTTAAGAACGGACCTCCGGAACGAATTAAGTACTTAACCTGAGGTACCACTGTAGTTGTTTATTTCCTTGACATCTGATGAGAGGGTGTTTCACAGGACAGGTGCCACTACCCAGAAGGCCCTCTCCTGGTTCCCTGTAACCTCACTTCTTGCAGCGAGGGAACAGCCAGAAGACCCTCAGAGCTGGACCTCAGTGTCCAGGTTGAATGATGTGGGTGGAGATGCTCCTTCAGGTATACAGGACCGAGGCTGTCTAGGGCTTTTAAGGTCAGCAGCAACACTTTGTGCCCCGAAAGGTATTGGGAGCCAATGCAGATCTCTCAGGACTGGTGTACTTTGTTTTCTGGTGCAGAATTCAGCACTTTCAGGATCAAATGTAGGAATTTGCAGCTGTCAAACCTGCAACCTTGACGTTATCAGCACCAAGCTCTAACCAGCTGAGCTGTTTTTAAAGTTTCTAGACCTTATGACTGCATTGATAAATTGCATTAGCAGCCAATGGGCAAGGCCTAGTGAAATTTCAGAGTGGAGGAAGACTGGCCTTTGGGGTTCTGCAAAACAATTTGTCCTTCCCAGTGGGTAGCAGAAGCAGAATAAGTCACACAAAGAGAGAAAGTGAGCAGTGTTTGAACAACCAGCAAGCATGCCTTCAGGAAACCTTGGTTGTTTTCTCCCAGCTCTGCCTGGAGATGTCGGGATATGAACCCAGGACCGTCTGCATGCAAAGCAGATGCTGTACCTCTGAGTTACAGTGCTGAGCTACCTCCAGCTTCCTTGCTGAAATTATCTTTATTCCACCAGCTGTAGCAAAATTGAATCCCCAAGGATGCTTTTGGGCTCGGTTAGGGGCTGAAGGGGCGAAAAGGCAAGCCGAGTGGTCGCGATGGTTCTTTTGTCTGCGAACGGGAACAAAAGCACCGAGTTTGTTCTGCACAGGATATGGAAATAAATCTCCAATTTCAGGCAGTTCTTATGGCTTGCTGCTGGACCCAGATGTCAGACATAGTGGTTAAAGGTGCCTGATTAGAAAGCATTTATTCATTCGTGCTGATTAGATTGAGTGGAATGAGTTTTAATTCCCCCCCCCCCCTTTGCATGCGGTGTAAGAGATAAAGCAACAGATCTCTCTATCACTACTAGGTCAGTTAAAATAGGACTCTTATTCGCTGATGAAACCAGGGGAGGAGAAGAGAGAACAGAATTTTGTAGAAGAAAGCTGTCGTTGGAGCTACGAGTCTGTTCCTCTGTGTCATGTCTGCATCCGAATTCCACACAGGGATGGAAGGGGTGGTGCTCTGCGCCACTGCACATTAAGAGATCCAGTGTGGTGTGGTGGTTAGAGTGTTGAACTAGGACTTGGGAGACCAGGGTTCGAATCCCCACTCAGTCATGAAGCTAGCTGGGCGATCTGGGCCTATCACTCACTCTCAGCCTAATCTACCTCACAGGGTTGTCATGGGGATAAAATGGGAAGGACGAGAATGGTGTACACCGCCTTGAGCTCCTGGGAAGAATGGTGGGTCATAAATGCAATAAGTAATTACAATTACAATAATTTAAGGCAGTTGGTAAACAATAACCACAAAGCAATTCAGTAACATGTACTGTCCGCTACAGACTGTTCACATACTGGTTTTACCTGTATTTTAATAATGATGGTTTTATAATTATAATTAAAAATTATAATTATTTATTTATACCCCACCCATCTGACTGAGTTTCCCCAGCCACTCTGGGCGGCTCCCAATCAAGTATTAAAAACAATACAGCGTTAAATATTAAAAACTTTCCTAAACAGGGCTGCCTTCAGATGTCTTTTAAAAATAGGATAGCTGCTTATTTCCTTCACATCTGATGGGAGGGCATTCCACAGGGCGGGCGCCACTACCGAAAAGGCCCTCTGCCTGGTTCCCTGTAACCTCACTTCTCGCAATGAGGGAACCGCCAGAAGGCCCTCGGTGCTGGATCTCAGTGTCCGGGCTGAACGATGGGGGTGGAGATGCTCCTTCAGGTATACAGGACCGAGGCTGTTTAGGGCTTTCAAGGTCAGCACCAACACTTTGAATTGTGCCCGGAAACGTACTGGGAACCAATGCAGCTCTCTCAGGACCAGTGTTATATGGTGTTATGTGTGTGTTTTCTTAATGGTTTCAAATTTTGATTTTAGCAATGCTTTATCTGCAATTCTGTCTGTGCACTCCTAAGAGCACTTTGAAAAAGTGCTTTGAATAAATCTTTCAAACGAATGCCGAAATAATCCTGTCGCGATCCTTGAAACGCTGTTGCAAGGTTGGTCAGCATTATTACGCCCATAATACAGATGAAAGACTGAGACTGAGAGCAGGAAAGGTTATTGGTGCCACTTAGGGAGTTTGTGAGAAAGTTATTCCCTGATTGGATGCTGCAATCGTTAGCAACAGAGCTACCTTTCCCTCCCAGATATTCTCCATTTCTGGACAGCTTGTGGACCTTCTGGGAGGTCCAAAAGTATATCAAACTGGGTGTAAGAACAGTTTTTTAAAAGCTGCTTTCCATAGGTGGCTTTAAGGAAGCGCAGCCAGTGGGAAAGCACTGGGCTCCATACTGTAGGGAGTACCCCAAAAATGCTGTAGAACGGAGTGCAAGAGGCAGGAGACACCGAATTTTAGCATCACACTGCTGAAATTTGAGGTCCCAAAGTCTGCTACTGCACCCTCAGAAACTGAGAGACAGCTCCAATGCTTTTAGAGCCAGCCTGCTTTGTTTGGGAAGCTGCCCAAATATCCCCAGAGTGGGTGGCTTAGACTCAGAATTCACGCTTCGTCCAACATGGGTGCACCTCTAGTTTCCTGTATCTCTCTCTACTTGTGAAAACAGAGATTTCCTCAAGAGAAGAGGAGGGGGAGGGTGCCATCTTCAGGGAGGGCTAGGAAGGGATTTGTGTCTAAAATCCCAGAGAACTGCTGCAGAAGGTAAAAAAATAAAATAAAAATTAGATGGACCAAGACCCTCACTCAGTGTAAGGCAACTTCCTGGACTGTTGCATCTATGAATGTCAATGACAAATTCATGGAGGACAACAATATCTGGGGTTACTGTGCATTGTGGTTATCTTCTACCTCCACTGTCAGAGGCAATGTGCCTCTGAGTACCAGTTTTGGGGAATCTCATGAGGAAGAGTTCTGTTGCACTCACTCAGGTCCTGCTTGTGGGCTTTCCAAGGCTGTCTACTTGGCCACAAAGACGACTATGGGGTTGCGGCACTCATCTCACTTTCAGGCCGAGGGATCCGGCATTTGTCCACAGACAGCTTTCCAGGTCATGCAGCCAGCATGACAAAACCGCTTCTGGTGCAATGGAAACCAGAGTGCAAGGAAACACCGTTTAACTTCCCGCTGCAGTGGTACCTGTTTATCTACTTGCACTGGCGTGCTTTCAAACTGCTAAGTTGGCAGAAGCTGGGACAGGGCAATGGGAGCTCACTCCATCATGGGGATTTGAACCGCCGACCTTTTGATAGGCAAGCCCAAGAGGCTCAGTGGTTTAGACCGCAGCGCCACCCACGTACCCAGGCCACTGTGAGAGCAGGATGGAGGACCAGAGGGTCTTGGGCCTGATCCAGTGGGGTTCTTATGTTCTTATATAGACATGCTTACAGAAGGTCCCAGGTTTAATCCCTAGTATCTGCAAGTAGATCAATGGATCACTGCCTTGCCATGGATCACTGCCTTGCCGTGGCGAAGGGGCTTGAAGAACTCAGAGAAGCTATGAACTATGCCGAGCAGGGCACACAAGATGAACAGGTCATAGTGGAGAGTTTGGACCAAACGTGATCCACCTGGAGGAGGAACCGGCAAGCCACTCCAGTATCCTTGCTAAGAAAACTCCATGGACAAAGACAACAGGCATATAAAAGTTATGACGCTGGAAGATGAGCCCCTCAGGTCGGAAGGCATCCAACATGCTACTGGGGAAGAGCGGAGGGCAAGTACAAGTAGATCCAGAGCTGATGAAGCGGCTGGGCCAAAGCCGAAAGGACGCTCAGTTGCGGATATGCCTGGAAGCGAAAGGAAAGTCCAATGCTGTAAAGAAAAATATTGCATAGGAACCTGGAATGTAAGAACCATGAACCTGGGTAAGTTGGAGGTGGTCAAAAATGAGATGGCAAGAATAAATATTGACATCCTGGGCATCAGTGAACTAAAATGGACGGGAATGGGTGAATTCAGTTCGGATGACCATCACATCTACTACTGTGGGCAAGAAACCCGTAAAAGAAATGGAGTGGCCCTCATAGTCAACAAAAGAGTGGCGAAAACTGTACTGGGATGCAATCTCAAAAATGATAGAATGATCTCGATACGAATCCAAGGCAGACCTTTTAACATCACAGTAATCCAAGTTTATGTCCCAACTACTGGTGCTGAAGAAACTGAAATTGACCAATTCTATGAAGACTTACAACACCTTATAGAAGTGACACCAAAGAAGGATGTTCTTCTCATTATAGGGGATTGGAATGCTAAAGTAGGGAGGCAAGAGATAAAAGGAACAACTGGCAAGTTTGGCCTTGGAGATCAAAACGAAGCAGGGCAAAGGCTAATAGAGTTCTGTCAAGAGAACAAGCTGGTCATCACAAACACGCTTTTCCAACAACACAAGAGACGACTCTACACATGGACATCACCAGATGGGCAGCATCGAAATCAGATTGATTATATTCTCTGCAGCCAAAGATGGAGAAGCTCTATACAGTCAGCAAAAACAAGACCTGGAGCTGACTGTGGCTCAGATCATCAGCTTCTTATAGCAAAATTCAAGCTTAAACTGAAGAAAGTAGGAAAAACCACTGGGCCGGTAAGATACAATCTAAGTCAAATCCCTTATGAATACACAGTGGAAGTGAGGAACAGGTTTAAGGATTTAGATTTGGTGGACAGAGTGCCTGAAGAACTATGGATGGAGGCTCGTAACATTGTACAGGAGGCAGCAACGAAAACCATCCCAATGAAAAGGAAATGCAAGAAAGCAAAGTGGCTGTCCAACGAGGCCTTACAAATAGCGGAGGAGAGAAGGCAAGCAAAATGCGAGGGAGATAGTGAAAGATACAGGAAATTGAATGCAGATTTCCAAAGAATAGCAAGGAGAGACAAGAAGGCCTTCTTAAACGAGCAATGCAAACAAATAGAGGAAAACAACAGAATGGGAAGAACCAGAGATCTGTTCAAGAAAATTGGAGATATGAAAGGAACATTTCGTACAAAGATTACCATAATAAAGGACAAAAGCGGTAAGGACCTAACAGAAGCAGAAGACATCAAGAAGAGGTGGCAAGAATACACAGAGGAATTATACCAGAAAGATATGGATGTCTCGTACACCCCAGGTAGTGTGGCTGCTGACCTTGAGCCAGACATCCTGGAAAGTGAAGTCAAATGGGCCTTAGAAAGCACTGCAAATAACAAGGCCAGTGGAAGTGATGGTATTCCAGCTGAACTATTTAAAATTTTAAAAGATGATGCTGTTAAGGTGCTACACTCAATATGCCAGCAAATTTGGAAAACTCAGCAGTGGCCAGAAGATTGGAGAAGATCAGTCTACATCCCAATCCCAAAGAAGGGCAGTGCCAAAGAATGCTCCAACTACCGCACAATTGCACTCATTTCACACGCTAGCAAGGTTATGCTTAAAATTCTACAAGGAAGGCTCAAGCAGTATGTGGACCGAGAACTCCCAGAAGTGCAAGCTGGATTTAGAAGAGGCAGAGGAACCAGAGACCAAATTGCAAACATGCGCTGGATTATGGAGAAAGCTAGAGAGTTCCAGAAAGACATCTACTTCTGCTTCATTGACTATGCAAAAGCCTTTGACTGTGTCGACCACAGCAAACTATGGCAAGTTCTTAAAGAAATGGGAGTGCCTGATCACCTCATCTGTCTCCTGAGAAATCTCTATGTGGGACAAGAAGCTACAGTTAGAACTGGATATGGAACAACTGACTGGTTCAAAATTGGGAAAGGAGTACGACAAGGCTGTATTTTGTCTCCCTGCTTATTTAATTTATATGCAGAATACATCATGCGAAAGGCTGGGCTGGATGAATCCCAAGCTGGAATTAAGATTGCTGGAAGAAATATCAACAACCTCAGATATGCAGATGACACAACCTTGATGGCAGAAAGTGAGGAGGAATTAAAGAACCTTTTAATGAGGGTGAAAGAGGAGAGCGCAAAATATGGTCTGAAGCTCAACATCAAAAAAACGAAGATCATGACCACTGGTCCCATCACCTCCTGGCAAATAGAAGGGGAAGAAATGGAGGCAGTGAGAGATTTTACTTTCTTGGGCTCCATGATCACTGCAGATGGTGACAGCAGCCACGAAATTAAAAGACGCCTGCTTCTTGGGAGAAGGGCAATGACAGGCCTAGACAGCATCTTGAGAAATAGAGATGTCACCTTGCCAACAAAGGTCCGTATAGTTAAAGCCATGGTTTTCCCAGTAGTGATGTATGGAAGTGAGAGCTGGACCATAAAGAAGGCTGATCGCCGAAGAATTGATGCTTTTGAATTATGGTGCTGGAGAAGACTCTTGAGAGTCCCATGGACTGCAAGAAGATCAAACGCATCCATTCTTAAGGAAATCAGCCCTGAGTGCTCACTGGAAGGACAGATCGTGAAGCTGAGGCTCCAGTACTTTGGCCACCTCATGAGAAGAGAAGACTCCCTGGAGAAGACACTGATGCTGGGAAAGATGGAGGGCACAAGGAGAAGGGGGCGACAGAGGACAAGATGGTTGGATAGTGTTTTCGAGGTTACCAGCATGGGTTTGACCAAACTGCGGGAGGTAGTGGAGGACAGGGGTGCCTGGCGTGTTCTGGTCCATGGGGTCACGAAGAGTCGGACACGACTAAACGACTAAACAACAACAACAACAACATCTGCAAGTAGGGCTAGGAGAGCAACCTTACTGAAATTCTGGAGATGGACCTGGAACCTGACTCTGTATCTGGCAGCTGCCTGCAGTTGGTACTTCTCAGCTGGCACTTCTCCTATAAATACCAATTGCATCTGAAAAGCTGTTTGCACACCCAGAGTACTGAGAACTAACTAACTCAACCATTAGCATATTGGGTGAATGGAGAACTAGGAGAGGGCCGTGTACCTCTGATGGGGGACATGTTATGCTACTTCTGGGGTGGTTTGTCCACCTTTTGTCCCCACCATGCATGGAGATCTCACCTGTGGCTCCTAGGAGCTATCAGCATGCAACAGTGGCCACAATCCCAGGAATGGCTTTGACTGGTCGGTTAAACCAGGTGAGGGGAGCTGATGGGTCTCAAACGCTTGGTGAGTTGCATGCAAAGGCAGGCTTGAGTGGACAAGAGCAATAGTTGGTCTAGCGGTCCAGAAGGTAGCTTTTGCACATGCTCTAGAGCAGTGGCTCTCAACCTGTGGGACCCCAGATGTTGTTGGAATACAACTCCCATCATCCCCGAGCTCTGGCCTTGCTAGCTAGGGGTGATGGGAGTTGTAGTTCAACAACATCTGGGGACCCACAGGTTGAGAAAGGACCGCATCAGCGAGGCTGAGAGGGGGGTCTTGTCATCTGGGCAGTCCAGGACCTCCACACACACTACCCGGGAGTCACGGTCCGGTTCATGGGCGATCGAAGTCCTGGCAGGGGACGTCAGGACTGGGGGCAAGATGGCGGGGTGGGAGCAGGAACGGGGGTCCAGAAGTCAGGAAGCCAAGGGTCCAAGGGTCAGGAAGCAAGGAGTCACGAAGTCAAGGGTCTGAGGATCAAGAATCAGGCAACAAGAAGCCAAACACAGCAGGGCAGGAAGCGTGTTGCTGTGGCAAAGAGCTGAAGGGAAATGCTGACCTTATAACCTTTCCCAGCTCTTGCCACCATGTGCTGTGAGTTACCAATCAGCCTCACCTGTGTGGCTGCGCCTTGCCTCTTCAGAACAAACTTAGGAAGGCCCTAGCCCTGCAGAGTCCTATTGGTCACAGGGCCTGGCTCCTGCACGCGCACCTGACACCAGGCTTGTACCCCCAGAGAGATCACTCCAGTGTTGCTAATGCAGTGGTTTGACTTCACCCCCGGAGGCGCACTCCATTGTTCCTCGAGACAGACGGATGCCAGCAATTGGCATGTAAGGAACACAACCGTCTCCATCCATTCTCTCTGGATGCACAGAGCGTTGGACATAGCCGCTACATATCTCAATAGGCACCAAAGAGCTACGCTAGTTTTCCCCGCACCCCGCAAAACAGGTTGGCATTTCTCTCTGTGGTACATCTGGCGTAATTGGATGGCATTTCCCAGGAAGTAGTCCAACGACAGCATGCCAGAGCGTTAACAGAAGAAGCACTTGTGCTTTGTGTCAATCATTTACCACCTGACAGTTCAATCAACACAGTTCCTGTGATGGTTTTCAAGCCCACCAGTGCCAGGGAGGGAGATCGGCAAAGGCTTCTGCTCCGCATCGGCGGGGGAAGCTATTCAGCCCCCAGTGCGGATGTTGCCAAGTGTTGCTTAGCAATGGGCTGTTTGTAGGCCACAGCAGAGCCACTGAGGGACTGACATTCACACCTTTGTTGAAAAGGCTTCATTCAGTCAATTAGGAACTACAGCGAGAACAAGGATGAGGGTTGCCAGAAATTCAATGTGCAGGCTTCCAGCTTCCAAATAATCCCTTACTCAGTCATCCTCTTTTTCTTTTTTTTAAAAAAAGGAATATATCCTGAACACACACATATAAAGAGCAGAGTTGGAGTCAGCGAGGCCTGCAGTTTTTAGATGTGCCATTTTTGGGGGGTTAATCAGGGTTCAGATCTACACACGGTCATAAATGGATTTGGAAATGTGGAGGTCAGGACTGTCCGCATGCTACTTTGTCAACTGGTGGAGAACTGGAACACAGAACCCCTTGGCAGTGAGTTTTCCATAGAGTAAGACCAGCCTCCCAGAACAGGCCAGTGACCCATCTAGTCCAGCATCTTGTCTCACAGTGGCCGAACAGATGCCTGGGGGAAACCAGTGAACAGGATCCAAGCCCAAGAGCATCCCACTACACCATCTTTTTCCAGCTACAGTGGTACCTCGGGTTACATACGCTTCAGGCCTAGGGCTTGCTGATCAGAAGGTTGGCGGTTCGAATCCTCGTGACGGGGTGAGCTCCCGTTGCTCAGTCCCAGCTCCTACCAACCTAGCGGTCAAAGCACGTCAAAGTGCAAGTAGATAAATAGGTACCGCTCCGGTGGGAAGGTAAACGGCATTTCTGTGCGCTGCTCTGGTTCGCCAGGAGCGGCTTAGTCATGCTGGCCGCATGACCCGGAAGCTGTATGCCGGCTCCCTCGGCCAATAAAGCGAGATGAGCGCCGCAAGCCCAGAGTCATCCGCGACTGGACCTAATGGTTGGGGGTCCCTTTACCTTTACCTGATAATGGCAGCACTGCTGGAGTTTTGCAGATCTGGGGCAGGTCAGCACTCGGATAGCAGGGGCCCTGGGGGCCCTGTTGCAGACCGCCTTGAGTTCCGTCACGGAAGAAGAATAGGATACAAAATGCAACAAATGAATTTCGTCACCTGATGCTTTGAGCTTGCATGTATGCACAGAATGCGAAGATTTAAGAGGTTGAACTCCGAAGCTGTCAAGAATCTCACATCCACTTACGACGGTATTCCATGGAGAAGGGACAGCTAATTCCATCCGTGCTTCTGAGCCCTGCCTTGTTAATTGGCATTACCTTGAATTCCCAGCTACGTTCGAAGGTATGGACCTCAGGAATTTTAAAGTCATTATGTGGGTGAGGGACTCATCAAAATAAATCCTTCAGGTCTGGGAGAGGCAGAGAGGGAATAGCTGTCGGAGGAAAGAGTGGTTCTCAGCCAATTGGTAGGAAAGGAGAAGCTGAGATGGTGCAGGACTCGCTGGGAAAGGTCAGCGATGCTACTCTGGGTGCCTCTGCCTGTGAACTTTATGCATCACATAAAATAAATTTAGAGCAGTTTAATTTAACAGCCTGATTAGTGTGAAGTTTCTCATAGGAATATTTCTGTGGTACGTAATGCAGCAGATAGAGAGAGAGAGAGATGGAGGCCAGCTTTCAAGATGGAGCAGAAGGGTGGATTGTCATCCAAGTCCCCATTTGATGCTAACACCCTTTGCGACTTGGGTTAACCTGTAATGGGTGGAGCCATAGTGTCTGATGTCACTCAAGGGGTGGAGCTTGTCAAGTTCCACTATGAAGGGCAAAGGAACCAGGAAGTCATGGGTAGGGATTGTTGATTCTGTTTCTCTCAGCCTTAAATTCAGCTCTCCATATTTCCCTGGCAATTTAAAAAAAACAACAACCAAGAAAATTCATCAGCACTTTACTGCATATTTCTCTGCATCGACAGATTTTCTTTGCACTCTTGACTCATATACACACTTTGGCAAGCAGTTCCCCTTAATATGATGCATTTCTGTATGCTATTTTCACAAATATATGCGTTTTTATGCGCAATTTCCCCTAATATATGCATGTTTTTACCTGTTGCTTTTGGCATCGCAAAACCCAGAATGAAATGTGAATTTGAGAGGAAAATTGCCTTTTGGTTTGTATGCTGGTTGGGAAAAAATATGAATTAGATCATTGCTCATAAAGATGCAAAAAAAAAATTGAATTTCCCACCCTCATCTATGGGGCGGAGAGTTGCAGGTATTTATTTATTTATTTTATTTATAAAATTTATATACCACCTTTCATCCAAGGATCACAGGGTGGTTTATAGGATTTGACCAAGTCACCCTCTGAACAAGAGAGGAAGCTCACCAATGATTTACCTCACATCCTGAAGCTGTTAAGAATTAGAACATCAGTTTCCACTCAGCAAGGGAACGGATGTGTGTCAATCTAAATGGCATGAGGCAGAACCACCGACCTGGCAAGTTACAAATTATACTCTTAGGCAGTGGTAAGAAATATCCTGTGTGCTGCGGAATCCTGGGTTTTCACAGAAGCTTTTCAGGGATTCCTCAAATGAGTCCAGGAACTCATTTCCAATAAATACAGTGGTGCCTCGCAAGACGAAATTAATTCGTTCCTTGAGTTTTGTCGTCTTGCGATTTTTTTCGTCTTGCGAAGCACGGTGTCGGAAAAGTTTTGGAAAAGCTTCAAAAATCACCAAAGTCTTCAAAAACCTCAAAAAAGGCTACCACACTGCGTGCTATGAGTTGCTCCTCGAAGTCAAGTCGCAACTGTATTAACGGTGTTAAGAAAAAGGAAACAAACTTGCAAGACGTTTCCGTCTTGCGAAGCCAGCCCATAGGGAAAATCGTCTTGCGAAGCAGCTCAAAAAACAAAAAACCCTTTCGTCTAGCGAGTTTTCCGTCTTGCGAGGCATTCGTCTTGCGAGGTACCACTGTAATCATGGTAGCACTTGAAGACCTCCTATGGGAGATGCTATTAACCCAAGTCAACATGTAAACAATACCAGGGGTCAGCAAACTTTTTCATCAGGAGGCCGGTCCACTGTCCCTAAGACCTTGTGGGGGCTGGACTATATTTTGAAAAATATAAATACCCTACAAGCCGGTCCTGCAGCTGCCTCCAGACCTGGAGGAGGAATGCACTCTGCACACACTCAGGATCGCGTCTCGGCACTGCCCACTCACCAGCGTTGTTGACAAGCAGCAGCACTCCCAGGCGGCGTGCACCACATGCTGCAGTCCATCATCTGAGGCCAGGTCAGTGGGCAGGCTGCGTACGTGGCACGCTGGGCAGGCAGTGCTCAGCTCACCCTCCAGCTGCTCCAGCGTGGCCGCCAAGCTCACCACCACCAGCAGTGCTGAGCCGGGCGCCAAGCTTAGGGCCAGAAGGTGTGCCAAGCTCTGGCTGAAGACCCATGATGCGCCCATCATGATGCCCATGGCATGGCCCAGACCCACTGCCCACCCAACGGCCTCTCCATCCATGGCTGCGGCAGGTTTACCAGAAGCTGTGTCAGTGTCGCAGAAGTCAGTCCCTGTGCTGCAAGGTGTCCACAGCAGGCGGGGACTGACTGAGCGGGTGGCAGCGTCCGCAGTCGGGATTATGAGCCTGGGGGGCTGCTTCCGGCCCCCATCCGTAGTTTGCCAACCCCTGCCCCAGACCCTCCAAGGGTGAATCTACACTGGTCAGTTATAACATTAAAAATGCATTATAAAAGTGTGACACCAGAAGGCGCTGCAGAGCAGCAATCTATCAGCAATGGGAAATTGCACTGAGAGCTATATAACGGGTTTTTTTTATTATACTTTAATAGCGTTTTTACAGATCAGTGTAGATCCATCCCAAGTGTCCCTATTTTCCAGGCACAGTCCCGGATTTAAAGAAGCTGTTCCGGTTTCTGGTTTGATCCTGGAATCCCCTGCTTTTACTTAGGAACATTCCTATTTTCATCGGAGAAATGTTGGAGGGTCTGCGATCCTGGTACAAGGCACGTTCCAATGATCAATATTCAATTACAGTGTGATCCTAAGCATTCAATTCAATTCACTTAGACCATCCATTTAAAGCACCATGATACCACTTTAAACAGTCATGGATTCCCCTAAAGAATTATGGAAAGTGGAGTTTGTTGTTGTTGTTGTTTAGTCGTTTAGTCATGTCCGACTCTTCGTGACCCCATGGACCAGAGCACGCCAGGCACTCCTGTCTTCCACTGCCTCCCGCGGTTTGGTCAAACTCATGTTGGTAGCTTTAAGAACACTGACCAACCATCTCGTCCTCTGTCGTCCCCTTCTCCTTGTGCCCTCCATCTTTCCCAACATCAGGGTCTTTTCCAGGGAGTCTTCTCTTCTCATGAGGTGGCCAAAGTATTGGAGCCTCAGCTTCACAATCCGTCCTTCCAGTGAGCACTCAGGGCTGATTTCCTTCAGAATGGATCGGTTTGATCTTCTTGCAGTCCATGGGACTCTCAAGAGTCTCCTCCAGCACCATAATTCAAAAGCATCAATTCTTCGGCGATCAGCCTTCTTTATGGTCCAGCTCTCACTTCCATACATCACTACAGGGAAAACCTTTGTTGGCAAGGTGATGTCTCTGCTTTTTAAGATGCTGTCTTAAGATGCTGGGTTGTTAAGAGACCCCCTATTCCCCTCTGAAAACTCCAGTTTCCAAAGTGGTATTAACTAGCAACTCCTCTTTCAAAAAAAAACCCTGGGAACTGTAGCTCTGGAAAAGGAACAACTTCTCGCACACTTAACAAACTACAGATCCCAGAATTCTTTGGCGGAAGCCATGGCGATTAAAGCAGTATACATGTCCTTTAAATGTGGCCTTCCTCTTGAGTTAAGTACATTTAGGTCCACAGTCTTAATTGATTTCCCACAGGTTTTTTTAGGCCTTTTCCTGTTGCTCCTTAATCTTTAGCTGGAACCTGCCGTTTCTCTCATTTAAGATCACCCCCCCCTTTCTGTCCCTGTGGTGGAAGACCAAGGGCAAAGGGGGAAAACAATCATTTAAAAGCAAAGACCCCCCCCCCCCGGTTGGCGTTCTGCTGGCTTTCGATGACACAGAAATGAATAGTGTCCCTGCCACCTGTTAGTACCTATTAGAAAAAGGCTGTGTACCACTAATCTGTGATCATGAAAAGGCCATCTGCTAATGCCCAAAGGTCATTAAGATACTAGCCATGTTTACTCGGCTCTTATTGGCGCGAGCTGCGGTTTCTGAGGGGGAAAGGTGTCTCGAGAGGCTATTAGGTGGCGCCCGCTCCCCTGCCATGAACATTAAAGGCTTGTCAGCATTTTCTGTGGCTTCCGAGTTCTCCTTATGCTGGTGTTCAGCAGACAATCTGAGCCCAGGGAGGAGCGTGGCCTGCAAGCTTGCATTGCTCTTGGAGGGCGGGATAATAATAATAATAATAATAATAATAATAATAATAATAATAATTTATTATTTATACCCCGCCCATCTGGCTAGGCTTCCCCAGCCACTCTGGGCAGCTTCCAACACAATATTGTTGTTGTTGTTGTTTAGTCGTTTAGTCGTGTCCAACTCTTCGTGACCCCATGGACCAGAGCATGCCAGGCACATCTGTCCTCCACTACCTCCCGCAGTTTGGTCAAACTCATGCTGGTAACCTCGAAAACACTATCCAACCATCTCGTAACACAATATTAAAATACAGTAATGCATCAAACATTATAAGCTTCCCTAAACAGGGCTGCCTTCAGATGTCTTTTAAAAGTCTGGTAGTTGTTCTCTTTGACATCTGGTGGGAGGGCATTCCACAGGGCGGGTGCCGCTACCGAGAAGGCCCTCTGCCTGGTTCCGTATAACTTGGCTTCTCGCAGTGAGGGAACCGCCAGAAGGCCCTTGGCCCTGGACGTCAGTGTCCGGGTAGAACGATGGGGGATCCAGTTCAAATAATCCAGACAAGACCCCCAGATTCTCCGAGTGCCCCTATTTTCCAGGGAAAGCCCCATATTTAAAGAAGCCGCCACAGTTTCTGATTTGATCCCAGAATGTCCCGCTTTTCCTCAGGACACCCCTATTTTCGTCAGGTATAGAGATATGTGACCCCCGAGCCATGCAACTATGCAACTTTTAGAAGACATCTGAAGGCAGCCCTGTATATGGATGTTTAATATTTATTATGCTTTTATATGTGGGACGCGGGTGGCGCTGTGGGTAAAAGCCTCAGTGCCTAGGGCTTGCCGATCGAAAGGTCAGCGGTTCGAATCCCCGCGGTGGGGTGCGCTCCTGTTGTTCAGTCCCAGCGCCTGCCAACCTAGCAGTTCGAAAGCACTCCCGGGTGCAAGTAGATAAATAGGGACCGCGTACTAGCGGGAAGGTAAACGGCGTTCCGTGTGCGGCTCTGGCTCGTCAGATGCAGCTTGTCACACTGGCCACGTGACCCGGAAGTGTCTCCGGACAGCGCTGGCCCCCGGCCTCTTGAGTGAGATGGGCGCACAACCCTAGAGTCTGGCCCGTACGGGCAGGGGTACCTTTACCTTTACCTTTATGCTTTTATATATGTTGGAAGCCGCCCAGAGTGGCTGGGGTAACCCAGTCCGATGGATGGGGTATAAATAATAAGACTGTTGTTGTTGTTGTTGCTGCTGCTGTTGTTGAATAGGACATCCCTATTTTCATCGGTTTCTATAGTTTCTATAGTTTGATAATAGTGCAGGGAGTTATTCGGAGACCTTAATTCCTTTTACAGAGCTACAGTTCCCAGATTTATGGGAAGGAGGGTTGATTGTGAAATCACTTGTAGCTCTATGAGGGGAATAGGGGTCTCCTAACAATTCTCAGCACCCATAACGAACTACAGTTCCCAGGATCCTTTGCAGGAAGCCATGACTCTTAAAGTTGTATCATAGCGCTTTGAATATATGGTGTGGGTATGGCCTAAACCTCTCCTCTCCTGTGAGTGGACAATTGGAACATTTCGTCAAAATGTGATCACAGACATTGGAATCAACATGTGCTATACCTCCCTAGTTTTATGCATTTTAGAAATGGCATGATTTTTAATTAATGACGTTATCTGCCTTGAACATTTCTGCATAGAGCACAACAATCTCACAACAAACAAATTCTAAATTCTTGCTTTAAAAACAACAACAACAACCAATCAGTGTTGGATTCCTGGCTTGTGTGAAAATGACAGTCATGGGTAGATCCAAGAGACTCGGGCCATGGATGCAGCTGTTAATGATAAACGTCTTTCGGGAATTTGGGTAGCATATTCCAAAAGGATTAGTAAGCATAGCTGATTCTCAATGCATTTTATTATTTATTTATTTCTATACTGTCTAATGCCCAAATAGGTTTCTGTTATGTACTGCGTTGAATAGGATCCAAAATGCAGCAGTCTGATTGGTCCTAGAACAATAGGATTCAGAATGCAGCAGTCTGATTGGTCCTAGAACAATGCAGCAGTATGATTGGTCCGCAGGAACCACCCAATGCAGCTCCAGGTGGAAGTGAATCCACAACCTGATTGGCCTACAGGAGAATCCCGGAATTAGTCAATCACGTGCAGCTCATTGTGTAAATAATGTATATAAAGCAGATATTGTGGGGGAACTTCCATTCCTCCTCACCACAATGAGCTGAATAAAGAGCATGAAATCCACTCTTGACTCTGAGTATATTTCAGTTTCCATGGGGTTTATAGGCATAAAAACCCAATTATAGAAACATCATAGTAGAGTTACCCATAATTAAAGTAGGTGACCAAACACTCCCATTAAATAAAAGAAAGCAAAACAGGAGACTCCATCCAAGAGATCAAGGGAATGCCTGCACAAGCAGATGCGACTGTAGAAGCCGATGGTATGCCAATGCAGATGGGGCCTCTCATATTTCAACAGGGAGTGTATTCTATTATACTGGTGCTAGTAATGAGAAAACCTGCATGCTCACCACAAGCTGATACTCATAGCAAACCCCCCCCCCTTTATCTTAACACTCTTACCAGGTAACGGACATAAGTTCTATGCAAACCATGGAGGCTGGAGCTAGGGTCTTTGCGTGGCAAGTTCCCGACCTCTCCAGGCGGAAATAATGACACATGACAGAATTATTAAGGTTAATGGGCTAAAAAAGGCCACAACTTTATTGGTTACAGGTGATGAGTGGTATTGGCATAGGCACTGGATCTAACAGACTATATCTGACTCCAGCCCATCTGCTTGAAGTCTGGGAAGGGTTAACACCAGTAGGGGGAGTCCTGCTGATGCACATCAACTAGAAGCTCCCCTGGGGGTCACCAATAGGGGGCGTGCCTTAGGCCCTAACCTCCCTAGGCTTTGGACAGGGCCACGCCCCCGGAATCCTTTAATGGACTACCCTTCAAAATGTGGGGCAGGTGATGGTGCTACCTCCCCTCTTCCATCTACAGAAGTATACCAATGCCTAACCTCCAATATCCAGAAAGTTGTGACAATTTGCTATGAGGTAGGCGAAAACCAAGTGGCTGGTGCCAATTTGCCAGGTGGAAAAATTCCTACCAGGCCCCTCAATGGCGACCAACAGAGGTCCATAGCAAGGTCAAAGGAATCAAACCTTAAAGGGTGGGAGGGTGGGAAAACCGGAGCAGCTGGCGAACGGACAAAGAGGGAGATCCCTGGCTACGTCCTGCCTTTAAGGGGCAGGCCACACCCCCGGAGCAACCTGATTGGCCGGTTGGAGGGTGATGCAGCTGGGAGTCCCCCAATCGTGCAGGGGCTGGCCTCCCACCCCCCGGGCACGTGGAGGGGCCGTGAAGCCTGCAACCCTACCTCCTCTCTAAGGTGGAAGTGGCTTTATCGACACACTTCAGAATGCCTCTGACTCTTTTTTTTAGGTTATCTGGGGAAGTTTATTTCCCTGATCTTCAGCTGACGAGTACCCAACCAGAACTGGATCTTACCCACATTTAAAATGGGTCTCACTAGCAGCAGCATCACCAGAGTGTCTTTATTTGTTGTTGCAAAATATTTTCCAAATGAGAAGAGCGAAAATAGGAACAGCTGTAAGGAAGAGAGAAAGATATATCTCTACAGTGTGTGTGTGTGTGTGTGTGTGTGTGTGTGTGTGTGTGTGTGAGAGAGAGAGAGAGAGAGAGAGAGAGAGTGTTAAAAGTGGCTCCCAGGTTGCTAATTGGGGTTAAAGGTGTCTCCTCCAAGGTCTGAAAGGTTGAAGACCACTGGCTTAGACCAGGCATTAAAATATTGTAATGACTGCATAGTAATGCAGCCTTTTGAAGGGGGAAAACATACAGTACTGATGTGTGTGCACCCTGCTGTGATTCCTCCAGACCTTCTTCCAAGTAAGCTCATTCTCCCCCTTCAATAAAAAGAGAACGTGACAGCCGAACAGGTAGTTAAAACGACCTCTGCTAATTGTAAACAGGTGTCTTCTACAACTATTGTTTGCTGGGAAACTGGGTGGGGTGCTGGGGGGTGGGAAGAGAACTTGGCCCTAGAAATCTAGGGGTCTGTAGGCAGGCTTGTTTGTTGCATGGCAAGACCCTCAAGCCGACCCCCCATTAGGGTAAATAAATTCACACAGACACGGATATTTTGTTTAAGGTTTCTGGGGGGAAACTTGGCCACAACTTTATTGATTACAGGAATGAAAGCGGTATTGGCTTAGGCATTGGCAAGACCATATCTGACTCCTGCCCCCTTTGCAGGAAGTCTGTAAGGGTAAACCACCCAAAGGGAAACTGCTTTGGGAGAAGAGAAGAAGAGAGAGTTTTGGATTTGATATCCTGCTTTATCACTACCTGAAGGAGTCTCAAAGCGGCTAACATTCTCCTTTCCCTTCCTCCCCCACAACAAACACTCTGTGAAGTGAGTGGGGCTGAGAGACTTCAGAGAAGTGTGATTAGCCCAAGGTCACCCAGCAGCTGCATGTGGAGGAGCGGAGACGCGAACCCAGTTCCCCAGATTACAAATCTACCGCTCTTAACCACTACACCACACTGGAGAACCCGCCTGCATCTCCCCTGGTGTTCCCAGAGGCCTGGCATGGCCCTCATCCTTCAAGCAGACTTCGGACAGGAACCAGGCCCCGGCTTCCTTTAACGGAATACCCTTGACACTGGAGGGGCAGGCGATGGCTGACCTCCCCTCCCCCATTCACCATAAGCCAATGCCTAACCGCCAAACCTTACAAAGTTGTGACGATTGCTAAGAGGTAGGCAAAAACCAAGTGGCCCGTGCCAGTTTGCCAAATGGAAAAAATTCCTACCCGGCCCCCAACTCAAGCCGGGCAACCAACCGAAGTCCAAAGCAAGGCCAAAGGATCTAAATTAAAGGGAGGGTGGGCGGGTGTTTGGTAGCACGAAGCATGAGCCAAGCACACGTCGCGCTGCCGCTTTTATACTTTCCCCCACTATCACCCTTTGACATGGTTGGGCAATAGACCTGGGTGACCGTGGTGCCACCCCCCCCCCCCCGGTGTGAGGGAGATAGCTCCACCCATGCCAGGGTGGGGGGAACCAGGTTGAGAGCCTGCCCTCAGCCAGGACCATCTATTAAGATGATCCCATTTGCAAGAGAGAATTGGTAATGCAAATCATCCTCATCCCACAAGAAGCAGTGATGGCCACCAACTTGGACGGCGGTAAATGAGGTATGCAGGCATCCTAACATGCACCCAAAGGAGTACAGTGGTACCTCAGGTTACATACACTTCGGGTTACAGACTCCGCTAACCCAGAAATAGTGCTTCAGGTTAAGAACTTTGCTTCAGGATGAGAACAGAAATCGGGCTCCGGCGGCCCGGCGGCAGTGGGAGGCCCCATTAGCTAAAGTGGTGCTTCAGGTTAAGAACAGTTTCAGGTTAAGTACGGACCTCCGGAACGAATTAAGTACTTAACCCGAGGTACCACTGTACAGGGAGGGAACCAGCCTGACGTCAACAGCTGGGCAGTTCCGAAGTGTAGGCGCTAAAAGGTCAATTTCTTACAAATGCGGAATAAGCCTTAAGTAGCCTCTGTGACAATGCCAGTTCCTCAGATTGAAGCCATATATGGGGCAAGGCAAGTAAACTGGTCTCAAGCTTGCAAGAGCCAGTCGCACAGTTAACATCTCATTTGGACACAAAAGACTGACCTGTGAAGGAGAGAGTTCGCGGTACAAATCTCATCTCTGCTGTGAAAAAATGGTTGTCAAGTACTTGCAGATTACTATACTATACTATACTGTATTTTATGCTGTTTTTTGTTGCATCAATTAAGTGTTTTAAATTTGTTGTTAGCCGCCCTGAGCCCGGTTTTCTGAACTGGGAAGGGCAGGGTAAAAATAAATAAATTTATTATTATTATTATTATTATTATTATTATTATTATTATTATTATTCTATTCTATTCTGTTCTATTCTATACTGTATTTTATGCTGTTTTTTGTTGCATCAATTAAGTGTTTTAAATTTCTTGTTAGCTGCCCTGAGCCCGGTTTTCTGAACCGGGAAGGGCAGGGTAAAAATAAATTATTATTATTATTAGTAGTAGTAGTAGTAGTAGTATTCTATTCTATTCTATTCTATTCTATTCTATTCTATTCTATTCTATTCTATTCTATTCTATTTAGCATTACAGTACAAGACATTTTCAGAATTGGCTTTCCTAAAGCAGCTTATGTACTTTTTCATCAAACATAGATTTACCAAGCTAAATGTTTTCCAATCGCAAAAATAATTTAATTCCTCACACCCAAAAAGATATTTTAAGACCCCCTCCACTGAAGAAATTTGCAAAAGTTTTCAATCCCCCAAATGACACTCCTTATTACAACAACCCTGTAATGTGGGACATTATCACCATGCCAGAGTTACAGGAGGAAGGGATGAGGCTGAGACTGAATTGCTGTTCTTCATGGCAGAGGCAAGATCTGATCTCTCTCTCTCTCTCTCTCTCTCTCTCTCTCTCTCTCTCTCTCTCTCTCTCTCTTTGAGATGAGATCCCTTCTCTCACTGATGTACTTTGGATTCAACTCTGCTGGGTCCTAGATAAACTTGTTGGTAGCTCCTACGGCTTGCAAACAGTGTTCGCGTTGTAAACAATGTTCACAGCTTTGCTACCTAGGATCGCACATGGAGATGGCATAGGTGCTTCAGCGGGAGAAAGAAATTGGTTAACTGGAAAGAGCAGCAAAGTCCGTATAGATTTGCCACCCATTTCAGAGGAGAGAAATCACTTCTAGGCTGACTTGAGGTCAGGAGTGGGACTATTGCTTTTCAATGTGCTTATTAATGACCTTTGAGCCTGGCTTTGCCTAGGGAGGGACGAAATTTTGCTGGTGACAATAAAATTGGAAACATTAAGCTACTCAATTGATCAAGAGATATGACAGGGCTTTGCTGCAAAAGGGAAGCTGAGGATGCTTTTGAGGAGAGGGGGGGCAAGTTTCTTCAGGTGAGGACTGCAGAATGGTCCAGTACGAAGGAAATGACTCTGATTTCACAAAAAAGCATGCAAAAAAGAGCTGAAGTGAATTTTCCCCATGTATTTCCTCCACACAAAAAATATACGTTGTCCCCTGAGAGTAGTGGCTGAAGAGGGAGCTTGAATTGGAGGTACAAATCTATTGGCAGAAGGCTCTTTGTCAGGGACGCACAATGTCTGACCCTCAGCACTCTCCTGAGGCCACACACCCTGCTTCACACACACCCGAGCAGGGCCGGCCCTCCCGTGAGACAATATGAGGAAGAAAATTCTGGGGGTTACGTGGAAGGTGGCTAGGAACGCAAAGAAGAAGCAGGTTGATTTTTTCTTCCTTTCTCATAAGACTAGAACTTCTGAAGCTGAATGCTGGGAGATTCGGGGCAGGCAACAACAGGAAGTAATAATAATAATAATTTATTATTTGTACCCCGCCCATCTGGCTGGGTTTCCCCAGCCACTCTGGGCGGCTTCCACAGAGACCAAAAATACACTAAAATGTCACACATTAAAAACTTCCCTGAACAGGGCTGCCTTAAGATGTCTTCTGAGTGACAGGTAGTTGTTTACCTCTTTGACATCTGGTGGGAGGGTGTTCCACAGGGCGGGTGCCACTACCGAGAAGGCCCTCTGCCTGGTTCCCTCTAACTTGGCTTCTTGCAATGAGGGAACCGCCAGAAGGCCCTCGGCGCTGGACCTCAGCGTCCGGGCAGAATGATGGGGGTGGAGACGCTCCTTCAGGTATACTGGGCCGAGGCCATTTAGGGCTTTAAAGGTCAACACCAACAGTACTTTTTCATGCAGCACATCGTTAGCCTATGGAACCGCCTCCCACAAGAGGCAGTGATAGATACCATCTTGAAGGCTGATGTTGTCTGTGAATTGTCAAAACAGTATTGAGGGGTGGGTGAGAGACTGTATCCATTCAACTGTACTAGTGGAATTTCAGTTCGCTGACCCAATTTAGTTCGCTGACTGATTTACTTCTGCCGTTTTGTGAAAGGTATTTAAAGTGCGAAATCAAGATACTGGAACCTTCTCTTTGCCACTAGCGAATGCCACAAAAGTTTGGTCTGAAAAATTAGCTTGCAAGAATCGCACAGAACAATGAAAAATCTATCACGATGCGTCTTTTGGAGCTGAAATAAAAAGTGCGAGAGGATTGTTTTGTTTAGCATTTGATTTGGAAATGATGTATGAGTACATCATAAAACACTTATATTAAAAAAAGAAAACAATTTCTCTGAATCCAGCAAACATATATATTGTGCTGCCTTATCATTCAGTCATTTTAGAGTGAAAGTTTTTTTTATATATATAAAAAAAAAAATCCAGTCTTGGGTTTTATATCATGTTGCTGATATATTCTTCTAATACTTTTATTTAAAAGGCCTATTATTCAGCACTGTGTATCAAGCTATTCATTTTGGTGCTGAAAGTGGAACTGTTTCAAGTAGCGTTTGCTTTTGCTGTGGGTACCTGCACTTTGCTGAAAAGCTCTAATTTCACCCATACAAATGATGGACTTCTATCATTCATTGGGTTCCTTTCATACATATTTATATCTGCTCCCAAACTTTGCTGCTCTGCTGTGATGGTGAAAAGTCCTGGCAGTTCCTAGTAAAACAATCTTCATCTGAATACGCTGAGGATCCCAGGAATCATAGCTATGTTTGAGGTCCTCTTCAAAATGGGTGCTTTATTAAAGGTGCAGGGACGTGGGTGGCGCTGTGGTCTAAACCACTGAGCCTCTTGGGCTTGCTGATCAGAAGGCCGGCTGTTCAAATCCCCGCAAGGGAGTGAGCTCCCATTGCTCTGCCCCAGCTCCTGCCTAGCAGTTTGAAAGCACACCAGTGCAGGTAGATAAATAGGTACCACTGCAGCGGGAAGGTAAACGGCGTTTCCATGTGCTCTTGTTTCTATCATGGTGTCCCGTTGCGCCAGAAGCGGTTTAATCCTGCTGGCTACATGACCCGGAAAGCTGTCTGTGGACAAACGCTGGCTCCCTTAGCCTGAAAGCCAAATGAGCGCCGCAACCCCATACCTTTTACCTTCCCGCTGGAGCAATACCCTTTGACTGGACTTAACCAGCCAGGGGTCCTTTACCTTTTTTACCTGCCAGAGGGGCATCCTGAAACAGAGGCTACATTGCCCAGGCAGTTTATTGCATTTCCCCACAGTTTCCCTGTTAATTTCACCATTATATTTCATAGAATCTCAGAATCTCAACTAAAGCATCCACGACAGATGGCCATCCAGCCTCTGCTTAAATACCTCCAGGAGAAGTCCTCTCCACTGTTAAACTTGCCATCAGAAAGTTCCACCTTCGGCCAATTGGTGTCAAAGAAGGATAGAACTTTCTTTATGTATGCTACAACAGCAGCAAGAATACTTATCGCAAAGTATTGGAAGACACAAGATCTACCCACCCTGGAAGAATGGCAGATGAAGGTGATGGACTGGCGGAAATGACCGGCAGAATCCGAGACCAGGGAGAAGAGTCGGTGGAAGAAGATTGGAAGAAATTTAAAGACTATTTACAGAAATATTGCAAAATTAATGAATGTTAGAATGATGTCGGAATGAAGTTAAGTGGTTTTTAGCAGCAATGTTATAAAGTAATATGTAAAAACGGATTGTTAACAGGTGATAATCTAAAGTTGTAATATATTAAGATAAAGGATTAAGATAAAAACAAAGAGGGAAAGGATTTGCTTCATTAACTAATTGAACTGGAATACAAAAAAGGGAGGTGTGAGGAGGTCAGGGAAACAAGCAAACGAAATACAAGATATGGAAAGATTGATTTGTTTTTAACTGTTTTTATTTTTCTGTACTTTGTATTTTCTTTTTTCTTTTTTTCCCCTTTTTCTTATTTTTGTAACATTTTGAAACTTTAACAAATATCTTTAAAAAAAAAAACAAAAAACAGAAAGTTCCACCTGATGTTCAGTTGGAATCATCTCCTGGTGGCCAGTTCAATATCTTTCACCCTTTGGGAACTGATGCGTATCTGGAGATGGAAAAGACACTCAAGGTTCCATAAATCACAAATTAAGAGTGGAATCAGTTACTTGTGAAATATTTACTACGTAAACTCTGGAACTCTCTGCCTCTTGACACCAAGCAGGTGCCTTCACTGTGCCCTTTTTGATGCCTTGTTAAAAACATTTTTGTTTAGACCAGCCTATCTAGGAATGTAGAATATTTCAAAGAGTTGTTTCATTCTCTTCTGAAAGCGCTCTGAAAACTCGTTTGTTTTTTACAATCAAGTGCTGAATAAATTTCATGAAATAACAATAATAAAAAGACTGTGCATGTTTAGAGATGGGTGCACTGGTAAAATATGCAGTAAAAAGGTAAAAGGACCCCTGACCATTAGGTCCAGTCGTGGCCGACTCTGGGGTTGCGGCGCTCATCTCACTTTATTGGCCGAGGGAGCTGGCATACAGCTTCCGGGTCATGTGGCCAGCATGACTAAGCCGCTTCTGGCGAACCAGAGCAGCGCACGGAAACACCGTTTACCTTCCCGCTGGAGCAATACCTATTTATCTACTTGCACTTTGACATGCTTTCAAACTGCTAGGTTGGCAGGAGCAGGGGCCGAGCAACGGGAGCTCACCCCGTTGCAGGGATATTCGAACCGCCGACCTTCTGATCAGCAAGTTCTAGGTTCTGTGGTTTAACCCACAGCGCCACCCGTGTCCCTAAAATATGCAGTAGGTGATTGCAACTGATTTCATCTCTTGACCTCCCCCATCCTGCCCAGAATCACCTTTTAAACTAAATTGCAAAAATAATGACAGTATTTTTTTTTTAAAAAAACCACTTTTTGATGATATCCAGATCTTCCGATGCCTCTCTCGGCCTGCCACATGATTGGACAGACCTTAGTCAGAGGTGGAAGGCAGAGGGAGAGGGAACTTAGTATAAAGCTATCTCCATCCTTTTCTTCCCAGCTATTGATCATTCTTTTGATGCAGTCCCAATCAACACCTTGTTATAGATGAGGCCATTGAGTGGAAGAGACTTAATAAATCTTCAACCTCTTATCACAATGGCAAACGGAAATCCATTCATAGCTGAAGCGTTGGTAAATGGGCAAAGGAATTATGAAACTATTATAATGCACCTGGGAAATAGGAATATAGTTTACAGTGCGGGAGACCATTGATTCATCTAACCCAAACTTGGGTTTCCAGCTGTTTTTGGACTACAGTTCCCATCATCCCTGACCACTGGTCCTAATAGCTAGGGATGATGGGAGTTGTAGTCCAAAAACAGCTGGACACCCAAGTTTGGGGCACAAGCTCATCCCAGCCCGCCCAGGAGTCACTGGCGATCGAACCTGTTACCTTCTCCATACAAAATAGATGCTCTACCATTATACAACGGCCCTTCCCCAGAAATACATCTTTGCATGAAGTTGCATCACTGGGAATAAGTCATCTGCGTGTTTAGACCCAGAAACCTCCCCCCCCCCCCTAAACAAATTAACACATGACTCAAAATTTTGGTTTGGTTTTTGGCAGAATTTAGGCCACAACTTTATTGATTACAGAAAGTGACTGGTTGCATAGGCTCTGGTTCGACTAGCTCCCTGCCATGCAGGTAGCGCTGACCCAGGGTTCCAGCATAGGTCAGACAAGGGTGAACACCTGGATAAGCGGAAAGCCAGGAACAGGCTAACTCTGCCACCCAGGTGTCCCCCTGGACTCAGGCATGGGCTCACAGGGGTCGACCAAACCATTGGATTCCTTTAATGGAATACCCTTCACATAGGGATGGTGAGAGTGTTCTCCCATCCCTATCACTTGAACCAGAACCTATCCACAACCTTACAAGTTGTGACGATTTGCTACGTGGCAGGCAAAGCCCAAATGGCAACAGCCAATCAGCAAAGTGGGAAAAATTCCTGCCATGCCCCTGTCCCAACGACAGACGACACACGACGGCATAGCAAGGTCAAGCACAAGAAGCCCTAAAAGTAGGGAGAGGTGGTGGGTGTTCCGAATGCACGCGCTGAAAGAGGAAGCTCTGGGTCACGTGCATAGGCATAAATAGGTCCCCTGAACTGTTTTGGATTGCATCCCATTGGCCAGATTGTACCCAGCTTCGAGGGACCTACCAATTGGGTGTTGTGACTTACCAAATGTTCCCTCCTACAACACAGGGTGTCGGTTGTCCAGGTCCAAGCCCAATTTGTGGCCACAGGAGGTCAAATCCCATGGACAATTGGGAGTACAGCAGGAATGCCCTCTCCCAAATGGTCCTCATAATCTGGATTGTGCATTATCTGGCTCTACGAAGAGCAAATGGATATTCTGGGAGTACTCCTATTCAGCATCCACATTTGAAAACCAAAGATGCTGCTGTAGCTGTCAGAATCGGGCAGTACCTGACATCAGAAAGTATTTGACAAGATTCAACTGCTGAAATAAAGTAGATGTCAGCGCATGACAGCATCAGATATGTAGCATTCAGCATTTCACATTACGTGACAGAGGACAGGCGGTAGAAATCAGGATTTGACAGATTTGGAATGCTGATGCAATAGAAGTGACTGGACTCAACGCTGATTTCATTCATTCACCTCAATCGCAATTGCAAATCGCAAAAAATTGCAAATTTGCAATCGCAAAAATTTGACGTCAGATTACAACTTTGGTATTGGATTGTCAGAATTCAGTGTCAAATTTCACCCGCAGAATCCCAATTTGAAAATTTGCTTGAATTTGAAATGTGCGGCATTTTCAGTCTGGCTCTGATGCAAAAATACTTTGGGTTGCCCATTGCATTTCTTGTGTGTACTGAGCATGCATGTGCAAATAATGTATATCTGAGCAGTTGACATTTGAATGCTGTTTACACTATTCCATCTTCTGGTGGATGTGCAGAGGAGAGTGACTAAGATAAACAAGCGTCTGGAAAGGTTGAAGGATCTGAGTATGTTCAGCCTGGAAAAGAGGAGACTGAGAAGACACATGATAGCCATCTTCAGATATCTCAGGGGCTTCCACATGGAAGAGGGAACAAGCTCGTTTTCTCCTTGTTTAGAAAGTAGGACCCGAAGCAGTAGATTCAAGCTACAAGGAAGGACATTCCAAGTGAACATCATAAATAACTTTCTGATGGTAAGAGCTGTTCATCAGTGGAACGGTCTCCCTTGGGAGGTTGTGGACTCTCCTTCCTTGGAGGTTTTTAAGCTGAGGTTGGATAGCCATCTATCATGAATGCTTTAGTTGAGATTCCATGTACACACATGACATAACCGGCTGTACTTTTGAATAAATAAGGTATACTATTCATTGTATCAAATTGTAGATCTCAACGGAAGTCTCATAAAGTTAAACAAAAAAAGCAGAAGACCCAGTGGATCAGATCATTCTGTAGTCAGTTCATGCATAAGGTCCATACATATATAAGTATCTATTCCACCTGTCTGTTAATAGAGTCCAATAATCCACATGAAGGGTTGTTACAGTTTCACAGAATCCTTTCACAGAGTCAAAGACAAGGATTTCCAGAATATTAGCCTTGTTTCCCCATCCTAGGCTTCATCAGTAGAACATAGAATCATAGAATCATAGAGTTGGAATAGACCACAAGGGCCATCGAGTCCAACCCCCTGCCAAGCAGGAAACACCATCAGAGCACTCCTGACATATGGTTGTCAAGCCTCTGCTTAAAGACCTCCAAAGAAGGAGACTCCACCACACTCCTTGGCAGCAAATTCCACTGTCGAACAGCTCTTACTGTCAGGAAGTTCTTCCTAATGTTTAGGTGGAATCTTCTTTCTTGTACAGGCTCTAGGTAATGCAAATGAATACAATGGTAATGCAAATGAATACAAATGTCATAATCTCACACATTTTTACAGCAAAATTAATATAAAACCATAATATCGTATATCGAAAAAACATACATTCCATATGTAATATTACAGGATAGTGGATCTTATAGCATAGTAGTGGTTGCAGTAAGCAGCGACTGTTACAAAGCAGGGTTATATGGACCGGCACAATATTGGTTTGAGTAACCATAGGTTTGTTGTTTTTCTTTTGCTTAGTTGAGATTCCTGCATTGCAGAGAGTTGCATTAGATGACTCTTGGGGTCCCTTCCAACTGTAAGATTCTATGCTTTTATGAACAGTCTATCCTCTTCAGAACACAGGTCAAAACCAGTACTTTGAAATAGGCCCAGAAACTAGCTGGTAGCCTGTGCAGTTGGACCAGGATTGGTGTAATATGCTCAAACCATCTTGTCACCTGGCCACCAAATTCTTCACCAGCTGAAGTTTCTGAACCATCTTCCTGCCACAGCGGTACCTATTTATCTACTTGTACTGGTGTGCTTTTGAACTGCTAGGTTGGCAGGAGCTGGGACAGAGCAACGGGAGCTCACCCCATTGCGTGGATTCAAACCGCCGACCTTCTGAGGCTCAGTGGTTTAGACCACAGCACCACCTGCATAGCATATCCTGGAGTACCCCCAAGCTATGTACCCACTCCTTGGCAGTGTAACCCCATCAAGAGCAGGCCACCTCCCAGTATTCTGGTCTAGGGAATTGCCCACTAACAGTGTCTCAGTCTTATCTTGAAAGACCTACCGGTCTTGAAAGACCTACATTAGCTACATTAGCTACCTTCAGAAACTAACAACTAAATGCAGCAGCTAGACTGGTGACTGGGAGTGGCCATCAGTACCATATAATACCAGCCCAAAAGGATCTTCACTGGTTCCCAGTACATTTCCAAGTACAATTCAAGTGTTTGTGCGGACTTTTAAAGCTCTACACGGCCTCAGCCCTGTAGAAGGAGCGTCTCCACCCCCATTGTTCAGCCGGGACAATGAGGTCCAGCTCCGAGGGCCTTCTGGCAGTTCTCTCACTGTGAGAAGTGAGGTTACAGGGAACCAGGCAGAGGGCCTTCTTGGCAGTGGCGCCTGCCCTGTGGAACGCCCTCCCACCAGATGTCAAAGAGAACAACTACTACCAGACTTTTAGACGACATCTGAAGGCCGCCCTGTTTAGGGAAGCTTTTAATGTTTGATGCATTACTGTATTTTAATATTGTGTTGGAAGCTGCCCAGAGTGGCTGGGGAAACCCAGCCAGATGGGTGGATTATAAATATATTATTATTATTATTATTATTATTATTATTATTATTATTATTATTATTATTATTATTATTATATCTGGATTGAGCTTCAGTTTGTTGGCTCCCTGAAACCCTGGAGGGTTGCTGCCTGCCCGCGTGGGCAATACTGAGCTCAATGAAGCAGTGGCCTGACACGGCACAAGGTGGTTTCTTAGATTCCTGCGCTCCACATTCACCTGTGCTGCAGCATCCCTGACCTGATTTTTCCTCCCAAGTGAAAAATCACTGACAACACCTCATCCCCTTTTCTGTTTCCCTTCGCTTCCCATCCAAATCCCGTTCAGATTTGGTTTGCTATTTCTATATTCCTATCTCGATTGCAAAAAAAAAAAAAAAAAGTCTGTTTAAAATAATAGCAATAATTTCCAAAGACCGCAGGATGAACAATGGCAATGGAGAAGAGAGAGAGAGAGAAAAAAAACATGAAATTAAAGCGACCCAACTTTTGTGCGCTCTTTCAAAAGAAAACGCTCTTTCGGAACGGCTCCGCCTGCATTAAACCGGTCGCGACCTCCCAGGTGTCTTGAAGGCTGAAGTGTTTCCTGGACCATTTAAAGCTACTCTGGCTGGGCTCATGTGACCCGCCTGACATTGGGAGATGGGGCTTTTAAGAACACCGCCACCTTGTCAATGGAACAGAGGTCACTAATAGCCTTGCCTTGGGCCTTCCGACGGGGTCGCATTCAGATTGCGAGCCCCTGCGCACAAAAGGAAAGAGAAAGGAGAGGAAGCCGGCCCTGGAAGGGGTGAAGGAGGAGACGGGGGTAATTATCGTTCTTCCTCTCTCTCCCCCACCCTACCATGCCCCCACCCCACTCCTCCTCATCCTTCACCCCCCCCTCTCTCCAGGCTTAGAGTTATGCTCCGTGTCACTTTGTTAATGTGCTTGCATCCAGAGAGAGACACATAATGCCCCTCTCTCCGTCCTGTTTATTAGCGAGATCCATTTGCGCCAGGGTCTCTCCTTTTATTTTATTTTTATGCCGCGACGTGAATGTGCTTTGATAGCAAATAATTACTGTGGTCCTTTTGACATGGAGAATCTACAGGCTGCCCTAGTTAAGCCAGTAATTAGCTTGTCCTCGTTCTCGCCCCCCCTTCCCTCTTATTATTAGTATTATTATTATTATTATTGAGAAAGTACAAATTATCCTTGTATGAGTACTGGCCATCAATTCCCCCCTCCTTCTCTTCGCCCATCCCTTTCCCTCTTGTGTTCTCCTTTCTCTCTCTCTCTCTCTCTCCTGTATCTCTCAGCACTTTGGATAAGCAGAATGCAGCTGCACCCGAACATGATAAAGCTCCTCCATCAAGATGATGAACAATTTGGATGAAGAGCCTTCGAGATGAAGACAAAAGCTGAAGAAGTGAAGCTGATACAACCCAAGACAGCTAAAGAATGCAGGCAGCCTGCAGATGAATAGCCCTCATTTGTGAATATACAGATTTTCCGTGATGAATAAAAACGGAGTGTAGGTCACAATAAATAAACTTTTTTCTCTTCTTCTTCTTCTTCTCTCTCCCTCCCTCCTCCCCCCCCCCGCTCCCAACCCCGCTTTAAATAATAATTCAGGTTCCCGGCACCAAACAGCTGTAAATTGAAGGTTGTGCTTAGTTTTTTGTAAGTCTCACAGGGAATAATTAAGCTAAGCTCATATTGTTTGATATATTAGGGTAATGACGAGCCGGTATAATCTAGCTTGTTCGTTATTTTCGGGGTGTTGTTTTTTAGTTTGCTGTTTGTTTTTTCATTATCTTTGCGGTTCCATTAAGATTACACGTTAAATGTAGAAAAATAACAGTTCGGAAAGCAGCGCGGTCTGCGTGCTGATGTATCTGAAATGAATTCTTAGAATATTTAATTAAAGTAGGAGCTTATTTTCTTTCTGAGGCGGGTGGTGGGAAGCTAAGGTAAAAAAAAGAGAGAGAGAGAGAAATTCACATTATCTGATGTGGCCTGACATGATCACTTTAAACCTACTGGTACTTCCTCCTCATTGGTGGAAGATAATTAGACTGGGATATCTTCATTGTCAACTGAGTCCATCATTAACCTCCCGAAACTTCCGTGTCAGTATTTCTTTGCCCCCCCCCCCCAAAAAAAAATTGAAACAAAAAAACCAGGGGGAAGTGTGATATTTTCCAAATTTTTCCAATGTGAAAGCAAATCATTCCTGAAATCTACTGTTCTGGTAATAGCAGATTTTGCAACAATCAATTCAGTTACACATATATGCCCCAAAGGAGCTGGATAATGATTTATTATTATAATCTTTGGTCTGGTATATATGGTAGATTGATTTGTCAAGCCTAGCGGGAATTCAAGAAGACCCTGGATTACCATGGATTAGCTCATCCCTGGTGTTACGTTTTGGACTTGCCAAAAATTGGCATTGCATGTTACGGCTACAATTCTGTACATCAGGGATGGGATAGCACAGTCTGTAGAGCATGAGATTCTTAATCTGAGAGTTGTGGGTTCTTGGGTAACAGATTCCTACATTGCAGGGGGTTGGATGAGATGACTCTCAGGGATCCTTACAACTGTACAATTCTGTGATTCAAGGCCCTCTTGAGTCCAAGGTCTGCATTCCCTTCTAGGCAACTTTTCTGGAGGCCGGATGCTCGTGGTGGAGCAAAACACCTGTGCTGGTCCCGTGGGTAGATCGAGAGGCGAGGTCCTGTCTGGTCCAAGGTCGAAGGAGCAATATGGAGGCAGTCCGTAAAAGCTGAGGCTGGGTGCAGGGCAGGGTTCAGGCAGGAACTGGCGACCAACAATGTTGCTTCCACAACTTGGGCCTGGGGCTGGCCGGCATTTATCTGCCCCAAGGCATAGGGCAGCCACAATCCTCAGGTGACTCACCTCTCCTGGCCTGGAGGTGAGCACTCCTCTTGTGGGAACTTAGTTCCCTCCTCCTCTCTGATGGGGCTGAGAGTGGAGCACCTGCAGGCAATGGGTCCTCCATCACCTCAGGAGCCAGAGCAGACTCAGCTGATGCCCACACCTGAGGATCCAGCACAGGTGAGGACCCTTCAGGCACATGCCCCATCCCCGGCTCAGCTGGTTCTGGAGGCGGGGAATTCTGTGCAGGCTGGGATTCCTCAGGTTCAGCATCCGACTCCGAATCCCAGGCCATCACACCACCGCTCTCTATCATCACGAGAGTTCTGATACCCATTCGAGCTGGGCAAAACCACTCATGGAGGGTGCAGAGAAAGGGAGGCAAGGGGTCTGGCCTGGGGAGAAGGGGTGTGGTCTCGGCGAGTGCCAAGGGCCAATCAGAGTTCAAGGTATCCCATACCTGCTATACACACTGACCTTGCAGTAAGCCCTTTTGAACTTAGTCATACTATTGAATAGACGTGCACACGATTGGACTGTGATGCACACAAATAAATATATAATGTATGCTCAGAGGAGATTTTCCAAACAGTGAAGTCTGCCGTTATTTGGACTCCTAGCTGAAGTGCCAGGTTGCCACTGCCAGGACTGCGGGGTTTCATTTAATCCACGTTGCCCAACTCCAATAGATGAAAGGCTCGCTGCCGCTCAGAGCATCAGGCTGTTACTACTCACTTTCAAATACCGTATTTTTTGCCCCATAAGATGCACCCGACCATAAGACGCACCTAGTTTTTAGAGGGGGAATGCAAGAAAAAAAAATCTTTAAAGGGAGCGCTGAGCCTGCCTTTCTCCCTCCTCAGAGAAAAGCCCCCAAGAGCCGCACACATGCTCCATGCGGCTCTTTAAAGGGAGCGTGGCTCTTGGGGGCTTTTCTGGGAGGTGGGGGAAGGAACAGAGCTGTGCGCTCTGTCGCTTCCCCCACCTCCCGCAAAAGCCAGGGATAGCCCCGCGAAGCCTTTGCAGGGCATGGGGTTGAAGGCTCCCTGTGCCCTGTGGAGGCTTCGCGTAAAGCTAGAACAGCTAGAGGGAGCGCTGCGCAGCGCTCCCTCTAGCTGTTCTGGCTTAGCCGTGCAGCCTGCATTCGCTCCATAAGACGCACACACACACACATTTCCCCTTACTTTTTAGGAGGGAAAAAGTGTGTCTTATAGAGCGAAAAACACGGTAACTAACTAGTATGTGAACTCATGGGTTCAACTCATGAGTCCTGCTAGCAGAAACCTGCATGAGGAATTCCCCATTCTGTGGATTTGTCCTGATTGCACACTGTCTTCTCCCCCTTTTCTTAGAATGGGATTTTCTTCATTTTTCAGGACACGGCTTTATTCAGAATTCTTACCCACAACTGCAAAGAACCGCAATACCTCAAGGACCATCTCTTCCTATGTAGGTAAAAGGTAAAGGACCCCTGGATGGTTAAGTCCTGTCAAAGGCAACTATGGGGTGCGGTGCTCATCTCTCCAGGCCGAAAGAGCTGACCCTTTTTCACAGACAGCTTTGTGGATCATGTCACAAGCATGATTAAACCACTTCTGGCGCAATGGAACACCGTGATGGAAGCCAGACCGCACGGAAACGCCATTTACCTTCCTGCCATGATGGTACCTATTTATCTACTTGCACTGGTGTGCTTTCAAACTGCTAGATTGGCAGAAGCTGGGACAGAGCAATGGGAGCTCACTCGTTCGCTATGCGAAGCAACCTGGACCCTGCGATCATCATCTAAAGCCCTTCTTCATGTGACTCCTCTGCAAGATCTCTGGAGGGTGGCAACACAAGAACAGGACTTTTCTGAAATGGTTGCCCATCTGTAGAATGCTTTCCCAAAGGAGGTTTACCTTGCACTTTCATTATACACCTTTAGGCGCCAGGCAAACATTTCCTCTGTAACCAGCTCTTTGGCTGATTGACATCCTATGCCCTTTAAAAAATTGTTGTGGAAGGAAGGGATGATTGGGTTTGTATTTTTATTATGTATTTTTGTGTTCTTTATATTGTGTTTTTATGTTGTGAACCTCCCTGGGTACAGGGTGGTAAAATGATTCTTCAACATCAACTTCGTTGGACTGGTCATGTTGTGCGGATGCCTGATTATCGTCTTCCAAAGCAACTACAGTGGTACCTCGGGTTAAGTACTTAATTTGTTCTGGAGGTCTGTTCTTAACCTGAATCAGTTCTTAACCTGAAGCACCACTTTAGCTAATGGGCCTTCCTGCTGCTGCCACGCCGCCGAAGCACGATTTCTGTTCTCATCCTGAAGCAAAGTTCTTAATCCGAGGTACTATTCTGGGTTAGCGGAGTCTGTAACCTGAAGCGTATGTAACCCAAGGTACCACTGTACTCTATTCCGAACTTAAAAATGGAAAGCGTAATGCTGGTGGTCAACAAAAGAGGTTCAAAAACTCTCTCAAAGCACATCTAAAAAAAATGTAGTACGTATAAGCACCGACAACTGGGAAATACTGGCCTGCGAGTGCTCTAATTGGAGAACAGCCTTTACCAAAGGTGTCATGGGCTTTGAAGACACTCAAACTCAGGACAAAAGGGAGAAATGCGCTAAGAGGAAGGCACGCTTGGCAAATCCACGCCGTGATCAACTCCTGCCTGGGAACCAATGTCCCCACTGTGGAAGGACGTGTGGGTCCAGAATTGGCCTCCACAGTCACTAATGGACTCACTTTTAAAACCGTGTTTATGGAAGACAATCTTAATTGGCTATGCATGATTGCCAAAGAAGAAGAATTAGAAGAAGACAAATTTTATAAACAATAATACCCAAAGATATTGGGGATTGAACCTTGGACCTTGACCATACATACCATGTGCTTCACCACTGAATTGTCCTTCCCCAGATTGGGCCCCCCTGAAAAACACAGAAGCCTTGATTGCTCAGAGAGTAGCTATGTGTGTTCATGTGTCCGCAGGTTCTGAAGAATGTTTGGTAGCCAGGGGTGGCACCAGCGCCCGTAATCCCAGTGTTCCCTCGGGTCTTCCTTTCTGCATGTGCCAGGGGACTGCCATCGGAACAGGGGAGGGAGGCAGGGGGGCCGTTGGGATACAGAGAGCCTCCGAAACTCCTGAGGAGCAGTTCCTCTTCCAGCGGTGGGAAAAGCCACACCTCCAGTGGAGAAGAGAGGGAAGGGGCCAGCCAAGCAGGGAAAGGGCTCAAGGAGGAGGCTGCTGAGAGCCCCAGCGCCTCACCTCTCCAGGCTGGCCAGGAGGGACACACGCCACTTCCGTCGCCCAGCTTGCGCAGAGGGGTGAAAAGCAAGGATGGGAGGAGGAGGCTTGGGGTGCCGAAGTTCTTATGTTGGGGGAGAAGCCGGAACGGGCCACTCCCGGATTCTGCAAGTGACTGAGACGGACATGAACTTTGTAGATCTGCACTGTAAATACAGTTTGCACAATAAAACCTGTAAAAGACAGGTCGGAGTCCTGACTGGTTTGTTGTTGTTGTTTAGTCGTTTAGTCGTGTCCGACTCTTCGTGATCCTATGGACCAGAGCATGCCAGGCACTTCTGTCCTCCACTGCCTCCCGCAGTTTGGTCAAATTCTGACTGGTTACTCATGAGCATCTGACAGCATGCTTCCATGCAACTGTCAGGGAACTGCCATCGGAGCTAGAGGCGGAGGGAGGGCTCCAGAGGGATGCCGGAGAGGGTCCCAGTAGGGAGAGAGGCAGCCCATCTACGGGGGAAGAAAATCAGCGTAACACCAGTGGAGAAGGGGGGCAGATGGGGGAATCGGAGGGGAGGCTCCAGGACTCCTCACCGGAGACCAGCGGAGAGAGTACGGGTACTCCGCTGCCCACACCCTCCCTGCGCAGGAGACTTCCACGCAGGGAGAGTAGGAGGAGACTTGGCGTCAAACAGCTTTTATGCTGGAAAAGGTTCAAGAGACGCCCACTGACGGATTCTGCCAGCGACTGAGACAGCCACGAAACTTGAGGCTCTCCAGACAGAGAGGGTTCAACCAGGCAACCTAGCCAGGAGTGGCAGCAACTTATGCATGAGCAACCCCTAGAATCATTACAGCAACAATAGCCATAGGAACATAGGAAGCTGCCTGATATTGCGTCCTGAACCAATGGCTTCAAGTTACAAGGAAGGAGATTCCGACTAAACATCAGGAAGAACTTTCTGACAGGAAGAGCTATTCGGCAGTGGAAAGGTCTCCCTCGGAAGGTGGTGGACTCTCCTTCCTTGGAGGTTTTTTGTTATGTACTGAGTTGAATAGGATCCAAACTGCAGCAGTCTGATTGGTCCTAGAACAATAGGATCCAAAAGGCAGCAGTCTGATTGGTCCTAGAACAATAGGATTCAGAATGCAGCAGTCTGATTGGTCCTAGAACAATGCAGCACTATGATTGGTTGGCAGGAACCACTCAATCATGCTCCAGATAGAAGTGAATCCACAACCTGATTGGCTTACAGTAGAATTCCGGAATTAGCCAATCATGTGCAGCCCCTTGTGTAAATAATGTATATAAAGCAGATACTTTGAGGGGACATTCATTCATTCCTCCTCACCACTATGAGCTGAATAAAGAGCATGAAATCACTTTGCGACTCTGAGTATATTTCATTTTTAAGCAGCGGTTGGACGGCCATCTGTCATGGATACTTTAGTTGAGCTTCCTGCATTGTAGCGGGTTGGACTAGATGACCCTTGGTGTACCTTCCAGCCTGACAATTCTATGATCTTGTGATTTCAGCATAAGGCAGCTTGTCTATGTGCCTCTGAAGGAAATGGCCAGACAACACCGATTCGAAGAAAAGAAAGGGGGAGCAGAGGAAAAAACAGAACAAGGACCCCCCCCCCCAGCCAGCAGCCTTGTAAAATAACTCTAAACAGTAAACCGAAAACAGTGATTACTGCTGTTGTTTATGCTGACATTAAGAAAGTCGTTAACCACCTTCCCACCGGATTATGTTCCTGTAGCCAGTGTGCCAATGAAAGGTGGAAGCTCCCCCCCCCCTTTTAACGATTCAACGTTACATCGAAATGTCACCGGTGTAGTGACATTAAAGACCCGATAACATGGGGCACGTTTTTTTTGTCTTAATATATGCTGCTTGGCACACGGATCCCATGGAAGGTGTGTGTGGGGGGGGGTTGCTTTAAGGACATAGAGCACCCTTTGTGGCCTCAGATCCCTGTATGCTCACCCTCCTTATCTCTGGCGAACCCGGGGCTCATAGCAACAGCTGAGCACGACTATAACAACCGTACTCAAGTGCATTTAAATAGGAATCCATCATTGGAAGCATGGGGGGGCGGCAAATAAAGGGCATGTTGTTCGTGATGATTATACTTCTGTAATTGACACGAGAGGCAGGGACGGCCACCAGTTTGGGTGGCTTTAAAAGAGGACTTTAAAAGTGCAGACTCGGGCTATGGGCAGGTACTAAGCAAGACAGCTATCTTCTGCTTCCAGTGTCAAAAGCTGGTGCCAAACGTATTGTTCTGCCCAGGGCCTGCTAAAGCTTGTGCCCCAAGGAGATCACTTCAGTGCTACTAACACAGGGGTTTGAAACACTCGATTGTTTATTGAAATAGACGCATCCAAGACATTAAAGCCATCCAAAACAGTGAGGGGAGAGAAACTTTCTGCTGTCCATCAGGCAATGGCTTTTTTGTTAAAATTTATTTATTTGGTTTTTCAAATTACAGTTTTTAAGACACATATCCAGCATACAACATAAAAACAAAATCCCATAGAATCTTCTGGACTTCCCTCGCCCCCTTTGTGCGTGAGCTCCCGTTGCTCGGTCCCTGCTCCTGCCAACCTAGCAGTTCGAAAGCACGTCAAAGTGCAAGTAGATAAATAGGTACCGCTCTGCCGGGAAGGTAAACGGCGTTTCCGTGCGCTGCTCTGGTTCACCAGAAGCGGCTTAGTCAAGCTGGCCACATGACCCGGAAGCTGTACGCTGGCTCCCTTGGCCAATAAAGCGAGATGAGCGCCGCAACCCCATAGTCAGCCATGACTGGACCTAATGGTCAGGGGTCCCTTTACCTTTACCTAATATCTGTGTCTTGGTGTCTTATTCTTTACAAGGGGGTGGTTACAGGGTCTCGACACGCAACATCTCGTACGGAGCTCCAACACATTCTCCACTCTTGTCCCCTATCAGGCTGAGGTCTGATATGGCAAGACCTTTAGTAACAGAGCAACATGAATGCCCCAGGTTGTTCTGCTCCTTCAAAACACTCAACGTTTGCCAAGATATATTCCACATGCAGAAAAACTCCCAAGTTCATTCCCAATAATCTCCAGATAGGGTCTTCTGCAAGGGATTCCCACAGGGCAGTGTTGAGACTGCCAGCCTTCATGTCCTATTTGCAGACATCTTTGTAACGAGGAGTTAGTCTGAATGAAGCCAGTTCCCCATAGAACACATCCTTGGTGATCGTGAGATGGCGGGACATGATTTGCTGTGTAGTTTCTGAGAGAGTTTTCCTCTATATGGTTGGTTGAATGTATCCTCGCCATGTACAAGGCTTGAACTGAGAAAAGGCAAAAGCTCTCTGTTGTTTTCTCCTAAAATTACACACGGTTTTTTTCCAGTTTCCTCAGTAAAGTATTACCAATCCTTTTCTCCCTGGACTTCGTATTTAAGTGACTTTGCAAGCAAGAAGCAGGGGGTATGTGTGTTGAGGGAAGGCAAAGGAAACTTATTTTCTTTCTTTCTTTCTTTCTTTCTTTCTTTCTTTCTTTCTTTCTTTCTTTCTTTCTTTCTTTCTTGTCTGGAAAACTGAGAAGAGTTGGAAAAATTGCCAGACCAGCCAGTAGGGAAAGGTCAAAGGGGAAGCCAGACGCCAGACACTCCCTCTTCCAACCTTAAAACTCTGGGGCCCTCAGCCTTTTAGAGGTGCATTGCAGGAAAAGCCGCTTTCTGGAATATTTCAGAGGTTTTCAGTAACATCCTGTGCCGAGCAACCTTAAACCCCAGGTAGTATTTCAGAGGAAATGGACAGCATTGACTGAAAATTAACCGCAGCAGACCCTGGGCCCAAATAAGTTCCAAGGGCTGTTTCTGAAATCAAGTGTACTCCCTAGTCTGCATTTGGAGACTTGCCTGCATTTTTAATAGGTGTGGCAGAAACAGGCCAAAAAGGAAAGGAGAGGTCGTGGAGCAGAGGAGGGGGAATAAGACAAAACAAAACAAGATAAAAGCAAGGTTGGCGAGTCAGTTGCAATTGCTTTAAGCTGGTCGTTTTCAGAATGCTTTTTAATTAAAGGAAAGGGGTGGGTGGATCTGCTAATTTCACTTCCTATCAAGTTCCCATGTTTTCCAAAATTTCCAATATTCTCCATAGTGCTTTTTTTTTCTTAAAAAAAATGTTTAGGGGTACTCTCATTTTGACTCAAGAAAAATCAGCATTTTATAGTTCAAATCGTGAAAAATAAATGCAATAACTGGACAAAAGTACAAAGATTCACAAATGTTTAGGGGTGTGCGTATCCCTAGGGAAAAAAAAAGCAAGGAAAGGAGATTGTTAGCCTCTTTGAGACTCCTTAAAAAGGTAAAGGGGACCCCTGATCATTAGGTCCAGCCGTGGCCGACTCTGGGGTTGCGGCACTCATCTCGCTTTATTGGCCAAGGGAGCCACCAGTTTGGGTGGCTTTAAGAGAGGATTTTACAGCTTCCGGGTCATGTGGCCAGCATGACTTAGCCACTTCTGGCGAACCAGAGCAGCACACGGAAACACCGTTTACCTTCCCACCAGAGCGGTACCTATTTATCTATTTGCACTTTGACGTGCTTTCAAACAGCTAGGTTGGCAGGAGCAGGGACCGAGCAAAGGGAGCTCACCCCGCCGCAGGGATTCAAACCGTTGACCTTCTGATTGGCAAGTCCTAGGCTCTGTGGTTTAACCCACAGCGCCACCCGTGTCCCTTGAGACTCCTTAGGGTAGTGATAAAGCAGGATATCAAATCCAAACTCTTCTTCTCCTTCTCTTCTTCAGGGGACCCCATGCTTAAGTTGTTCATCAGCCTCCTCAAAAATTGCAAAATGGTTGAACCAAAAGCTGCTGCCTTGGTAGCGTTCCTGTTCCCTCTCCTCTGTTCTTTTTTTCCTGAGGTAACTTAACTCGGTAACATTTTCTCTCTAGATGGCTGTAGCTCTCTAATGGGGAGTTGTGTAAGCGACTGAGGCCAAACGCAGGCATTAATTACGATGAAAAATCAGTTTAGGGCAGGCCACAACTAAATTGGAAGCCAGGTCCTCTAGGTAAAACAAAAGGCCCGAAACAGAAGCTTAAGATTTGATTACAGGGCAATATAAGAAAAATGTGCTGTATGTTGCCTATTATTAAAGTTGCTTTTGGGCCTGTGTGTTTGCCTGCCTAAGGGATTTTAATAAATATTAGTAATGGCCAGCTGGCTTGCTAGCTCTGTTTGGAGTCTCCCTCTCAGCTTTTTGCGTGTGCGGGAGGGGAAGGAATAGAGGAGGGAGCGGTACAAGGCAAGTCTTGCAGAAGAAATTTAACAAAAAAAATTCCTTCCAGTAGCACCTTAAAGACCAACTAAGTTAGTTCTTGGTATGAGCTTTCGTGTGCATGCACACTTCTTCAGATACACTGAAACAGAAGTTGCCAGATCCTTCTATATAGTGAGAAGGTGGGGAGGGGTATTACTCAGAAGGGTGGTGGGAATGGGTGATTGGCAGATAGCTGTGATGAGCCTGTTGACGACTCTTAACGACTGCAGTAGGTCTTACAGGAAAAAGCAAGGGGTGAGAAGGTGAAAAATGGCTTTGTCATGTATAATGAGATAAGAATCCAATGTCTTTGTTCAGGCCAGGTCTCTCCATGGTTTTAAATTTGGTAATGAGTTGCAATTCAGCAGCTTCTCTTTCCAGTCTATTTCTGAAATTCCTTTGTAGTAAAACAGCTACTTTGAGATCTTGTATAGAATGTCCTGGGAGATTGAAGTGTTCTCCTACTGGTTTCTCTGTCTTGTGATTCTTGATGTCAGATTTATGTCCGTTTATTCTTTGGCGTAAGGTTTGGCCTGTTTGTCCAATATAGAGAGCTGAAGGACACTGTTGGCATTTGATAGCATACACAATGTTAGACGATGAGCAATTAAATAGTCCCGAGATGGTATGTGTGATGTTGTTGGGGCCAGTAATGGTGTTGTCCGGGTGTATGTGGCAGCAAAGTTGGCATCTGGGTTTATTGCAGGCTCTGGTGCCAGTGTCCGTGTTAAGTCTGGTTGTAGTATTATTGTGGGTTAGGAGTTGTTTAAGATTGGGTGGCTGTCTGTAGGCAATGAAAGGTCTTCCTCCCAGGTCTTTAAGGTGCTACTGGAAGGAATTTTGTTTTGTTTTGACTATGGCAGACCAACACGGCTACCCATCTGTAACTAGAAGAAATTTAAGTCATTGCAAAGAAGCAGTTTTTGATGATAGCAAAGTTCACAGGAAGCCCCCTTTCCAAGGGCACAGCTACTTCCTTTTTCTAGATACTGAAGAAGTTTGTTCTAGATTATCCTGGCAACAGGAAGAATGTGAACCAAGTTATATAAACACTGTGTTGAAAATAGGGGTGGAGGAGAAACTAGGTTTCGCTTGCATTTCAATGAGAAACCATCTGATTTGCAATTTCTGCAAACCAAACTGCAGCTGCCCTTCGCAATTCACACTTCTCTGAATTTTGCAGTGAAGTTTCCACACAATATGTACCAATTGCGCATTTTGGGAGGCCGGTAGCTTCAACTGAGAAGTTTTGAAGTGGAGCAAGCCAAAGGCAGGGCAATGATTTCAGGATCTTGAATATTAACCGCAGAACGAAGACGGGCATAGAATGGAAATTTAATCTGCAGGAAGAGAGAGCCAGTGTGGTGTAATGGTTAAGAGTGTTGAAGTGCTGGGTTCAAATCCCCGCTCAGCCTTGACGTTCACGGGGTGAATTTGGGCCAGTCACTCTTAGCCTAACCTTCCTCACAGGGCTGCTGTGACCATAAAATAGGGAAGGGAGGACCACCTAAACCACCTTGAGCTGCTTAAGGGAAAAGGTAGCATATAAATTAAAAAGTGCTGGTTTTGACTTATAAAGCCTTAAATGGCTCAGGACCACAATATCTCAAGGACTTCCTCTTTCCATGTGAACTGCCCCAAACCTTGCCATCATCATCAGAGGCCCTTCTTCATGTGCTTCCTCCACAAGTGGTCCAGAGAGCCTCAACATGAGAACTTTTCTGCACTGGCTCCCTGTTTGCGGAATACTTGCCCCAGGGATCTTCATCTAATGCCTTCATTATACATCTTTAGGCAGCAGGGGAAAATGTTTCTCTTCAACTGAGAGCCAGTGTGGTGTAGTGGTTAAGAGTGGTGGACTCGTAATCTGGTGAACTGGGTTCGCGTCTCTGCTCCTCCACATGCAGCTGCTGGGTGACCTTGGGCTAGTCATACTTCTCTGAAGTCTCTCAGCCCCACTCACCTCACAGAGTGTTTGTTGTGGGGGAGGAAGGGAAAGAAGATTAGCCACTTGGAGACACCTTAGGGTAGTGATAAAGCGCAATATCAAATCCAAACATCAACTCCTCCTCCTCCTCCTCCTCTTCTTCTTCTTCTTCAACTAGGCCTTTGGCTAATTAACATTATATGGCCTTTAAAAATTTGTTTGTTGGCAGGGGTTATTGTTTTGTTTTTGTTTTATTCCGTATTTTGTGTTCTTACCTTGTATTTTTACATTGTGAACCACCCTGTGATCATTGGATGAAGGGTGGTATAATAGTAATAGTAATAATAAACAAAGTAAATACAGTAGTATCTCGATTTTTGAATGTAATCCTTTCTGGAAGACCGTTTGAGTTCTGAAATGTTGGAAAACCGAAAATTCAAAGCGGAAAACTCAATACGGAAGCCATGTTTCCTGTTCAACTTCCAAGGAGCGTTTGAAAACCAAAGCATTTACTTCCGGGTTTTTGGCGTTCGAGTTCCAAAACATTCATCAATGGAGACGTTTGAAAACCGAGATACCAGCGATCGACAGGTCTGTACAACAGTCCTATTCGGGTGAAATTTTGTTGTGAGACCATGTGCAAAATACATTTGGTGTCCTCTCCATTGTTGAGCACCAGAAGGTCCCTGGTCCAACTCCTAGCATGTCCTAGTAGTGCTAGGAGGAAACCATGCATAAAGACCTGAACATCTGCTGCCAGTCAGTGTAGACAATACTGAACTGTATGGACCAGGGGTCTGACTCAGTATAAGACAACTTCCAATGTTCCTATGAGAAGTTGTCTAGGTCTGTGGCACAGCAGATCCTGGAATGTCCTCCTGGGGAATCCCTCTCTCCCAAAGCTGCTGGCTAGGCTACACAATTTGCCACTAGACCCCAGTCTTCAGGATTATGACCTGTTTTCATAGGTCAGCTGGGAATCGCCCAGCCTCTTCGTTAACCAGCCCCGCAAGAACAATGATTGCCCACATTACAGATGGTTGAACAATGCTCATTTTCCCACTGCAGCCGCAAAGCTGGAGGGTAAATAAAGACTGTTTTGTGTTGGTCCCCCCCACTAAACATGGTATTTATTTTATGGGCTCTTGAAAACAGGGGCTCCATTCACTACTCCAGCTCAAACATTTAGCCACCAAATGTTTCATCTCAAGGGTGGAAAGATTTTCCCCATTCTCATTTGTAATTCTTCTATGGATCGACTCTGCCCCACGCTCAGGCTGTTTTCTCAGTTTACAGGCAGTTTTTCTACATTTAATTTTGGAAGCAGTGCTTGCAAACTTTGCCCTTGCCACCCTTCCCATTCCTTTTTCCATGTGCATGAGATGTGCTCATGAGCCATGGGTGTGTTTGCCAACATTAAAACATAACCAGTCCCTCCCCACATCACATGCAGCCATCATGCGCCCAGAAACCTCTCTCATTAAAGGGAAGACCTCACAAATTAGTTACATGTTAGCCGGATTGGTGATGAACATTGTTTCCCATTCATTTAAACATGCCAAAACTTATCAATTATTTGTCTTTAATGGGAGTGCATTCGCACAAAGCTGTTAGTATTATTTTAACTTGCTTTGATTCTGTTGACTTTCGAGAGATTCACATGGACGCCATTTCTAGACGTTGGGGTTTATGAAGTCTGGTAACTAGCCAGTTCATACATTTGCAAGGCTTTTATTCTTCGAAAGAAAGTGAAAATAGATAACAAATTTTGGTGGGTGGTGGCAGGGAGGGAAACACATGTCACCTCATTTGTTCCGAGAAACAGACATATATTCTTGCCATTATCGTTAGATGAAACGCTTTGCAACTGGTCCGAGGTGGAACATTTTCAAAAAGAAATGTATATACTGAACATCTTGCCGTTAACAAAATTTGGATGTTCGGCGAAGATTGGGCATTATTTATTTTTTTTACTGAAGAAAAATAAAGGTACTAATTACTTATAGACAAGATACTTAGCACAAACAGATAAGCTTCAAAATGAAAAATTCTCAGTTTATGATAATTATGTTCTCTGCTTTGTTTTCAGAGACTGATAATTTGAGGCTTTAAAATCACCAGGAAGCCATTAATTGGAATTCTTCAATAAAAAATAAATTACATAGAAGTTCATGATGAGTTGTAAAAGCACAGATTGTATTATACAGTGAGCAACAGTGAGTCACTATTTATAGACTTGCATAGATACACTGAAAAGAAGGAAGCGAGAGGCAGGGTTTGTGAAGTGAAGATTCATAGGGCCGGACTATCAGGTGGGGGAATCTAGGTGCATAAGAAACTTTGCAGAGGCCATGGTATGGCCTTTGACAGCACCAGGAGGAAAAACTGTTGATTAACCATTCACCCTGATTTGTGTGCTGTGAGATTAGACTTTAAAAAGACACACACACACAAAAACAGGTTACACGAGAGTGTTTCAAGCAAAGGTGCCCCCCACATTTTCCATCACTTCTGTTATTGCTAAAAGGGAAGCTCTTTTCAGGCCTCCTGGAAGAAGCAAGGAGCCATGTGGCTATGGCTCCCAGCTGTAAGAAAAACCAAGTGAAGTGAATCACTCCAAAAGGGAGATTTTAAAGCCCGCATCTTTGGTAACCCAAAGACTACAGGACACTTTCTGTAAGAGAATCAATTCTTTTCCTTTTTAAGTTGTTTGGAAGGTTTTTCTTCTTCTTTATTTTACTGCCAGCAGCTGGAGACTTGTTTGCTGTAACTTCTGGAAACTTCACTTATTTGCAAAGCTAAGTCTCTGTGACTTCTTCTAACTAATTTTTGTGCGCAGAATGTTTGCTTAAAGATGGATGAGGGCAGAATGTAAATTGAACAAAGTTTTAATGTGTTTGGAGCAATAACCATTGTACTTAACTCTGCTACGGAAGAGTAAGGATCTCTCTCCCAAATCTCCCTCTAACAACATGCTTTACAAAAAGTATATATAAGGCAAAATTGCATACAAAAGGTGTATTTTAGGAGCAATTTGACCTGAAATGCTGATGAATTGAGGGCTATTCTTTTAAAAATCCACAAACTGCTGTGGAAATGTGGAAAACTTAACTTTACATTGGAATAATGTGAAACTGAGAGAAACTGAAAATTTCACCCACCCGCATCTTTATCCTAGGAAAGATTTTAACACTAGGTCCAACCAGTGCTTTTTTTCCCTAGAAAAAGTTGCTGGTACTCTCCATGAAGTTATCTAAGCTGCTCTCCCAGCTTAGTTTCCCCCTTCCATCCTTGTATTCCTCCTGCTTTTCTCAACACTAATTTAAATGCCAATATTTCTTCTTCTTCCTCCGCCAGAAAAAAAAGCACTAGGTTCAACAAGTGGGAATGTCAAGAGGTCTGTGGCAGAGATGTGCACTGTGATTTATTTGGTCTTGAATTATTTCTCTCTCAGTAAAATAGCACAGTAGAAGTTCTCAAGGGGGAGGTCAAGAAAGGTTGACCACCTGAGAGCTACCATGCCACACAAACCCAAATGAAGGAACTGTAGGGAAGGCAGCAAGATGAGCCAAGGGCCCTCCTTATTTATTTATTGCATTTATATTCCCACCTCTTCTCTAAAGAGCTCAAGGTGGTGTATACATGGTTCTCCCCATCCTAATTCCCACAGCAACACTTTGTGGTACGTTCAGCTGAGAGGCAGTGACTGGCCCAAGGTCATCCAGTGAACTTTATGTCAAGTGGGAATTAGAACCCTGGTCCTAGTTTGACACCCAAACCACTACAACACCACTCCTGACCCCAGTAGGCCAGGAAAGACAAGTGTGGTGTAGTGGTTAAGAGCGGTGGACTCGTAATTTGGTGAACCGGGTTCACTTCCCCGCTCCTCCACATGCAGCTGCTGGGTGACCTTGGGCTAGTCACACTTCTCTGAAGTCTCTCAGCCTCACTCACCTCATAGAGTTTGTTGTGGGGGAAGAAGGGAAAGGAGATTGTGAGCCACTTTGAGACTCCTTAGGGTAGTGATAAAGTGGGATATCAAATCCAAACTCTTCTTCTCTTCTTCATCTACCATAGAGTGAACTCGGTAGATGAACAAGGGTCTACATGTAGATCTTCTTGGATCAAGTCCTCCAGCTCCATCCAGTGCACCACAGAGGCATTTCTCGAAAGAACTGGCAGCAATGCCCCACTTGTGCTTCCTTCTTCTTCTTTTAATTCACAAATCAATTTTCTTTGATTTTACAAATGTGAATTAATAGCCATACCAAATACATCCATATAGAGAGATTACTCCGAATCTTGAGACTTCCTTCCATTCCCTCCATGGGTCCTGTTGTCAATATTTTCAACTGCATATTATTTTGTAATCTATATTTTATGTCTATCCATATTGTCCATAGTATTTGTTACATTACAAGTGAGATTAAAGTCCTGCTAATGTTTTCAAAAAATTATAAACTTTCCCCATTCTTTCTTGACTTCCTCATCTTCTTGGTCTCTGAGTTTTCCGGTCAGTTTTGCCATTTCAGCGTAGTCTAAGAGCTCCACTCTAAGTTTTCTAAGCCAACACAATTGGCTACATCTAGCTGGGTCTTGAAGACAACACTTTGACTTGTCCATGACACATTTCTCTCTCCCAAAATAGCGTGTGCGCCCCCGCCCCCCCAGACAGAGACAGAGAGACATTGTGGGTTGTTTAATGTTGTATAATCCATAATGAATTTATGCAATGGTCATAATTTTATGTAAGGGGGAAACTTCTGAACTCATAGAATCAGACATGCTCTAGTTTGTACCCTTTCAATGACCTCCAGCAAACATGTGACCCAGATAAGAGAGCCTCCTGTCCACTTGCATAAACCTGATGCTTTACACACACAAAAAGGAAAGGGGGCGAATGAGACATAAAATCAAAAGAACTATTCATGGTGGTGGAACACAGGCACACACATTTGCTCCTTGGATACAAGAATAATGATAATACAGTGGACGCGGGTGGTGCTGTGGGTTAAACCACAGAGCCTAGGGATTGCCGATCAGAAGGTCGGCAGTTTGAATCCCCACAACGCGGTGAGCTCCCGTAGCTCAGTTCCTGCTCCTGCCAACCTAGCAGTTCAAAAGCACGTCAAAGTGCAAGTAGATAAATAGGTACTGTTCTGGTGGGAAGGTAAATGGCGTTTCTGTGTGCTGCTCTCGTTCGCCAGAAGCGGCTTAGTCATGCTGGCCATATGACCCGGAAGCTGTACGCTGGCTCCCTTGGCCAATAAAGCGAGATGAGAGCCGCAACCCCAGAGTCGGCCACGACTGGACCTAATGGTCAGGGGTCCCTTTACCTCTTACCTTGGGTTAAGAACTTAATTTGTTCCGAGGTCCATTCTTAACCTGAAACCATTCTTAACCTGAGGTACCACTTTAGCTAATGGGGCCACCCGCTGCTGCTGCGCTGCCGCCGCACGATTTCTGTTCTCATCCTGAAGCAAAGTTCTTAACCCGAGGTACTATTTCTGGGTTAGTGGAGTCTGTAACCTGAAGCGTATGTAACCCGAGGTACCACTGTACTACTACTATTACTGGGAAGGTTTGGATGCAAATATTCTGGATGCTAAACTTAAAAATTGATTTCTCACAGAACAACAAATAGGTCACCCAGGTACCCTGCGGGAAAGCTAAGCCAGTTAGCGACAGATATTAAAGGCTATGTTCTGTCTCCACTTTTGGAAGCAATAGGCCCCAGAATGCGAGAATTACAAGTAAGGAGAGTGCTGTTGTTCTCAGTTCCTGTTCGTGGGCTTCCCACAGGCATCTAGTTGGCTGCTATGAGAACAGGATACTCATCTTTTCTAACTTTCTAATATTGCTAATGCTAATGCTAATGCTAATAATAATAATAATAATAATAATAATTTTATTATTTATACCCAGACCATCTGGCTGGGTTTCCCCAGCCACTCTGGGCAGCTCCCAACAGAATATTAAAAATATGATAAAACTTAAAATCTTCCCTAAACAGGGCTGCCTTCAGATGTCTTCGAAAAGTCAGATAGTTGTTTATTTCCTTGACATCTGCTGGGAGGGCATCCCACAGGGCAGGCACCACCACCGAGAAGGTTCTCTGCCTGGTTCCCTGTAAGCTCATGCCTCGCAGTGAGGGAACCGCCAGAAGGCCCTTGGAGCTGGACTTCGGTGTCCGGGCTGAACGATGGGGGTGAAGACGCTCCTTCAGATATACAGGGCAAATACATTTAGGGCTTTAAAGTTCAGCACCAACACTTTGAATTGTGCTCGGAAACATACTGGGAGCCAATGTAAAGGTAAAGGGACCCCTGACCGTTAGGTCCAGTCGCGGATGGCTCTGGGGTTGTGGTGCTCATCTCACTTTATTGCCCGAGGGAGCCGGCGTACAGCTTCTGGGTCATGTGGCCAGCATGACTAAGCCGCTTCTGGCGAACCAGAGCAGCGCATGGAAACACCGTTCACCTTCCCGCCAGAGTGGTACCTATTTATCTACTTGCACTGCATGCTTTCAAACTGCTAGGTTGGCAGGAGCTGGGACCGAACAATGGGAGCTCACCCCGTTGTGGGGATTCGAACCGCCAACCTTCTGATCGGCAAGCCCTAGGCTTTGTGGTTTAACCCACAGCGCAACCCGTGTCCCTTGTGGAGCCAATGAAGGTCTTATGCTATTCCTGATACATGTCTCAGTGGGATGCCTTGCCATTCTTACCCAAACTGTTTTGGCACCTCTTAGATTTCCTTGTCCGTGTTGCATGAAGGGGAATCCCCAAATTGGCTTTCAGCAGACATTTGGTGCAGCAACTCATTTCATGTTCATGCCGTTTTAAAACCAGGTAGTCGACAAATCACAGTTGTTGGCTCCGCTTCAGAAAAAAATGTATGCCACAATGAACTTGTTAGCGTTGAAGGGACCACCAGAACCAGTGCTGTTTCTGCTACAAAAGACTTAACACGTCTCCCTCTCTGGAATTTGGCAATCGTCAGGTTACTACTCTCCAAATGCAGAAATCAGCAAGACGTCCATTACCATTAGGCCCGATTTCTCTTGCAGTCGTAAGGAAGAGCCAAGAAAGTACATTTCAGGTTTTACTGATCAAGTGGCTCGCTATCGCCACACAAAAATTCTTTGTGAAACGTGATTAATAAATAATTCCGTCTCAAGGCCGAAACACACACACACACACACATAGTGCACAACCCAGCAGAAACGAAACTTTTGGCTCATATTAATCCTCATCTGAGTTACTTTTTTAAAAAATTAGCAAGCTGTTTTCATGAACTAGGTCAGGTGACTGTGGTATGTGAAGAGCTATCTGACACTGCCTGAAGATTATTCCGTCCTTGTCTGTTTTCACCTCATAAATATACCATTCTCTTTGCTATCCCAGGTTCTAGTTTGAAGAAATAAGAATTCGGCTGTATGCATAAAGGATTAACCTTTGATTACCCATCATGCCTCTCTCCTTATCGCCACGGATTCCATCCACCGCCCCTCCAGCCCGAGTACATCGGTTTGGAGGGCTTGGGCACAGAAACACTCACATACGCAAAATAAGGCAGCGGCAAGCTCTCTTCACTTCTCTCTCTCCCATAGGGATGAACTACAGTTGCATATGGAGATGACAAGGAGAGGATGTCTAAAATCAGAGAGAGGTGGCTTTCTGAAAAAGCGTCAGTAGCATTAGTGTCACGAGCAAAGCACCCGTCTGTGACAACTCCAAAGACCTTTCAATGGAAAATTGCGCTCGGCTACCTTTAAAGTACGAGATGCTAATTTGGGGGATTTGCCGGGTTTGAACTGGAGGGCTGCATTTTTTGCATGGGATTTTGCTTAATTTCCCAGCACCACAAAAGGAGAGAGGGGGAGAGGAGACATCTGAAACACAAGTGCCTACAGCCAACTGTCAACAAAAATCAATGCTAATAGCACACAGCCTGTCACTGATTTACGTCTTGATGTGGTAATCTTCTCAATTTAGCTAGATATTCCTCCCCGCACCCCACAAAAATTGCCAAAAGTCTCACTAGACGCTTTATGAATGTCGCGAGGTGCTATTAGGATGGTAATGGGGCCGTATTAAATAAGCATTCACTAGTTCAACGTGTCAGAGAAATTGAGGAAAATATATATACATATGTATGCACATGGGTATGTATGTGTATATATATGGGGCCTTTCAGTGTACATGTAAATTGTTTCATGTTCTCAGTGTTCCTTAAGATTAGAAGAAGGTGGCATATTGCATGCCTTGTCGTGGCAAAGGGGCTTGAATGACTCAGAGAGCTATGAGCTATGCCCTGCAGGGCCACCTAAGACGGACAGGTCATAGCCGAGAGTTTAGACTAAATGCGATCCACCTATATTCAGGTAAGTAGCTGTGTTGGTCTGACACAGTCAAAATATATAAGAAAATTTAAAAAAATATATTGTCCAGTAGCACCTTAGAGACCAACTAAGTTTGTTCTTGGTATAAGCTCTCGTGTGCATGCACACTTCTTCAGATACCACCTGGAGAAGTGTGATCCACCTGGAGAAGGAACTGGTAATCACTCCAGTATTTTGCCAAGAAAACTCCATGGACCTAAAAAAAGGAGAAGCTTTGAGAAGAAAGTGAGAGTTTCCAAGGCATGCTCTGGTTCATGGGGTCACGGAGAGTCAAACACAACTAAGACAACTAAATAACATATATATATGGGATTGGAGGAGGGCATGCCCTATTTCTCCCTAGGCTAAGTGCCCTGTGCATTTTGCTGGCTTTATTCAAACCCTTTTGGCATTTCTTGAAATTTCTTTGGTGTTTTGCTTGAGGAGGAACCTCCCAAGTTGACTTCAAATTTTGCTTTTAGGTGAAATCTGGAAGTAAGTTAAGCATTTGGTTAGCCTTATCAACAAGACTCTGGTTATCATTCCATCCCACCCCCCATGAAAGTGCTGTTGATGTTTCAGATAAGGAGGTAAACCCACCAATTAACTCTGAATTTTTGCTCTAGGAATTTCACCACCACATTTTCACTTGGGTAAAAGTAGGCTGGGCTTAGAGGATGGTCTCTTGCCCAGCATGTTTTGGAAAAAAATATATATGACAGGCATAAAATGTGTAAGTGTTGACCTTGTAGCTCTCCTATGCAGTGTTTGGGACCTTTGAGTTTAGAGAAAAGGGAAGCAAGAGGCAACATGAAAGAAATGTCCAAAATTAAGCAAGACATAGAGAAAGGGAATAGAGGAGAGTTTTTCTCCTTCTTTCACAACACCAGAACTTGAGAACATCCCCAAAACTGAGGTCGTCCAATAAAGCTGACTGTTGGGAGATTTAAAACAGACTAAAGGAAGGGCTAAGACCCTGATGTTGGGAAAGATGGAGGGCACAAGGAGAAGGGGACGACAGAGGATGAGATGCTTGGGCAGTGTTCTCGAAGCTACCAGCATGAGTTTCATAGAATCATAGAATCATAGAGTTGGAATAGACCACAAGGGCCATCGAGTCCAACCCCCTGCTAAGCAGGAAACACCATCAGAGCACTCCTGACATATGGTTGTCAAGCCTCTGCTTAAAGACCTCCAAAGAAGGAGACTCCACCACACTCCTTGGCAGCAAATTCCACTGTTGAACAGCTCTTACTGTCAGGAAGTTCTTCCTAATGTTTAGGTGGAATCTTCTTTCTTGTAGTTTGGATCCATTGCTCCGTGTCTGCTTCTCTGGAGCAGCAGAGAACAACCTTTCTCCCTCCTCTATATGACATCCTTTTATATATTATAAAATATATATCCTTATATATATTTGAACATGGCTATCATATCACCCCTTAACCTCCTCTTCTCCAGGCTAAACATGCCCAGCTCCCTTAGCCGTTCCTCATAAGGCATCGTTTCCAGGCCTTTGACCATTTTGGTTGCCCTCCTCTGGACACGTTCCAGTTTGTCAGTGTCCTTCTTGAACTGTGGTGCCCAGAACTGGACACAGTACTCCAGGTTGACCAAACTGTGGGAGGCAGTGGAGGACAGAAGTGCCTGGCGTGCTCTGGTACGTGGGGTCACGAAGAGTCGGACACGACTAAACGACTAAACAACAACAACAACAAAGGAAGGGCTTATTCACACAGCACATAGTTTATGGAATTCACTTGCAGAAGATGTTGTGATGGCCACCAACTCTTAGATGACTTTCAGTGTGGTTTCGAGCATGGAGGTTGAATGGCTAATAGTCTTGCTGTCTGTATGCTGTTTCCAGGATAAATGGCTGCATGCTTCTGAAAAGCGATCACTGGTGAACATAAGTGGGAGAAGGTGGTTGTAGTCATGCCCTGCTTTGAGGCTTCACATGGACATTTCATTGACCACTGTGCAAGACAGGCTGCTAGATTAGAAAGGCCTTTAGTCCAAACCAGCAGGGCACTTCTTACCTTCTTAAATCGGACAAATAAAGAAATGAACTTGTTTCTTCTCCGTCAGCAGACGGAACGCTGAGCTCGATCTAACTTTGATTTAAGGTCCAGCACACGACAGTCGTTCTCATGAACTTCAGCTACTCCATAGGATCGCTGCAGCAGTATGTGAGCTCCTTCCCAGAACACCCGCTTACAAACATTGCAATGATTTGCACAGCGGCCAACTTCTGAGATTCGAACCTTACCGCAGGACACCAATCCAATGCCGGCATAAGCAAAAGCGGCCTTACAGCAGAGCACAGGAGAGGGAATTCAGCGCGCTCCAAGTTGCAATTATGAAGCAAGAGAATTTATTGGGCATAGAAAATACTGTCACTAAACAGCTCAACAGTCCTCACGAGTCCCTTTCTGGGCTTCCGAACATGCAGTCGCAGGCAGACCATTTCTTTTCTTCCAGGATTTTATTAAAAACCAATTCGGGCAAATGCCGTCGGTCTCGTCAGCAAGAAAACCTGTAGCGCCACCACTCCATAACTCCCACCAAATTTCGCCCGTGACATTTTAAGGTGTTAATAGTGTGGCAAAACGGTGCAGTTCAACACTTTTGCAACGACAAGAAGAAAGAGGGGAAAACACGCCATCGGGATAATCGTGTGATGTAATTCTTGGATGGCTGCGTTGCCTTTGAGTGCAGACGAGGGGATTGCATATTCGAATGGGCACACACTTACTTTATGAGCAGATATCTTAATACTAGGGGCTGCCACCCCTACTCGGGCTGCTTGCCAGTCTATGCCCAGCTTCCTTCTGTTGGTTGCATGGAGCAAAGGAGAGAAAGACGTTCTCTTCCTTCCTTATATTAATAATAATAATAATAATTTATTATTTATACCCCACCCATCTGGCTGGGTTTCCCCAGCCACTCTGGGCGGCTTCCAACTGAATATTAAAAACAGTACAGCATCAAACATTAAAAACTTCCCTAAAGAGGGCTGCCTTCAGTTGTCTTTTAAAAGTAAAATAGTTGTTTATTGCTTTGACATCTGCTGGGAGGGCGTTCCACAGGGCAGGCGCCACTACCAAGAAGGCCCTCTGCCTGGTTCCCTGTAACCTTACTTCTCGCAATGAGGGAACCTTTGGCAGCGGCACTGGAAACTTCAGACTGTGGTTATCCGAGGGAAGCGGATAACCTCCCCCCACCAGTTGCCTCCCCCCACCTGCCCGTTCTGCTGGCCTGCTGACCTATGCTGCCGGCCGGCCAGCCTGCTCCACTAACTTGCTCTGCTGTTGTTCTGCCGCGGCCAAACTGAATTTCACATGCCAGCCTATTGACAGCAGATTATTTCCTTACAAATAGGGAAATATAGATACACAAGGAGAATGGGGCACTGCGCAGTAAAGAAACTCAATATGGAGGTCGGATGGCCGAAGTATTGGGAAATCTTGGAACAGGACGGAGACAAGTGGAAATTACAAAGTTATGAGAAATTGAAACATAAAGTACAAAATTGGCTTCAATATCATCAAATAATGGAGCTTTTCAAACAGGATAGGAAAATTGGCTTTCAGGTGGAAAAATCAAAACTAGAGACTGAACTGTTAGAACCCAATTCTAAGAATTTATCAAGAATGTATAACTTGTTGCTGAAATGGAATACACAGGACGAAACGGTGAAATCAGCTATGATTAAATGGGCACAAGATATTGGCCATGACATTATGTTTGCTGACTGGGAACAGTTATGGACCACCGGTGTTAAGTTTACGGCATGTAATGCCTTAAGAGAAAACATAATGAAAATGATTTACAGGTGGTACATGACCCCAGCCAAGCTTGCAAAAATTTACCATTTGCCCGATAACAAATGTTGGAAATGTAAAGAGAATGAAGGTACCTTTTATCACCTTTGGTGGACATGCCCGAAGATTAAGGCTTTCTGGGAAATGATTTACAATGAAATGAAAAAGGTACTTAAAAGTACTTTCCTTAAAAAACCAGAGGCCTTTCTCTTGGGTATTGTCGGCCAATTGGTGTTAAAGAGAGATAGAACTTTCTTTATGTATGCTACAACAGCAGCAAGAATACTTATCGCAAAATATTGGAAGACACAAGATCTACCCACTCTGGAAGAATGGCAGATGAAAGTGATGGACTATATGACACTGGCCGAGATGACAGGCAGAATCCGTGACCAAGGAAAAGAGACGGTGGAAGAAGAATGGAGAAAATTTAAAAGTTATCTTAAGGACTATTATAAACTTGATGAATGTTAGAGTGTTATGGTCTTCAAGAACAAAGGGATACAGTGATATAAGGTCAGACTATAGAGATAACTAAGGATAGAGGCTGGAAAGTAACAATTGGGAGTTGCTATAAAACTATGGACATTGGGATGCAGAAAGGAGGGGGTATGGGGGAGTCTCAGAAAAGAGGTTTATGAAAAACATTATGAAATTATACGTGTTGGTATGTCTTTTTAAGTGTTTGTTTGTTTTTAAAATTTTGTAAAACCAATAAAAATTCTTAAAAAAAAAAAAAGAGAATGGGGCACTGCGCTATTGCTGTCAGAGGGAAATGCTTCTGTTACGTTGTAACATTCTGGTTTTCTAAGCTCAGGGAGGTTGCAGGCATGTGTTTCATAAACAGGGGGCACATTCAAGCATGCGCTTCCCCACCCACGTTCTGAAACAGTACAGGTCTACCTAAACAGCACCACACCATTTTGCGGAGGGGTCTTAGAGATTTGGTGCAGCCAAATTAGAACTGTTGTGAACTTAGCAGCTCCTCCCATGTGCAAAGGATTCCTCGTTCATTTCACATCGATGCGTGAGCTGCCTTGCTGGCTCATCAGAATGGGGAATTTTGTGGACTCTTGAAGAGGCCCTTATTTTCCATTATCAGAGAACGTATCAGTGGCTTCTTACCATGATGGTTTTGCTCTGCGTCCATTGGTGGAGGCAGTAATGCTTCTGGGTACCAGTGGCTGGGAACCACAGGAGGGGAGAGGGCTCTTGTGCTTGGATCATGCTTGAGGGCTTCCCATGAGCATCTGGGTGGTCCCTGTGAGACCAGGAGGTTTGACTAGATGGGTAATTGGCCTGTTCCTGCTGGGCTCTTCTAATGTTTTGTAATAGAACAGAAGAGGCACCAAGAACTTCCTGACAGTAAGAGCTGTTCGACAGTGGAATTTGCTGCCAAGGAGTGTGGTGGAGTCTCCTTCTTTGGAGGTCTTTAAGCAGAGGCTTGACAACCATATGTCAGGAGTGCTCTGATGGTGTTTCCTGCTTGGCAGGGGGTTGGACTCGATGGCCCTTGTGGTCTATTCCAACTCTATGATTCTATGATTCTAAGTTTTGGCCCAAGATTGGGGGGGGGGGCAGCATTGGGTGCATGCTCTCGTTATCCCCCGCTTGGACTACTGCAATGCACTCTACGTGGGGCTACCTTTGAAGGTGACCCAGAAACTACAACTAAACCAGAATGCGGCAGCTAGACTGGTGACTGGGATCGGCCGCCGAGACCACATAACACCGGTCTTGAAAGACCTACATTGGCTCTCAGTACATTTCTGAGCACAATTCAAAGTGTTGGTGCTGACCTTTAAAGCCCTTAATGGCCTCCGTTCCAGTATACCTGAAGGAGCGTCTCCACCCCCATCGTTCAGCCCGGACACTGAGGTCCAGCTCCAAGGGCCTTGTGGCGGTTCCCGCACTGCGAGAAGTGAGCTTACAGGGAACGAGGCACAGGGCCTTCTCGGTAGTGGCGCCCGCCCTGTCAAACGCCCTTTCATCAGATGTCAAGGAAATAAACAACTACAGTCTCACCTTGTTTTGCAGCCAGGATCCATTTCGGAGCCCCGGCCACTAGCCAAAAAAGGATGGGCAGAATCTCATTCTACTTAGTACACAGCATGGAAACACAAACTGGGGGGGGGGGGAGAGACTGCACACGTCCACCCACCCACCCTGTGCATAATGTGTGCACCGAGTACATACATAGGCTTTGTATATGTGTCAACTGAAGGGGCACCATTCTCTCTCGGCCACCCCCCAATGTATAGTCAGAGTCCACAACTGAATGTCCGTACAGGGCTGATTTGTGGCTGTCTCTTTCCTTACGCTCATAAAAGGAAACTGTGCCTTGTGCTAAGATGAAATCCTTATATTCCTTGCAGGTACCTTTTCTTTTGTATGTGAGCATGTAAACCCGTGAAATATGGCTGCCATGCTCCATTGGAAGACGTGCCTCTGTTGGAAATGGCAAAACTGTAATGTCGAATATACTGAGGCCAGTGGCGTGTGGTCTCTTTTTGCATACATATTTTTCTCTCCCTTGACCCATGCCATTCTCCTGCATATATCCGAGGGGGTGGGAATAAGAAGCGGGGGACGCTTCGTCTTCCCCTGAAATGTGATGTCCTTTTCTGCCAGAGGCTGTTGCCATTTTAAATGAGGAAAAGGCACAATGCATGAAGGAGGAAAATTAAAGCATATTCATTTTGTAAATTAGATACAGTGTCAGGAGAGTTGCTGGAAAATAGCGTAGTTTGAACACAGCACCAAGCGACATGGCAGTGGGTTGAACTATTGACCACCATTTATCCCAAGGAGGCGTCTGAAACCTGGAGGAGGCCAAGAGAGTTTTTATAGCCGTTTAATCGTGGATAGTGTTTGGGGTGGTTTCCCCCCCCCTCTTGACATTTTTCTTTTCCCGCCAGCCGCCTCTCTCTTTCTCGGTTCCCCGGTATGAAAGATAAGCAAACACGATACAATATAATGAAGTTACAGTCGCAAAGTTTTGATGTACACGGCTTACCAGGTTTTCCTGACTAGCGTGCCTTCTAGAATGGAAACATCTTTTCTTTCAAGGCTGCCTTTGCCAAGGTTCAAAGCGGTGACCAAAAGCACAAGAAAAAGAACACACCGTAGAACAAAACAGAAAAAAGCGACATTAAAAGCAAACAGATGAGCATATGATTAAATACATTAGTGTTTTAAACCTTAAATGTCTTCCAAAATATCGGGAAGACCGCCTTCCTTCCTGCAGGCCTTCCTGGGTGATGAGACAGAGGCAGATTTAGGGGAACACAACCAGCTCACCCTGTTGTCTTTGTCCATGGAGTTTTCTTGGCAGGGATACTGGAGTGGCTTGCTAGTTTCTGCTCCAGGTGGATCACGTTTGGTCAAAACTCTCCACTATGATCTGTCCATCTTGGGTGGCCCTGCACAGCATAGCTCATAGCTTCTCTGAGTTATTCAAGCCCCTTTGCCACGGCAAGGCAGTGATCCATTAAGAAGATCATAGTCACTGGGCCCATCACCTCCTGGCAAATAGAAGGGGAAGAAATGGAGGCAGTGAGAGATTTTACTTTCTTGGGCTCCATGATCACTGCAGATGGTGACAGCAGTCACAAATTTAAAAGACGCCTGCTTCTTGGGAGAAAAGCAATGACAAACCTAGACAGCATCTTAAAAAGCAGAGACATCACCTTGCCAGCAAAGGTCTGTATAGTTAAAGCTATGGTTTTCCCAGTAGTGATGTATGGAAGTGAATGCTGGACCATAAAGAAGGCTGATCGCCAAAGAATTGATGCTTTTGAATTATGGTGCTGGAGGAGACTCTTGAGAGTCCCATGGACTGCAAGAAGATCAAACCTATCCATTCTGAAGGAAATCAGCCCTGAGTGCTCACTGGAAGGACAGATCCTGAAGCTGAGGCTCCAATACTTTGGCCACCTCATGAGAAGAGAAGACTCCCTGGAAAAGACCCTGATGTTGGGAAAGATGGAGGGCACAAGGAGAAGGGGATGACAGAGGATGAGATAGTTGGGCAGTGTTCTCGAAGCTACCAGCATGAGTTTGACCAAACTGTGGGAGGCGGTGGAAGACCGGAGTGTGGTGTGCTCTGGTCCATGGGGTCACGAAGAGTCAGACAGAACTAAATGACTAAACAACAATAAACCGACTCACCCCAATAATGAGCTGGTTGGGTGCCCCAACAATGACTTAGAACCGAAGGCGAGAGGCTGGGGGGGACGGGGCGGGGGCCTGCATTTTTGCGCTGCATAAGGTGCCGCTAAATTTGATAGCCCAAAGTCCACCACTGGCTAAGATCATCCAAAAGGGCCCTCTTGGTAGCTGCACCTCTCCCTCAGATGTTTGGGCAAAAGGTGATCTGCGACATGGTCTTCTCTGTGGCAGCCCCTAAGTGGTGGAACTGCCTCCCCACAGAGTTGAGTCTGGCTTCTTCAGTCTGCAGCTTACGGTGAATGCTGAAGACACACTTCCTTGAAAGCAGGGAAACAAAGGCATGTTTCAACCATTTAAAATTAAAAAAACACACCAGATTATACCTGCAGGACTATACCCCTCCCCACCATTCCTGCAGGTATAATTTGGTCTGTTTTTAACTTTTTAAAATTTTAAATGGTTGAAACATGCCTTTGGGCCTGCTGGTAACAAATTTAATAGCAATAATAATATCAGCCAGAACCTCACGAAAATTTTAAAAAGCGTTTCAACCCTTGCAGAAAAGAAGAAGCCAGAGTTTGGCCCTGTTAAGTTGTGGGTGAACATATCAGACGACACAACAATTCTTCAACAGCTCTTGTTTATTCACAAGCCAGAACAGAACTGGGCTGAAGCGTTCAGCCAACCTGCTTATGTAGAGCTCAACTACAGAGCAACAGTAACAACTTTCTGTAACTATCCAATCACTGAACGTCACTTTCAATTCCTTATTTGCATATGTGGACCTGAGTGAAAACTATCTACAGTATCCCCCTGCTGGCCCAGGGTGAGAACTTCAGTACATAACAGGCCCTTCCTCCCTTCAGTGGGCAGGTGATTCCAAAGCCTGGAGTCACCACCATAATAGGCTTGCTTCTCTTCTCTAACCTCTCATAATGAGACCATGTGGGTGGGAGTGCCTAGTGGTTAGAGCAGGGTGCGCGTTGAACCTTTTTTAGGCCCAGGACCACTTTCCCTTCCAGGCCAACCTTTTGGGGTTGGTGGGTGGGCACATGTCAGTGGTAGAAGGTGGGTGGAGCAATAAATGTAAATTTTACATTTGTGCAGTGGGGTTATTTTCTACCCACATTCAAACACCCTTCTCTATCCTCCAATCAGGCAAGTGAGAATCACCTTCAGGGTCCAAGGACTCATTCCAGCCAGGCAATAATAATAATAATTCTTATTATTATTTAATTTTTTTGTACCCTGTCCATCTGGCTAGGTTGCCCCAGCCACTCTGGGCGGCTTCCGACAGGGTATACAACAGCAGCAGCAGCAACAGAGCATCAGATAATAAAATCTTCCAAAAACTGTGGCAGTTCTCTATGGAAGGACATATAATTATTTATCTCTTTGACATCTGATGGGAAGTTGTTCCACAGGGCAGGCGTGACTACCAAATAGGCCTTCTGCCTGTGAAATATACTCAGAGTCGAGTGTGGATTTCATGCTCTTTATTCAGCTCATAGTAGTGAGGAATGAAAGTTCCCCCACAATATCTGCCTTATATACATTATTTTCACAATGGGCCGCACGTGATTGGCTAATTCTGGGATTCTCCTGTAGGCCAATCAGGTAGCGGATTCACTTCCACCTGAGGCTGGATTGGGTGGCCCCTGTGGTCCAATCATACTGCTGCATTGTTCTAGGACCAATCAGACTGCTGCATTCTGAATCCTATTGTTCTAGGACCAATCAGACTGCTGCCTTTTGGATCCTATTCAACTCAGTACATAACAGCCTGGCTCCCTGTAACTCAAGTTTGAGAAACACGAGGTTAGAGTATTGGACTAGGACCAAGAACTCTACCTCGTAAGGTTGTTGTGTTGATTCAGTGAGGAGTAGAATCATATATGCCACTTTGAGCTCAGGGGAGGAGAAAGTGGAATATAAAGGTAATAGAGAAATCCATGAATTGGACTGCCCTCAGCCTCAACTTTTAGAAGCAGCCCGTTGCTGCCCATGACATCGTGGAGCGGCCTTGCTTACATTGCCACGCAGGGCAGCTAAGCAATTTGTGGCATTATTAAAAGGTGTTGTCATAGTTAAGGAGATTATAATGGAGTTTAATAAAGCTGGAAACCCAGCTAGAATCGTCCTCATATCGCAGTGAAGGTTACAAAGCCGCAGAACATTTCTTGGAGCTGACGCTGGTATCGGCGTTGCTCGACACAGGCGATGAAATGGAAGTAAAACAAACGGAGGTCAAAGAGTTTGTCTTTTCTATATAGGTGCCTCTCTCTTTGCAATAATAATCAAGGTGTTTGGGGCTACATATTATTTTTGTGCCGATCTAGATTATGACACATTGTGGTGTCCTGGTTCAAGTGTTGAAACTGTTTGGAGAAGACCTAGATTCAAGTCTCTGCTCAATAGTAAATCTCCCTGAGCGACTTTGGGCAAGCCACTATTTATTTGGCTAATCTACTTCAAATACCCGCCCAACATTTCTCCGATGAAAATAGGGACGCCCCATTCCATAATGATAATGTTACTATTTATGCCTCGCACATCTTACTGGGTTGCCCCAACCACTCTGGGCACCTTCAGTAAAACATTAAACATTTAAACATCAGATAACTCCATACCTTCCAACATTTCTTCAATGAAAACGGGGACATTCTGGGATCAAATCAGAAACCAGGACGACTTCTATAAATCAGGGATGTCCCTGGAACATATGGGCACTTGGAGAGTCTGACCTCAGAGGGCTGTTGTGAAGAAAAAGAACAAGCCCATATATAGTGCCCCAGGTTCCTTGGAAAAATTTTTAGGATGCAGATCATCTGTCTGTCTGTCTATTATCTATCTATCATCTATCTATCTATCTATCTATCTATCTATCTATCATCTATCTATCTATCTATCTATCTATCTATCTATCTATCTATCATCTATCTATCTATCTATCTATCTATCATCTATCTATCTATCTATCATCTATCTATCTATCTATCTATCTATCTATCTATCTATCTATCTATCATCTATCTATCTATCTATCATCTATCTATCTATCTATCATCTATCTATCTATCATCTATCTATCTATCTATCTATCTATCTATCTATCTATCTATCTATCTATATCTATCATCTATCTATCTATCTATCATCTATCATCTATCTATCTATCATCTATCTATCTATCTATCATCTATCTATCATCTATATCTATCTATCTATCTATCTATCTATCTATCTATCTATCTATCTATCATCTATCTATCTATCTATCTATCTATCTATCTATCATCTATCTATCTATCATCTATCTATCTATCTATCTATCTATCATCTATCTATCTATCATCTATATCTATCTATCTATCTATCTATCTATCTATCTATCTATCTATCTATCTATCATCTATCTATCTATCTATCTATCTATCTATCTATCTATCTATCATCTATCTATCATCTATCTATCATCTATCTATCTATCTATCTATCTATCTATCTATCTATCTATCTATCTATCTATATCTATCTATTTATTTATCTAGCAACAGGTCACAGGTCTTTCAACAGCTTTAAGAACAATGACTAAATGCAGCCTACACTTTCAGAGACAGTCTTCCTCTTGCTCCCATTTGCTGCAGGGGAAAAAGAAGAAGAAGGATGACTATTGCATTCATGTCTTTGTGGGCTTCCTGGAAGCATCTTACGTTCTTAGCTGAAGCTGTTTAAACAAATGTTATTTGTGGTATATGTTTTTATGTGTTAAGCCATTTTGTGGGTACATATGAGGTTGAAAAGTGGCATATAAAATAAGTCTGTTCCGTTGGGATACACCCAGACACCCACACCACAATGCCTCAGTTTACATTTTTCCTCCTCCCTCCTGGCCCCTTTTCCTTTTGTGCTGTGTCTTTCTGGTTGCCAAAACTTGAGAGCAGGGACTCACTCAATACTGACTATTGCAAACTGCTCCCAGAGCTTCTATTCGGCAGCTGAAGATTAGGGAGCATAAACAAAAAGTCAATGATGACGATTACATTCCTATGATTATGAAGACTGGCTGGGTGGCTTACGGCATGCACCTGTGGGAATACCTCGCTGACCAGACCGCAGTCTTCGAAACCACATTTGAAACCACATTTTCTGTCAGGGCATCCATCGAAACATTGTCAGGAAGAGTAGGCGGCATTCTAAGCAGTCTCATTGAGCAGCTTGAATCAAGTAGATAAGGCAAAATTCAATGTTTGCGATAGGGTGGGCAGATAAACGATTGATATCTAGCTACAGCATTTTGGAATAATCTTCCCTTAGTGCTCCATGGGACATCTTCCGTGATGTGTTTTTGCCAGCAGTTAAAAGCATTTGCGATCACCTGAGCATTTTCTGTACCTTGAGCCTTCTGCTCAATTGTTGGCATCTGTCTGTCTTAGGAGACAATGGAGGAGTGTATTATCGTTGTAACCCACCCAGGGACCTTAGGGGGAAAGGCAGATGGAGGAGGAGGAGGAGGAGGAGGAGGAGGAAGAGGAGGAGGAGGAGGAGGAGAAGAAGGAAGAATAAGGAGGAGGACCAATAGTCTGGCTAGATATTAAATCAGCTCCTTCTATCCCTACGACTTCTCTTGAGTATGATTTAGCTGGATACCTTAATATATACGTGTCTGTGTATCTGTGTGTGGATATATATGTATACTCTCACACACATGCACACTAAGAAAATAATTTGCAATAAGTTACAGCAGCAATTTATTCTTGTCTCTCTCCGTGGATGAGGGAGGTGGAGTTTGGAGCAGCTTATTAAACAGAAGAGCTTGCCCCCTAGCCCTCTGCGGCTGTTTAATGATCCACTCCTCGTGTGCCACCTCTCTAATCTGCGGAGACTGAGAGAGGTACAAATTGTATCTATAATGTTATATTACTTAACACAGTAATGTATTATAAATCAGGGAACAGCAATCCGGCCTTGTAATTGGCGAGACGCCTTACACGAGGAGCTCCCTAATTCAATATCGAGTGACTGCTCTTATGTGGAGCTGCCTGGCTAGATCGAGCCAGCCTAGACCCCGATGTGATTCAGGGGAGAGGGGTCCATGTAAAGCTTTAAAAAACAAAACGAAGGAGGGAAGGGACAGATTGGACATGCATGCGTCTTCATTAAGCCCCGGCCTGAAACCTATTCGTAAGAATCCACTGTTTCACTGTTCGTAATAATCCACAACTGCCTTGATCTTCTCCTCTGAGTGCATCCATTGCACACCTTAGACAGATTAGATCAGTTCATTTCAGAATTTGTTGTTGTTTAGTCATTTAGTCGTGTCCGACTCTTCGTGATCCTATGGAGCAGAGCATGCCAGGCACTCCTGTCTTCCACTGCCTCCCGCAGTTTGGTCAAACTCATGCTGGTAGCTTCGAGAACACTGTCCAACCATATCGTCCTCTGTCGTCCCCTTCTCCTTGTGCCCTCCATCTTTCCCAACATCAGGGTCTTTTCTAGGGAGTCTTCTCTTCTCATGAATCCTCAGCTTCAGGATCTGTCCTTCCAGGGAGCACTCAGGGCTGCTTTCCTTAAGAATGGATAGGTTTGATCTTCTTGCAGTCCATGGGACTCTCAAGAGTCTCCTCCAGCACCAGAATTCAAAAGCATCAGTTCTTCGGCGATCAGCCTTCTTTATGGTCCAGCTCTCACTTCCATACAGCACTACTGGGAAAAACATAGCTTTAACAAAGGTTTTATTCCAGTCTTTGGCATCCCTTAGCTTGATGCTCAGAACTGATGCTCACTAGCAGTGCCAACTACAGGTACAGAGGATGCTCAAACTCAGGATGAAAAGGGAAAACGTTCTAAGAGGAAGGCAGGCTTGGCAAACCCTAACCATGATCAACTCCCACCTGGAAAGCT